>NW_026249950.1:0-600000 GCF_024043155.1 Alternaria arbusti | reverse complement strand
AGGTTCTCGGAGCTCGGCAGCCGCCTTGGGCCTAAGCGAAGACGGTATCGATCATCTCAAACCAGAAACGTCGCGTCGGCCCCTACCAGGTGGACGTGACAGCCCTGTCAGAAATGTCGCGAAGTGTTTGGTCGTGAACTGGTGATACAGGGAGGTGTGCCTTATTGCCGTTTACGCGCCTGAGGGGTATGATCTCACGATAGTGGTTGTGGTTTTTATAAGAGAAGGTGGCCGCCGTTGTGGTTTTCGAGTATCGATCTTCCGTCGGTTTCGTTCGCCCCAGTCAGTCTTTACACTTACGTTCTCTTTTTCGTTCCTTTGCTCTCCCTCCGGTTAGGGTATTTTACCTACTTTTATTGAACGTTCGTTATCGCTATACCCATTCAGCGCTGTTGCATATTTTTGTCGTATACATACAAGACGGTGCCTTCAGAAACGATTCCGAAGATGTACGCCCACGCCTTCACCGCCCTCACGCTCCTCAGTGGTCTTGTCATTGCTGCTCCTACGGCCAATATCATACCCCGTCAAGGCAATGCCTGCTTCATCATCGGCAACGAAGCCCTCCCGGGCGAGACGGCCACTGTAGTCCAACAAATCCAAGACAAGGTCACCTGCGACGCCAACGCAAAGACAATCGAAAACGTCCCCGACGTGACATCCGGTGGCCAAACCTTCTCCAAGATCAACTTCGCTGCCTCTGGTCAAAAACCAATGGAATTCGCCACCAGCACCTTCTTCACTGCTGTACCACTCGCCGATTCCAACCTCGAAGCTTTCCAGGACGCACTCAATGTTTACCTCGCCACTGAGGCCGGTCTACGCAGCTCGGGAGGCAACTTTGGTATCATCAAGGCGCCTAAGTTCTTCCTCGAGATGCAGATTTCGAGAATCCAGACTGCGAGGGGCCAGCCGCCTACCGACCCAGCTCAGCAGGTCGACCACTTGAAGGACAAGGTTATCGAGAACAACATCAGGGAGGATCAAGCGATTATGGATCAGGTTACTCAGTTGGCTACTCAGCTCTCGTAGGGGATGCAGTAGTCATTGGTAGGGCAGATGAAGGAAGGATATTGGACATGAATGCCTCTAGCCAATATGTAGCAAAACCGTCAATTAATCACATGATACCCGTCACCTTTTATTCACAGCTTGCTCTCCCCACTCCCTCCTACCTTGCCCCTCCATCCCGTCAAAGTAGCACCGCCATCCATCTCAACGGCATTACCCGTGATATGCGCACTCGCTTTACTGCTCA
Source organism: Alternaria arbusti (assembly GCF_024043155.1). Lineage (NCBI taxonomy): Eukaryota > Fungi > Ascomycota > Dothideomycetes > Pleosporales > Pleosporaceae > Alternaria > Alternaria arbusti. Next base: position 598,742 of record NW_026249950.1, on the reverse strand, counting down.
AGAACAAGACCAGCCCACCAAAGTCACTCGGCTTGCCAATGCGGCCAGTCGGCTGTCCCGCCGTCAACGCATCTGCGAATTTCTCTAGGCCAAAGTTCGTCATGCGCGAGGGGAAAACGCCTGGACAAATGACGTTGACCATGATATTCTTCGGGGCGAGTTTCGAGGCTTGCATCTTGGTGAGGTGGATGCATGCTGCTTTTGCTGGGCCGTCTAGACATTGCGTTAGTATAAACCAGTCTGGTAAAGGAAGTTATTGGAACGTACAGCTATAAGTCCCAGTCCCCGGATTACTCAACCCCCCACCCTCGCCCGTCGTAACATCCACAGTCGTAATACCCGCCATACTAGCAATATTAATGACCCTGCTTGGATTATGCGCATCCGCCCCCTTAGCCAACAACCCCTCGCACTCCACCGTCATATAAAATATACTCTTCACATTCAACGCATACAGCTTATCCCACGCGTGTTCCGGATAGTTGTAGTAATCATCGCCCCAGCTCGCGCCCGTGTTGTTCACCAACACCGTCAGGCGGTCCGTTTGCTTCTTCAACTCCGTGCAGAGGGCGAGGCAGCCGGCTTTGTCCTTTAGATCCGCGACGATGTAGGAGCATTTTCCGGGGCCGAGGGCGTTGAGGCGCGCGGTTGTGGAGGCGAGTTCGGATTCTTTGCGGGATGCGATGAAGACGCGCGCGCCGTTTTGGATGAAGGCTTGCGCGGCCATTTCGCCTAGGCCGGTGGCGCCGCCGGTTACGAGGACGACGTGCGAGGTGTAGTCGAAGAGCGTGCTGACGCGCAGGTCGTCTTTGGAGGCGGCGTGCGTCATGGTGGGTGGTGGTGTGGATGGAGGTTTGTGGGGTGGCTGAGGTGGAAATGGGTGTAGAGGTGAGGTCGATCGACTTTAGGCAGGCTTCAGGGAGGTATGTGTATATGCACAGAGATGCGCGGACGCGTCAAGGTCGATTCAGCCATGTCGGCAGAGCTGTGGTGGAGAGATGGCATGGACCTCGGCATCTTGAAGCTGTTTGCGGGGTGCTAGCGTCACTTGCGAACTCCACTGTGACCATTCGAGATATCGGTACGTTTTCTTCGATTTGCACTCAACCCGTAATGATGTGATTCTGAAACGTCTTTACATACGGACCTCCCATCGTACCACTCTGGAGGCGTCCTCTTCGCTGCTTGTTCCACGCTCGGCTTTCAGGTTGTCCAGCATCTCTACTGGGTTCTCTACGAGGTATACCTTACTGAGTGTCATTCCACGAGTGTAGACAGACCGAGGATGTGTCCAGCAACCATTGGCACCAAAGACCCACTTTGGGGGTCGGTCCTCTGGGTTCTCTGCACAGTTAGGGTCATGCTTGATCGCTTCCTTGAGGTATCCAATGGCGGCGTCTATATCCCCAAGGGCTTTGCAAACGACATGTGTCCTGAAGCTCAACAGAGATTTGAGCTTGCCAACTTCAAGCTGCCATGTTTTTGAAGTTAGCGACGCTTCTTGCGCACACATGGGCTGATCAGATAAGAAACTGATCATCTCTTCAGCATCCTTGCGCGCTTTCTGGAGCAATGCCACACTGTCGGATGAACCAGCTGGGTCTTCCTCTTTCGACTCCAATATACCTGCGCGATGGCAGAGGGCTTGTATTTCCCCTGCAGCGATGCCGCAAGTCCAGAGCCATAATTCAAGAATCCCGTCTCTCGATGTGTCGTTGCGTATTTCGTCGAAAAGATATGCATAGGCCATACGAGTATGCTTGATATCGTCCAGATGCTCAAGGCAATCAATAACAGGCCGCTCTTTCATCAAATGCTCTCTTAACTTCATGGTCCATGGAGAAGTGATCATGTCATTGGTGCTCACAATGTGAAATCTAAGGCGGGCCTTCGAAATGGGAAGCAGCAGAGGTTCAATGAGGATCTCTTGGGCTCGTTCAAGCGTGTGTGAGAACGTCTCAAAAAGCGACACATATAGGGAAGTGCTTCCAGACCTGACGCAGGTTAAGATCCGCCTTCATGGTATAATGAGAACTGCAATTACTCACCGATTTTGATGACCTTTGCCAATACGGATCAAGATCGGCAGGCTCGAGGCTGGCAGCAAGAAACACGATGCATTCTCCATAGGATTGGGGTTGCGGTTGCGGGTCGTGTGAAATTCGAGTTCCATTGCCACAGGAAAACCTGAAAAGTCCTTCTTAACAATCTCATCGCAGGATTGCAGTTGTGAGATAAGTGGTACGCGCGGGCAATCCACCCGGCGGCCGCTGGAATACCTTGGACACCCGGGTAGCGCGGGTATTGTTTTGTCGAACATGCTCCGAAGAAACCATGGGTGATTACTCTTAACAACCACGCACAGTTGACGTCTTAAAAACTGGAAGATCTCTGCGTTGATTTGTCGGCTCAATGTGAGCAGCTTACATAATGGCGATGAGGGTGCAGACGCCTGGGGAGGTACATCTAAGCGGCGGGTTCTTCGACCTACACTTCCCGTCTCGGCATTTGAATGATACGGATCGTTGTATCCAGCTGGAGTGTAGGTCAAGAGCTCGTGATAAACCTGCTCACGGATTGTGATCGGTAAAGTCTGGAAAGTGTTCATTAAGAGAGGCTAGAAGTGGTAGTAGTGTCGTGAAGAGAAAGTGGTGTCCCTCATAACTCGAGAAGAAAAGGCGATGTAGCCTGCAGCTATACCTATAAGGCTCTAGCGTGGTCCCAACCGCATGATTAGGCAACCAAGATCCTTAGACTTGCACGTCTGACAGATGACTTACATTATACCTAAATTGGGCTGTAGCGATATGTACCTCTTATCGAATGCTGCAGCTTCATGCAAGGCGAAATGACGTGTTGTGCTGCGCCTAGGTAATTACCTAGGTACAAAAGGGCCACTCGTGTCCACCATGGTTATAGCCAAAGCACTTGCTGCTCACCCAGGTAGGTAAGCGCAATGATCCAACTACCTGTCGAACTCCAACGGGGTTGCATCGATTTCCTTTCCGACGATTTGGCGACACTTAAGGCCCTTCGCCTAGTAAACAAAGGATTCCACGAATTGGCCTCCGAGAGTCTCTTCCGCACAGTATCCTTCACGAACGTCGGAAACAGCCCTGAAAGATTCTTGAATATCATTCATTCCTCTTTGCGAAAGCATGTACGTCATGCCATCATCAATACTTCCGAGCACCCCGACAGGGAGCAGAATGAGGAGGATGAGGATGAGGAGCAGGATGACGACGATGACGACAACGGGAGATATCTAGCGGATGGACCAGACATTCTCTGTACCTTCGCTGACGCCATCACACAACTTCCACAGTTGGAGAGTTTGAAGCGGATAGAGCTAAAGTTCTCGAGCATTTGCACCGTGGAGGACTACACTCACACCAGATACAGAGATACTATGCTGCAAATTAGAGAGGATGAAAATTTCCGGGCGAAGATGCAGGACCTTTGCTTCCAGGCTTTGGCGCAAAGCGAGAGCTTCGAGAGTCTTACGATCCAGAACTTGCAGGATGCAATGCCTCAGGATGTTATGGAATCAAAAAGCTTCCTAGCCGTCAGAGAGCGCTTAACAGAACTGCGACTGAGAATTCTGAGGTACCACGTGGAACCGGAAGGTGGACAGAGCACCTATGCAGACGCGCAGCACAATGGTTTAAGACGTTTTCTCCCGAAGTACTGGTTGAAGCCCACCATCAATCAACTCACACGGTAAGTCCCTCTGTACAAGCCTGGAGCTATATGTGAGTCATGTTCTGATTTTGTAAATAAATCTCTAGTCTTACGCTCGATTGTGACTGCCTCTGGGGCGTCTGGCCTTTCACGGACTTCCGAGAGGTCGAACCGTTTCCACACCTCAAGTCGTTGTGTTTTGGCAATTGGACCATCGCGCATGACTGGCAGGTCGACTGGATCGTCGCGCATGGAGCTACACTGGAAAGTCTACTTCTTTGCGGTTGCGGTGTTGTTCGTTATCTGGCTTTGCTCGACAGGGGAATGAAAGCGAACTTCCCTCAGCTACTTCCACAAACGGGTGACGACGAGACTGATGATGAGGATGACGAAGGGATTGATGATGAGGGTGACGATGAGTTTGACAGCTTCGGTCTTTCTTATGGACCTGAATGGGAGATTGAGCCGGATATTCGTTGGCATCAAGTATTCGAACGCTTCCGAGTTGGCCTCCAACGTCTTCGGTACTTCAAGTCGGGCTATTCGCAGGATTATCCCTTCGATAGCCGCTACAACATGCAGCCCGATCACCCCATGAATGCTTACTACTCCCTTGACTGTCGCAAACCACCGGGATTCGAGCCAATTGGGTGGGACGTCTACGAGCCTGAACTTGAAGAAGAAGCTCAGCGTAGGCAAGAGACAGACCTTCAGGAGGAGGATCGGCGTGCTCTGACTGCACTGATGGAGACAGTGGAACAACGGGTTGTTGAAGCTATTTGAAGTCGACCAAAAATGCAACATCATGTCGACTTAGACATGCTTTCTCATGCAAGATTTTCCCCACCAGGGGTGGATAGAAATCATGAAGCACTTTGCCCCTTACATACGTCTCAATCTTAATAAGTTAGTAGTCCCCAAGATAAGGTATACTTCTCGGAGAGCCAAATGATATCCTAGGAGAATGTGACACGAATTGTAGCCACCCCTAGTTGACACATCTTTTCAAGAACGGTCCCATACGGTAGCTGAGTACTATCTCGGTGTGTTCATTGCTGAAGGCTCCCGAACTCCGCAATCGCGCAGTCTTTTCCCTGAAAAGAAACTGAGAGCGTCTTGCTATGTTTGCCAGATTCGCGTATACTGACATCGAAGACACCGGGTACAACCATAGGCCTTCTGAACTGCACCTCCATCCATGAGGAAGTGGTGAACGGTGGCTGCAAGCTTTTCGAGTCCGTCAGTAGATGTAGAGCTTTAGCGACTGTGTGATTTCCATGCGCAATCTTTCCAGATAGACCAAAGGCCTTCGCCGCCGCTCCCGATAGGTGGATGAAGTTGTAGTCCTTGCAAATCGCAGCCCATTTCAGCGGGTCGTCGACTGACATTGATACCTGTGTGGTGCTCTCAGACATCTGTGGTATCGCCATGCTATACCTGGTCGCATGTGAACTGTTCCGGATTTTCTTGGACTGTGACTTTCTTAGTTCTAGCATGGTGAAGATCTGGCGAAAGATGATATCCATAGTTCCATCCTTCCTACCAGTGGGAGTGGTGATCACGACCTCCAGATCCCACTCGATACCTCGTTTTGCTGGTCGTGGGTAATTACTTGCAATCGCATTCAAACGGGCTGTTCGTAGATCTACGAGTCTCGACAGATCGCATAGGTCGGGGCGTAATATCTCGAACCTATTGCGCACGTTTACTGCGCCTAGTGGATTGATGGGACACCAGGGACTGGCGAGTAGAAGTAGCATTGCGGGCTCGGTCATGGCTGAAAGGAACAGCATAAGTTGCGGTGCTGAGAGCTCTTCTCCTGTGTTGCTTGTTCCTCCAACTGCTGCTTGATACCGAACAACATCGTCTGCACCTAGAGTGAATGGGGAGTCAAGCTCTAATGCTGAAAGCTTGATGCGCGGAAACCCGGGAATTGCGTAGAAAATTGACTTTGCTATCATTGACAAGATCGCTAGCACGACCTCCCCCATCCGAAGTGAGGCTGGGGAAAATGCCAGAGTGACTCTTCTTGGGTTGAACAGCAATGGCGTCAGGCGGTACCCGAATGAGACGAGCACGCCGAAAAACATGCCCGATATGAGAAATAGTGTCATGCTGGAAGGCTTGCGATGTATCCGATGCTCCTACGTACATGTGCAGGTCGTGGATGCCAGATGCAGAGGACCTCGGGAGTGCCTCCGTAGCTAGCGGCGCCGATGACGTCATCACTGATGTGGAAGGCACAAGCGCAGCACCCAGTCACCTTCATGCCCACTGCAAGTGCCACCCATCGCATCGTGCCAAAAAGGCAAGAGTCAAAAGTTCTCCACGACGAGCGGCCTCGTCCGTTTGCTCAACCTCTTCGACCCAGCCCTCTCCATCCAAAGCTCATCCGTCCTCGCGAGACCCACGATGGCGCACCTTCTCCAACACTTTCGATGCCCACAGTTCGGGCACTTGTTTCCGGCGCGTGCGAACGACCATATTCTCTCACCTAGAGAAATTAGCAAGTCTTGATGCGAATGACCGAGGCAACATACAACGATGACAGCACCAGCTGTAAGTCGCGTCTGGGTTTGCATTGCTTGCAATATTTCCCATAGCTGCATGCGGTCTTTCCTGCGATCTGAGAGGACGTAAGGCTCGGTCTCTTTGAGCTAGTATGGACGACAGGTGCGACAGAGATATTGTGTGCGGTTCGACCAAGTGCTACACATGAATTGAAGCGCTGCCAGGCTTGAAGACAGAACTTCTGTGTGTGGGTATCAGATTTACACGCTACAGTAATGGGAACGAGAACATGATTCGGGGCCCTTGAGATGTACCAGAGCTCGCGCTGTCTGCTTACGTTGCTTCCACATTCACAGATCACCGCCAGCACGATCTGTGAACACTGAAGATCTTGCGAGCCGTTGTACGACGTGCGCCCGAAAGCTAGGCTGTCGAGATACGTAGTTCGGGGGCTTACTTCATAGGGCCCTTCATTCTAGGGGATGTTGTCTGGTTGGTAGACTACGAAGATCAGGGCTACTTTGATGTGCCAGGAAGATCCAAGGGCAGTGTTACTGATACAATTTGTAGACTACCCCCGAAATGGCATATGGCCAGAAATAGAAACGAACTAGGGCCTAGGTTGATAGTTCCCCTGCCAGAGCTCTGCCGGGCTACGATCTGAAACACTGCCAGGCATCTCTGCAGGGCTGTGAATTTGGCCCTCTGCTTGATGTTGCCAGTCACCAGCCATTTCGGAGACGTGCGTTGACGGTGCGGGGCGCACAACCGTCTGAGCGTACTTTGCTTCTCCATCCTGGTACGTGGAATCTGCCGGGTGGTAAACGTATTTATCTTGTCCAATATCCGCATCCGCTTGTTCCGTACTGACATTCTTCCGTTTTTTTTTGAACAAAAACCATAACAGCGCCCCAACTATTGCCATCCCAACAATCGGCCCAACGACCGCGCCAACTATCCAGTTTTTACTCGAAGAATCTGGGTCTTGAGCTGATGGTATGTCTGTTGTTACTGAAGATGGCGTTGCGATTGTACTCGTGTTGCTTGGAGTGGTCGAAGACTCGAACGTTAAACTTGACGTACCTACACCCAGGTTTAGCTCACAGACTTCGCTTCAAGCTACTCATGACTTACTGCTCGGTCTAGCTGTGACTGTATTAAAGATGGTAGATGGTTCAGGCGGCCCGCTAATATAGAATCCCGACGACGATATCTGTTCCGTGAACGGGTCTTCTGCGCCAACGGGTGTGAAACGTAACACCCAGTAGTCGTTGGCTATCAGTGCGGAAGAAGGTATGTTGACATCCCACTGAAACGATGTAGTGCTGGTTATATCAACGCTTCCTACATAGCCTTTGACTTAGTTACTGCGACATCACACATTTAGAGTCGAACGTCTTCACTCACCAGCGATCTTGAACTTGTAGCTCTGATCCATGAAGCTTGTGACCCAAAAATCGAGCTTCTTGACATCGCACGAAGTACAGTACGTCCCGAATGCATCTTGAAGCTCGGACTTCCAGCGTATAGTAAATGGTGCACCACTTTGCAAGCTCGTAGATCCGTTTGGAGTCGCAGGCGCAGTCCAGCTGTCCTGTATGGTTTGACACCATGCACCAAAGATGAGATTAGTATACAAGAGGAGCAGCGCTAAATGTAGAGCCATCTTCGCGCAGGGTATGAGGACACGAAGTCGCGTAATGGTAGACGAGAAACTTGCAAAGACGCTTCTTCTCGGCGCAATGGTGATCGCCTGGGTATATTGACTCCGAACACCCGGATGAAGAGACAGTGCAGCTTCATCAGGGGCTAGCAGCGCATATGAGGGAAGTTACAAGTTTTGGAATTGCCAAAAGGATTCATGGCGGACGTATTGTGATAGAACTTGACCAATGAGCGGGTCTGTTGCGATCAGGAATCAACTACGCCACAATCTTGCAGAAGTCGGAATCCGAGCGTTACGCGCAGCGCGTCGCACACCGCAAGTCGTCAACGCTGGTCTATATCAGGAGGTTATGCTGTGGCGTTCGATAACATTATTTGAACTTAGCGTTATCATTGTAAGAAACGACATGGGACCTCACGACAAGCGCCGATGTTCTTCGAAGCGATTGGGGCGTAACACGGCCCCTAGAACCGTTTGCGGCACAGGTAAGAGGTGTCTTACGCGCCGTAACACGAAACAGTCCGAGCACTATAATAGCATTGCAAGCTGCAAGGTATGGCACGGCGCGCGTCAAGTTTCTGCTCAACTCCTCTTCCTTCATCCATGAGTTTCGCGTCAAGTTCTCGCGCCTGCACCTACGAGAGATTGATCATGTTTCTCAGAAAATGGAGATGGAGTGTCATGCTCCTGGTGGCTTTCATTTTTCTTGTAACCATCACCTCTTTTTCCGCTCCGTTCACATCATCGAGGACTTCCATCTTCCCATCAGGCCACCATGAACATGCTCCGAGCTCGCATGCGTGTCCAACAAGACCGCCCATGCCAGCAATAACTCCAAATACTGGAGATCGCTTCAACTGGAGAGCAATCTCGATCCGACACCCAGTTGATGAGTATGCGCAGCTATCCTCACAAAAGCCTTTGTCCAGGAGCACTTTGCAAAGATCTCCGCATCCAAAGTCGCCAGGTGCCGAAGCGATTGCTGGTAGACGAGCGGCTGTCAAGGAGACCTTTCAACGATGCTGGAAGTCTTACAAAGAACGCGCATGGATGAAAGATGAACTGGCACCCATGTCGGGCCAGCCTCGAGATACCCAATTTGGTGGCTGGGGAGCTACGTTAGTCGACTCACTAGACACTTTGTCAATCATGGGGATGGAAGACGAGTTCGCCGAAGCCGTCGAAGCAGCCCTGAAGATCGACTTCAAACCAAGCGATGATCGCGAGAGTGAGATCAACATGTTTGAGATCATCATACGCTACCTGGGGGGCTTCATAGGCGCTTACGACGTATCTGGTTGCCACGACACCCGCCTTCTGAACAAGGCTCTCGAAATAGCGGACATGGCTTATGCGACCTTCGATACACCCAATCGGATGCCTGTGTCGAGATGGAAACCCGGGAAGGCGGCGGATGGCGAAGAGCAGCTGCCAGCGCTCTCAGTACTCATAGCTGAAGCCGCTTCCGCTAGTGTGGAGTTCACTCGCCTCTCCCAAATCACAGGGGATATGCGGTATTTCGACGCCATCTCCAGGGTTACGGACGTACTTGATGAACAGCAAGGGTCCACAAAGCTTCCTGGAATGTGGCCGATCAGCGTCGACATGCGGACACCCAACCTGACTTTCGACGCTTTCTTTGGGCTGGGTGCCATGGCCGACTCGGCATTTGAGTATCTGCCGAAGATGTATCAGTTGCTCAACGGGAACGAGCCGGCTGACCAGTATCGCAAGATGTACGAATACGCGATGGATACGGCGATAAAGTACACCATGTTTCGACCCATGGTGAAAGACAAGGCCGACATCTTGGTCGCAACCGCGAAACATGATGGCCCTGATGGACAACGAGACGACACTGGGCAGCACCTGGTATGCTATGCTGGAGGTATGCTGGCGCTTGGCGGGCGGCTCTTCGACAACCAGACCCATCTCGACGTGGGACGGAAAATCTCTGATGGTTGCGCGTGGACCTATAAGAATGCACCGAACGGCATCATGCCTGAAGTCTTTTCGATGACACCGTGTCCGTCGTTGTCAGAGTGCGATTACACACCAGGCGCAAAGCCATTCAGCGCAGTCCACGATGGCCGTTATATTCTCCGGCCAGAAGCGATCGAGTCGATCTTCTACATGTTCCGGCTCACGGGTGAGACCAAGTATCAAGAGATCGCGTGGGACATGTTTCAGGCGATCGAGGCGAATACGAAGACTGAATTCGGCAACGCCGCGCTCCAAGACATTATGTCGACCCCGCCACCAAAGAGTGACAGCATGGAGGTAAGTCCTAGATACGCGATGCTTCCGAAACAAACGCTGACTTAATCTCGTCGCCTCCGCAGAGCTTTTGGTTGGCCGAAACCCTCAAATATTTCTATCTCATCTTTAGCGATCACGATGAAGTTAGCTTGGACGAATTTGTCTTTAATACTGAAGCGCATCCATTTCGGATACCCTACCGATAGTGTCTTGATTATGTCGGCGCAGGATGAGTGGGGTGGTTTCCTGTGGCGTTGGTTTAGGATCGCGAACGCGCATTGTAGGAGAGAGTCAATATACGAAATTCGGCTTGGATTCACATCTCATATGAACAGCTGCGTTGGGTTAGGTAGCTCTGGGTCGACACTCCAGGGCTGCTGGTGGCAGCTGAGTCTGACGCGTTGCGCGTTGCGCGGCGTTGACCGGGTGGATCCGAAAGAGGGAAGACGGCGCCGGCACCGGCCAAGCTTTCCCCGAAAGCTTGAGCACGGATGGCGTTGCTTCGAGTCTCGACTTTCGACGCGCACGACACGCGTGAATACATTCTGTACAGAATATCCTGGATATTGCGAGCCTGAAATTTCCGGGCACTTGTTCCTCATCACATGCCGATAACTTTCTCCGTCGTGCTCAACGCATGCCTAGTGCATGCCAAACGTTCACTGTAGCGCGGCGATGCCCGCTCGTCGGTATTTGACGAAGATGTTCAACCTCGGTGTGCCGCTGCCGAAGTCTGCTTCCGTTCGCTAAATGATAGGATGACGAAACCTAGCGACGACGACACCGTGACGAGGACGGTTCGCAACCCCTGCCTGAAACTAGATAGGCTGGGGTCCGGCCAATAATCCTACCATCTGGGGTCTCCACAGGGGGTCTCCGCGAAAGTCTTCTTCCGCGGGTATCGGTATGGGGAAGGACGGGTACACTGTATGGGGTTGCCACCCAGACGCGTGCGCACTCGAGATTGCTGGTCTTTCTCCTACTTGCTACTCATCCCGCAACCTATGCCTAGGGCTGTATCACTAAGACCACATCACAGTCATGGAGAACGACAAAGAGGCCATCTCAGATAAGCCGATGACTAGTGAGGATCTAGAGCATGCAAACACTCATGGCACGTATCTCGACAATGACGAAGTATCTCACCTTTCCGAGGAGCATCGACGGTACCTGTTGGAAAGACATGGCACGCTTGAGCTTGACCCCATACCCACCATGGGTACGGCCGATCCATACAACTGGCCTCAGTGGAAGGTAGGTCATTACGCATTCATCAGTTCGATGTCTACTGACAATGGGACTAGAAAGTGATGAACCTCCTCTTTGTCGCCTTCCACGCCATGATGTGCGCGTTTCCTGCTGCTGCGATCATTCCAGCCTACGAGAACATATCCGAAGACCTAGGTGTCAGCCTCCAAGGAGCATCTTATCTTACGTCTCTCCAAATCGCCATCCTTGGTGGCGCTCCACTGTTCTGGCGGCCACTCTCCACACGCTATGGACGTCGACCAATCTTCATCATCTCTTTGATCGGCAGTCTAGTCTTCAACGTCGGCTGCGCGAAGAGTCAAACATACGCTGCCATGGCTGCTTGCCGAGCTCTCCAAAGCTTCTTCATCTCACCCCCGAATGCGATCGGCAGTGCCGTTGTGGTCGAGACGTTCTTCAAGAGGGAAAGAGCAAAGTTTATGGGTATCTGGACGGTTATGATTACTTTGGGTATACCTCTGGCGCCGCTAATCTTTGGTTTTGTGACCTACAACGTCGGTTACCGCTGGATATATTGGATCCTCGCAATCGTCAACGGCGTTCAACTCATCCTGTACACGCTCTTTGGGCCCGAAACGCGCTTCATCCGACACAATAACGCACAACACGCGCAGTTCGGGTTTGCGGCCTACAAAGAGATGTATCTCAAGTTTCGCCGCATCGATCCTACACCCATCACCGCCTCGGAGTTCATATCACCACTTCGACTATTCAAGTACCCATGCGTGGTCATCCCTGCATGCGCGTATGCAATGGTCTTTCTCTTCGCTTCGGTCCTCGCGACCGTTGAGATTCCGCAACTCTTCGGCGAGAAGTTCCACTTCAACGCACAGCAGATCGGCTTACAGTTCGTGGGTGTTATCATTGGTACGATAATCGGCGAGCAGATTGGTGGACACTCGAGTGATCTCTGGATGCGATGGCGCGCAAAGAAAATGACTCCTCTCCGCCCTGCTCCAGAGTTCCGTCTCTGGCTGAGCTACTTCGGCATCCTTCTCACCATCTGTGGCGAGGTTGTCTTTCTCGTTCGCATAGAGCAAGCCCCCGATCTGGATTGGAACGTAACGCCTATTGTCGGTGCAGGCATAGGTGCAGCAGGCAACCAAATCGTCACTACTGTCCTGATCACATATGCGGTCGACTGCTATCCTGAAGAAGCTGGTAGTATTGGCGTGTTTGTTACTTTTGTGAGGCAGATATGGGGCTTCCTCGGTCCATTCTGGTTTCCTCCGATGTTTGAAAATGTAGGTATCGCGAACAGTGCTGGCATCGTCGCGGCATTGCTGGTTGGCGTTAGTTTGATCCCTGTCATGTTCACTCATTGGAAGGGCCATACGATGAGAGGTCACATGTCGGAGAGGATGTAAGACCAGTCGGACATATCTCCTTGCCATTGTGTCCGATGCAGAGCTACGCGTCTCTGGGTAGCGCATGAACACGTCAATGATAACCTGCACATGAGAAGCACGCGCATCTCCAGCTGATTCCTTGTTGTTGAGTCATCGTATTGAAGGCGATAGTAAAGGCACTATAGTACATGCACAATTTTGAACCTACAGCTTCGCTTCCAACCCCTCCTTCTGACACAGTTCTTCTGCCTCGGCCACAACATCAATACCATAGACTTGCGCCTGAATATCTGCATCTGCCCACTTGTCCGGCACCTTCCCAGATCCAGACTTCAGCGCCGCAAAGATCTTATCGCGCTCCTCCTTCGCCTTGCCAGCTCCAAGATGCATGTCTCGCCCGTTCTGCGCGGCGAGCTCAACGAGTGCTTCCGCTCTTGGCTTCCTCAGCTTCTCATACAGACGAAGTGCGTGCTCGATGGTCTGCGGCTTCCCGTCCGCGATCCGCTTGGGAGAAAGCACGACACCCAGCACAGCGCCGTCTTCAATCGCCTGAGCTGCACCTTGGGCCATGTGCGGGAGCGTCGGATGGCAAGCGTCACCGACCAAGGCAGCTGTACCGTGCACCCACGTCACCAACGGATCGTGAACTCTCAACTTCCACTCTACAACCTCACCCTCCGGTACCAGGTTCAACATGCGATGTATCATCGGACAGAAATCGCCGTAAACGTCCAACATGGCCTTCTTGCTGCCTTTGGTTGTATATTGCGCGTCTGGTGCTCCGGCAAAGTTGATATCGGGCTGTGCGGTGGAGATGTTGTAAATCTGCTTGTTGTGGATTGGATAAGCGATGATGTGTTTCTTCTCGCCAATCCAGCGTGTTACTGTGTCAGACTCAATCAACTTCAGTAGCTCGGGGTCGTTCTCCATCTGGTCTCGGGTCAACATGATTCGGTATGCAGCCTGTCCTGAGTCGCAAGCCGCGCCCGTGTGGCCGAGTTCCTTGAGCATGGCGACGCGGGTAGAGCTCTTAACGCCGTCCGCACCGAGCAAGATGTCGCATTCGACTTGTTGCGGCTCTTCGCTGCCCTGAGCTGGTGTAGTGGTGAACTTTGGCCTCGCACCAAACTGTACGTTGGATATGTTGCAGCCCAGCTTGAATGTGATGCCACTTTCCTTCTTGCAACCCTCGTAGAGGCCATTTGCTAGACTCGCTCGATGGCCAACCATGTGTGGGTATCCATACTTTTCTCGCACGTATCCAAGATCTACGTACCCCAGCTCCTTGTCTGTCGAGCCTTCTCGAATTGATGTATTTGCGCATTGAACTGCCTCGTCGCGGATCGGTCCCCAGCAACCTAATCGGTCGAGGATGCGAGCCATATTTGGTGCGAGTTGGATGCCGGCGCCTACGAAGCCCATATTCGTTGCGTTTTCATATATCGTGATGTTCTTGTGACCGGCTTTTGCGAGAGATAGTGCTGCTGCTAGGCCGCCCATGCCTGGAGTACGTTAGCTATCATGATGGGATGGGCGATGTCATGTCGGGGATAACTACCTGCTCCAACAATCGCTATCCTAGTATTCTCTGCCATCATGTGAATAATGCGCCTCTGTCTCGCCACTTGATGTACAATATCTGCTGGTATAGTAGAGGATGGAGCGCTGCTGATGCAATGTGGTTGCTGGTTGTTGTTGAGTTGGTTTCGCCGAAGACAAGCAGGGAACGTCCCGACAGCTCTTAAGATTCTGCTCAAACGTTTCTATATCTCGGTCTCTTGCTTTTGCTCCAATCCCTCCACAAGTTCCGAGCTCCTTCCCGCGCGTAATGTTCAGCCACCGGAAGATAGCTTAGCCGGAACGTTCCTACCAGGGCTTCCGAAGCTGCCTCCGGACCTTGAAAAGCACTACACGTCAATATCGGTCGCGATAGCCGAAGTTTATCTAAGTCAACTCAGTAAGCACTTCTTCGATAAACATATATCGGGGAAGCTGTCGGCCCGAATACGTCCACGCCTGGGGAGCTTGCTGTTCCAAGGTTGTCAGCTACCGGCTGCACACCCCACCGTGGCGGGGCAACGGCTAGCGTCTTTCTATCTCAGCGCCCCACCGCCATCAATGAACGCGCGAGATCCGGCAAATGCGGAGTCGCGGAGTGTGGGTGAGCCGTTCTTACATGTTACTATCGCATCGGCTGTGATTGCACGATCTCGAGGTAAGCTCAAGACGCTGTGCTTAGAGATATTGAAGATGCGCATGAGTCCCGACGCCAGATCGCTTCCACTGCGCGACAATATACCTCCAGGGACATGAACTGATGCTGCAGTTCCTGTAAAGCATTAATCGGGCGTCAGACTTGATGGCTTAAGCAGTTCGCGATCTTGCCAACATTATACCTTTACTCGTACATCATATGCCTGGTAGGCCTTGTCGCCTACTTAGAGCCGTGTCGATAGTCTCTTGTGGGCGTTCTTTTCAACGCTTGTCGCAAGGACGCGTGTAGAAAAGCCTAAGACAAGAAGAGCATAAAAAAACGTATGTTTTACTATCTCTTCATCGCGTCGCGATGGGAATCTGGGAATCTACATCGAGCCGCAAGTCGACTTCAGTCCCGTGGATACGCGATGGGGCTGCATACCCCGCGCTAGCTCAGGGTAGGATGTGGGGTGACTTCCCGAATCATCTCACAAGTAGACTGAGAATTTCGCATCTTTCGTGACTTCAACAACGATAACAGCTTATTCGTCGAAGACTTTACGGACGACTGCTGTGAGATCATTGGATCTGTGATCAAAGACGAACAAACACCTCATCATTACGTGTCGCGAAGCTCACGTAGAGGAAAAGGGTTCACCCGAAACTCTCTTTAATCTTCGGAACACGATCGGAAGACCAGCCCGAAGACAGCGTGACCTTCGGTGTCAGATAAATCACCTGGAGCTTGCTACCTCTGCAGTGGTGATCTAGAACAGTAGCTACGCGGAAAAGGCTTCTCCCTTTGGCCCAGCATACCTTTGCAGACAAAAATTCCAGGACGAAAAGGAGTCCACGGACCTGAACACAGCGACCCTCGATAATGGCTCGACGAAGCTCATTTGATCAAGCATCAGACGGCTTCCGGGCCCATCTACCAGACCTCACCAGTCCGCGCTTCACGACGGCCGCAAAGCAAAACATCTACGAATATGTTCAGTCAATGCAAGACAACCGCGCCCCACCATGGCTGTACGATCTGACTAAAGTCTGGGAGAAGTTATTGGAAGAATCGTACAAAGGCATCACAAATGACGGTACTGTAAGGGAGGGTCTATATCAAGCACGAGACGAAGGTGTAGATGTTGATGGCCCGGTCAAGAAGGCGGAAGAACTCCTCGCAGCTCTGAGTAGCGAGCAGAAGGGCAAGATTTCATACCCAATCAATGCCAGAGAGTGGAGGGCATGGAGTAATCCAGAGTTCTTGCTGCGGCCATTCGGGCTCAGGCTCGAAGAAGGTAAGTCTCAAATCTACCAAAGCTACGACCTTAGGCTAACTGCTACAGTCCCTGAGAGTATCGTGCAGTCAATACTCGCAGTGGTAGAGGCATCTCTTTCCCCAGAAGGCTACGAAAAGGCTATCGCGGCCATGCGGGTGAACCATTTCTTGGGCGAGGTCGTCAAACTGCCCAACATCTTGAACAAGTACTCTTACAACTTCCTGCTGTTTGGTACGCCATCGACCTCCGCTTCCTCTCCTTGGGGCTGGCTCCTCTATGGCCATCATCTCGACATTTCCTGCTTCTACAAGGGAAGCCAGGTCATCATGAGTCCATCGTTCACAGGTGCCGAGCCCAACATCATCGATGACGGAGAATGGAAGGGTACCAAGATATTACACAAAGAAGGCAGCCTGGGTTGGAAGCTGATGCAGAGTCTCAGCCACGAGCAACAACAAAAGGCACAGATCTTCAAGAAGATGAGAGATGAAGGCATGAAGCAAGTCTACGGCAACTCCAACAATGACGAGACTAAGCGAGATGAGCTCATTACCGATACGTGGGGCCCAGATGACCAGCGCCATCGATGCGGTGCCTTCCGCGACAACCGCATCGTACCCTACGAGGGCGTTCTGGTCTCGTCTCTCGACTCGTCACAGCAAGAACTCGTCCTCGCCATATGTGAAGAGTTCCTGCTATATCATCCCACGAAGGCGCGCCAACACAAGCTCGATCAGATCAGACAACACTTGAGCGAGACCTACTTCTGCTGGATCGGGGGTTTCGGCGAAGACGACGCTTTCTACTTCCGTGTCCAAAGCCCAGTCATTTTGGTCGAATTTGACCACCATTCCGGAGTATTCCTGACGAACAAGGAGCCAGCGAAGTACCACACGCATACTATTGTGAGAACACCAAATGCGGGAGATTACGGACAGGCTATTAGAGAAGGAAACGAAAAGTTAGAGTGAGCAGGCACTCGATGCAATGTAAATAGGGCGTGTCGCAAGAAGAGACATGGTACTCATGTCGTAGATCTCCGTTGTGATGCGTATGTTGAATTATGAGAGGCTGCAATAAATACCACACCTATCCTCCACTTCCAGGCGCCGGCCTCGTATCACCAACGAGATTCGTATACTTCACATCCACCTCAAGAACTCCAAACCATACATGTCGCCCATCCCTTTGCTCGAATCTTACTTCGCCCTCTAAAGTAACGAACTCCGCTTCCTCACCTGCCGGGAGATAACTCTCGATTACCCGTATCAAGTCCTGTTTAGCAACCTCATGTCTACGTTCTTGCTGTTCATCAGCATCGCCTCCTGCAGCAACCGAATAGTGAATAGCCACTTCTTCCTGTGGCATAGTGGGAATCCCGGCTATTAGTGCGAACATATTTCCGGCGTCATCATAGCGAGGAGTCTTAGCTCTTACGTACGTAAAACCTGGTCGTTTCTGCGTCGATAGATGATCGTAAATCTCCACGTCGCCTTTGTAGGTTGTCGGATAGAGAGAGAAGCCGACGTGGATGTTGGGTTTAGCTGGGATGTCTTTTGGGGTTACGTAGCGGACGATCACGTAGTACTTTTCATCCACCTTGTAGGGGCCTTTGGGTGCCATATGTTGAGGTTGTTGACAGCTGAACCTGTGAAGGGGGGGGGTTGACTTATAGGCTAAGTGTTTGCCAGGAGCTGATTTGCCTGACCCATGTGATACTGTGTAAGCACCAAGCAGCTCGATAATCGTTTCGTTAGCATGAAACCACCTCAGGTGCACTCATAGACGTACGGAGATAGTCGTGCCGCGGATAATTGACAATCAAATGACGTAGTCTACTAAGAAGTGATGATGTGACTACTGACTAGTTACCTCAAGTTCCTGCTACCTTACACTTGCACAACCTCATGCGGTGTGTGCGTTTACAGTTCCAATATCGTATCTAAAGTACCGACGCTGGGGCCCCTCAGAGTCAGCTTGGATAATAGCCATAGTTTCGATCCAGATAGGCCCATCATCTCCAGGTTGCAGCATACCAACTGTGAAGTCCAATCTGATGTTACCACGCAACATAAGCTGCTGTAATTCTGTCGCTAATAGAGCGCGCAGATCCTGCTCCGCCTCCTCACGCTGCTCCCTTGGTTGGCTGGCTATCCTGACTGTTGTCTCGTCGTCACGGATTACTTTAGCTGTGATCATAGCCATGGAAGCATGTACACCATTGTAGAAAGGATTTGCCACACAATGCCAGTTGACGCTGGCATCGGCAAAGAACGCACGCTCCTGTAGGTTCTGGAATCGCCAAGACTGGACGACAAAGCCTGGTACTATGTTTTCACTCCTGTTGGCGGTGCGGATAACCATGTAGACTGGGGTGGACATCTTGGGTTATCTTGTGAAGAGGATAGGAAGTGGCGCGAACACATCCATAAGAACGGCCGGAAGTGATATACGAGTTGTGGGCTTGCTATATCCGGTCAGATGTCAATTTTGAACGCTTTTTGTGGGCAGTGTGACCAGGTCCGATAAGCCTACAGGCCAAATCGCCATGTCGTTTGGACATGTGGCGCTGCCCGTCCGCCAATTCCCCAACTTTATACTTCAGGACTGCGAGTTGTCCATCTTGAGATTTAGTACTCTTGAACCTGTTGTTACTACATTACTTAGGCTTTCTGGGTTCCAAAATAGCCAAACAGAAGCAGCAGCTGCAATGGTCTAGTGGTTATGACATTCGCCTCACATTGAATGTGCGACGCGAAGGGTCCCGAGTTCAATCCTCGGTTGCAGTATTGTTTTTGCCATTCGCACGTGGACTGGGCTGGGTCGTTGTTGGAGTTGTGACGGATGCAGTGCAGATGGCGGCCATTTGATAAGTGTTTGCTTGGCATCTTACATGTGAGTTCGGGAAGCTAAGGGTCTACTTTTTGGCCAATGCAAATCCTGCGGCATGGTATCCCTTTGTAAGTGAATTAGCTTCGTGTATTGCGATGCCAACACAAGCATGCGCACAGTGCTTGCATCGCGAAGTCAAATTACCAGCCTGAAATTGTTAGATCCGGAGTGGGGCGTGTGCTCATTGTTGACAGTCGAGACGTTGGAGAGTCATGGTCGGCTGCGATGCGGTCATGGTCTAGATCGCGATAATTTTCTTTCAATAAAACGTTGTGGGCATTAATGACGATGCAGGTGTTGATGAAGCTGGTGGTGTTGACGCTGTGGTCACTCCACAGGACGAACAGGTTGCGGAGCTGCACGCTGACATCAGCGTCGCGGGAACCTCGGCCAGCCACGCGATGCGCGTGCTCACCCCACAATCGAAAGACTGCCATCTAACCACGATCAGCACACCACTAACCCCACATGGCCCAGTCCCGTCGTCTCAGCGTCCGATTGGATCTCGGTGGCAGCCGTTTCACCAGCCGAACCCTTTCCAGGCGGCACGCCAGGAGAAGCCGCGATACATGCGCGGCCGGGAAACCCTTTGAAGGGGAACACCCAGTGACCTGGTACGTCAGCGGCCTTTCTGTCTGGGGACGCGACGCGAGAATGCGTCGGACTAAGCTCATCAGTCCATTTGCGTCACGGAGCCCGGTGGTGTCAAGTGCTGTGATTCGTGGTATGATGTACGGGTGTGGTGGAGAGACATGAGTGCACAGCCTACTTGTGACCTGCATTTCCCCGCACGAGGCTATCGTATATACAGTCCGCATACGCCGCGCTTGGGACGTCTCACCGGAACACATTACACGTAGCAAGCCATCAATCAAACACTATATTACCGAAGTCAAACCGCGGCCGATACTTTCACACGTCTTGGCCATCACACCTACCAACGTCAAACACAACCACACCTGGGCAGACCAAGCGACAAGATATAAGTCGAGCCAAAACTACCATCTCGAGGAACCATCACCATACTCGGCACTACTTTCGCCACTACCACACAACCATCAACATGTCTTTCCTCCTCCGCACATCTACCCTGGTACGCCAGAGGCTCTTCACCACCTCAACACGTGCTCGCAGTGCCATCTCCATGGAAGATGCCGCCGCAGCACAGATGACATCCACCCCTGGTGCGAGTGTCGTCCCAAGGCTCGGAAGGGTAGCACGATGGTACGTCTCTCCCTCTATATGACTCCCATCGCCACTAACAAAGACCAGGTATCTCCCGACCATGGCGGCGGTAGCCATTGGTATGATCTACCTTCCCAAGACCGCATCACAGCCTCGCCGACCCCTTACGCTCGGTGATGCTAATGCCAACATAGGCTTTGGCGTGACCAATGCACTCAACGAGGCCAACCGCAAAGTACACTCTGCGCTTGAGCTTACCCAGGAACAAAAGAACCAGATGCTCATGGACTCCTACGGCGAGCGCTCAAGCTTGGAGGACATGGAGCGGGCGATTGCTGGACTCGAGGCCAAGATGACCACCCAGAAGGACAGGAACAGGATCTTGGAAGAGGCATATGGCGACAAGGCCAGCCTTGAGGACCTCCAGAGGGCCATGGAGCTGTACGAGGTGCAGTGAATGAAGCAAGAGAGGGCGAAGAGCCCGAAGAGCAGACCCCAGCTTCGCGCCTTGGAGCGCATACACACTACAGAGAAGAGAAGGATGAAGCCGCGCGCTGAACGCCGCGAGAATCACACCGTCAGGCCACGAGCAGACACCGACATCAAATCAAGGTGTCTGGCTCGTGTACCTCGAGAAGTGACGGAGGAACACGCATTTCACTTTTGTCTCAGCATTTAGCGTTTCTAGCAACTCGTAACAGACCCCAACAATGGGCTACGATTTCGTACTATACCAACATCATCAATACCAATCTACTATGTTAAACACACGATATTCTCGTTCTTCGCTTTCCAGCCGATGCTAGCCTTGTTCGCTGCTCGGTGCATCTCGTCGCTCGAAAATGTCCGACGCCCGACACGTGATCCGACCCGAGTTCTCCCGGCGGCCGCGCTCCATCACAACACCATCTCCGCGCTTGGGTACTCCACATTCCGACGTCGAGATACGAATGCCGTTGTGGAATAGGACCGAACAGCGCCGTGGTATATGTCGCGACAACTGCGGACTTCGTCCAAGCTAGGCTCACCTTGTAGATAAGAATTCCCAGAGGTTTAAGAGAGTCGATATACGCACTAACTAGGCCTGTCTACTCGCGCTTAGTCCTTATCCGTAATTACAAAGCTCCAGATTTCGCGCCACACTCCACGTGCCAACCGCGCTGGTCTTCTCTCCAAAATCTGCTCTATCCGCGCTCTCTCGTTATTCCTCGAAGCCTCCGCCTCCATCTCCTCCTGCATCATGGGGTCCATGCTCACACTAAGATGCACCTGTTCCTGCTTGAACGGGTCTTCCAAGGTGCTCAGAGGACTCACAATGCCATCGTGCTGGGCGTCCATCTCGTACGAACCGAATCGATGTCGCGGGACTGGCGGTACTGAGACTGGGCCTTCGAGCTCGATGCTGGATAGATCTTCCAGGACGTAGTCTTCCACCGTAAGGTTGCGAAGGTCAACTTTGGATGTTCGGGGAAATATGTACTTGTACGAGAGGTACAAAGATCCGAACAAGAAGGGGCCAATGTATGCTCCGAGGACATCGAAAGCGAGGCTGATGGTGGACTTCAGGTTGTCTGTGGAAGTGAGGCTGCCCTTCGCAACAAGAATGACCAGTGGTGGAACGCCAGACCATATAAGAACGAACGCGCTTCCGAAAATTCCGATATATGCAGGCAGTGGTTGCCATCGGGACTTGAAGAGGCGTGACATGTAGAGTGGGTGATTGCGACCGAAGATCTGCCGCCTTGCCAAGCGGTCGAGGCCAGCTTTGAAGCGCAGAAAAGTGATGCAAAGAGTGAGATAGATGCATGCCGCAGTGCCTGTGTACAGTTCGGAGAGTGTGATGCGCGGCTGTGAGCCAGTCTTGTCCGCCAAGCCTATCAGAGACAAGAACCCGAGTGCTGAGCACAGCAAAATGGCCGCCAAAGGTGTATGGCCATTGTTAGTCCGACCAAAGATCTTTGCGATATTTCTTGGAAGGTACTGCTGTGAAAGCATAAAAACGCTACGAGATGCGGCGTAGAGATCGGTATTGGCTGTAGTGTATGCCGATATAATGAACAGCCCGTTCAAAACCTTCGGTAGCGCGTGGATAGAAGACTCTTCGGCCGCGATTACGAACGCTGACTTTGTAGCGTAGTCGCCTCTCGCCCATATCTTCGGAAGCTGCGGGTCAGCGTAGTTGACATTTGCTCCAGCAGCTAGCATCGCGAATGGGTATATGCTGAGCGGAACGATGTAAACGAACGACATGGTGATGGGTACGTCCCTCCAAGGATTCTTTGCTTCACCGACAGTCATAGCGACCAGGTCCGCTCCGAAGCAAGAAAACATGGCTAAGACGATTGAAGTGCTTCACAAGATGTTAGCTCTCTGCGGTATCTGGAGGCATGCTAGAAACCCACATGAGAGCGAACAGTGTGCCTCCGGGGCCGGATATACCGAAAGCTTCATCAGGAACGCCAGCCATCTTGAGAGCGACAGGAGTGGTAGTATTGTGCCCAATTGGCTTCCAGTCCGATGTGAATCCGAAGGTCGTATAATCTGCATTGGTCAGCGTTGTCACACGTAGCCTGAAGATGTTGAACGTACTCGAATGGTATTCTCCTTGTCTCGGGCCGCCGCCTTGGTAGCGTTAGACACATGGCTATGTTGCATTGAAGCGCGGAAGCATACCGGAGAAGTTCAAGACCACACCCATAACACATACAAGGACCAGTAAGCTCAGTTTGAACCACATGACGACCTAAGTGCTCGTCAGTTTGCTGTTCGTATCGAGAGCCGTCGCCAGGGTGACCGAATCCGTGTCGCATGTTGCCGCATACGGATTGCTAACTCTTAGCAAGTAAAACCCTCTAAGCTAACGTATACTTCTAGCTTAGTGATAATTTTGTAAAATGCGGCACGGATTGGAGCTACCCCTAGTGCTGTTCTGCTCAAGGTGACGTACTCGTTCGATCTTGCCATACAGCTGATACAACGTTAGCCAAGTTCGTCCTTATTCAAGAGCACAACTTACCTTGACGCCGAGGCAATGAGAAAGCGTAGTCAGGGCGATGAATGCAATATTGATAGCTGCCTCAGCACCTGCAGAATGCGGTTTCGGGTCGCTCTTCAGAAGCGCAGTCAGCTCCGCCGAACTCGCTGTAAGAGTAGCCATCGCACAAATCTTGCCTAGCCTAATGGTCGTCAGCGACGCCTTTCAGAAGTTTCCTATCGATACTCACCCGTACATAGATGCGATAGCGAAACCGCAGGCTGGGTCTAAGAACGTGTGAGGCAGATCAATGAGAGCTCCGGTCAACGGTCGACATGCAACCATCTCAGTGATGGTGTACATGACGCAAGCGACGATACTACCTGCGACGACATAGCTAATAGCAGCGCCTAAAGATCCAGTAGTAGCGATGAGTGCACCGGATGTAATGAAGATGCCTCCACCTATGCAACCGGATATGCCAATGCCTGGGGAGTTAGCAACCAGCGTACTTGTTGATTCACTCCTTTGGCGCTTACCTGCCAGCTGAGGCCTACTGAGAACACGGTCAAGATGTTCTGAATGGGTCACATAGTATGGCGATCTGTCAAGGGGACGCTTTTCTTCAGCCATTTTGCGTGTGATTCCCAGGCGAATCCGTACCGAAGTACGACCTCGTCAGGCTGAGGATGTTTGCGAACTAACTATGAATGTTGACTGCGACCTTGAACTAGAAAAAGATGCTTGCGCGACGAATGCAAACCCTCGTGACTATTTGGCCTCCATTCGGCACGTCTTCAGCTTCACTCTCCAAACCACCTGTGGCGGGGCTTAGACCATACCGGTCGGCCTCTTTGTCTGCCTTACGTGTTGCCCACCAACGCCAGAGTGACTGGAAAAATAGGCTTCGTGAAGAGGACGGTGCATGGGCACGCGACTTGGTATTGCTGTGATTGGTCAGAAAGGCGGGATATCGGGGAAAGATAACAAAGGTTGCACATGCTCGTATGCACAAGGTAGCTAGGCCAAACTAAGTGCGCCACGGTCGACAAACATTGGTGGATGGTGCAGGACGTCCTCTCAGCCGCGCCTTAGTCGCGTTCCGGTGTACATTTCAGGCTACGTGTTGCAGCTAGGCGACAACTATGGTAATTGATAGGGCCGAACTACATTGTGGAGACAGCGTCCCCCATAGTGATTATTGCTTTCCTCTGGGCGGGCGTTCTGTGTGGACTTCCTGTGCAATACAAACAGGATATTGCCAATGCAGCTGATAACGGGTACGCCGCAAGCGGACGAGATCGCGAGCTGAAAGTATGTCAGATAGTGTCACGTCCTTGACCTACATACATTCAAGGCTCTCCAGGGATGAAGCTTTGGTTAACTCCCAGCTAACGGTTTCCCAGTGATGATTGCAGTTAGAGTGCATTGACGATGTCCATATCCAGCAGCTCTACCGGCCCTTCGGCGCGTCGCTCGTCGTTAGCGATGGACTACTTCCAGGTGTATTCAGCCTCATCAGGATCGCAGTCGAGTAATCTGCTGCAACGACCAAGGCGGCTGTCGTTTCTGAATGCGCCCGATGTCGCGACGTCGATCTCATCGTTAGGATGGGTGGCAACATGCTCATCGAAGCAGATACGGTTATACGACGTGAAGAGCGCGAACAGAAGTCGGACTATCCAGCCCAAAACCGTCTTGAATATTTCGATGATATTGAAAGATGAGGAGATCCGTGGAATTGCCCTCTCGGAGGATCTGCTCGCAGTGATCACCCACAATCGATTGCTGGTGTATGACGAGTATCGCACAAACAACAGCCATGTACCTAGCCTCGTGAGAGAAGAGCGGATTGACCAGGACGGAAACTGGACCCCGAGATCCGTGTCGATCTCACAACTTGGACGCCAGTCTGCCGAGGGAGGGGCAACGGCGAGCATCGCAGTGGGTGGAGAAGGAGTGAGTGCAGTGAAGATCTTCACGTACAGGTACATGCCGGCCTGGAACGTTCAGGGCGACCATGTAGTCCTGAAGTGTCCTCAAAACAACGGTGCTGTCAAGATTGTCGGGTTTTCGCCCTGTCGAAGTGATGCCATCTATGGGCCAATGGTGTTTGCTTTGACAACAGGGAATCACTTGTATTGCTGGATCGTCGCTCGGAACGTAGGCCACCAGCAGAATATTCGCCCGGATCCTTGCTGGCACGTTGACTGCAATGCGAGAAGCAATGAACGCGTAAGTGACATGTTCTAAGACCCGGCGCAAAGCTGACTCCCGGCAGGCGTATCGCGATGAGATAACGAACGCGGCTTTTACCATCTCTCCGAACGGTCGACCCTATATCCTCTGCACCGTCGACCATCAACCACGTTCACACCTCCCAGCGACCTTCCTCGTGGCAATCGACACTCTTGGCTTCGATCCACACGTTCTCCGTCAACCAATAAGGCCCATTCCTGATAGGGTAGTCGGCACGAGCGTTGTCGCTGGAGTTGCGAGCTTCAACGGCAGGTTTCTAGTGGTTGTAGAAAGGGAGAGGAATAGAGACAAGATGAAGCTGCTGGCATTCCAGGGTGCACTCGGGGGTGGCTTGACATGTTCCGCTGCCCATACAACAACGTGGGAAGTCGAGCTGCAGAGCAACAATACCGGATCTTCAACGATCTCAATCATGATAGAAGAGCAGCAGGATGCCCTGGAGATCATCGCGGTGGATGGACGCGGCCATGTCGTCTATTCGGGCGTGAGGGTGCGGGGCACGCCACAGGGCCCAATTCGGCCCATTGCGCCACCTAGAAGCTCCATCGTTTCCGAGCTCCCGTTCGACCCGATCAGAAGAGAATTGTCGTCGGACGAAAGTAGTCGTCACTCTGTCACACCTTCGTATCGGGGGATGAACAGCCTCGAAATTATTCCTGGTTGACTGATGGCGATGACTCGAGCCATTACCATACCCCTTTCGAGAAGTGGTAGATGCAGGCGCGATGGACTGTTCTTGGTACGGGTAGCGGGTAATAGAAGTTGCACGCTGGTCGCGTCAGTATCGCGTCGCGGACAAGTGCCAGCTGACTAAGCCTACATCCGTCATGCCCAGGCACCTTCTCTCACGATCGGCAATCGCAACCCAACTCGCCTTGTACATCCGCTCGCACACACACAACGCCAACAACGTCGCGTTGGCGGAGGAGTTCCCATATCTCCGAGCTCTTATGATCGCCAGCCAAAGGGCAAGATGGTGTCGCTTATGATGGCTCATAACCGTCATCAGCACGCGGCTTGAACGCGATGGGACGACCTTCACCAACACTCCTAAGCTGTTTCTCGGATTGGGCAATTGCCGAGAATTGCGCCTTAGGTACGGCAAGCGTGCTTCGAGACGCATCTTGGCGGAGTAGCAGCGAGTTATCAAGGTTTCCTCGCGCTTACCAGTTTGTTCCCTCAACCCACGCAGCATATCTCGCTTTCCACATGGAGGGCTACTCATGCCAGACGTGCGAGGTGGAGGAAAGCTCGATAGGTGGACAATACAACGTGTCTGGCATATATAGCTACTCACCCTCAACACTCAAGACACTTCTTCTATCACCCATTTCTTCCTACTGATCGCACACTACCTAAGATTCTAGTCATACTCTGACACTCCTGTTCAGTGCTCCAACAAGCCTACACTTCAGCTACCAAGACAGCCCTCTCGAGACGATTCACGGCACGCTCCCATCCAAAGATGATGCTCCGCGCCGCTCTTCTATGCTTCGCTGCACTCTTCTCGCAACACGCTTCTGGCGTACCATACCCACAGCCAAACTCGACATTGCTCGCGAACAACACAATTTGTAACTCCACCGTCCGCTTTTGCGAAGGCGATCCCAACGCCGTCAACCCTCCTCTCCTCGGGTCGGGAAAATACGTATGCCACGAAGTTTACCCGACCGATCTCTCTGTCATCAACGCGCGCTACCCCGATTACGACGTCGACCACCTACACCAAGCAAAGCAGTTCTTCATGCTACGTCGTCAGGTCAAAGATGCTGGAGAAATTGCCACACGTGTACAGTTTCAAGGCCTACCGAACAGCACGTCGAACTACACCTGCCGTCTCGAATTCGTCCTCCCCCGCCTTGAGCTCCAGAAGATCTCTGGCCCGAACCCAAGCTTTCACGTATACCAAGTCGAGCGCGAAGCCGGTGCGATCGCTACATGGAATACATACGAGGCGGAGAAGAACGCGTTGTTGTTCGGTACAGTCAACGGCGAAAGCCAGGCGCTTGAGAGGACAAGGAGTGTCGGCGGCGTTGCAGCTGTCGACGAGACGGCTTGTAACGAGACAATGTCGTTCATGATGGCAATGATGTACGACAGCCCGTCTGCGCCGAACTGCTGGGAGTTCTCGAACGTTGCGCCACCCGCGTTCCCGGTACAGGGGTTCAGGATTGTTTACGGATGTTGAGTGAGGAGTTAGTGCCTATGGCGTAGTCATGAGATGGGGCTGAATGCCATGCGAAGGGGCTAGCACTACACTAGTATTTTGACTGTTTAGCCTTGCTCGTACGACTTCTGCCTCGCGTATTGTGGTCAGTACCTGAATAGCGCTCCAGCACGTACGCGAAGTATTCGCACATCGTGCACTGCATTTTACGGTCTACAGTACCGCGATAAACGAAATGTGACCATGACTATGCCCATAGCGCGGTGACTCTTATGAAATATAGAATTTCCATGTACATGCCTACCATGCGGTCGAGGGTGGACACAAGCGGCTGTCAGTGCGATTTGCTCAGAACATCAAGGCTGCCAGCTTGACATTTACAGCAGCAGCTTCCACTGCTCAAAACAGGACATGACCGTATTTGCCACATGCATATAGCTGCAGCGATGGTTCCATCACCTAAGCAGTGCCCAGTTGTATGGTCGGTTCCTCGGACAGCCATAATCGTCGTTCCACAACCGGACCGTGCACAGTCGCGCACAAGCTTCAGTATCTTCCCCCGTCGACCTTCATCTCTTCCATTCTCTTCCGAACAGCGCCCTCGAAGTTCCAGATGGCAGAACATGTGGGAGACTAATCTAGATGCTGGCGGGGCTGCGGATTCAGCGTTCAGCCTCCATGCAGATGCTGAGCCTTCTGAGACAAACGCGCTTTACGTTCTACATCATGCGCTCTCCTCACCAGTCGCCTTTTCGATTGAGCAATTCCTCCTCTTATGCGTACAGGTGTGCATATACACAATTCCTAGCGCCAACGATAGCATACAACATGCAGTCCGTCTGAGGTGGCGTCTTCGGCTGCAGCGATTGCAGCTGCACAGCCCATATGGCTTTTATCCCAACTAATTAGCTCAACACCGCACAGCCAATGGCATCCTACCAGAGCTCGACTGTGCGTTTGGAGCGCCCAAGGCTGATTTCTTCTCCTCGTTCTGCAGGTGGCGTGGTGGGGTTGCGAGATAGGCGCGTAATTGGAGACAGCCTGGGCGACGGAGTGTTAAGTGACGCTCTCTAGAGTGACTTTATCCACCATATACCTCTTTCTCTCGATATGTCCCTCGTCGCTTTAAGAACTTGAATCTCTACTAATCTCAATCATGGCATCCCACCGTCCGGTCTGGTGGTGGATGTGTTGCAATTGCTACGGCGACAATAGTGTCATTACCAATACAGGCTGCGGGTTTTGCGAAAACCACGAGAGATGCTCACATTGTTCTGTATGGGACAACGCATGGATAAGCTCTTCGGGATCGGAACCATCACAGATAGCATCTCCCAGTGCTTCGTCTTCCACTTCGCGCACTGTTCCCGCTCGCCGACCCGTCATATCTCAGTCGCTACCTCCAAGCGACCAAAAGCATCTGGCAACCACCGCGTCTAAGCCAGGTACATATCTAGCTATAAATCACGATGGGAACTCGTTGCTTATGAAGTTGTTTCATGACACGCCAGGCCAAGCGACGAATGCCTCAAGTATCCATGATCGATCGCGAACGGTTTCCAAGAATGACCCTGTGACGGCTAGAGCATCAGAGCAGTACCGCGACGTATCTCGAACGCGAATTGAAGAGTCTAAGGCTAAGCAACCGACAAGAAGAAAGGCTTTCACCGAAGAACCCGGGGAAAGACGAGATTCCCTAAAGCCTCCTGTGAAGGCGACGGCAAGGCCACTATCCAAATCATCGCCAAAACCGGCCGTCATCAGACAGCATGCTCGTCCCAGATCAAACGCTATGCACGTATCTTCCAAAAACGAAGAAAAGATCAAAATTCCGGTCGTAAGCCAGGAACGTAGTCAAGACAAGGGGAAGGCTAATCCAGGTCTACGAGCTCACATGGTGCCTTCGATAGTCCCGAGAATTCCATCAAGGACTACCAGTCCACGATTGGACATGTCTGCTGAAAATGTCATCGATACAAGACTCCTTGAGGCCCGCGGTCTTACCGATACAAACGGGGAGATTCGTCTTCTAGTAGATACTAACACTCTTTCATCGTTTCGGATCGAAGGCGATTTTGAAGGTCGCACGATGGAAATGAACACCGCCGAGGATGGGATGACAGAGCTAGTCATATCGAGTAGTCACGATCCGAGATACCAAGCCCGTCACAACACTGCTTCAGTGCATGAAGCTGGGTCGGCACGAGATCGAAGAGTTTCAGCCCTTATGTCATCCGTGGAAGCTGGTGACCTTCAGGGTTGCCTTTATACTGAGCAGGCCAAGCTCATGCCGAATGGCCAAAAACGCGACGCTAAGGTTCATTACAGTGATCCTGCCGTGTTCGATGACAGCTCCGATGATGACTTTACAGAAGACGAAACATCTAAGGCATCGATTTCTCCCCGTCGCCGACGTTTTGCTCACGGTCGTCAAGATTTGGCGCCTTCGCATCCTGCGTATGGTGACCCGCTTCCATCTAAACGACCTCGTCGTCGAAGGCCTGTAACCACCCCTTACCGCACATCCCCTCGACCCGCTTCAGGGTGCGGACATCCGTCCGGACCTACTATCATACAACCTGCTGTTGGGACAAAGCCAAGAGGGCCGACGGGAACGGTTCGGCAGGCAAGCTACTCAGGAGAGCCGGGACCGCAATATCATGAGCTTTATGCGCCAGCAGACGATCGTTCTAATCAGTCTGCTCCAAGTGCGTTCTATCCACAAGAGACACATGTTTCATCATGGAGTATTAATGCAGAAAGAGCACATGCGAACAAGGAACAGGCGCGCGTGTCACTAGATCCCGTCTACGCAACGGTTGATCAAACTTCCTCGCTCTATCGCGAAAGTTCGGGGAATTCTGCTCTTCCTGCGCAACCCGCACTTCACTCAACCTCTCATCCACAGCCTCCAATCCCTTCTCGATATGATCTACGACCTGAAAAGGTCACGACGGATAATCATCTCCAACGGGACGAAGAGCCATCTCACAAACAGTCACGGACAGAAACTCCCCTCGCTGAAAAGGAGAAAATTCGGGTCTTGGCTAGGGAACTAGCTCGCTCTGTCGAAGAAGCACTCATCCAACAAGAGCAGATGGACTTCGACCAGAAAAAAAACGATTATCGCAACAGGCTTTACGGAAAGGCGCCGATATCTCCATATCCGCATGAGCAGAAGAGACGCCCATCAACAATGCGTCTACATGCGAGAACGGCGTTTAAGAGTTGTACAAATGAAGACGCGCTGGGAGACACAGTGGTGGATGCGAATGTGATAAATGTCGTAGGATTGGCTGACCCATCCAATTCATCAGCTCATGGTCACGGCACCATTGACACCTGGTTAGACGCGAGAGTCACCGATGATAACGAGGATTACCCTGCCTGGGATTACGGTGACAGTATATCAGGACCATCGTCTTATGCAGCATCGATCGCTTCAGTATTCTCAGTGGCGTCTCTAGCATCCTCAGCATCTGACATGTCTAGAGGCAGTGGTTACTCTGCAGTCCAGATCGCGACAGCTACCAAAGTGCTACTGGCAATCTTCTACGAAGACGAAACTCT
Source organism: Alternaria arbusti (assembly GCF_024043155.1). NCBI lineage: Eukaryota > Fungi > Ascomycota > Dothideomycetes > Pleosporales > Pleosporaceae > Alternaria > Alternaria arbusti. The sequence continues at coordinate 567,487 of NW_026249950.1, read as the reverse complement.
ATTGTCGCTGTATAAGTGCGCCATTGAAAACCAGGCTATTGGACCGGCAAGGCTGCAGAGGAATCTCCGACGACTGTTCCGAGCATACGCGGGTCTCTTGGAAGGCGAAGCTACAGAAAGACTCGAGTATCTAGCATCGCGGCTTGTGCTCATCAAGTCGGCTATGCTAGCACAGTCCATCGTTGAGAAGTTGCAAAATGGCCGAGCAGCCTTGCCACTATCTCGAAAAGAACGCAATGAAGAGAGTTCCGACGAGGAAGAAGATGTTGCGGATGTACGCCCGGTAAATGAAGACGCCTTCGAGGATTTGGCCATCTTCCGCGAGTTCTTAGTGGAGAGCGAAGCTTTCAAGACATTTCGTGTTCAACTGCAAGCATTCATAGTACCAAAATCGACACATTTGACGCACCTGGAGTCCGCGAGAAGTGGAGACATAGCGAACGCGGCGATAACAGAGGCCCAAGAGATGACCTCGACCTGGCAAAATTGGCGCAACGACTCCGAGAAAAGCACTGGTGGCTTTTTTGGGGGCGCATATGGGAAAATAGCTGCGAGCAGTGTGTTGCTTCGTATGACCGATGCATTCATGTCAGCGACAGATGACGTTATGATTGCCGCAGGTCTACTGGAACCGCCTCTGAGACCAGACACGGTGCGCCTTCGATGGCAATGCGTATGTATTCCCGTTGGATTGAAAGTCTCTTGAGTCTGTTCGGATGCTAAATTTGTAGCAGGCATGCGGCGAATCTCTTCACAGCGACGTTGCGGAGCTTCGCAGAGGAGGCATCGACGAACTCGTTGGCCACATGCGACGTACCTCCGGTGCCAAAGTGCGCGTTTCGGCTCATAGCCATCAGTCTGGAAACCAGCGATACATTGCACCGCATCCCATACAGTGGATCCGAAAGGCCGTCACATCGAATTTTGGTGGCTCCACAATGAGATCTTCGTCGTGCCTTCCCCAGCACAACACACCGTGCACTGCTACCAGTACTAGCAACAACCCACAGCCCCAACAAAGCATTCTTCATCTACTGGCTTGCATGCATCGCAATCGGCTCCGAAAGGTTTTGCAGCAGGAACGGATCGAAGATGTGACTACCGATCGCGCATTACTGTGCTTCTTGCGAAAGCAATACCTCCGTCACCGTGGTCGCTTTCTCCACATACTCTCGCTGAAGAGCGTCAAAGGCATCTCCTTCGTCAAATTCCGCCTTCCGATCGGTGGCAGTGTTGATGTGCGACACCACGACCCGTGTTGCGTCACCAACAACACAGGGCAAGTCAGTTGCGAGTGTATACCTCCTCCCCCGAAAGTTGAGCCTTCACCAGGAGCAGAGTATCGCTGCATCCCCGGCCCGCCAGCCACATACCCACCAATACCACCAGTCTATCTTGCAAGCTTATTCACATGTCCGACAGACGTCCACGAGAAAGACACCTGGATACTAGATCAGCTCCCGAAGCGTACATGTGGTGAGCTGCGAGGTCAGGTCGGGCAGCCTGCTGAGGGATGGGGTATTTACTACGATGAGGGCTTGGACCGCGATACGCTTGCGCTGACCGTCCTCATGGTGTTCCTCGTCGCGAGTCTGCTTTTTGGTGTTCTTTGGTCGCGGTTTCAGTATGATGTTCAAGGAGCGTTTGGCGTCAGCGCGTATATGGTGGCATGTTGTGCGGTACTGCTTCCTGTCATCGTCACGCGGTTGGAAAACAAGGGATAACAAATCCTATACGAACTAGAGTAGATGGAACTTTCACTCCTCCTTCAAGGCTGTTGTTCAGTATCGAGACTTGCCCAGGGCTGCGCAGTGTAAGCTCATCATCCCTGGCAGTGTAACTCATGTTGTAGTGTACTCCGAGGTATACACTGCTCTCAACAGATTCATCTGAAAATTTTCAGCGTAGCGAGTACCTCCCAGGTGATTCCGAATACGAGCTTCGCGGTGTTGTGTTAGTATGGATGCAGTCGCGGAAGCTGCTAACCACGCCTTGAGACACACCCGGAAAGCAGATCATATGATGCAGTGAAGAGATATATATAGCTATCCTGGATAGTATAGACTCACTGATCACAGTCACTATCGTGTTCGGCCTGGTGCACGTGCGATGACGCACGCTCTTTCACTGCTCCTTCCTCCACTGCGCACTCACCTACTGAAAATTTTCCTCCGCTCACAACACTGCCACCTTCCACCACACCACACCCACCACAAAATTGGCCAAAATGGTCAAAATGGCCTGGCTAAACTCCTTGAAAGCCTAACAAAAAGGCTCGAAGCAGCAAGGAAAAAGGTATGTATCCAGAATACTCAGTCACACCCAAACTAACATCTGTCTTAGGATGCCACGCTCATAGCCGCCATGCAACGCAAGACCGACGAAACCATCAAAAGAAACTCGACCAGGTCGGTTAGCGCCATGGTATTGACCATGGTCCTGACTTTACCGGCGAGACACTACTGATGTCGGTCCACTCCAGCCAAAAACAAGCACATCTGGAGTGAATGGCGAAGCAAGTCAGTCTGACGACACTATCAAGAGATGGGACAATGGCGCTAGGGAGCATTTCCTCGATATCGAGGCACCACAGAGTCTGTGGCTGTCTCACCGAAGATCGAGGATGGCATGGACGGTCTCAAGTAGAAGGCTACACAGAATCTGTGTCCTCTTTTGCTTGAGCGTTCGGGTGGGTTGGAAAGCCTTGAGGTCGAGGTACCCGCAGTATCATGTGGCTGTCTCACCGGAGATCGAGGTTGGTGTGGACGGTCTCAAGCAGAGGGTCGCGCAGAGTCTGTGCCATCTTTTGCTTGAACGTTCGGGTGGATTGGAGAACCTTGAGGTTGAGGTACCACAGTATTCTGTGGCTGTCTCACCGGAGATCGAGGCTGGTGCGGATGCCCTCAAGGAAGATCGCCTGGGCAGGCTCGGTGTCTTCTTTGCTTGAGCGGGCGGATGGCGCAGGCTGACGCTGTAACCTCTTTACATGAGAGGCATAGTGTGGAAGAGCTGGCAATAAAGGTCGCAGGTCAATGCTTTGGCTTCTTTACTCATGGGTATGCCATTGAGGGCGCCAAGATGGAGGCAGCGACAGCTGATGATGTGGTTGCTTTGCTCAGGAACTGGGGCCGGGCAGTGTCCGGACGAAGGTAGCGCAGACCGACGCTTTGGCTTCTTATCAAAGAAGTACGGCGACAAGAGCGTCAAGAAGAGGGCGGCGATGGTTGATTACATCCTTGCTTTGCTTCGGGATTATGAGATGAGGTCTCCGGAGAAAGATGGCACGGCTGATGCTGTGTTTTCCTTGCTCTGAGAGATCGATGGCGCGCAGCATGTCGAGGACTCGGTCACTCAGTGAGACAGGGCTGGCGTCATGGGACTTCCGGCAGCGTTGGCCATGTATGAACATGCGTTGCGCTGTTGGTTTCCCTGTGGTAGCCGTGGGTGGAGGGTCAAATTATACCTACATGTTCGGTACTTCTTACAATTCGATATCTTACAATATATCCTGGAGGTACTCAAAGCTCATCACACCTGTGAACGCTGCCTCACCAACTCGATGTATACAGCTGGCATGTTTCCCGTGTTGACATCAGCAAACACATCTCGGCATGTATCCGTCTCGCAGCGCCCTCAAGTTCTTGCTATCGCGTGATTGTGTACTGTATGCTGTGGTAACAACTTCGATTCAAACGCCGTCTAATGCATTGGTCTATAGGGTATCATACCTCAATCCATATCCTCTAATCCGCCCGCATCACTCGGCGCCTGCTCCTCACTAACCATAATCCCCACCATACACTCACCGAGCATATTCTCCCAATTCACCCACGGATGGACTTCCATAAACAGCTTCGTGCCATCTTTGCCCGCCGCCCTCTTCAGCTCGCCCTCTCCACCGGGATGAAACGGCAGATAGGGCGAGATGTTATACACCTTGCCCTGGTAGCTCGACCACGCGGGCTTCCCCTTCCGGCCGTTCTTCTCCTTGAGCATAGCGGGTGTAACGCGTATCATCGAGTCCACGCCCGACAAGTTCTTGCCTGACTTCTGCAGATAGGCCCAGTCGAGTGGCGAGTGGCCGGGCGACAGGAGTACCTTGCCTCGTGCGTTTGGTGTCTTGAGTGAGGCGCCTGCGGTGGGTGGAAGCCCCAGGCTGCCGTTTGAGGTCGGTGGGCCGCGATTGGGTAGCGGGCCGCGGTTCGGAAGGAGCCCGGTTGTGGGTACGCGCATTGACTGGGTGGAGGTGTTGGGGAGGGCGCGCAGGTTTGAAGCTGCGACTCGGGGTGGCGGCATGAGAGAGGTTGTCGGTTTTGGTGGCGGGGCCATGAGCGAGGGCTTGCTGGGTGGAGGCATGGTGGAGGGAGGGGGCATGGCGGATAGCGAGGGCGGCTTCGAGGCTCGCTGGGCGGAGTTCATGGCTGGGAAGGAGGGCGGTGGGAGGTTGTCTTCTTCATCTTCGTCGGAGCTCTCGTGTTCGTTGAGCGTGAAGGTAGGTACTGCAGGCGCATCCTTTTCAGAAACCGGTGCAGCTTTTGGTGTGGATTCGGGAGATGGGCTCTTTGCAGACACTCTGCTATCTTCATGCTTTGTTGAAGTCTGCTCTATGCGCTGCTCCGCCGCGGGGGTGCTGTGGTCTGTCTCGCCATGCTGCGACTTCTCAGGTATCGACGACGCGCCAGAACGTGTGAAGCGAGTAATGAAGGCGAGCCATGTGGAGGGCGGGCGCTGGTAGACCAGGAAGGACAGCGAGAGTGCCAGAATCGAGACGGCAACGAGCATCTCTTGGGTCTGGACGAGGTAAGGAGCGACGGTTGCTGGACCCTGAGGCGTGTGAAGAGCGGAACGAGTCCAGGCTTCATGCGCCTCCAGGGTTTCTTGACTGGTAGGGCTGACGGCAATCGGCGCTAGCCTTCGATGACTTCACGCGCCGCATGCCGTCACTGCTCGGAACATATTCTGTCTGGTGAATGCACACGTTTACGCATTGACTTTTGTCCGACGCCTATACAATCGCACGAGGTTCTCATTCTCTTCCACGGTTACGCGCGACCCACTCTACGCGCCCTTATAACCTCGCGCCTGCCCCACCACCCCTCCATCTATCGCGATCGCAAGTGCACCCTGAGGCTGAATCACACAATCGCGCAATACACCCACACACAACCATGGCCGCGGAACCAGCCAACCTGCCCGAGGGCATCATTTCACTCTTAGATACCGATCTCTACAAGCTGACTATGCAATGTTGCATACTCAAGTTCTTCCCAGACGTCTCAGTCACCTACGGCTTCACAAACCGCACGCCCGACAAGAAGCTGAATCGCGCAGCCTTCAAGTGGTTACAAGCGCAAGTAGATAGTATGTCTTTCCCTCCTTGCTACTTCGACAATGGCTAACCCTCCAGAACTCGAGAATATAACCGTGTCCGACGCCGAAATCGCCTTCCTTAAGAACACCTGCCCTTACCTGAACGCGCAATACCTCCACTTCCTCTCCACGTTCCGCCTCAAGCCCTCCAAGCAGCTCAAGCTATCTTTCCAACCCGCGAATGACACTGGGTCAGACAGCGACAGCGGCGATTTCCACATCCATACCGAGGGTCTTTGGCTAGATACCATCCTGTACGAGATTCCGTTACTCGCGCTGGTCAGCGAGGCATACTTCAAGTTCGTCGAGACAGACTGGAGCCATGAGGGCCAAGTCGAAAAGGCATACCAGAAGGGGCGGAGTCTGTTGGAGGGCGGATGCATCTTCTCTGAGTTTGGCTCGCGGAGACGTCGCGACTACCACACTCAGGATCTAGTGCTGCAGGGCTTGCGCCGGGCAGCTGACGAAGGCGACAAGGCAGGGTGGAAAGGCAAACTCTCAGGGACGAGCAATGTCCACTTCGCCATGAAGCACGGCCTCGTTCCTGTGGGCACCGTCGCGCACGAGTGGTTCATGGGTGTGGCTGCCATTACCAACAACTACGAGAGCGCAAATGAAATTGCCCTGGAATACTGGACAGCGACGTTTGGCGCAGGCGTCTTGAGCATCGCACTCACGGATACCTTCGGCACACCGACCTTCCTCAGAGCCTTCAAGAAGCAGATTCCTCGCGTTACCACGGCTATCCCAGGCGGTGGCACAACGCTGGCGTCAGCTGGCCAAACCACCAACAACGATGCCGTGGAGACAATGGCGTCAACCAACCCGCCGATCCAAGCACCGTATGATGGAAATCTAGGATCGAGACAGACTTATGCCGAGGTGTTCGCAGGTGTGCGACAGGACTCTGGAGACCCGTTGGAGTTCATCAAGATGATGCGCGACTTCTACGACCAGGAAGGCATCAAGGACAAAAAGACCATCGTATTCTCCGACTCTTTGAACCTTGAGCTGTGCTTCAAATACAAGGCTGCAGCAGAAGCAGCAGGGTTCCAGCCCACTTTCGGTGTTGGAACATTCCTGACCAGTAAGTGCGCGAGTAGAATTGGTGCAAGACATGGCTGACCATGACAGATGATTTTGTCGAGCAAACAACAGGCAACAAGTCTGTGCCGCTCAACATTGTGATCAAGATCGCCTCCGCTGCGGGGCGTTACGCCGTCAAGATTAGCGACAACATTGGCAAGAACACAGGAGACAAAGCGACAGTAGATGAAGTCAAGCAGCGACTAGGCTACCAGGAGAAGTCGTGGGCTGGAGGTGATGAGAAGACGCGCTGGGGGACTGCAGGCGCGCCAGCCACTTAGTATGTGCGGTGTGCATCTCATCCGGTGGGGCGTATATGTTGGCTAGACTTGAGCTCCCAAGCTGCAGAGACGTGGAGTCCAACCAAGAAGTGGAGGCGTTCATAAGCTGAGATGCGGTCTGCAAGGCTGAGTCTAGCGCAGACCTTCCTGCGATGACCGTGAAGCTGCGTCAGCGCTTGGTGGCCGGCTCGGAGACTCTTTACGAGATGAGGCGAAAGTGAAGAGTAGATGCGAAAGTAGTGCAAGCGAATAGCAAGTTTGCAGCCCAAAGAGCGCCCAGGTGCCTTCTAGACGCCGAAGCATGTGCGTGTGCCAAAATTAGAGTGAGGTTCTTCGCCGCTGCGGGTCAACGACGCGCCGCTGCTTACCAGCCCCATGGAGCTAGCCCAGCGCCTCCTGCATGTGCGGTCCACTCTGCCACTCAGCCCCAGGAAACATCGCAGAGCTGAAACACATTTATCTTCTGTCGCCAGCCTTTACACAGCATTGACAACATTGATTCGAGTTCAAGCGCGTTTGACCTCAATTCACCCTTCGCCTAGTCACGAGCCCACCGCTACTCTAGTGCCGCTTCCCGCGTTTGCAGTCGGCTGTCTCAGGAGTCTTCACGTCCACTCAGACCACACAGGGCCTGTTTCAGAATGAGCGTAAGTTCCCTCTCTGTCAGCGTACCCGCTTGACTGTGCCCTCCTACAACACCATCACTGCACTACACTACACATTTACACACGCTGACCATGGCTGCTGCGGACGAACAGTACGGAAACAAGGGCTACGGCCAGATAGGATCGTATGGCGGTAACCCCTACGACGCACGCGACGCCAGCCCGGCTGGCTACAACAACTACAACCAGGGCGGCTATGGTACGTCTTCGATGCGCCACACCCTCAACGGCTATCTCTAACACAGCACAGGCGATGTAGAGATGCAAAACTACCCTGGCGGGGGCGCCAGCGCAAACCCCAATGCCATCCTCGACGAATGCCGCGAAGTCGACCGCGCCCTCGATGACCTCGATGCCCAGCTCAGCAACCTCGACCGTGTCTTCAAGCAGTCATTGGCGCGCCCAGACATGCCCTCGGGCGAGATCAACAACCTCAGCTCGCAGATCATGACCGGCTACCGTGGCCTCGTTGGCCGCGTCAAGGCCATCAAGTCGAAGCCCGACTCTGGCCACCCAAGAAACGCTCCCCAAGTCGGCAAGGTCGACCGAAGACTCAAGGCCACCATCAACAAGTACCAACAACTCGAGTCGGATTTCCGAAGGGATTCACAGGCAGCTGCCGAGCGCCAATACCGCATTGTGCGCCCAGATGCTACCGAACAGGAGGTCCGCGATGCAGTATCAGACCCCGATGCGCCCATCTTCCAGCAGGCTGTAAGTAGCTCAACTCGTCAATCGCACGGTTAAACTAACACCTTCCAGCTCCTTAACTCAGACCGCCGCGGCCAAGCCTCATCCACCCTCCGCAACGTCAAGGAGCGCCACGAGGCCATTCAGAACATAGAACGTCAAATGGTCGAGCTGGCCCAGCTATTCCAGGACCTCGACCAGATCGTCCAAGAGCAAGAGCCGCTTGTCGCCAACATCGAGCAAAAGGGCGAGGAGATCCACGACAACGTCAAGGCCGCCAACGTAGAGATCGACGGTGCCATTGTCAAGGCCCGCAGCCGCAACCGCAAGAAGTGGTGGTGCCTGCTCGTCCTCCTGCTCATCATCATCGTCGTTGTTGTCATTGCTGTGGTTGTCACACAAGTCAACAAGGCCGCCGCCAACACCGTTGCGTAATCAACACACTAGCCGAGTCTATTCCTCCAGCATTAAGAGATCGCTATACAGCCGCGTCTCGCATTCCACCATCACATCCACCGTCTCTTCTTTATTAGTCTTTTCCCAAAGGCTGGTCCGTACAATATGTAATACCCCCACGGTGGATATACATACCCCATCTCTCCTGTCATCTCTTCCATTGGTTAGGAAAATTGGTCTCTTTTGTAGGCGCCTCTGGCGTCCTCTATTCTCAGCGTCTCGAAGCTGTTTCTGTAGCGCTGGCCGAATTGCATCATTGCGGATTACTTATATACAACTGTTTTAGAGGCTAGCTTACGAGCTATCGAATGAAAGAGTCAAACATGTCCTTTTCGGCGCGATGCGCAATGGTGTTTGCATTGCCACGGTCCTCAACTTCACCGCCCCACGCACCGGTCCGACGCAATATGAATTCGCATACCACAATCAATCTTTGTGAGAAATGGCGGCGAAACCTTCTCTCAGGTGACGTTGTAATATAAACATGTACCACGCTAAATTTCGAAGCAATCTAAATGGCACAAAAGCCGAACATGGACCTGGGGCAAGGCGCACGATCTACCGACACTTTAACCACTCTGGCGTCCACTAAATCGCGAACTCATATATTTTGGAAACAAGCACGGAACAAGCATGGCACTATACCTCTTGAGCTACGGAGGGAAAAGCTTGGGCTGTGATATGGACAGTATAAAGCAATAGCACTTGGCCGCCGTCTTGGGTACCAGCACCTCATACTCAGATCAAACCAATAAAAACTATGTTCGGTCAAACAGCACTCTTCGCTCTAGCCCTCGCGGCACCAGCCCTCTCCCAAGTCACCGAAGGCTTCGAGAACGGCTGGGACCAAACCGCATGGCCAACCTACGCCCCAGACTGTTCGCAAGGCGGAAAGGTCACCCTAGACAGCACGACAGCGCACACAGGCAAGAACAGCATCCGCGTGGACGGCGCAGGGGGTTTCTGCGGCCACATTTTCGTCGGCACGACTAAGATTCCTGCTGGCGATGTTTACGTGCGGACGTACCTGTAGGCCTTCCCTTGACTGATAAGAGAAGGAACATGAACTAACATACCTACAGCAAAGCATCCAAGCCCCTAACCGACTCCCACGTAACCTTCATCACCATGCCCGACTCCGCCCAAGGCGCAAAGAAACACCTCCGCATAGGCGGCCAATCCAAGATACTCATGTACAACCGCGAAACCGACGACGCCACTCTCCCCGATCTCAGCCCACAAGGCATCGCATCTTCAAAGGCACTACCCACAAACGCCTGGACGTGCTTTGAGTACCATCTCGGCACCGATGGCAGTGTGGAGACGTGGCTGAACAACGCGACGATTCCGGGACTGACGGTGGGCAACGGCGCGACGAATGCGAATGCGGGGCAGTGGACGAGGAGTTCAGTCAAGCCGAAGATTACGGGCGCGTACTTTGGGTGGGAGAGCTATGGAGGGGATACCAATACGATTTGGTACGATGATGTTGTTGTTAGTGGGAAGAGGATTGGGTGCTAGATGTGCCAAGGGTGATGGAGATGCTCCAGGGTCGGGACTTGTATATAGTGGAGCTTGGACTTGTAGATATTGAACTATAGGTTACTGCATGTGGAAGTATCGTTCGACATGAGAGTGAAGGCTCTGGAAATGGTGCAGACGTCTAGATGGTGTCATAATGAAATTACCCAGGTACATCGACAAACGCCAGATGTCTTTCCACATGAACACAATGCCTCCGCGCCTCGTAGAACCTTCCTGCCTATGCGCCAGGAAACCACGATAAAGTCATCGTGACACAAGTCCCCTGTGACTTCCGCCCGCTCCGCCGCCAGGTAGGTGCCACGAACCAACCCCAGAACCGCGGGGAAACTCCCCAATCCCCTAAATTCCCTCACCACATGTCATCTGAACACATTCCACTCCACCAAAGGACCGGCTGCACCCCTTGGCGCAACATCTTTGCCTGAGAGATATCACATCGCAACCTGCAATGCACCCTGCACGATCGCGACAGTATCGCCTGATCGCGCATTGTAGCAGATAGGCTGACGACAACGCCGCTTGGCGAACCCCAAGCCAACGCCACAAACCCTGCCACCCTGCCCTCACCACCAATGTAGACACACGGGCGTGGGCGGTGAAGAGGCATGCGCGCACTTCCAAGTTTTCATGCCAATGTCGCTGCAGCATGGGTAGCTCGCGATGTCCAGCACGAGGACGCACTTTCACCATCACATGGGCAAGGTAACGCAAATCACAGCCGCACGTTATTCACTCCACAAGTGGCATTTCAAGGAACTTGCAGCTTAGCTTCCGCAGCCCGCGCCGCAGCGCACAGAAAGTTCAAAGGTCCAAGACGCCGTGCGAAGACACGCCTAGACCCTGGGCTGACGCTCCATGCCGCTTGCGGCCTAGAAGGTTCGGGGCTTTGGGCTGGGGCCGTTCGCTGGAATATTAACGACGGTATATGTTAGCCTGGGGTATTCGCTGTTTCTTTTCACTCGTTTTAAGTACTCTGGGGTAGTGAACCTTTTTGTGGGGGAGTGTGTTCTGCGTTTGTTCTCTCAGCCTTGCTACTACGACCATACTAGACCTATCGGTTCGAGCTCGTTCGACATGTCTTCTGTTATGGCATCTGCGAGTGCGGCGCCCACGGAGCCTATCAAGGCTCCGCCGCAAGCGGGCATTCTGGAGGGGGTCAATCCTGTGCATTTTGACAAGAATCATCCGATTATTCTGTTTATCGTTCAGGTATGTCGTCTTTACTAGCCCAAGCATCGTGTTTGAGAGTCTAGCTTGGTGAGACGCTTCACCGATCTAGTACTACCACCATATCTCAATATCTGCGCAACCTCAGTCCATATCACTGGTTCTACATCCGCAAGCCATGACTCCAGTTAGAGTCGTCCCTGGAAATCTACCATAATCTTCAAAGAGAAGCATACTGACAATGTACGCAACAGGCAGGCATAATCATCATCTTCTGCCGCGCCCTCAACTGGCCCCTCTCCAAAATCCGCCAACCACGCGTGATATCCGAAATCATCGGCGGCATCATCCTCGGTCCCTCAGTAATGGGCCGCATCCCCGGCTTCCAAACCTCCATCTTCCCCACCGAGTCCATGACCAACTTGAACCTAGTCGCCAACCTCGGTCTGACGTTATTCCTCTTCATCATCGGATTGGAAGTCGATCTGCGGTTCCTACTCAGCAATTGGCGGCCTGCGCTCAATGTTGGGCTCGCGAGTATGGCGGTGCCGTTTGGACTGGGTTGTGCGATCGCCGTGGGGTTGTACAATGAGTTCAAGGATGAGCCGGGAACGGTGCAGATTGATTTTGCGATTTTTATGCTGTTTATTGGTGTGGCTATGGCTATCACTGTGAGTTCTGCGGATTCGAGGGGTTTCGTTCTTGTGCTAATTGGACGTCTAGGCCTTTCCGGTACTGTGTCGTATCTTGACGGAACTGAAACTGCTCATGACGCCGGTTGGTGTTATTGTTCTTTCAGCGGGTGTTGGGAATGACGTTGTTGGTAAGTCGCACAGCTTCTCCGCTAGCTCCTCGACTAATGTTCTGTAGGATGGATCCTTCTCGCTCTCTGCGTGGCCCTCGTCAACGCTGGTTCAGGTCTCTCGGCACTGTGGGTCCTCCTCACCTGCGCCGGATACATGCTGTTCCTCGTGTACGCCGTGCGACCAGTCTTCGTCTACGTCCTGCGTAGATCTCGCGCACTCCAAGATGGTCCCAGTCAAGGCATCATCAGTCTGACACTGCTCATCGCCCTGGGCTCTGCCTTCTTCACTGGTATCATCGGCGTTCACCCCATTTTCGGAGCGTTCATGGCGGGACTTATCTGTCCCCACGAGGGTGGTTTTGCTATCAAAGTCGCTGAGAAGATTGAGGATCTGATTGGGGCACTCTTCCTCCCGCTCTACTTTACTCTCTCGGGACTGAACACCAACATCGGTCTCCTGGACTCTGGTATTGTGTGGGCGTACGTCATCGGCGTCTGCGCTGTCGCCTTCTTCTCCAAGTTCCTGAGTGCAACCCTTGCAGCTCGCGGAAGCAAGATGCTGTGGCGAGAATGCTTCGCTGTGGGCTCTTTGATGAGTTGTAAGGGATTGGTGGAGCTTATCGTCTTGGCAAGTAATCCTACTCACAGTTTCAGGCCAGTACTAACAATCACAGAACATCGGACTGAATGCCAAGATTCTCAGCACCCGAACCTTCACCATCTTCGTCGTGATGGCCCTCGTTACTACCTTTGCATCGTCTCCATTGACAATGTACTTCTACCCTCCCTGGTATCAGAAGAAGGTTGAGGCATGGCGTCGCGGCGAGATTGACTGGGACACCGGCAAGCCTCTCGACGGCTCAGACGAAGGTGCCGATGGGATCAATTACGAGAAGATGGCTGCTGAGAAGATTCAACGGATGACCATCTACCTCCGTCTGGACAGCATGCCCAACCTGTTGGCCTTCACCTCGCTCTTCGGTGGAAACGCGGACAAGCCGGCGCCCAAGACGCACCCATCGAAAGACATCAGCACAAGCAAAGAGACAGGCGAGACGTCACTTGTCGAGACTGCACCATCGCGACCAGTCGAAGCCTACGGTCTCCGACTACTCAACCTCACCGACCGTGGCTCCTCCGTCATGCAGGTCTCGGAGCTAGAATCCTACACAGCCTACGACCCAGTCGTGAACACGTTCCGCACATTTGGCCGTCTTCACAACCTTGCCGTCAGCGGCGAAGTGCTCGTCGTGCCGGAATCGTCTTTCGCTGAGACTCTCGCTACCCGTGCATCTGACTCCAACTTCCTAGTCCTGCCTTGGAGCGAGACAGGCGGTATGTCGGAGCAAGCCATTATCGAAGACAAGGGAACGAAGAACAAGCTCGCCGCTTCAACGTACAACACGTTTGTGCACGACACACTCGAACAAGCCAGTATACCCGTGGCAGTCCTGATCAACAAGAACTTTGGCGGCAGCAAGAACAAAGAGCAGAAGCAGCGGCTGAAGCTTACCAGGACATACAGCAGTGTTAGTCTGTCTAGCGCCAGGGACAAGGCGGTCACAGCACCCATCGCGGATCGAAGCCACCACGTCTTCTTCCCCTTCTTTGGTGGCAACGACGACCGGACTGCTCTACGTCTGGTTCTCCAATTAGCCGAGAACCCTCAAGTCACTGTTACCGTCGTGTACTTCGATGTTCCGGAGTCTGTTATCGGCCAAGCGTCGCCCGTCTCATCAACGGTTCTAGGAAAGGCCGGAGAAGTAGTCACAACGACGACTACATCCCGCGAGCAGGATGCAGCCTTCTTCGCTTCGCTCCGTGCCTCACTTCCTTTCGATCTAGCAAGCCGTGTCGTCTTCGAGACTATGGCTTCCACTGCGCCTGTTCAGGATGTCATTGCCCGCGCGAGCATTGAGGTCGGGCAGTCGCCGAGGAACGCTGGTGATCTCATCGTGCTGGGTAGGAACGTAGCAAGGAACAGTGTGTTGGAGAGGGAGAGCACAGCAGACGAGATAAGGAGTAGCTCAAGTGCAGCAGCAACACTGGGTGTGCTTGCTGAGAAGGTCTGGGAGGGCAGACTGGGAGCTAGTGTGTTGGTTGTCAAGGCGGGATTGTGATGGTAGTATAGCTGGTATTCAAGGCGCTTGGAAATGGATATGGAAGGGTACCACTGGATTGGGATATGTTACGACTGAGATACCTCCTGGCTAAATGAAGGTTGCTTCATGCTTGCGTAATCCAACGCTGAAAGTCGGTCCCACCCGTTGCACTGTCCGTGATCAACGACAAGGAGCCATGTCTCATGCCGATTTACGCTCTGTCCTGCATGTCTGCGCTCTTTTGTTGAGTTCATGGCTCGTCCTGGGATCATAGACGTTATGCGGCTCCGCATGCGACGTGTGGCAATCCACGAGTAGACTTGTACGTCCTGACCGGTCTCAACTCACCATTGACGCCTGACCGCGTACGCGTACAGTACGGGCTTCCGCACGACCGTCGGATGCAGGGCGTATGCTCACAGTACACGTGCCCTTACCAATCTCCGTGGTACGTACTCGGTGCTACGTGGGGTGTGTATCTAAACCACGGTCCACGTCACCTTCCCCGGTCGTGCTGCGGCTGTTCTTCAACCGTCGCAACCCAGTGACTCATCATTCATCGACAGTTTGACGTTGATGAGCATGCCAGCGGAAGATCCTCGAGGGAGATCGTGGAGCATTCGTTGCTGTGACGTTTTTCTTACCCATGATAGGCCGCACTAAAGGCAGAGATGTCGTGATGTGGAGGTGAGGATGAAGAAACTTCCGTAGGTTGGATCAACGGACAAGCTCGGAATAGATGAGGAAGAAGCGGTGACAGGTGGCTAGAAAGCCATCGAACGAAAAAGCAGCTGTGGGTCGAGTTGTTATCAGCTTTCCACAGTACATACAGATATTGTGGGTGTCCAGGATGACTAAATGGTGCCTCAGGTTCCCCTGAACCCAGCCGCGTGGACTTGAAGTCCTGCACTACAGTTGCATGCCAGTGTAAATGAGTACGAGATGTTCTGGTAGGCTTCTCTTGCGTGTGCACGAGCCAAGACGAACGCTGTATGACTGCAGAGTGCAACTGCTCAGCCCTGCGCATGAGTAGGATTGCGAAGATGTGGAACAGTTAGTTCTGGAAGATCCTATGCACGTACGGATTCCAATGATGAGGCAGGCAATGCTCTGTCGCACACGTCGTAATCGGGTTATGACTTGCAGTCGATCCCGAAAGATACGCCACCGAGAAGCCCCGTGCCGCGCATGCGCCTCACAGGGGGCTGTAGAAGGCGAACCATGTGACCAGGACACGGGGATTTTGAAAAAAGATGGAAAAGTTCACGATGCTAGTAGAAGTGGTCGAGGCGCTGCTGGCAATTCTCCGCGAATTGGTGCAGAAATTCATGTCCAACGGTCGTGGTCAGTGTTCGGGTGGAGTCGTCGTGTAGACGGACGCGTGGCTAGCGAAGATCAACGTCCCCACCAGTCCACTAGGGCGCGCCGCAAAGGTAACCCCAAGAGGAAGCAACGAGGGACAGGGGAGATTGAAGATGGAGTCGTCGCGTTCGCGTGCAGTTGAGAAAGCTTGCGAGATGAATGCGTACCCATTGTATATGGGAGACGTGTCGCGCCAACGCAGGTCTTGTCACGGGCGGGCCTGAGGAAGCGCTGGAGCCCACTGCGAGCGATAACGTAATGTGGAAAAGGCGCGTCATGGCGACGTGAGGGCAAATTCAGCGAGCAGCTTCATCGCAAGCTGGTGTAGTGCAGTTGAAGCTCGACGAGCAATACCACCAGCAAAGCTTGAGTATCTTCGAGACCGGGCAGGGCCTGCTTGGCGCGAGCCACCAGAGCGTCGGAGCTGGAGAAGCAGTCGACGGGTGGTGATTGCGACGCTGATGCCAAGAGCGGCGATTCTAGAGGGTAAAGTGGTTCACCAAAGATTGCGCAACTGTAGTGCGTCGCTGCCACGCTTAGCGAAGCGTCTGCCCCTGCGTGGAACAAGTGGATGCACGTGAGAAGCAACGAAGGATAGAGATATGTGTTGTAGATACGCGGCATACGCAACGGAAGGCCAGATAGGGCGGAGGATACCCTGGGCAGGCCGGCGGGAGCAATGCTACGCTGATCTGACAGTGGTTGCGTGGTCGCAGGGCCTGCGTGCGGGTGGTGGGTGTTGTGGTTCTAGACATGAGGAAGCCGCGACAGGGCCGCGTCAACACGGCCCAAAGCGGTAAGCGCGAGTCGTCGTCGTCTTGCCCCATCCCTCAATCAATTACCCTCGTCCGCACCTGTCCAACCCACGACTCCACCACCTATCGACGCCCACACCCGTCACCCAGCGCTGTCGAGCCGCCTGCACGAGAGAAAGAGACTGCCAGCTCTCTCCGCGCCCACGAACAGCAGAATTCCCAGAATATCTGCCTGTGGCTGTCTCGTTGCTGCGCCGCCGCATTATCGGGCTGTGCACTGCCAATCCGCAGCCGCTCGACCACGCTATACACCCACGACACCCGTCACCCGCCCACGACCTTCCTGACCCGCCATCACCGCGCACAACGACACTGCGACTGCAGCTCGCACCCGCCCACGATGGAATACAACAACAGCGCCCACCGCGCTCACCAGCCCCAGCACGTCGACACGGACCGGCTGGCGGCCGACATGACGGAGCAGTTTCGTCAGGTCCTCAGCACCAAGCGCATGAACGAACTCACATCACGCTCATCTCAATCGCGCTCCTCATCGCCCGCACCGAGGGACTTCGGCACTCCACAGCCGCCGCCGTCGCAGTCTGCCCCGCCGACGTACGCTTCCATCAGGAACATCCCCCTCGTCCCTGAAGCGCCTCGCGATGCGCGCTCCCTCCGCTTCAAGAACATGCTGCACTCACTCTCCAACATGCCCGTTCGATGGGAGAACCCTGGACTCCTCGACGAGGCTCTTCGCGTCATCCCACTGGAGCAGATCTACAACGAGGCCGAGGAAGAGAGCCAAATATTGCAGGCCGAAGCTGAGAGTATGTCTGCCGGCAAGAAGGCCGCCTGGGGCTACCAAGATTGCGTTGTCCGCGCACTCCTCCGATGGTTCAAGCGATCCTTCTTCTCGTGGGTCAACAACCCGCCGTGCTCGCGATGCTACTCACCAACCGTCGCCGTTGGCATCACTCCACCACTACCCGACGAGCAAGCCCGTGGCGCCAACCAGGTAGAGGCTTACCAATGCTCCCACGAGGCCTGCAAAAACTACGAGCGCTTCCCACGATACAACGACGCATTCGTCCTGCTGCAAACACGCAAAGGCCGATGTGGCGAGTGGGCCAACTGCTTCAGCATGCTCTGCCGCGCTGTCGGCTCAAGAGTACGCTGGGTCTGGAACGCAGAGGACCACGTCTGGACCGAAGTCTACTCTGTGCACCGCAAGCGATGGGTACACGTAGACGCCTGCGAAGAGGCATGGGACAAGCCCCGGTTATACACTGATGGTACGTTGCTTCTTCCACGCCCACACCTTTCATCTGCTAATTATCTTCTCAGGCTGGGGCAAGAAGCTCTCCTACTGCATCGCCTTCTCAGCGGATGGTGCCATGGACGTCACCCGTCGGTACGTCCGCGACGCTAAGCACGCAGCTGAGCGCAACCGCGCACCAGAGGCCGTCCTCCTCCACATCATGGACGAGATCCGAGCAACACGACGCGCCAACATGTCCAAGCAGGACAAGTTCCGCCTGCAGGGTGAAGACATCCGCGAAGCCAAGGAGCTCCGCCAGAGCGTCATCTCATCCATTGCACACGCTGTCAGCAAACTCAAGCCAGAAGACATCATCAACGCTCAAGTCACCCGCCGCCTAGACCCCGATGCCCAGAAGGCATTGGAGGGCCGCATGAGCGGCAACGCCCAATGGATACGAGCGCGCGGCGAGGGTGGACAGGGTCAACAGAACCAGCAAGACCCTCGAAACCAGCACCCGCGCTGAACGCATCCGCCACCCCACCTTCCATTCACCACTTCCGGTATCTTTCCATCGCGCCATGCCTACAACGTAAGCCGAGTCAGCAAGGTGCGCTGCACCTAGTTCTCGAGCATGTAGAGCTCGATAGAAGACGAGATACCCTTCCGACATACCCCCGCAACATTCGTTACGCGGACGACACTCCCGCTTGTATAACATCGAGTCTTTGATTCTTGGTCATTTCCGATTCATTTGCGCCGGCGTTCCAGGAGCAGCACGCAAGAGACATGCGATATCTTTAATGTCTGCACCCACCTCGGCAGAGGCTTTTCTATTGTTCCCGCATCACTTTGGCGACCGATTTCACTGCTTCACTGCATTCTTCACTTCATCTTTCCGTGTGCACGCGGGGTTTTGCGGCACTGTTTATACCATTTTGCCATTTTGGATTACGACTTGCGATATCTCCTATGTCTTTTCTGTATGTTTACGAGCATTTTGGCACTTGTACGCACGACGTATGAGCTTCACGTTTAGGTATTCGTCGCACTGCACAGTTTTGAGAATTGGAGGTGCTGTACACGGGCGCGGTGGGGATCCGTGGCAGAGAGCTGATGTGTACGGTGTACGAGGGGTCGACGCGCGTCCCGCCCAAGATGCAGAGCTTACTGCAGCCTTAGGGCGGTGGATGCAAGATAGAAAATCAGAGCCAGATTGGCCATGTTTCTGCAAACCACATGAACACTTCATCTCAACAGCTTGCGTGATTGTGACATTGTGCGCGACTAGGGCGGAAGCTGATCAAAGTCGGTATGTGAAAGATTTGCGGGGACGCGCGTTAAGAGTACGCAGGCTGGGTCAGGAACATGGCAAGTGATCTCCAGGGTCCACCCTTCGACATTGAAACATGCCTTCCACACACGTCAAACGGAGGAAGAAACCATGATGCAAGAAAGCAAACGTCATGTCTCATGGCAACCATTCTCTCGAACATCTCACTCCAGCGAGAAGGAGTGATGGCACGAATCATGCACGATCAGCATCGTGACAGGCGGGCCGTTCGTTTCTCCAGCTCTTTCCCAAGGAGGTTAGCGGGCGATGCGGTGCAGAGAAAATGTCTAAAAATAACGATGGAATCCAAGTGTGTGATGACCGTCAGGCCCTACGCCAAGTGATTCTCGAAGTTCAGTGACGAGGAGTGTTGAGGCTCTGTCGCTGTGCCTCTGCAAAGTTTTGTCGACTTGGGCCATTTAGGCGTGGACCCAAGGCACTGGTGGTTGGTAATTGTGCGAGGTACTGCCGTCGTTCTTCCGACTGCTGTCTTGTCGGGTAGCGTTTGGCCAAGCTGACGGTAGCGGGGAGGGCTGAAACGACTATATCAGGTTGTGTCCTTAATAATCGAGTGTATGTTTGGGGTGTTGGATAATCAAGAATGCAACTTTAGAATCGCAGCTGTGCATCCCGCAGTGATTGAGGTACATTGCCATCTGTTCAAGCTTCATCTGCTCACAAGACAGAACCATGGCCTCAAGACCGACATAACACCGTACTCAGGCCTGGCAACACGCACTCTCGCCGGCAGTGCTTTGCGAATGCCAACAGCACACGCACTATCCTCCGCAGCAAAGTTGTGTCAGCACTCTTGGCCATCACAACCCACCTCAGTCGCAAGCCCACTGAGGCTGGTGAAGACTAACCCAGGATCAGCCACTGTTGGCCCCGCCGCGCACAGACCCTATGACCCCAAGCTGTGCGCCCGCTCAGCCCCCTTCGGCTGGGCACTTTGCCTTGCGCATTTCAGCTCCGCGTTTGAGGTAGTTTGTACAAAAGCTTGTGGCGGCCCACTGGATTGTCGCACTCATCGTTCTGTCGTTTAACGTCTAGCCTTGTCCACCATAATCACATCCACGGGTGACTCCACCACAACCGCGGATTCACGATCGCTACTGCCAGCTCTTGACTCTGTTTCTTGGGTGACATCAGTCAGCCTTACTCGGTTACCACTAAACACCAAGCCAACAACAACACAACAACCGCAACCGCAAACATGGGCAAAGTCGGGCGCTTCGCGTGTATCCTCACGCCTATGTGCCTTACCCTCGCATCTTTAATATGCTTCATCATCGTCATGCTAGGGCAGACGCCATGGTCTGGCAACAACGCCCCAGCAACAGCCTTGGGGCGCGATCTCTACTTCTTCAAGGCACGTCTTCTCCCAGCCTTGCGAGCCCACACAACTAACATTACAACAGGCGGACACAAGTAAACTAGTCGAGAACCCCGAGAACTTTTTGGACAAGATACCCGACGGCATCACACCCGACGCCGCGGAGAAATTCCTCGACGCCCTCCGAGGCAAGATGGACGCCAAAGAACTCAAGGACTTCTATCAAGTCGGCCTCTTCTCCTACTGCGAGGGCGAGAAGGATGCGGAATCCGGCAAGGAGACTATCACATACTGCTCTGCGCGCAAGTTCCAGTTCCACTTCGATCCCCTCGCAATCTGGGGGATGAACGGCACCAACATCCAAGAGGTGCTCGGCGATAAATACGACAGCGGCATGAACGCGTACAAGAAGGCTGCTGGCTGGATGAACTGGGCTTTTGTCATCACGATTGTGCTCACGGCTGTCGAGTTTGTCATTGGTTTCTTCGCCATCTTCTCGAGATGGGGCAGCCTTGTTACTACTGTCGTGTCTACCGTACGTCTTCCTTTCACCTCGAACTCACAATTCCTCATATACTAACATTCTTTCCAGGCACAAACCCTCTTCGCCATCGCCGCCGCCGGAACCGCAACAGCCATCTACGGCACCATAACCGGCGTCTTCAAGACGGTCCTCGATCCCTACAACATCAAGGCTTCCATGGGCAGCCAGATGCTCTCCGTTCTCTGGCTCGCGGTCGCCTTCTCCATCGGCTCCGGCTTCTTCTGGCTCATCAGCGTGTGCTGCTGCAGCGGAAAGAGCAGCCACAAGAAGATGGTTGTTGAGAAGACCCCATACACATACGAGAGGGTTGCGTCGCCGGCGTTTGGCCAACAGGGCCATCAGATGCAGCAGTGGCCTAGCAGCCAGAAGCAGACGCCGCCTACGGGTCAGCCTACCGCCTATGAGCCGTTTAGATCGCGCGTCTGAGTCGTGAGAAGCCTTGAATAAGTAGGTTGAGGAACAATTGTAGGAGTGAGGACGCTGGGGCTTTGACGACATGTACGACCATTTTGTGGGAATCTTTCTGGGTTACTTGTATACCCCATGGCGTTTACTATAGCATTATCGTGATTTGGCCCGATGTGGCTTTGATATATTGAAATGGATAGCATAAATACCATTTACATCAATATGAAGTCAGAAATCTTTGTTATTATATTCCCTTTATAAGGCGTAGTGGTAAGTCATGACGAAGTAAGTTCGTTTCTCAAACTGTTCTCTCGCTGCCTGCTTTTCCCGTGAACTCTACATATTCCAGTAAAACAATGCACTGAATATGAACACCGTATGTCAGCATAGCTGTATCGCCATCCATAGGAACAGAGCATCACTGTGATCAACAACACAACTAAGCAAGCACAGAGAAGCGAAAATGACAAAAACAACATAGCCAATTCATCGCATCAGATTAGGTATCTCTTTATACATCAACCCCTCCTGTAAATCTACCAACTATCCCAACACATACGTCCCTCACTGCTCATGCGTACCCACAAAGCGCGGTGGGAGATCCAAATCCCAACTCGGCCGTTCCACAAGCACCACCTCGGGCGCGTGGAAACTATCGTCACCGCTGATGGGGACGATGCCGAGTATAGGGCGGTACTTGAATGTATGCCACCAAGGCTCGTCCCGCTTACTTTGCTCGACTGCTCCGACTTCTCCTCCGCCGTTAATCAGCTCCTCTCCTGTTTCGCCGTTTGTTTGCTCAGCCCCTGCTTGTGTGTTTGCTCTCCGTAGGATGGTGAGGGGTTGGCTGGTGCTCTCCACATCGTCGTCGTCTTCGGCATCGGCCTTGCGACGAACGGCGTTTATGTCCATCCACTTCTGTCTTCCAGCTTTGTCTGCGTCGTCGCTCTGGAACTTGCGCATCTTGGTGACGGGTGCTTCCTTCTGAGGAACGGCGTCACCGGCACCGCTGTTGTTCTTGAGAGCGTCGCGTTTCCGCTTCTTGCCTGCGTGGTCGGTATCTGAGATTGTGAAGTCTTTGGTCAGGTCGAACATGAACAGCCATTTCTCGCCATACAGCCATATCCGTTGTTGGGATTCTGTCACGTCCCAGATGCAGCCCTTTGCGGGGAGGTCGACTTGTTTGTACTCGTGGGGATAGCTGGAGGGTGGGTTTCGTCTTGACCAGTCTGATAGGCGGCCGGACATTACGTCAAAGAGGTAGAGCTGGTGCTCGGCAGAGACCAACAGAAGTCGGTAGTCCGCGGTAGGGAGCTCGTGCGAGTGAGGATGAGGATTGTGTCTTGTTGGGTGTACCGCGGGGTTGCCATTAGGCTCTGGTCGATTGGAGGCGTCGGAGCTGGGCTGGAAGGAGAGCAAGACAGGCGTTGAATCGAGTCGAGGGAGCAAATGACCAGATGGGTTTCGTATCCAGTGCTGACCCAGGTATGTTATTTGTTCCCGTGATTCTTCCTCGTCATCGGAGTCATCATCGTCGTTGGCAGCAGGTGTAGTGTCGTCGATGTCGATCTCTGGTGCAGTCGTGTCTTCATTCCCTTCCACGACCCATGTATCGACGTAGCCAGCCAAGTCAACGACAGCGAAGACGTTGCCGTCCTTGGAGAAGTCGGCATGTGCAATAGATCGTTCGTAAGCTCCCGAGGGACCACTGAGAGGACTCTGTGTAGACATGTCGCGCTCAAGTCGGTAGAGGGGCTGTACTTTCTCAAGCGCGCGAGGTGCATCTGCCGGATCGTCTGTTCGCACAATTCGGACCAGCTGGATTTCGTCGGTCGCCATGACCGCCGCGAGCCATTTGCCATTGGATGACAACTTGAGAGTCTTTGCGCCAGAGACAGAAGGCATCTCTAGCCTACGTACACGCACGGCTCCTGCGTGCTGCAATAGGTGGAACAGCTTTACCGTGCTGGCTGTTGCCACGGCGAGAAGTCCACCATCTCTGGAGATAGACACGGATATGATGTTCTCCTCACCCTGCAGAGCAAGGCGTGCAACCACCTTGGGCTTCTCCGTACCATCGTCTTGAGGCTTGACGCGCCATATTCGTACTTCGGTGCTCCACCAGCTGACTAGTAATCTTGCATCCGGGGCGCTCGTTAACGGGGGCGTAGGAGGCAATGCTGGGAGACCTCGACTAAGCTCCTTACCAAATGTGCGGAGTGGAACGACGATGGGCTGGGTGTCGATACCTGGTATGTATGTTAGTCGTGGGCTGAGCAGAATGAGCGAGCTTTCATACCTCCTGTGACTACCACGCTCAGCTTGTTGCCCTCGTAAGTTGTCATAGCTTTGACGTCGTGCTCGTGGTGCCTCTGGTGTGACACCTTTCGCCATTTTCCGCTCTGTCCTTGAGCCTGACCCTTTTTGCTTGTGTAGAAACAGGTGCGGCGATCCATGCCCGCACTGAAGATGCTGGTTCCGTCGCGGGTCACGGCGAGATCGAGCACGTCCGCCTCGTGTCCGGATATCCTCTGCGTTTGACTGTAGTTCTTGCCGCTGTAGATTCGGATGTCACCAGTAGAGTCCCCCGATACGAAGTCGCCATTTGACAGACATTTGACCTTCCATACTAGGATTTCCTTTGGCCCACCATGGGGGCCACTTCCCAGAGAGATGTTCCGAATCACATTTCCACTCCTTGTGTCGAAGACCCGGATCATGCTGTCGGCGAAACCAGCCAGTACTGTATGCTGGTCCTTGTATGTGATGCTCAGGGCACGCGCCTTCTTATTCGTAGCGCGGGAGACGAAGCGCTCGAAGGTGAGATCGTTGTCGTCGGTAGATAGAAGAACAATCGTGCCGTCAGCGCAGCCTGCAACAAGCTTCTGGCACGAGCCGCTCTGCTCGTTCGAAGCGCCCTTGGCCGCGCTCTTCCTTGGCTGTGCAGCAAAGCACCAGACCTCGCTGTGGTTACCGTCCGAATGGCGCGCCGGAAGGCCTGTAGTGAGATCCCACTCTGTGACGCTGCTCGAGTACCCGATGCTGAAGAGTCGCAGACGACCAGGCACCACCTTGCCATGCGCATTACGCGTATCTGGCTCTTGGGTCCATGCCAGCCCTTCAACGCTCCTGTCTTTGCCGCCATAGAAGACCTTCTCTTGGAGCCAGGAGCCTCTTGCAGGGTTCCATATCTCGATGTTTCCGTTTGCGCGTCCAATCGCCAGTCTCAGAGAAGCGGGATCCTGCTGTCCATGTTCGGCTTCCGGGTGCGAGAATGCGAGCGCGTTGATCGCAGATGGCGGGTAGGGCACGAAGCGGGATCGATGGATATCCATGGTGAATTTCGGGGGCTAGATCAAGCCGTGGGGTGTATGAAGCTGCGCGTACGTCTATGGAGGAGCGCTGGCATTACGATACTACACTCATTGTGACGGAAGAGCTCAGTCGCGAACTTCTCTCGAACTCTTGGCGAGCCGACTTTGACTTTTCGGTGGGTCCAGAGCACGGAGAAACATTGTTCCTTAACGCCGACGACCTCCGCATCAACTCCGCACCTGCCTCACGATGCTTTCAACTCGAACGGCTTCAGTTGCCTCAACGTCTCTCACAGAAAGTGTTTGGTCGCTCACACATATACCGAGAGATGATTGATCACGGTTAGATCCCTACAACCCTGCCGAGTCCGACGCCCGGCGTCCTCGTACCACACGCTCCGATCGCCCTTGTCCAACGCCAGAACCGAATCCTCCTTCCTGCAAGAATGCATTTCATACAATCAGGCGGTGGATGAAGACACCGGGGGATATATGGGTCTCGCTACCGTGCGTGCGATGGCGAACCGCAAACCAGGCTGCCTGTACCTCCAGGGACTGCTGTCCGCTCGGAGACGGAGCATAAGACATGTTGCTACGAGCCTTCGCCGCTGATATCACAGAGTGGCCGACTACAACGCAGTGATGAGTGAAGAAAACGCGGGAGATGGAATCATGGTGAACACGATCACTTGTCGTAGCACCATGCTGTGAAGGAGCATTCTATGGATAGTGTCTCCCATCAGTAAGATCTGCCTTAAGGATACCTACACGCCACGCTTCGTACACATGTTTTGAAAACAGACACAGTGCATATGTTGAAGGCATATATTATGTGTTGGATGCAACTGCCATAGGTCGAGCTTTTTCGTTTACGCGGGGTGAAGGACCTACAACAAGCAGATGTCCAACTTTTGACGTGATGTATTTTCAAGTCTATACGGTGCGGTGCAACCTTGCGACAGACCAAATCATTGTAAATTCATCTTCAAGACGCAGCTGTTGCAGGTGGCCTGCTGACAGAACACTGGTCTAATGTTCCGGTGGTCCAAAACCGCCTCAAGTCTTCTGACAAGTCGTATGTTGGAGATTGCTCCGGCAATATTGCGCGAGTCAAAACTAGCTTTGCCGGGCCATGTGCGGACCAAACTCAATGTCTTCATGCTCACGTCACGAAAAACCGTTTGCAGAAGCGTTGGCACGTTAACGCTCATCGGGAAAATGCATCCCTTCGTACGGGCGGAGGCTGCATTGTTGCGCCGCAACGACGTTGACTTTTCTTTTTGGTTGAGTTATTGGCGAAGCTTTGATACATGGCTTGACTTGTTCAGATCCGTTGCGCAATAATAGTGACATAAGGATCTCCAGGGGCTGGCTTGAGATGGCAACTCCGCCTAGACCCAGGTACTGGGCTGAGTCAAGACGACCTTCAGGTCTAGTCTTTCCCAGGGTTTCATGGTCCATGACAATGTGGAAGGCGGCGCGCACGCGGTACGCGTTAAACGTGTGACGCGTGAACGCCCAAGGGGCTTTGTAAGACCTAAGACGCGCTCAGAAGCAAATACCGGGATGATCTCGCGATGAAGCAGAAGTCGAACCTTGGAAATTTCAAGGCGAGAGCTTGGACCGTCCGGCGGGGTATGTCGTTATTGCGGCGGGCCTCATCGTCCGTGGAACGCAAGTCAGTGACGCCGGGCAAAAAGACTGGTTGCAACCGCTGGATCCGTTACTGCTCACGGTGCTTGATGCAGAAGAGCGGATGTTGAGTATTGAAACATGCAGTGTGGTCCCGCAGCCACATCCAGAGACGTTGAAAAGTTTGCTCGTCGCCGTCGTGCAAGCATGCACAGATCTTTTGACAAGTGCATGCGGTGTCCGGGTAACGCCTTTAAGCGATAAAGCTCCAGATGAGCATGCCTCCATGACGAGTTGCACGCAGCACCGGGTTACAGTTCTGCGGGCCTTGGCGCAGCGTTGCTGCGGAAAGCGCTTGACATTTTGTCATACCGACAATCTTTCTCCTCACCAGGTCCGCTTCTTGAAAGAAAAGTCGGAGCAAATTTGCTGACAATGAGCTGGATGTGAGGATCGGCCCACTTGAAGGCTGTCCAGCGCCGTGAGAGCGTCCGACCGAGGCAGGTGTGCACGGAGTAGGATCAGAAAATAGCTTGGGTTTGTCGCGTGCGCACAGCTCAGGTACTTTAAGACGCGTTTCTTCGCGACTGTGACATAATGCCTGGACCCGGACGTGCTGAGGTGCATTGGTGGCTGGCGATGGTACAGTTGCGGATGTCGGCTGGCCACTAGCTGCAGCAGCGACGTGAAGCACTATGTTAGAGCAGGCTCCAATGCGGAGTTGCCGGGTTAGGATCTTCCTTTTTTACTCAGATGATGAACGCGAAAGATCACGCTAAGATCCGTCGTCGCGAGATGATGGGCCCAGCCGCCTGTCAATAGCCGAAGCCGAATCACAGTACGCGTGCGAAGGGAGTTGCGAAACGGCCGTGGATTGTGATGCTGCAGTTGGACGGCGAGGCTAGATGTGTTTGGCAGGTGAACCATCAGCAGCATCATGATGTCGATAGACCTCGCCGTTCTCGCGATCCTCACGTCAGTTGTGGAGTTCGGCCGTATATGCTTGCACGACGTGGAGACGGCTGTTACTCTGTGATGCGGCCGCGCAGAGCTGAGGCTCGCTAAGTCTGAGGCGCACCTTCCTTACTCAAGATCGTACATGCATGAACGCGTCTGCGCACATGTTTGCGTCAACGCGCTTTTGCGACATCGAATCGCTGCAAGAAGTGACTCGTTTGCATGCGGCACGACCGCACCTCGTAATGAGGACCGCACCCCGTAATAGGAGGACGAATCCTATAAGCAAACCCCACCATAATCCCGCTGGTCAGCAAGGGAAGGTCAAGTCCGGGCTATGGCTGATTTCTAGAAACTATGCGGTGGAGGCTTGCCAAACCCACGGACCTGCGCACAGCGAGTTAGGAGAATTGGCAATCTCAGCAGCTAACTTAGGCTCCGACACGCGTTGCTAGCTGATGCTACTAAACACGTGGATCATCGGGCAGAGCACTAGCAACTACTATCGTCGAAACACCAAGGGCATTACGAAACGATGAGTCCAACGGTCAGGCTGGCGGCTTCGGTATGGGGTCTGTGTCGCACAGGATATGTCGTGCCAGGGTCCCCTATCGCGTAATCTGCCATGCAGAATATGGTGAGCAGAGTGCGGTGTCGGCCAAGGCTCACGAGTCTCCAGAATTTACTCCTGAGTTTCTGAGATTTGCCATGTGGAGCCGTGATGCGCATGTCGAGGACGCGACTGAGGCGACCTTGGGCGGTGATGGCGGTGCGACGCGTGACAAGGATGCAGCGTGCCGACAGGCGTCGTCTGCAGCGTTGATGCGCTCCAACAAAGGAGGAGCCCTCAGCGTGTCCTAATGGGCTAATTATGACATGACCTCAGCTTCCTATAGCATGCCAGGGGAACCACGACTCTGGCGCAGGCATGTTTGGGATGCAAGCAGCGAGAGCGGCGGCCACAACGCCCTATGCAGGTCTTGGCCGTGTGCAAAGCAAGTTGTTTCCTGTGCGCAGGCGAGGGCGACATTGGACAGCGATCGTAGGCTATCCTGCAACCTTGTATAGCTGCATGAGTGGCCTCACCGGCGCCCTGGCAGGGCTCTAATTCGAGCGGGGCCAGGCGAAGATTACAGCCACGGCGCTGCTCAGAGCGTCGGTGCCGCGTTGAGAAAAGCAAGTGCAGCAGCGAGTATTGGTGCGAGCAGACTCAAGTTCGTCCTACGCTGCAGTCAGGCGCGGTGTGCAGCACGGCGGGCACAGCAGCGGGTGCGCGCGACCGCGACGGGAGCAGCACCGCACCGGGGCTGGGCGTGGTGGTGATGGTTGCGGAAGACACGGGACTAGGACGCGTTCAACGAGCGTGTTCCTGGCCGAAGCTTCCCAGACGCAAAAACGCCATGGTTGATCCACAATGGGGCACGACGGCGGCGGAATACGCATCGGCTGGCTGGGCGCTGTGGGCGTATCAAGTTCCCTGTTCCCATGCTGTGCAAGTTGCCGTGTGTCAGATGCGGTTAGCGGCAACCTCCTAGGGCTTTGCTCGCCCAGTCGTTTTCTCCAAGCTACGTCCGTCTGTATCGTACTCTCCTCTCACCCTCTCTCCCTCTCCTCATATCTCTCTTTCACCACGGTCGAGCACGGAGAAACTTTGGATCTGATGTGGTGCTGAGTGTTTCGGCTCCTATCTTTCCATAAAACTCCCCATCTCCTGCTCTCGGTCCCCTAAACCCGACCGCCGTCTCTCCTCGAATAGGATCGTGAAGAGTCCAGACTCCCTGTACCTTCCGCCCTCATTCCTCCGCCGACCTCCTCCCTCGTCTCTCGCTGGACGTAGAGATAGCTGAGAACACGAACTCGCTGTACTCTAGTCCTTCGCTCTCTACACAGCTATCCACCCGATACCTGTACCATCAGCCTCGTGTGTGACGATTGAGCCATCATCTCGGTAGGTCACTTATCTCTTGTTCCTTTGATTCCGGGGTTTTCCACCCATGCTGGCTGTGCTCACCCGAAGATTTCCCGGCCCTATGGACTCGACAAAGGAGGCCGAACCATCGAAGAACATTGGGATGAGATTAGAAACATTGAGGCAGGGACTGGAGAGGAAGACCAGGACGACATGCGGGGACGGCATTGATTTGGGGGTCGGGCGTTTGTGTGGGTGAAGAAGGGTGTCGGACAAAGGGCGTTCAGCCACGAACCCAACCATCGGAACACTGCCTCAGCAACCTCGTAAAGAACCCGTCTTGTCGGAACAGCCACGCTTCACCCCAGTATTGCGCAATCTCGGATCCCGATGTCCTGTGACGTCTGCTCTTTCACTCATGTGGATGAACAATGGATGTGGATATGGAGTGCGGCAGTGGCCGATATAACAGTCGTATGCTCCTTGGCAGCTGGGCTTCGTTATCTTGACAGCTCAGACGTCGCTATACACCATCCTGCCAGATCTCCACAGTTCTTCACCGTCGTTCACCGCCTCGTCCCGTCCTCGCTATGGCCTCAATTCGACTAGCGACCAGGACCCTTACCTAAATGGGTCTGACCCACTACTCAGGGCATAACTTTTCGTTCTGATCAATCGCTAACATGTCTTTCTTATAGGTTGTCTACTACTAGCTGTGCCTACTTCTTCAGCGCCGAAAAGGACTTGCACTGTTCGTACTCACCATCGTCATCGCCATCTCTCGACCCAAGGCTCACACATCAGCCTAGATCTCAGTCGCCAGTACCCTCGACGATATACCTCTAGCCCGGCGGACTCGTTAGCTCGTGCTCTGCCCTACGACATCCCTTTTTACTAAGGGATATACGAGACCGCGTCAATCAGTCTTCTGGATGAAATCTGCGCCTTCTTCGACCTTTTCCGCTCGTGTTTTTGTACACTCCATTCGCTCACTACAATAATTGTATTAATTCTGCAAAGGTATGGATATCCATTGGGTTCTGGACGATGAACTTCCGCTAACGAAATGTGTCCAGCTCTGTACCAACACATTCGACCCTCAGCACTAGAGGATCACCGACTACAGACCTTCTTTTACATACCAGCTAATCACACTCTTTGTACCGTTGCCTTTCAGGCTGCCACTCTCTAATCCGGCTCATCATTCGAAGCTGTCCACTCACTAAACCCCTTACACCCGACCACGTCTATCCCGGAGACCTGACGATACTACCCGATACATACCGAACACATCAACATGGCGTACCACCAACAACAACAATCCCGCTACGGCCAGTGCGACTCCTACTTTGTAGAGTCACACGACGATGGCATCTATGCCATGCGAGCTGAGGCAAGAGAACGCCACCGAGCTGTATCCAAGATGCAACAACGAGCCATTGCCGAAGAGCTATCAAGGATGACCGCTGATGAATACCAAGAAGACATCATGCAACACATGATCCATATGGAAGGACAAACCCTACCAGACGTCAACTCCATTGACATCCAGACCGAGATCCAGTGGTTCATGCGCCCCTACCTCCTCGACTTCTTGGTTGAAGCCCACGCTGCCTTCCAGCTGTTGCCCGAGACCCTCTTCCTGGCGGTCAACCTCCTCGACCGCTACTGCTCCCGCCGCGTTGTCTACAAGCGTCACTACCAGCTCGTTGGCTGCGCAGCCCTCCTCATTGCCGCCAAGTACGGTGACAAGAAGGACCGCGTACCCACCGTACGGGAGTTGAAGTCGATGTGCTGCTCTCTCTACGATGACGAGATGTTCACTCAGATGGAATGGCACGTTCTGCAAACCCTGAACTGGATGATCGGCCACACCACAGTCGACGCATTCCTCCAGATCGCTCTCTCAGAAGCCCCATACGATGCCGAAGTTGAGCACATGGCTCTCTACATCGCCGAGATTGCCCTCTTCCACAAGGAGTTCGTCTCCACCCGGCCATCCGTCCTCGCCCGATCCGCCCTTGCCCTTGCGAGATGCGTCCTGTCCCGACCCCAAGCACGCAACACCGACTGGTCTGGTGCTTACGACCCTCAAACAGTCATCGGTCTGTCCAACCACCTGTATCAGCCATCCCCGGTACTTTCCCGCAAGTATGCATCCATGCATCTGTCCACTGTGTCCGCCACCGTCGAGGAATTCCTGCAAAGACAAGCGCAGATCGCGCGCCGCCAGGCTGCCCCTCCTACGCCACCCCCGACCGTCACCATCGAGGAGCCCAAGCCCGTGCCCAATGTCAACGCTTACCCGCAGACGCCCAACAAGAACCCATACAGCTCTGTCATGCAGAACGGATGCCCCACCCCACCGATTACGCCAGAGGGTGAGCACTTCACGTATGGTCATGTTGTCAAGTCACAGCCTCAATCCATGTATCCCACGACACCCACTCCGGAGCATCAGTCCAACATGCAACATCAGGGTCAATACTTCCACAACCAATACCTCCATGTTTAAAAGATCACCGCGCCAGGCAGTGGCCATTCTTACCGCTGTCGAAAAACTCAACTGCCATGGACTGTCATGATCACATCCATCGCGCTCCGTTGTACCAAAAATACTCGTATGAGCGTCATAGCAGGTCATTTCTTCCAGCATTTACAAGCGTCTTGTTACTGTTATATTGCGATATCAAAGACGTCACTTTTCTGTTTCGAGCATTTCTTTTGTTAGGTCCGACCAAAATTTACCGGTCGTCTGCTGCCATGCGCACGGCATTAGCCTGCGGTGGCTAGTGGAGCCCAGATCAGGTCGAGCACCCTTTCTTCTTGGATATAAAGTCCATCTAATACGGGTTGTTTGATCTGTTCTGCAGCATGTGGGGAGGATAAGCGGCTACAGGCTGAAATTGGAAATACACAAGCCAGCACAACCAGGCTCACTCGCAACTGTTGTTTGCTTACGCGAGCCGAGATACCCTTCCTTTCTCAATCCAAAACTTTTTTCGGACACCTCATTTGTTCACGGTTGTCTACTTTCCTTTTGCATATGCGGTGGAACGGTGAAAAAGTGTTGAAGTGATGTGGGCGTGTTGTTGCAAGCTCATCAGAATGTTACTGGACAGCCGGGCTGGAAGAGCTACGAAGAGCATCAATAGTATAGAAACGGTCGCCCAAAATTGAGGAATTGGTCTTCCATGCTCGCTTTCGCCCTGGTATCCCGTTGTTTCTGTGTTTCATCATGCGATATTCTTGGTGATATATGCTGGGCGAGTGGATGCTACACAGTCCACGCCGCAGGGTACACGCATGTTTCACAGCAAGCAATGCCATCTCAATTGCTTAAGATTGCCTTGCTCTGCTCATCGAAGCACGCAGACCCTCCTTTACTCAACTGCAAACGCTGGCGAGTATGCCTCTAGTAAGTATTACACGGCGCCTGTAGGGGCCTATCAGCGCTTCCACCTACTAACCGCCCCAGATCTCTATTACTACCGCAAACTCGTCTAAAGCAGGCTACAAACTGCTCTCACCCTATACCGACGATGATACTACATTCGCACACAACACGCTCTGTCCGCGTTATGCCGAGTCTGACCCCACGTCTGCGCCGCCGTCCCCTGCGTCCGTCGAGTCCTTCGAAATATTGGATAGCATACCTTGGCGGAGAGGCTACATATCCCTGGACAACCATGGAAGGCAAAGCGGCAATACACTACGGAGTCGATGGATGAGGAACAAAGTTCGCGCTATGGTGCTACTTTTCCTCCTCACTTTGCTTGTAGCTGGTTGCGCGCTAGGTGGATACATGACAATTAAGCATGGGAAAAGCAAATCCAGCACAGACGCTGCATGATCATGCATACAGAAAGACGGCACATGGGAAAATCCTCCCTCAGACTCGAAAACAGGAAATCGACGATTATCTCCCAGCCTCGCCATTTCGGCATGCGCATTGTCAGGAAATCAGTGGATGTGGCGTTGTCCGGAGTACCCGACAGCAAATCCCGTGCAAGGAAGGCCCCTTGACACAGCCAGCCACGTCTCCGCAGGAAGAGGCAAATAACAGTCTTTGGGCGACAAAGGAAGGTGCGCTGTATGTCAGACGGGTCGTTGAACGACAAGGGATCAACGCGGTACGCTTAGTGTTGAGGCGGATCAGCTCACCGGGACGCGATTTGGTGTGTTGCAGATTGCGATGCGTTGGCGGCATGTAGTGGCTGGGGTAGCCCTACAGGTTCACGGGATAAAGTCCGGCAATGCATTTAGAAACAGAGTCACGCGGCTACGAGCATACAGAGCATAGGTTTGAGGAATGTGAAGAATATGAGTTCGGTCTAAGATGCGATGGGATGCGTTTGGTGATGTCGTGTTGTGGACGGCCTTCTGAGGTTCACTATCGCTGCTCACGTGAAGCCTATCTTATCGCAACATCGCGATACCGCACGTTAGAAGCCACACCAATAGCACACCATAATCTCACACTTGGCCAAATGTTCCGCGATGATACACAATGACTTTGACTGAGCCTTAAGACGATGTCTAACTTTGACAGCAGCGCGCCACTACTTACAAGCGTCGCGACACCGTCCTCACCGTCATCGCGCAGTCCGTCTCCAATGCCTTCTCCCTCTCGCAAGCGTGCAATATGGCCCTTGGTACTTCTTCTCCTCTTGGTCCAGCTATCCTCTGTTCTATACACGTTACCACTCAATCGAGTGATAGAGTTGCGATTATGTCAAGAACATTATCAAAAGTATGATGTATCTGTCATTCAACCTGATGGCTCGATACCGGAGCTGTTATGTAAAATCAAGGATGTTCAGAGGAAGCTGGCGTGGCTGCAAGGTAGTATGGAGACGATGAGCGTTGTATTTGGTATGTGGTGGATGAGTTTGGTATCGAGAGAGATGCCGTTTGTGCTAATACTGTGTACATCAGACTTCGTTGTGACTATACCGTTCAGCTATGTCGCGGAGAAGTGGGGTGTCAGGACTGTATTGTGGTGCAATATTGTCCCACGGATTGTGATGAGTGTATGGGCTATTGTTGTTGGTATGTATCGTCTCAATATGAACTATCTTCATCGCGATGCTTCCTCACAGTAAATTGGTTTGTAATACCACTATGTTCACTCACTAAACTAGACCAGGACACCTTCCACATCTTCTACCAACCGAATCTATCCTTGCAGGCCCGATCTTCAATATTCTAGGAGGCGAGTGTGTCTTTCAGTCAACAATTTTCACGCTTACTTCGGCTTTGACAAGCGAGTATGTTCAGCGGTGAGTAAACATCCGTCCGTATAGAAGAACACGCTAAGTATCCACAGCGCATCCTACTTCTCTTACATCAGCTCGACATCATACATCGTTTCCTTCATGGGCCCAACCCTAGCGGCATTCACCATGAGCAAGAACCTCTGGCTGCCCTTCTGGCTCAACATCGCCCTCCTGCTCTGCGCAATAACAACAATCATCTTACTTCCCAACACCACGAGCCCTCGACACACTACCAGAAACCCTACGTCCGGACCCGTGGAGGAAATAGAGGAAGCCGGGCCCTTACTCGGCAACACAGATACCAGCCCAACCCGCTACAGCACCGCTTTCAACCCTCCACCCACCACCTACCAAACCATCATTCAGACCCTCTATCGACTACGCGATCTAGTGCTCGGGAGATATAATTTCCAAGTCCTCTTGGTGACTTTCTTCTTCACCGCACTAGCAAGTTCCGATACAAAGCTGCTCGTTCAATACATTTCCAAACGCTACAATTGGACCTTCGCACAAGCGGGATACCTCCTCTCAGCCAAAGCACTCGTGAACCTCACGTTGCTGGTCGTAGTCGTTCCCCGACTTATCCGCACGTCGATTTCAGCAAAAGCTGTGAGAGGCGATGATGTTAGGTTGAACGTGATGGGCGCGAGGGTAAGTATTGCAGTGTCGGTGCTGGGTGTGCTTTTTGTAGCTGTGGCGAGTCGGTTCTGGATGTTGCTTACTGGTACGTTATCTATTGCGTTCCCGTGATTCGTGGATTATGTGAGCTGATGTGTCCAGGACTTATAATATACGCCCTGGGTTCTGCTCTGCCTGTGTTCACCATGTCGCTGGTCAAGTCGTCGCTTGTCGCACTGGAACATTCTGATGCGCAGGATTTTAGTATTGTTATGCTGACCAAGACACTGGGGTCTTTGGTTGGCGCGCCGTTGATGACTGTGCTGTGGGTTAGGGCTATTGAATGGGGAGGTGCGGGATTGGGTTTTCCGTATGTGGTATCTTGTGTGAGTGAACATCCATCTTTGTTAGGAGGTATACTGACTGCGTCTAGGGGCTGTACATTTGTGCATTCACTTTCTTCACCCGATTGCGTACTTAGTTGTTCAAAGACTACCGTGGATTGTAAAATGTACATTGGAAGAAAACATATCTACAAACATGGTCGTCTAAGTGGTTGTATACTTCGCCCCGTTGTCCATCCAACTACTCATCTCATACCGACCGGACATGCCCTCGCTCTCTCCACTACCCCTCCCCGGATCCATAACCCTGTCCCTCAGAGAATCTCTCACGGACTCATGACTCACAAGCCTGCCTTCACTCCCGGCTGAATCCCTCTCCCTCCTCGCCATAACTCTCGCCCCGGCGCCATCCATATCATTGCCAAAATCCCTCTCCATGACCATCTCCTCTTTGTCAAGCATCGCTGTTACACCCCTTCCGTTCCCATGGACAATGATACGGGTCTTGTTCAGAGAGTGTTTGACTGGCTGTTTTGCGTTGAAGATGTCGCTGATTTCCTCGAGGGTACGGCGACGTGTTTCGACGAAGAAGAAGTAGATAACGATGAATTCGAATATGTCCCAGAAGATGAATAGAAAGTAGTACTGCGAGGAAAAGTTAGCAGGGTTTATGTGCTGACGAGATGATCACACATACCTTCCATCCTGCGCCTGAAAACGCAATTCCAGTAACAAAGGTATTGTAGAAGTTTGCAATGTTCACCCAGAAGTTGTAAAACGCCATCCCTTTGGCTCTAGATTCATATCGTAGACACTCGACCGGATACAGCTGTTGCAACGGCGTGTAACCCGTCGAATAGACGAACCCGAAGATGAAGAAGAACGCGATCACTGCTCTTGCCTGTCCAATCCTCTCGATTTCCGGTGTGTGATTTGCATCGTAGATTGGCTTTCCATCTGGTCCCCTTTTGAGATTGGTGGCAACTAGGGCGCAGACAATGGTGAGGATGCCAACTAGTAGGCCGGTGGATACGAGGAGTTGGGGTCGGCGGCCCCAAGAGTCAGTGTAGACGGCTCCAAACACTGCGCCGGCAAATGAAACAACGTTCTGCATGCCATTGTAGAGCAGGCGTGTGCGATTGTTGGCTATGCCAGCGCCCTGAAGTATAGTTGGGTAGTACTGCAGAGGTAGAGGTACGAAGTCAGTCTGTGTCTCACATGCACTTCGTACAGTCAGAACTTACGTAGGATACAGGGCCATTCCCTGACCACTGTCCAAAAAAGGCCATGCATACTACTAACATAGTTCTGTATCGAGCTTCTCGTGAGTTGAAGAGTTCTCGGTAATCCCACCATCTCTTATCTGATCCAGTAACGCTGATATCTTCGACCATCTCTTTATACTCCAGCTTGACGATAGGCGAATCGCGGTTACCCTCGCCATGAAAGCGTGCCATGGTATCCAGGGCTTCCTCATGTCGGTCGTTTGCGATGAGCCATCTGGGCGTTTCCGGCAGGAACGGCGAGCTCACAAACACAATACCAGCGAATATCATCTGAAGCCATATTGGAAAACGCCAGGACTGCGATCCGTCGATTTTGCTAGTCCCATACGGAACAAACGTACCTGGGATACCGCCAACGTACCAGAACGTATTGAAGATTCCCGTGCAAATGCCGCGGTAGGATGGGTGTGCCATCTCAGACACATAAGCGGGACCAGCGGTCGAAGTGATAGCAACGCCAAAACCGAGGACGAAGCGACCGCCCATGAAACCTCCTAGGTTGTGGCATGTTGCTTGGATGCAGGCGCCGATTATGATGATCGAGGTACCGATACACATCCCCCATTTTCTTCCCCTAAAGTCTGTTGCAGGTCCAGCAACGAAGGATCCGACTAGATTCCCGATGGTGTAAATGGCATAGACGATTCCGGTAGTAGGAGTTCCTTCGGTCTCGTTGAAGTTAAAATAGGAACGGTACTGAGGGTAACTGTTGATAGCCCCCATGAGCGATCCATCGTATCCATTGATACAAGAGTTGAGTGTGGCGATCAAGAGGCAGAGATACAGCTGTTACACCGTTAACACCATCCTTGTAGAACGCTTCCGCTATCCATACCTTGAACATAGCCTTCGTCCATGGCCGAACGTTAGCCTTGGCCGTTGCATCGGCAAAAGCAACATTCTGCACCTGGCGAATCTGCGTCGAGCTGCTACGCTCCGTATGCGAAGTGTGTACATCCCTCTTGTGGCGGTAATCCATGTCGACAAAGTCCCGCCACGGGAAAAACAATACTGTTGTCGAAATGAATTGAACAATGAAGTCTTCCTCAAGCCCAAGGTAACGAACAGCATGGCCCACGCATCAGCATTCGACAGCCAGAAACACCGCGGAGCTGCGAGCGCGGACGCAAGGCACACTAATATATTCCGTCCCCATCCACGCGACCAAGAAATCCAGATTCGCCTCGCCAGTAAGAACAGCGTGGGCTATACATCCCCGTCCTTAAAGCGCAGCCTCGCATGCATGTGGCACAGTGCAGGGGGGTCCCGCATGATGACCGGGTATTTGCAGACCTGCGGATTCGCTTAAGTCTGGGGAGACAGCAATGATTGGAGTCTGGCTTGAAGGGTAAGATGAGATGGCTTGAGGTTGTGGGTGGCCATTTCACATGCTGCTCAAGGACATGTAGCTTATGCGACAGCTTTCTGACTGTGTATCAGCTGGGTGTTGGTGGAGGCGCATCCCGCATGTTGGTGGAAAAGCCCTTGTACCGAATGGAAGTATTCCGTTTCAGAGAGTGAGACCTCGCGGAAGCGATGGAAGAATCGAGGAAGCCACCGAGGCCGCCCATTCGTACCATGCCGCAATCCCTTCGCTTCGCGATTGCCTGGCGTTCTGACACAGGGCAGATGCAGGCGTCATCGCACGCCCTTGTGAGACCTGGGCTGAGCTGCAGTATCGGCGGCGAGAGCGACGTTTGGCAGTCTGCGGTACATGTTTGATGCTATTGTTCAAGCATTGTTGCTAATGTTGATGTTTGCGAAAGATGAAGTCTAGAAGACAGGCCAGCCGCCTTCCACCCGCAAACCGAGCTAGCGGACCGAACAATCCGGGGAACGCAGGGGAGGTGCGACCCGCTCCTCAAAACACTTGAGCCGCCTTCAGCTCTTCTTCGCGACAATTGCACCGAGAAATTGTTCACTCTCACGAGGACGGCATTTGCAGCTAGCAGTGGTCAATTAGCAAGCTACCTTTCATCTGCAGCCTTGTCACTGAATGCCAGCCCCGCTCGCCACTACTCGGCCTCTTAATATACACATATTGAGCTCCACCTCCACTACCGACATAGCATGCCAGCGGTTCCTGAAAGACCAGGGATCTTCGTGTCGTGTGATCCGCCATACCTTCTTCAGGGTTCTGGAAGCCAATACATGTCTCTGTCATTACATCACCACTTGCGCACGCTGGAGTCATTAATATCAAAGATAAACCCTCTGGCTATTATACATGCATCCTAGTCTAAAAGGCGACGGGGAAAGGTGGCTCTACAAGCCTCCCTATAACCTATGATGAATGCAAAAGCTACCTCCTCCACTGCGACGTCCAACTGCCAATAGGCTGATAGTACAGAAACACACTGCTCACGCTCAAGTCCGACGACGTCGTTTACTCGTCGTCGTCCGGGTTCGTGTCGGACTCGTAGATAAACTCACCCGGAGCGGAAGCCTCGGCCTCGCCCTCATCCACCATGTTATCACTGACCGGCGCTGCAGCAGTTGTTACTGATATGCCTTCTGGTCCTTGATCTCCTGAAGAGCCCGACGCGCCAGGGGCAGGGGCAGGCACGGCCTTCTTTACCTTGAGCTCTAGGAGCGTCTTTGGTTCTGAAGGCTTGGTGTCTGTGAGAAGGATGACACCGAGTGTTGGCTGGTGATGGGTTAGCTTAAGGATCTTCGACGTGGTGAGCAAATGACTAACCTTCTTCACTGGTACATATCGTTCGCTTGGGAAGCTGATGTACTTCACTTGGGGCGGCAGTACACGCGACATGTTCTCCAGCTCGTAGCCAACCTTCTCCTTCTCAACCTTCTTCTTTGAAGCCTCCACATTTTGGGCACCGTCAGCCTTCTCGCCATCTTCCTTCTTAGGGTCCTCGTCTACGTCCATCTTATCGTCGTCCGCAGGCTTGGGTGTGGTAGGAGTGTGGTCCACATCCATGCTTTCCCTCCGCTTTTGGCGCTCCTTTACCATCCGTCGTCGCTTATCTTGAGCGGTGGTGGATAGGACTGCGGTCTTGATCTTCTCGGGCGCCTCTTCTGCCTTGACCTCTGCGTCTGGCGGGTAATCGAACATGCTTGGCCTAGTGTTGCTGTGGAACTTGAACGACGGGATTTCCAACTCCTGGTCTAGACCAATGACGGCGGTAGACGTGAAGCTCAACGAGAGGAAGTGAGTCAGAGGGAACCAGTACCAGTACTGGGTGAAGACGGCCATACCGACAATGGCCGCCATGTTCAGGTTGCCGGTCGGCGTCTGCAGACCGATTGTGCAATTCCTACCTCCGGCATCAATGATACCCAGGGCAAGAGCAGCACCGAACTTGGCCATAGCATCCTCGTGGCGGTCGCTCACCACCTTCGCGAGCTGCTTACGGATGGATGCTACCTTGGGGTTCATTGCCTCGTTTTGCTGTACCATGATCATGGACAGCGCAATCAAAGCACCTTGTCGGACGAAGTCGGTGGAGTCCTTCATCATTGGCTCCAACAGATCTACGGCCTCTGGGAGACCAGTTCCCGCGCAAGCAATACCCAGAGCCATGGTGGCTCCGTATCGCACGTGCGGGTTGTATGACTCGGCGAGAAGCTCAACCATGCGGGGAACACTGCCTGGCTTCCTGAAGAGGATGAAACCCAAGCTCATGACTGCTACTCTTCGTACATCATCGCTGACGTCACTGACGGCAACGTGGAGTAACCTTCTGACGGCCTTGTTGCTGCCTGTGCCACAGTACGCAAGAGCGATAGTCATGATACCTCCGTATCGCAGGGTTGGGTCTGGGTCGTCGAGGAGCCCATTGATGAGCTCGTCGGCAGCCTCTTGTCGGCCGTACATGATGAGTGCCATGCCCATGGCTAGACCGCGAACAATCTTCTCGTGCTGTGTGTCGTGCGCGTACTGGATCATGTCTTCGAGTGCCTTGATGTTGCCAGTGCCGAGCATGACAAGACCCATGGAGAGACCGACGGCCTCACCGTTGATGGCAGAGTCTGTGTACAGAACGTTCTTGAAGGCCTCGAAGATCTCCTCGGAGCCAGTGGCCATGCCAGCAACGCCAAGACCGAGCGCACCACCATGCTGAATGACCTCTTCAGATGCGTTCTGGAACTGCTTCAGGAGCAGATCAAGAACGTTGGATCCGTGGTTCGCGTAGATCAGACCAAGTGCGTATAGTGATCCACCCTGCTCGTAATGAGAGCCCGATGAGACACTGTCCTTGGGCAGGTAAGGCTCAAGAAGCTTCTGCCCTTGTGTGATGTTGCCGCGGTGGATGACACCCAGAGCAGCGGTCGCGGAGAACTTGGACCAGTTGACTGCCTTTCCCAGCCATTCCAGGTTCTCGCGGAAGAATGTGTCATTGGTAGTGCCAGCATTCATGAAGGCGTTGGCGAAGGTAACACTGGAGTGGAAGATGGAGTTCCTAGCCTCTAAGCTGTCGCGGACCTTGTTGAGCACAGCCTTGTCTGTGCGGTTGTTTCTGTACAGGAACTCGAGGTTCAGCTCGATGCTCTTGGTTCCGCGGAGAATGTAGCGGACATTGTTATACACCTTGATCTGATCTTCACTCGCCTGGTCACCCTTTGAGTTGCTAGTATCCACATCTGCGAGCAGAGAGTCCGACTCGCCTGCATCCGAGGGCTTCTGCGCGTCTTCCTTCTCAGCTTCCGGCAGCTCTTCCATGATCTTTGTGAGGAACTCTTGTGTGCCATTCTCGTAGAGGTCGAAGGAGATCTGGTATGCAACTGCGCGAGACTTGTCGTCTCCTCGCTCAATCAGCTGCCGGATGAGCTTCGAAGCCAGCGAGTGCTGGTTGAGGTATACGACACACTTGGCGATGGAGAAGTAATCGGGGTTCGGGATCTGGTCGTCATTGAGGAGATCCAGAATCAGGCGGAGGATCTCGTTCCTCAGTCCTCGCTCTTGTACCACGTTCATGCAGATGTCGAGAACGTATTCCATCAAGTCCTCGCTCTGTGCGGAGGGCTGCGCAGGCTTCTTGCCCTGCTTCTTTCCGTCCTGGCTTGCGCGGACAATCGACTCGCGCAGAACATCGAGATTCCGCGCCTCGATGGCGATTCCAACGACCTGCTTGTAGTTGCCGCTCTCGTAGCAGCTCTCGAATATCCGCCGTACAGTGCTGTGGAGGTTCTTCTGCACGTTTCGCTGCAATACCATCGGGGTGGGGTGGGCCCCTGGTACACCGGCATTG
The DNA here is from genome assembly GCF_024043155.1 of Alternaria arbusti. Lineage (NCBI taxonomy): Eukaryota > Fungi > Ascomycota > Dothideomycetes > Pleosporales > Pleosporaceae > Alternaria > Alternaria arbusti. Next base: position 525,775 of record NW_026249950.1, on the reverse strand, counting down.
CCTCCTCCGGGGAGTGTAGGGTCGAATGTCGACGAGTCTTCCCTGGAGAGAAGCGACTTGGAGGGTAACGCGGACTGGGAGAAGGGCGTTATCGGCGAAGCAAGACTGGCTGCAGTGCTGGCACCTCCTGCCGCGTTTCCGGAGAAGGATGTGCTCAGTTGAGGAGGGGCCTGGCTCGCCTTGCTGACCGGTGTCGGGGGGTTGTGCATGACGGACAGCGCGATGTACGTGTCTAAGCATTTGGCTGGAAAAAGCAAGTTAGCAAACTGTGCTCGAAGTCTGATGAACCCGCTGTTTCAGCTCGTGATGAAGGTAAACATGAGCTGAAAGTGAAACTCGGTTGTCCGCGGTGTCTTACCCAGTATTGTCTCCTCGAACTCGGCTGCCTTGTGGATGTCGAAGAGCTTGCCTGCGCCCAAGGCGAAGACCATGCTCTCATTGTACTCTTGCAGCTGGTAGTACACCTTGGCGGCTACCAGAGCGGCCAGCTCTCGCTCGGGGAACGAGTCGTCTTCGTAGAGCGCCTCACTATGACGCACCCATGTTAGCAGCTGTTTTGATGGCGATATGGCGATGAGCGCGCGTGATAGCTCAGCTGAGTTCCTTACATTTGACTGACAGACCCCGCGACCTCTGGCCACAGCAGGTCGATCTCCTCGTTCAGCCGCTGGAGGGCGAACGAGCGCAGGGCCGGGTCGGGTTCCGAGAGGAAGCCGACAACACCGGCGGCGGACGTGAGGCCAACCATTGTATTGTGTCTTGCGGGAGCAATGTATGGCTTCGTGTAGTGGGACGGCCGTCCGCGTTGGTGGTGAGAGAGGGAGCTGTTGTTGCGGAAGTGGGTAGAAGCGTGTGGAGCTGCGCTGTGGCGCCTGCGGCTTGCCTAAGGTCAAAGGATAATCTGAGGCGGTGCTGCGGCGGACTCTATGGTGACGGTCGCAGTGAAAGAGGGACGGGAAGATGGAGGGTGGGTGGTTGATGGGGGATGGCGTGGCGCCCTTGTGGTGTTCGGGGAATCGTGTACGTGATGGTCTAAACAGTAGCTCGTGAGTTTCGGAAGCGGCGACCCTGGTCCACTTTGAGCATGACATAATACGCTACCGGCGCATCACTCCTACGATAAGCTCCGGACTTCCACGTCACTTTGAGCATGCACTTGGATGACAGTCTGCATGGTACGAACAGGGATGAAACAACTCATCTGAATTGACAGGTACTCTGAAGTCTACATCAGCATAATACCATGAGTTTGTTAACATCCCAAGGCAATGCAGTCTCCTAGGTTTGTGTCGAGAGTGATACTCTATAAGAGGTAGGTGAAACTGGGTATCTTAATTCTGAAGACTAACTCCGTATAATGCTGCTGGTCCCATCTTCGTTGTGCCTCTGGATATGTAACGCCGCAAAGATCAGATAATAATAATACAAAGCACCTCATACAAGGCAGAACCTGAACAGGCCAGGCGCCTACATTAGGACAAAAATGAGCATAATTGGAAATCTAGCATCAATGTAGGCTCCACGGTGTTGGGGGTTTCCCCCTTTTCTAAGCGGCATGCGTGATTATGCGTGACGCAACCCGCAAATTGTTCATCATTCCGCTGATTATGTCCTCAAACTCGGTAGGCTGCTTGAGCCTCACCTTGTCTGCCTCAGCGATGAGAAGATCAGAATCCAACTCCAACTCCAGCTCATGATTCTTGCTAGTCCCTTGTGTGACCTGCGTGAGATCAATTTGGTATGCGCCCAGCCATGAATAGGACATGCGGTCTTTTTGTCGCTGCATACTCTCCAGCGTCTTTCCTGGCTCTAGCGCGGCCTTGAGGCTTTCAATCGGGCCCGGGAAGTCGATTTCGAGGTTGATACCGATGCGATAGTCCCACTCTGTCTTAGGAGAGCTGATCTCGAGGTTCCCTATCCGATGTTTTATCATGGCTCGCACGAAGTCGCCCGTGTTCTTGTCGCGAGTTACGCGGACCTTCTGCCGGGTACCGGATGCGCTGATGAGACGCTGAACTATAGGATTCAACGTGGAGAAGCCTTCCTGGTCGAGCTCGTAGAACATGTCCGTCTCGTAGGTATGTCGGTAATCGATCGGCGGGCGCGGAGCACCGGGTATCTTCGACTGCTGGACCTGAGCGTTGAGGGCGTGGTTCATGCGCTTGTGTTGAAGAGCAGTCATAGTGCTTTCGAACTTGACATCCAAGGCTTCAGACTTGATAACGCATTCTGTGTTCCAGACCCCGCGCAGTCGCTGGTCGGTCTGCTTTTCTAGGATCTGACCCCAGCGCGCTTCGACTTCCAGTTGCACCTTTGGATCTGCGATCGCGTTTCGTACCGCCTCGTTGTTAACGGCTGTGGCCCAGATGAATTCGCATACTTCGTGCGCGACGACGTCGTAGAGTTGCGCATCGTGGAACATTGGCCGCACGAAGCGAGAGAGTCCAGATGCAGTGGCTGCTGGAGGAGGAGGCGCGCCGGCATCGCTGTGCGCGTGTCCGTTTCGTTCGGCGTTCGGAGACGGTTGAGGTCGCGGCGGAGGAGGGTGAGATGGAAGCGCAGGTTGCGCGCGTGAGTGTGCCTGGGGGACTACAGCAGGCGGAGGGGGACGCGACTGTTGGCGTTGTTGCTCTTGCAGCTGCCTGAGCTCAGGTGGAAGCTGTTCGCCTTCGCGATACGCCCATATGGGCTTGGGGTCATGGCGCTTCCGTTTCAGCGACATCTGCTGCTGGCTGGGTTTAGGCGTCGGTATCTTTGCGGCGGGAGTGACAGGGGAGGATGCGGGAAGGGAATGGGGGTGGGAGAGTGAACGGCGCGGTAGCACCGATGCTTCCCCATCGTGATTTACTAGCGCAGATATGTCCATCGTGGGTTGTGGTAGGGTTGTGCGTCGGACTCACCATCGTGTACAGATGCCTAGTGTTGCTGGGCGCACGGACGATTCCACTCTGGGCTCCTTTGTTCCAACGTTGTGCCGCCTCAGGTACCTGGGTAGCTACTGCCTGTCTAGCATGCGACCATCACCTGGAACTTGTGCGAAGAGGTAATCATTAAAGAGTTTGCTTGATCCGCTAGTGTTTACACCAAATCTTGTGTCCCTATGCGCCAGACCGTCATTTGCGCAAACGAGTCATGTATATGCGCCTCCTGCAGCGCACTCCACACCTTCTATCTAAACAACCAAACGTCCGCTCCGACGCTACCTTCACGCGTCTTGGTCAAGGCCAAGGTCTTCCTGCGCGGGGACAATGCGGAGTGTGTTGGTGTGTCCCATTCCTCCCCTCCAGCCCTGTACGCAAATAACTGGATCTCCCTTGCTGAGAACACCGAGCTTGATGGCGTTCATGATTCCCCACTTCAAACGGCGGTCAACATCCTCCTGCCATGGCTCCGTCTTGAAGTCGGGCTTCTTCTCGGGGAAGTAGAATGGGTAAACGCCGCGGTACAGGTGTGAATACTACTCAAGTTAGCCAAGGGAATCCCTGTGCACTGGAAAAAGCAAAACTTACCCTAGCAGCCATCTCATTGCGGGTAACCATGATGATAGGGCAGACGGGGCGGTACTTGGAGACGAGGCGGGCGGTGGTACCACTAATGCACGTTAGAATCACAAATGTACAACATGCTAGGAGACTCACCTCGTGGTCAGAACCAAGATGGCGCCAGCGTTCTGCTCGAGACTGGCACTGACGGCAGCCATTGCACAAGTCTCGGTAGTAGGGCATGGGACGGGTGCCAGCTTCCTCAGCTCATCGAACGCGTTGACGTATGGGATAGCGACCTCGGCGAGCAGGCAGGTCTCGTGCATCATGGTGACGGCCTCGACGGGGTAGTCACCCTTGGCGGTCTCTCCAGACAACATGACACAGTCGGCACCGTCGAGAACAGCGTTACCGACATCGCTAACTTCAGCGCGGGTTGGGCGCGGGTTGTAGGTCATGGACTCGAGCATCTGGGTTGCGCAGATGACAGGCTTTCCGGCAATGTTGCACTTGGTGATCATCATCTTCTGGGCGATGAAGACCTGGCTGGGCGGGATCTCGATACCAAGGTCACCACGAGCGACCATGACACCGTCGGTCTCCCTCAGGATCTCGTCAAAGTTGTTCACACCTTGCTGGTTCTCGACCTTGGCAATGATCTGGATGTCCTTGCCCTCCTCGCCGAGCACCTCACGAATGGCAGTGATGTCGCTGCCGCGGCGGATGAATGAGGCGAAGACCATGTCGACCTTGTTCTTGACACCGAACTTGAGATCGGCCTTGTCCTTCTCGGATAGTGGGGGAAGGTCAATGTCGGTCTTGGGCAGGTTGACACCCTTCCTCGACGAGATCTTGCCGTTGTTGACACACTTGCACTTGAGTGTCTGGTCGTCTGTGATCTCGAGGACCTCAAATGAGAGGACACCGTCATCGACGTAGATTATGCGACCAGGTGCGATGACCTTGGTGATGTTCTTGTAGTCGACGTACATGTTCTTGTCGTCGCATGCCGTGGCATATTGGTCGTCGGTGGTGATGTTTATGATGGAGCCAGCCTTGATGGGAATGTCGGCATCGCCCACAGTGTTACCAGTTCGGATCTCTGGGCCCTTGGTGTCAAGGGCAATAGCCAGAGGCCGGCCGGGCTGTGTCCTCTCCGCCTCGCGCGCATGGTCGATGACGGACTGGTGGTACTCGTAGGAGCCGTGGGAGAAGTTCATGCGAACGACATTGAGACCAACTTTGCGGAGGGAGTTGATCTTCTCGGCGGAGTTTGTCTTGGGACCGATGGTGCAGATGATGGAGGTTCTTCGGTACTCCTTGGCAGGTGTGTACTCAGTGTTGAGCTGGCTGAGCCACTCAATCCTGGTCCTGCCGGAGTTGAGGTGGTCTAGACTGTATTGCTGTCAGTAGGTGTTGGAGTTGGATGCTTCTATGTAGAAGCAACTTGTAACGCGTGAAGATGTGAGCTCAACTGCTAGGGTTTCTATGAAGAACTGCTGGCGTTCTGTTGTAAGAGAATAATCTATACGTACGCGTTCGCCATTTCTGCTGATAGTGTTCAGAGAGAGGGCTGTGAAGGGGGAAGACTGAGTCGCTGTCGCGGAGTGCGGGGCCGGGTAGAGAGTCTGTGTGAGGGACTCCAATTGAATGCGCGACGGCTGGGGGATGAGAGGAAGAGAGAAGAACAGGCTGCTCTCTGGAAAACGGCGGTCGACGGGTTTATCTTGTGCTGCGACGGGCTAGAAGTTTTGTTGGCTGTTGAGCGTGTTTTGGAGGGGCAGTTAGTAGCGCGCTAGTATGCTGCTTAGTACGTGGGGCTGCTGCACCCTGCGGCGGTTTGGATATGAGAATTGGAAACAGATTGCAGTCAGAAAATGGTCTGGAGACGGTTTGGTTGAATAAGAGTCTTTCGTTATGCGCCGAACCCTGGGCCGACTGCCTGCTGAACACGTCCCATGGTTGACTGTCGTGACGCCCATTTGCTTCTTCCACTCCGCCCACGTTGTCGCCTCATTGCCCTTGAACATCCCGCCCAGATAAGCCAGCCATCCGACGCGCATTTGCAAAGCGATTGAAAAATCTCGGCGCCCTCGCTCTGGGCGTATCCGGCTAGTGGGCGGTTGTGCTGGTGCGCGGCCGGCTGCTGGCGTGTAATGGATTTTTCAGTGGGTTACCCGCGCGGAGATGGTCGTGTCTTGGAGGTTTCATGGGGTCAAGAACAAGACATCGTCGCGGCAGGCCCTTGTTATATAGCAGGCGCACCTGTCGTAGGGTCCGCTCCTAAATCACCCGCAGCTGCTCCGCATGCTTGCCCGAGGTCAAAGGGAAGGTCCCATTGATGCGACAATACGGTCCAGTTCCATATTAGTGGGGACCGTTCTGCGTATCTGAGCCTGTAGGACATCGCGGACAGTCGCATAGGTAGTCGATAAAGATAGTCCCGCGACGGACATGCCCATCTATGGGTAGCACCTGAACTCGATCGAATTGATGCACCTGTCACATCGGCTTTTAGACCCTCTACACTAGGGAACGCTGAGGTCGTGTGCCAGCGCAATCACATGCAGACAAGTGACTAAGGAAGGGCACCAGCCACACCTCCACTCTACACCGCATCCCGCATCCTGCACTCAACAACAACACCCACACCCACCGAACCTCCTGAACCCCAGTCGCCACGCTCTCCCCAAGCAGCCTCACGTAGCCTCACATTCATCCGCCACCTCCCACGTCGCCCATCATGGTTGTATGTCTACTACTCTACTACTGCGTTTGTGGACCACCGAGTCGCATGCTCCGTAACTCACACAAGTAACAGCTCGGCAAAGTCGCACATTACGCCTTCGATGCGGTATTAAGTACGCACCCTCACTTTCGCCCCAACCATATCCATCGCTAACATTACCCCAGTATCCGCCTTCCTCGCCGGCGTCCGCCGCTCAACTGGCCTCACGTATGTCCCCATCCATCCCTTCAAGCGCCACCCAACCCACCTCTCCTCCACAACCCCCCGTTTCGTCGCCGCGCAAAACTACAAGATCGGAGCTAAAGCTAAACCCAGACCCAGTGTGAAGCCAGATACTTTCGGCGAAAACCCCAGCGCCCAGAAATGGTTCGAGAGCTACCTCTGGGTCGGCGAGACGGTCATGGACCAAAGCGTCGCCTTCTTCGGTTCCAGTTCCTACTTTGAGCGCAAGCGATAGATGCGTTGTATACCCACAATCAGCGACGAAGTCACGGCGAATATGTGATCTGCGGATGTGCGGAAGATGAAACGCTACACGAGGCGGGCGACTAGAAGCTCTGGCAGCTGGGGCTGGCTAGATGAGTCGTGGTGCGTTGGGCACATCTTGGCGATACCTGAATGGCTTGGAAGTTGGATGAAGAGCACGGCGTCGAGTTTCCCTCTCGATTAGCAGGCAGACGGCGTTGGGGCGAAACCATTGTCTATGAGATTACGAATCAAAATTATTCCAACATGTTCTCTCTTCGCTATCGATGAACTCAGGTCTATTCCGCTATCGCTGCGCACTCCATGCAGGGTATCATACGCGCTTATGTATAAATCGAGAAAACAGACCGATGATCTTACCCTCATGTTCTCCGTTTGAACCTGAATCCAGTCTCCTCATCATCGCTATCGTCGTCCTTTCTGCTAAACCTCCCCTTCTTACTAGCAGGCTGCCCGCTCGCAGCGTCAGATCCCCTCTTCTTCCCCCTCTGCGTCTGCGTGCTCTCAAGCTGTGTCTCTACAACCCTCTGCGTCCGCCCACTACTCTTCTGCGTTCGTTGTTCTGGAACCTCCTCGTCGTCCGGTCCGCTATCTTCCACATTAATGACTTCTTGCTGCGCCTGAGACTGCGTAGTCCGTTTCCGACGAGTGAAGCCACCGACTTCTGGCTCTGACGAATCGTCCGCTGCTGCGTTGCGACCGCGCCGGCTATCGCGTGAACGGAAAGAGGGCTCAGGGTCTTCGAGAAAGAAGGCGTCAGTGAGGCCGAAGCCCTTCTTGGCTGGTGCTTCTTCAAGCGTGACGATGACTTTGTGGGCTTGGACGCCCTGTTCGGCACCACGGCGACGGAACCTCTTAAAGTTCTTGCGACCGTTCCACTCAGCGTTCCAGCGCTCGTTATTGGTTTGACTTTGATTGCGCGAAGGGCCTCTGTTCTGCCGAGGTAGAACGTCCATCTCTTCTATTTGGGCCAGGTTCTTCAGCTCAGTGATGTCGATACCTTCAAGCGCTTCTCGCAAGCTCTCCTCGTCTGCCTTGCGACGCTCCTCTTCTTCTTTGATGCGCTTACGAGTATGCTCGCGGATATTGATTTCCTTTTCGGACTTGTCTTTTGCCAAGTTGAGTCGCTCCCGAGCAGCTGCTATAGTGGATGCTCTTTTCACCGGGCCCCCTTCTTCGGGCTCGACAGAAGCCGATGGCGCACGCGTAGCTGCTCTTTGTGCCCTCATTTTGGCGGCCGTCGGGAACAGGGTATCCATCTGCTCTTCTTTCTCGATCGTCTTTCGGGTGTTTGATGGCGGAGAAGCTTGACTTGGTGTACCTGATGTATTGCGTGCTTGCGAAGCTGTCATCGATGGTCCTCGTAGTGGTACAGACTGCTGGACGTCTTCCACTGGAGGATTTTCGACCTTCAGTTTCTTCTTCGGGATGGGTTCGTCATCATCAAAGCCCGTGAAGCGGCTTGTCTTTGGCCGGTGGATGCGCTTTCGTGGGTTGATCTTTGCGGGCTCTTCCGCAGGAGGTTCGTTCTCCTCGGGGGCCTGCGACGGTGCCCTAGATTCAGACATTGGTGTTGGTTGACGCATAGAGCGGCCACTGCTTGTGACCTCTGGTGGTGCAGTAGCAATCACTTCTGCGGGCGGGCTTTGTATTGAGGCACGGTCCCCTGTGAGAATCGTGTCGAGAAACTCCTTCTGTTCGATCGAGCGCTGCCCAAGTGCCTGATCAACGCCGATCCGAAAGCTCTTGAGCCATTCGTCCTCTGCTAGTACGTTTAAGCGCACCGTTATGACGGGAAGCTTGTCGCCAGGTTTGCCACGTCGCTTCTTTCCTGCCACATTGTGGACGTGATCGACATACTCGTCTACCGTTGTCTCGCCAAGTTGTAGATTGTATAGTAATGCCTTACCGCCTCCACCGGTGACGGGATCCAGCAAACTACTGTGTTGGCTTTCGCTCAGAAACACAAAAGTCAGCCCAGAGAAGACATCTGACCGCGAGGGATCAGGTAGCAACATCTCATGTGGCTGATGAACCGGCTCTTTGTCAATTCCTGGTATGTATTCCTTCTCCGCTGGCCACCATGCATCAAAATCCTCTTCTAGCTTCGAAGGCAGGTAATTGTTTTCTTCGTCGACCGATGGAGCAGCCACAATGAGGACTTTATCAAGGAACTCTGTAGTGACGATGTGTTTGGCTGAAGTCAGACCCGAGAGGACTTTGGGAAGGTTCCGTTTCGCGGATACGACGTGGGTGGTCTTGTCGAATACGAAGTCGGTTGTAGTCTTGATGTCTAGGGTGTGTAGCTGCGCGCTGCGGGCTTTGTTCTCTTTTGATTCCTTCGAAGCATATGTAAAGACGACTGGGCGCCAGACGATCTTGAATGGCGCATAGCTGGCAGCCAATCTGATGGTATGTTCGGTGCCTTTCAGGGTCTCGCGGCTGTATTCTATCGACCCATCGGAGGCCTTCTGGCTCTTCAATGTAGTTTTCTCGTCGATTGTGACTCCCTGCCTGCAACTCAGATCGGTCACCTCGATCTGAGACCTCTTGTGAAGCTTTGTGCCGTCTTCTGGTGCTGCGTCATACACCTTCAGCATAACATGCTTGCGCGAGACCGCCTTGTTTTCAATCTTCCAATTTTTTCCTTGTGGGCCATCTTTGTCGTCTGACTTGGTGCGACCGAACAGTTGCTGTGATCCGGGGCGGAGCCAGACGCGCTTGCCTCCGAAGAGGCTCTCGTGCTCCAGGAACCACATTGTGAAGGCGTCGGTACGAGAGGGCTACAAGGTGTGTAGAGGAACGGCGGGTGGGATGCGCATTGTTGTGCTCGCGGTGAGACTGCGCGCGCAATGGTCTCGTGTGGCGTTGGCTGTGTTCACGACTCTAGGCTGAAGTGCGCCGAGTCTATGCGCGATGTCGCGGTGTCAGGTGAGACGCTAGCGCTCCTGCTTCCTCTTCACTATCCCAGCAATCGCGATCAGGCATCACCCATCACTAATACCAGCGTCACACTAAACTACAAAGTCACTCTTCCAATGTTGCCGTGCTAGTGCACTAAGCTTGGCGTCTTTACATGGACCACACCTGCGACTTTAGATCTTCACGGTTGCAATCATCAACCTGTCCAAGTATCCCCCACCCACCCGCAACCACCTATATTACTCAGTCTCCCATGTCGAAACTCTTCCTGGGCATCTGTAAGATCTTCAGAGACACGTTTCTCACGATGAGCGAGCAACCGTTCACGTGTGACGCGTTGAAGGTAAAATGTCCATTGGGATATCTACAGTATTCTACCAGCAACTCGCGCAACCCAAAACTATGACCCTCTTGGGTATCACAAAACGAACAGTAGACGAGCGATGGACCTAAAAATAACGACAACACAACATCTTCTTCCATCCCATTTCATGCCTGCACCTCAGACACAGTCTCTGAAGCTTCCCGCATTGCTTGTTTGGCAGCGGCGTTCTTTTCCCTCTCCTGCTGGATTCGCTCAGCATACAGACTCTTAGCTCTCATGGTAGGGCCCCATTTGTAGATGAAGAAGACCGGGGCGCAAACGAGAGCGGAGATGGCGAACAAGACCCAAGTCGAATTTGTGACACCGAGCTTCTTGTACATCGGACCGGTGTAGAAGGAGCAAATACCGGCAAGGACGTCTCGGGCGAAGCCATTGCCACCGGTGGCTGAAGCGGAATACGTGCCTCCGTACGCGGCAACCATGTAGTCGATCGTGGCGAAGTAGATGGCGAGATTTGCGCATCCGATCAGGACCGCGAAGATGAGGGGCGCAATCCAGGGAAGGGGTGGGCCAGATACTACAAACGCTGACCCGAATAGGCCAATCGGCAGGAGCAGGACGATCCAGCGGAGGGCTGATAGTCGGCTCTCGGGACTCAGCACTTTCCCGTTGCTGCGCTGCTGATTGTGTTTTCGGATGACGGGTACGTATAGCACTGCTGCTAGCCAGTAGCCGATGAAGAGAGCGAACAAGGCGAGCCCTAGCTGACTAGGAGTGAAGCCCCATCCCTCCTTGCCGAACACGTAACCGTATGACTCGAGGAAACTGAAGATGAGGGCGTCGCTGAATCCACTGAGCAGCGACAGGAAGCCAACGATCGGTTCACAGACTAGCATCTTGTATGGTCGACCCATGATCTTGCCACATTTCTTGAGGTTCAGCTTGTCCGTCTCAGTTGGACCGACGACATTGGCATCTGGGTTCTGCTTGCGTTGCTTCTTGGCTACCTTGTTAAGCATAATTGTCGACCTGGTCTCCGGCACGAAGCAGAAGTGAACGAACTGAACAGTGGCGCCTAGGATAAGCTGGATCCAGAAGTTCCACCGCCAGTGAAGGAATTGCTCGATGGGACCTCCACAGATGCCGCCAATTACTGGAGACAGTTAGCATTTCATTCCTCAGACATCTATGACATGAGGTTTACATACCGGAACCTAGACAGCTCCACAAGCTGACCCAGAGGATAGGGAGCTGCTGATCTTCGGGATCGAACATGTCCGCAACCATTCCGAGTGTGACGGAGCCGCCGGCAGAGCAGATACCGCCGAGCAGACGCGCAGCCAGCACATGGCCCCAGGACGTACTGGCACCGGCCATGATCTGCCAGATGTTGACGGTGAAGAGGGATATCTGCATAATTGGCCATCGTCCGTACTCCTCGGACCAGGGCGCCCATAGTTCGCACCCAATACCGTACAGGATCAAAAACCATGCCATACCCGCTCTTGCGTTGGTGAAGTGGTTGCTGCCGAGATGGTAGTGCTCGTTGAGCGGCCCAATTGCGTTGGAGTAGACCGCTGCGTTATAGTCTGTCGCCTGTTAGCCTCGTATGACTAGACAGTTGGTAAGACCACTTACTCATGCTGGTTTGGCAGAGTCCAACGACAGTCAAAATCGCCCATTTCTTCTTGTTTGAGAACGCATACCCGGTCTTCTCATATGCGTTCACTTCGTTGAGCTCCAGGGGGCCGCTGGGTTGGGCTTGACGGCTGTGTGCCGCGACCATCTCTATCGCATCCGCAGCTTGCTTGTTGCGGGGGTCAGAGCCACCAGAACTGGCGTCGCTGTCGTTCCTAACTTGGGTCGTCATGATTTGGATGTTATCAGTAAGTTCAGTCGTGGAAGTTGAATGGCCTGCAAGACACTAAACTCTAGATAAGGCAGAGTGCAGTCGGCGGTAGATCTGGGAATGTGAAGGTTGAAAGATGGAGAGTGCGGGGAGGCGACAGATCTTATGGCTGGCATGCACGGCGATGGAACTTGGGACGAGAGTTCCAGCTCTGTACTGACAAAGGTCAGCACATATGCAATACACCTCGATGCAGTGGACCCCATTGACGGAAGCGCGAGACGGCCCGCCACCTGTTACCATGGTCCTCGAATGCGTCCGCGCACATTTGCTCGCGATTACACGCATCGTTTTCTTCGATTCAATGTGACCATATTTCCGCTCGTACATGGACGCAAGCAGAGACGCTACTAGCCTGGAGTGGCATCAAAAACATCTCTCGCAACACCCCCTGCTCGACAGACGTAAGTTCATGCACACCAACCCCTCCCCAGGAATGAAAGTCTGGTCCGGAACAACGCGGGGAAGCATTACCACTACAACCACTGCAATCATGCAGGCACATCATGGGCCGAAACCCCTCGCTCAGAAGTAGCGTACCAGTTTACCATTTCTAGCCATCCTGAGAGGCACGTGAGCAAAACCGTCTCGCGTATGCTCTCCACACTGCATCTACATCGCTCTCCATTGGCCCGAGCAGATGTGCAAGTCACATGAACAATACCTCATCACCACCTCACCATCTCACTATGCCCAGCCTCTCCAGCTGCGCATGTAATTCTCAGGACCAGTCGAACACATCGTCCCCCTCATCACGGCCATCATCGCTCCACTCCCACTCTTCATTACCCCACGGCCGCAACGGTGTCCAGCTGATTCCCCTTTTGCACTCAAACTCGCTCTGTAGAACTTGGAAATGCGCGTCCAACTCTGCATTCAACTGCGTAAGTGCCGCCTTCTCTTCCTCGGCACGGGATGTCGAAGTTATATGGGCCGTATGGTTGCGTATCTCATCTTCGCTGATGGGTTTGAAGAGATGCACCAGTGGCTGGGATTCGACTGGGGAACGAGAAGTGGAGTCGCAGTTATAGGATGTGAGTGTGATGAATGGCTTGCCGTCCTGTTCCATCCCGAGCGTCTTTGTGTCTGGCATGGGCGCACTCCTCTCGCTTGAGTTCATGTGCTTTGCATAGTCGTAGGCCATCTCTAGGTTCATCGAGGAGTCGCTATTTACCACTTTGGTACTGACAGCGCCCCGTGTGGTTTCGTGCTGCGAATCTTGGCGTTGCGTTGACATAGCGGCGCTGATACTTAGCTAATACCAGCATGAAATGAAGAGTTGTGTCACTTATACGCACTACAAACGCGAATTGAAACGTCACAAGCAAGCAGTCAGTCGCATGTCTCTCTGTTCGGAGACAAACGCTCATTGTTCGGTGATCAGCAAACCACCAACAATGAGTGGTGTCAAAGAATTTGCCACGAGACTTCACAGTGCACGAGTTGTCTAGATGCGCAATGATATTCGTGTCATGTATTGTTTCCACTGATGGCTAAGGTATGCGTATGTACCAGTCGCAGACGTCGTTTCTGCTGTGCAACGGTGTTCACCAATGTGCCCTCCCCATCGAGTAGCAGAGTCCTTCCACTTTGACCATAGTAGTCAAGAAGATGGGCATACTAATGATCAAGATAATCCTTCCCTAGAACTTCGACTCCTAAAACAGCACCGAGCCTTGGATGGTGGCGGGCGAACGTCCGCTCGTAAAGTGTGAGAGCCTGTGTGTCTACGATCAGCGTGTGCCTACCAGGAAAGGAAGTATTTGCATACCACATAAGCCGCCTGTTCAAATGCACACTCGGAATGTGATACAGTTCATGCCGGTCCATTAGCCTCCCACCACTGCTGGTGAGCAGAGCAGACCTTGACAAAGTAGCTGTCAAGCTCGGCGCGCTGCATAACCATGAGCTCGCGCTCAGGTGCCACCTTCTCAAGATCCATCTCATGCTCCATGGCGCGTATGAGCATGATGTTCCTCTTGGCTTCGTGATCGAGAGGAGCGCGGTTGGTAGTGTTGGTGGTAGCGACAGTCGTGGGTGGGATACTAGGCGTGGTAGACTTCTTAGCAATGCATGCGTTGAGCAAATCTTGTTGCACGCGCAAGCCCTAGAATCTGTTAGTGGATATACATTGCATAGATGTGTTGAGACTCACTTCTTCAACATGATCGATACCGGTTTCTGACATAGCCACCTTCCAGGCCAAAGCCTCGCTCGTGGCGTTGTCCTGTTCCTCAACTACCTTGACTGGCGCCTCGAACACTTTCGCGTTCGGGTTCAGGTCTAGCGAGCTGAGTTGTTTGTGAGCTTGGACGAGGTCGTCGGTCTTGGTCCTCAAATGAGGAGGTATCGACTTCTTGCGGATGCTCTCAGGGCGAGGGCTCTTTGTACTAGCAGTCAACGTATCCTGTCCAGCGCCTTCTTGCATGGCTTTCTCAATAGCGACAGCCCAATCTGGCGGTTGGCTCTGGGTGGGTGATGCTGAACTTGTGGAGGCCTTCGGTTTTACTGGGTTCTCTGGACGGCGAGAGTGTGGCACGAACATTGACTCCATCGTTCCCTTAAGAGGACCCGCGACACGTGTGCCTGGCTTGATCGCGGACAGCTTGGGCCTAGAGGTCTGAACATGTTCTTTGACAGCGTTCGCTGGAGGTGAAGCGGGACTAGCACTTTGGATCACGTCTCGAGGGAAGCCGGTGCTGCGTGCAGCTGGAGCTGGCCACTGGCCGATTCCACGGCCCAGAGAGCTTCCGTTCACGGATGAAGATGAGGCACCAAGCTGGGTTGTGGCAAGCATCTTCGCTTCCCGTCGGAACGATTTACTGCGGCGGTCGTGTTCCGGATCGCGATTGAAGCGCGGGTCCGGAAGACGTCCAGGCCTAGCGATGCTGTCTGCATCCGGTTGCCCTATATCGCTACGTCAGCGTGCGTGACGAGAATTCTCATGTCTGAGATTGCATACACGTCTCGGCCTCTGGGGGCGGCGGAGGAAATGCATCCCATACAAGGGCGGGGGCCGCAGTGACTACACATCGGTCAGTGTTTCGATGTCAACACAACAGCAGGTTGACCTGCGGCGTCATCGAGAAAGCTCACGTGTATTCTTGGGCGTAAGGAACGGCATGCTCACAAAGTGAGCGCGAGCGCTAGGAGATACTGAGTTCGCAGATGTTGAGACAAGGTTGGAAGAAGAAGTGCGGCCAAGGTTGTTGACGAGGCAGCCGACTAGCTCTTGCCGCCGATCGGATTCGAGGTGAGCGCGACTTCCCGAAGCGGAAGCAGCAGCCTGGAGCACCAGCAGCGGAAACGTTTGCTGGGTGACCACGCAATGACGTCGACTTGCTATGTTGGAAAGACTGACAGGTAGGAGCGGACTCAACTAAGAGGCTTCCTCTAATAGAATAGTAGTTATGCGATGGAAATTTTGGATATTGCTGTACGTGAAAAGATTTTGCTCGGAAAAGCGAGACGATAAGATGATCTGAAGACTAGAGAATAGAAGAGGAGGCAGGACTGGGAAGAGCAAAGCCACTTCACGGAGCAACGGCGTCTCTCACCTCGAGCTCGGGAGGGACATCGCATGCTTGACTTCGCAGAGTATTCTCAATTAGAGAGATACTCTTGCGAGTTACTAGAGTGTTGCGAATATAGAGCAATGGAAGGACCTTCTTCTTCTTATCGACCCAAGCGGACGTCATGCCTGAGGTGAAATTGAAGATAACGAGGGACAATCATCGCAATGCTCAAAAGCTGCGCCCGCGATTCTGCGAACGAAGAAGGATATGCGCCGTTCTCTACGTTGTCATCCAGACACGCGTGTAGCTCTTCTCTTGATGACGGGCCCGGCGAGGTTTGTGCTGCCTCAAAAACGGTGCCACTAAGAACCGGCCGCTAACCAAATTCATCGTTGATGACTACTACTATCCCACGTGAGACCGCGACAAGCGGAGATCTATTTCTACATCCGATCGTCG
Source organism: Alternaria arbusti (assembly GCF_024043155.1). NCBI lineage: Eukaryota > Fungi > Ascomycota > Dothideomycetes > Pleosporales > Pleosporaceae > Alternaria > Alternaria arbusti. Next base: position 509,928 of record NW_026249950.1, on the reverse strand, counting down.
TGCACACAGGTTCGTTGGGCTTTGGGATCTCGCGTAGGCATCGTTAGACGGTTCAGGGAACGCAATCACTCCTACGCACCGTACTCACGCCCTGAGTTTGCTTGCTTAACCACCTGCAGCGGCTGTTGCGCGTGGTAAGCTGCTCAAGGCTGCGAAAGCACGCACACTGGGTCTCCACGACCAGCTTCACTCACTTTCCGTTCTTCGTCATTCTTTCATTCAACGAGTCGCTACCTTATTTGGTAGTAGGTGGATCAAACTGCACCTGCCACAATAGAGCAGCCTCGCACTTTCTTCGGTTGCGGCGAGGGAAACTTGCTCTCCCCGATCCGAACTCGCCATTTTCGCACTTCTCTCAAAAGTCATCAACTTCTTCCGCAGAATGGCGGGAAAAGTCACTTATTCACGGCGCCCGAACAAACGCCGCGCACCTCACGACCGCGATCCAGCAGATGAGAACGAGGACTGTCAGAAGCGGAGTAGAACAAATACCGAGCCAAATGGATCGCGACTACCGACACCACCCTCAAGCCGACGAGGAAAGAAATCCTGGTTCAACGGTCCCGTCTCCATTCCTGATGACGACATGAACCCTCCGCAGTCCATCTTCGATAAGGTTCTCGAAAACAAGAAGCACCAAGCCCCAAAGCCGCATCAACGCAGTGTCCAGGGCGACCGTGAGAACTTCAAAGGCCTTATGAAGACGGGACAAAAGTCGAGAGAACAGAATGGCTGGGCGAGGAACGGCTCTCTGCCAACGCCACCAGCGGAGGCCCAGAAGAAAGCCCATCAGCAAGCACGGAGAGATGAGAATTTCGCGCGGTACAAGGGAATCGTTCACAGGAACGAGTCTGCGATACTCAAGTCGTCACCCACGGCGCCAAACCAGACATCGTGGCTCTTCGAGCGGGTCATTAAAAATGAGCAGCCGAAAGCACCATATCAGCCGAAGACATACAAAGCTGAGGAGATTGCAGCACCACGGCGGACTATAATGGGGGAACGTCTGTCTAGAAGTTCAGACCAAGCCCGCAAGTATGTCTCAGATAACACTCACATTATGCACAGAACTGACTGTAGCAGATTCAAAACGAACCAGACCGACTCGCCTCTCCTGCAGCTCCCCAAAAACGTGAGGAATCTCATCTACACTTACGCACTTGGTGGTAAGACTATCAACATCGGCTACCAGACCTATCACCTTACCTTTGACCCTACAAAGCCCAAGAAGGTAAAGCAGGTTACACCCATTTTCAAGTACCAGTGCACAGTATACGACGGTAATCAGAATCCCATTAAGGCGAGATCCCAGCCGTGGGTCAAGAGTTCCACGGTGTTTACTTTGCTCAACGGTGTCTGCCGCCAGATGTACCAGGAAACAGCGACGCTGCCTTACAGGCTCAACCTAATCGCCTTCGACTCGTATAGCATCATGTTCAATTTCTTGTTCATGGAGGACCGCCTGCGTCGCGAGCATCTCGATACCTTCACGGAGCTTTTACTACCAGACCAGCTACCGGGGTCAAATGCACTCGCCCGCTTGCGCAACGTCAGCAAGGTGTACCTAGGAGTCACACAGGAGGGAAAACCTAAGGGGTGGTACCGTGTAGTGCGTACTCAAGGCGTGGAGCCGAGACTTGCAAGAGTCGTGAAGTAGTGCGAGGCATGCATGACAGCATGAGTGTGCACATGTGGGCTTGAAAGGAGTTTCGGCGCGACTGTATGGCATTTTTGTTTATCAGTTGCATGATACCCGGCATGGCAACGACGTTATGATCCAGCTACACCCCACCATTTCATGGGTAAGGCCAGTGCCCATCTGGTAGCTTGAAATAGATTCTCAGAACAGAGGTGATTATCTGCATGGACAATTGCGTTGCTTCTTTCCTTTTTTGTGCACCTATGGAGTGTTGGGTCCGTTGGGTGTAGGTCTGACATGTGAAAGAGGCGCCAGCTGTAAGCCGGTCGGCTCCCTGTGCGGATGGCCACGACTGACTGTGTCACACCCATATTCTTTTTGAGGGTGCATTGTCTTATGCATAGAGCCTCGTGGACTCACAAGATCGAAGATGGCGGTCAAAACAGGTAGGGATGGCTGCCCCACGTCTGCAGCTTTCTCCAGATCTGCCGTGTGCAGCGCGGGATCGCGATTTCGGACGAGCAACTATTCGCGGCGCTACACGGCCTTTCTAAACTAATGCTGCGTGCCCACAGTTCACAACTAAGGGCTCTTGGGAGTCGAGCACAGCAACAGGTGGTCAGAGGACTCTCGGCCTTTGCTACCAGCTACACGTAAGACACATGATCCATGGCTGCATGTGCAGTAGTCTGCCAACACTGGACCTGCAGGTACAGGTGGAAGATGCGTGTCGTATCAGCGTCGGTTGATGACTACTGCCGACGCGACACCCTCGCCGGCTTTGTTTAGTTGATCCTTGCCGATGACGATGTACCATGCGCATGTCCCCACGCTCCCTAGCATGCGCTGCACGCATCGAATACTTCAAAGGCGTCAATGCCGACCCTTCTCGCGCTCGTTTCGTCGTCCGGCGACAACATTGCACAAGTATTGAAGCGGCAAGCCTGTGACGCACCTTCCGCGACTTGCGCGACCGAGGCGCATGACCACCCGCAGTTGACCATCTCCGGCCACCCTACACCGCGTCTTCTCGAAAAGCACTATTACTAGGCTACAGACTCCCTCGACCGCGACAGACTCCCTGGAAACCGACTTCCTTACTTCGACACCACCGCAAGCTGCCTTCACGACCACTCGATCTACCGATCCTCTTACCACCGGCTAAGCCACGCTTCGTAGGATTCGCGCATGGCGTGTACCGGCGCTCGATGTCATTGCTGTCTGACACCATTTTTACAGGCGGCAGTACGCGACTGCACGTAAGAGGAGGACAACATGGGCAGAAATCCATAAGGAAGAGCAAAAGCCATGGCGGCTTCCTCGGACCCCTGGTGCAGCTGGCCAGGAATCCGTTGGGGACTCTGGGCGACCCAGTGGGCGACTACCATGTTCCTGAATTAGCCGTGGATGCTGCGGAAGCAAATCGTAGGCAGGTCCTGTACCTGCACATGAAAGACGTGGGTTCCTCAGATTGGTCGTGCCCTTTCACATGCTGACGAGATCGCCACGCAGGCCGAGACATACGACCAATGGAAAGCCGCCGCGACCGAGCTCGATATCCTAGAAGGAAACGAAGCCTGGAAAGAAGAGGACGACACTCCGGAATACAATGTGGATCTGGTTGCTGCCCGGCTGAAAGAGCTGGATGATGCTCGCATGAGCTGCGACGTGAAGAGGATGCTGTTCCTGATCAGGACCACCCTCACACGCGGATTGGGCGACATGGGCGACCTGCGCCTGTACAAGCACTCGCATATTGGAACCAAGCGTCTGATCGAGAGGTACATCGAGTCGGCTCAGCAAACCATGGCCGCTCTGCTGGACGTCTCGGAGAAGCAGGGAGATCAGTGTCCTATCGAGCCGCGGCGGTTGGTCGACCAATTGCTTCAAACACGCCAATCATTCGGTAGGAGCGCATTGTTACTCTCAGGCGGAGGAACCTTTGGCATGAACCACATCGGCGTCGTCAAGGGTCTTTGGGACGCTCGTCTTCTTCCACGCATCATATCGGGAGCCTCTGCAGGAAGCATCGTCAGTGCGGTCCTATGCGCAAAGACCGATGCAGAGATCCCGGAGGTTATGCACCAATTTTGCTTTGGAGATCTGAACGTATTTGAAAGCCCGCATAACCCAGAAGGCATGATCAACAAAGCAATGCGCTTGATGAAGTCTGGAGCTCTTTTTGACATTGCACATCTCATGAGAGTTATGCGTGATCTGCTCGGCGATTTGACCTTTCAAGAAGCATACAACCGGACTCGACGTATCTTGAACATTCCTGTTTCGACTTCGTCGCTCTACGAACTGCCCAGACTTTTGAATTACATCACAGCGCCGAATGTGATGATCTGGTCTGCAGTGTAAGTTCACGAAACCAAGGAACCATTATAGCTATGCTAACGCTACGCAGATGTACCTCTTGCTCAGTTCCGCTCGTCTACAAGAAGGCATCTCTGCTGGCCAAGGACCCGAAGACCGGCCTGGAAGTACCTTGGGATCCAAACCCTGACGCGACATGGATCGATGGCTCAGTAGACAACGACCTACCGATGACCCGGTTGGCCGAGATGTTCAACGTGAATCACTTCATTGTCTCGCAGGTCAACCCGCACGTTGTTCCCTTTCTGGCGAAAGAGGAGGAGATTGTCGCTGCAGAAGCCCAAGACGCCGTCACTGGTCCCGGTTGGATGAGTCTCTCAGCTAGTCTTTGCAAGGGCGAAGTAATGCACCGCCTCCAGCAGCTAGCGGATACTGGGTTCCTCCCAAACCTTGTCACAAAAGGACGTTCGGTGCTCAGCCAGCGATACTCAGGCGACATCAACATCTTCCCCAAGATCAACTACGCGGACTTCCCTAGAGTCTTGAGCAACCCCACGCCCGAGTTCATGGTCGGATGCATGCTGACTGGACAGCGAGCTACATGGCCAAAGCTCTCGCGGATACAAAACCATGTCGCCATTGAGCTCGCGTTGGACGACACGATCCAGAAGCTCAAGGGACGGCTCGTCTTTACACCACAGCAAGACGTCAATATCAGGCGGACCAGCTCTCAGGATAACGATCTCGCTCAAAGAAAGCGAGCGAAATCGACGCATAAGATGACGCGCTTCGAGCTCAGGACGGAGCCCCCCAGCCCTGTGCTGCGGAAGTCTGCACCCACCAGTCCTCTCTTGTCTCGTGCAGCCTTGAGAGCGTCCTCACAACCGCTTTCCGTTGCGAAGCAAGCTCAAGGCGCAAACAATGCAAGGCGCCAGTGGACCGAGACCATCCAACTCGATCCCATGTCGTCCACGAACGACACGTCTGACCACGACTACTTTGCCGATCCCGAGTCAGACACTACAGACAGGCTCTCTTCACCCTCGCCTTCTACATCACCCACGTTCACCGGTCCCACCCTCTGGCCTTCAACTCCTCAAGCTACGATGCAAGCCGCCCCACAGCCCACGCCACAGCCAACTCAAAGTCCGCTCAGTCGTCGTACCAACACGCTGTTCAATCTCACCATGACCTCGGCCGCAAGATCCTCCTCCAATCCAAACGTACCAAGCTCACCAGAACTGCGATACAAGCGCCTATTTCATCCTCCAGGGCCCGCTACGCCCGATGTCAGTGTAGGCCCACCGATACTGGATGTAGAGCCCATCAAAACAACACGTTCCCCGTCTGCCAGCAGACCTGGTAGCCGGCGCGGTAGTGCATCGGGTCTGCCAATCGATCCCTCAGGGACTAGAGGCATGCTGCTGAGGAAGAAGAGTTACATGTAGCGTGGATAGTTGAGCTTGATGTCTTTTTCGCGACTACCATTCTTATACATAGTCTTTCACATTCTGTTCACCCTTTTACCATCTTCACACACCTTTTCTTTTGTTTAACCAGCATGCAAGGCGAACCAAGATAGGTCGCCACACGATTCGAGAGAGTAGACTGGAATACCAACAGCAACAGCACACAAGAGTAGTGATACCCCTTCCGTGTACCGTATCTCTATAAACATACATAAGAAGTAGCAGAGACCAGACCATATAGATGATGATATAAATACACAATCAATCCAACATTACTCGTCGTCATCATCATTACCTCCATCTCTCACCCGTTCATTACCAACCCCTCAAATCATTCATTCATTCATTCGTTGACCCGTCCGTCTCCCTAAAAACCTGCTTAACCTCCTTCCCCCTCCACCGCTCAAACAACTCATACCCAAACACCAACACAATCGGCAGGCTCACCATTATCGCCGTCACCCGGCGCGACGCGGGCTTGTATTTAGGCGGTAGTCTGATGTCGGGCGTGGGCTCGATGAGGCGCGTGGGGTGTTGGCGGTGCGGTGGAGATGGAGGCGCTTGTTGGTTTGAGGGACGGATGCTTGTTGGATAGGGGTTTGGCGGTATGTGGCGGGTGGAGGTTGTGGGTTTGGAGAAGCGTGGGTATGGGTTTGGAGGAGGTGATGGGGAGATGGGTGAGGGTGCTTTTGTGGGGTGTGAGGGGAGGGGGATTGTTGTTGGGCGTGGAGTGGTGGGGGCTGTAGTCGGTTTTAGAGGAGGAGGCTTCGTGGATGCTGATACTGCTGGTTTCGACGGCGGGGACGCTGGTTTTGTTGTAGGTTCTTGGGTCTGGGGCTGTGGCGCCGCAGTCTTCTTGTCCGTACTCGACGCTACCTTCTCCACGACCTTCGCAGCAGACTGTGCCTTCTTGAACGTCCCTTTCGCTTGTACCTCCTCTAATATCTTGCTTGTGGAGGGCGTGACGGGCGTGGGTTGTTCGGCCGCAATTGGCGACTGAGGCGCATCTTTCTTCGCGGCAGGAGTTGCAGGAGGAGCAACCGTCTTTGCGCTTTTCGCAACCGTCTTCTTCTCTTTCTTGACTTCCACGGGTTTCGCCTTTCCAGCAGGCTTCGCAGCGACCTTCTTCACGGCCGCCTTGCTCGCTTCGACCGCTGGTATTGCCCCCGCATCCTCGGCTACGACTTTCTTCGGGCGTCCGCGTTTCTTAACCGCTGGGGCTTCGCTTGGTGGTGGTGATGCCATTGTCGCTGTTCAATTGGCGTGCAGACAGCATGCGCAACGTGTCTGAGGATGTAGGGAGGGCGAAATGGGCGTTGCGACACGGCGACTAGGGCGGGCGCATTTCGAGGGGTGAAGCGGGAAATTTTGGGCGAGTATGATTTAGGCGGAGATGAGATGCGATGCAGGGATGCGCGCGCATCCAACGGTTCGTAGCGTGCCCGGGGACAGACGTGACTTTGCTGCATGGCGACTAGTTTGCATGAGGGTAGCTAGGCACTCCATGTGTACTTCATTTTCTTCATTCAGATATCTACGTTACAGCATTTACAAACTCCATGACACGTATTGTACCGGCAATTCCATCCAACACCTTCAACGCCTTATCGTATCGCAACTACTTCTGCGCTTCTTCCCTTTTCACTCTGAAGAAGGCCAGTTTGGCGAAACGTCCTAATTGACCCCAGTAGTGCCGACCAGCAGAGTGGTCCATGATCCTCTCTAGTAATCTCACGACCGCCATCCTGACATCCTGTCGAGGATGAAACAAGCCTAGACTAAGATAGAAGAGACCAGCATCTGGGATCACACAGAGCAGCTGCAGGATGGTGTCGTACTGGAGCTGCGAATTCGCCTTGCGCTCAGAGTCATTCGCGATGGAAAGTGACTGGGCCATGGACGACAAATCACTCGAAGAAGCATTCGCACTCTCACTAGGTGGTGAACCCGCTTCTTCAACACACCGCGCAAGTGCAAGATAAATGCCCGCAGATTGATCGTGCGTAAGTTTCAAGCATCGTAACTTGTCGTGCTGGTGGCCAATATCAAGACCGCGCACTGGTCTCTTTTTCCAATGTCTCGCTAGATCTTGAACGCAGCTGTAATAACTCCTTGTGTTGCGCCAGCCCTCGATACGGTGTACGTTTGCAGCGAGCTCGCGTAGCTTATGGTTCTCGTCTGGCCAGACGTAGCCATGGCCAGAGACACCATATGCGCCAACATCGGTCTCGTGGGAGCCAATGTACAATGCCGAAGCGCCATAGACCGTCTCTTCGAAAGCGGCCGCGATGCGGGTGAACTTGAGCACCCACGAACGCCACTTAGCTCGTATAGCATTCTCGCCGTGACGGTTGGCAATGCTCTCGAGAAGTCTGTCCATAAATTGGGTGTCGCCGGTCGGATCGACACCGCCGCCCTTGCCGTCAAAGGCTGGTGGTGCACCTGGCCCATTCAATGGTAGCCCCTGTTGCTGGAAGAACATGGAGCCCTCTGTGGGTGACGCCGTTTCAATGCGATTGCTGATCTTCATGCGACCGGTCGGCAGATCGCAAAGCAGATCCCACCACTCGGGCTTGTAGGAGAACGCTGGGTTGGTGACGCCAGCAATAAAGCCAGGTACCTTCAGCAGGTCATCTACTTTGGTAAGATCGGTATATGGGAACGCATGGCGAACGAAGCCGCGGAGAATGCCGCCCGAGGCCAGAGCACATGCTGCTAGTACAGCTTCAGCGACTTCGCCTGAAGGGCGATTATGTCCGATGAAGATGATGCGCTTCTGTGTGAGGAGGGCGTTGACGAGGACGATGATGGGATGAGTGAATGCGCCGCTCGTGGTCAGATGTGGGTGTAAAGCGAAGGGCTGCGGTTGCGCCGCGTGGGGCGCGGAGAAGGTTTGGATGAGCTTGATCAAGGAGAAGTCGCCCACAGTCTCTGGACTCAAAGCGGTGGGTATCTTGACAGGAACGGGTATGCCGTTATAGTTGATCTTGGACTCGAACTCGTGCGTGTCGCGCGGGACAGTGTATGTCTTCTTGCGCGATTGAGGATCTGAAGATGTTTCGACAGAGTCTCTCGCAGCATCGAGCTTCTTCCGCTGCCGGACCATGAGCTCAAACTTCTCCACGAACATGTCTTTAGCATCGCTAGCGCCAAGCACGAAGTTCTCCAGGGGTGAGAGCCTCGGGAGAAGTGAGAGGTCCATGGCATTGAGGGCGTTGTACAGAGATTCGAGCGTCTCCAGGACAGGTGCTCTGAAGTATTCTTCAAGTGCCAGCAGTAACAGGGGCTTGTATATGTGCAGGAAGGGATGGCGCGTGCATATGGCCATGGCTTTGACGATGGCACCTCTGCGTAGTGTTAGTCTTGCCAAGTTCATGGAAACGTTCTTCCTACCTCTTCACCGTATTGTCCTGCTTGGTGTTGACCAGGTTCAAGACATAGACCAATGGTGGCCCGTCAGGGTCTGGCTCCCCTTCGCTTTCTGTGTCGTCGTCTCCGTCATCGTATTCGTCGTCTTGCTCTTCCGTGCCGGCAGTCGCATCGTCGTCGCCGTCATCTTCCAGGCCCTCTTTCCGCCGCCGTCTCCGCCTCCTGCGCTCTCTCCGTGCCTCGCGCTCCTCCTCTTCGGCTGTGGTGTCCTTGTGCAGGAAGAAGATGGTCCAGTCTTGACTGCGCACGTGGGCCTGATCGGGCAACATGAGCTCTGCTAGCATAGTCTCGTCTCCACTGATAGCCGCCGGGTACTGGTGCTCCATGATGGAGCCGCGGTCAATGTCGAACGAGGCGACCAGGATGTATTCGACATGGTTCTCGACTGCATCGGCGGGATACTGCGAGCGCAACTTGGCGGTGCCTCTGGGAATGGCGGCCATGGAGGACTGATATGACTCGTCGTGCGAGGACTGGATCGACTCGTCTTCGTCGCCCTCGCGGAGCATGGGGGGTTGCGGGGAGCGAGCTTTCGGGTGGTGGCCATTGCGGGTAGAGGGCGATCGCGAGGGAGGGAACGAGGAGAAAGAGGGCTGGCGCTGCAGGGAAACAGGCTGAGCGGCATTGGGCCCGCTTGGCCGCTGTGCGATTACTTCAGCCATGAGTGTCTCCATCTTCTTCTGTACGGGCACCTGGCGACTCGGATGCTACATTATAGATCGACGGCGCTAGGGGAGCCTAATGTAACCGTTCCGAAACAACATGACGCGCTGTAGCTGGCGGTGATGGGGGATTGATCCAGCAGGCCGTGGGTCTGGGAGCGTGAATGGCTACCGCATAGTATCCGGAGCTGTGACTATGCGTGTGACCCGCTATGCTGCCCGCAGAGAGTGAACGAACCCTGCATGCCCACGCCATTGACCCATGTCAGCTTATCGATAGGCTCGTTGCTAGGCCATCCCATTGACAACACCAAACAACGCGACGACCAGCGACATCACCAAAACGAATATACGCACCATGGTATGCTGGACCCTTGGGAATTATGCGGACAAGACTAATCAAGATATGCAGTCTACAACACCAACGCCCTACAAGCCCTCGCCCCTCTCCTTCAACAGTCCGCGCCAGTCGCCCTTCCGCAGACCAGGCTCCATCAGGGAGAGCTCACCGTCTACCTTGCGACCATCGACGCCGAATAGTTCGCCTCTAAAGCCTAAAGAGACTCCGACATCCCCTGCGCAAACCCCCAACCGTCTGTCCATTGGGGGCAACCCATCGCAGAACCCGCCATCCTGGCTGAACACACGGGGGACGACGGGCACCCCAGAAGCGCCCAATTCGCCTTCTCGAAATCTCTCGCCTGGACGCAATGTCTCGCCAACGCGGAATGTTTCCTCGTCTTCGCAGATGACGGTGCGCCCTCTAAGTACATCATCCATCGCAGCCAAGTTTGAGGCCGCTGGGAGGGACGACGCACCACCGCCTCTGTTTAGCAGAAAAAAGTCACCACCTGTCGAGAATATCGAGCCAATTGAGAGCCTCAAGCCAGCCGAGATTCATACTCCGGTTGAGGAGCAGAAGCCGGCTGAGCCCTACAAGCCGGTCGAGACATACAAGCCAGTCGAAACCTTCAAGCCAGTCGAAACCTACAAACCTGTCGAGACCTACAAGCCAACAGAGCGCAAAGCACGACCAGCACCCATGCAACGCATGGCCTCCAGCGACGCCCTCTCCAAACTGCCCCCACCCCTCCTCCACAGCATGCGCGAGTCCTTCAGCGTCATGGACCGCGACGACGACGGTCACGTCAACTCCGCCGACGTCGCAGACATGCTCTCCCAACTCGGTCTCTCGGCCACCCCCTCCCAACTCTCCACCTACTTCAACGGCGCACAATCCATCAACCTAGCGACCTACCTGACCACGCTATCCGACCTCCTCGGCAACCTCTCCCACCAGAACGAACTGACCGCCGCGTTCGAGGCCTTCGATGACAATGACGACGGGCAGATTGATTTGGCGGAGTTGAAGGATGCTTTATTGCATACGGCGCCTGAGGCTGGGGAAAGGAAGTTGACGGAGCGGGAGATTGATATGGCTATTGAGGGGTTTAGCGGGCGGAGGGCTTTCGCTAAGGGAGGGAAGAGTTTGGGCAATAGGACGGAGGTGTTTAGATGGCAGGAGTTTATGTTTAGTCTTACGGGTGGGGGTGGTAATGGTGGGGAGAATGGCGAGGGGGCTGCGGCGCCGGCGTAGATATATCCATGGAAGGCAAGTGCAATTGGGTTTGGTTCGAGTTGGGATTTTGGGTTTATGCGCAAGGAAGTGCGGGTTCATGTATACCAATGAGTATTTGATTTATGCACGAGCAGCGCTTCTTGTTCTCTTATACGACAATGTATCTTGCTGTGAGTGTCATTGGGATTGTATGTGCTAAATGCCTCGATGTCTAGTGCTCAACGTAAAGCCAGTAGAGATGAAGATGAATAGAGCCCGTTGCTTTTCCAACGTACTTTCTTGAGACAAATAGCCTGTTCAAAAAAGGCACACAGTTGTTCAGTTGCTGGTGAGCTTAGGTCGAACAAACACCAAATGCACGATTTCCAAAGGCTCATAGTATTCTGACTACTGATCTTTCCGTTCGACTTCTTCCCCATACTCGCGGCAGCAGAAAACCAATCGCTTTTGAACGAACTGAATCGCGATGTAGCCCAGCAACGACTCTTCAGATCTCTTCCGGCCACGTACTGTCCAGCTTGACCTGATCTGCTACGCCACTCTCAACCTTGACTTTCTTGTCTTCCCTCTCCTCTTCTACGACACCCAGTCCTCTCTTGAGAGACATATTTCCGCTCTCTTCCTTCGCCAGCTTTGCTTTCTTCTTCAACGCCTCCCTCTTCTTCATCTCTTGAATGGCAGCTATCCACTCCACCATACCTGCTGTGTTCAGAGACCCCACGCTCTGATATCGGAATCCCTGCTCGATAACTTCGAGTAGATCAGGCTCGGCAATCGGCTTCCTGACTTCTGGGCACGGAGATGCGCGATTGATGCAGTCGCGGAGTGCACGGATGATGACGTGAGGCGACGAAAAGCGCATGGTCGTCTCAGCTGGTAGGTCCGGAATGGTTATTGAGCTGTCTGCTCCCCTGGATCTATCCCATGTCAATGAACTGTAGTGCGGGATGGGGTCCAGGCTCTGGTATGTGTCTGAGCCCCATGTCTGATATCCGGGCGCCGAGCAATCTGCTGAGAAGAAAACAATTCTCTTTTGGTTTGTGTTGACTCTTGAGAGTTTTAGTGAGTGGGTGGAGTAATCTCTTCCAAGCCAACTGCCATAGCGAACGTAGTGCACGCTTGCTAGTACCATGAGTTAGCATCCAGATCGTACTTGAGATTGTGTGTCAAGAGCTTGAATGCCAGTGACTGATTGGTATAGACTCACTTGAGGCATTTCGAAGATCGACTTCCTTCCTTATGTAAGTTCGTTGGTTGATATGCGCCCTGCCAGACCAACCTTCAAACCATACTGTGCCTTCGGTAAGATCGATGTGTAGTACTCCGACCTCGCCGTTGTGAATGGGTTGTGTGCGACAACACGCCATGAACAGGTGATTTGGCCAAGATGTAGAGTCTCTTGCGAGCTTGCGACTGATAGGCTGGGGTGAAACTTGGATCAGGCGGTGCTTGGAGTCGCTCTTTTTTATCTTGGTTGCGTGGGATGCTGGAACTTCTTTTCGGCGATTGACAGGGACTCTAATGGGGCGAGTCTCCATAGTCGAGATGATGCTGAGTCCTGAAAGTGGAGGCTGAACAATGCGTTCCGGCGTGGGAGTGGTTGTGATTGTCTGAATCGGACTGATGAATAGTCTTGGTAGCGGAGTCTCCATACGTTCCGGTGTGGGATTAGTTATCGTCGTCTGAAACATACTGATGGACAGTTTCGGTAGCAGGATCTCCATGCCTCCATGGTCTGATGGGATTTCGGGTTCTGTCTGCGTAGAGGCAGATGCCACCATCCTTCCATCGTCTAAGCCTCTGAATGTCCAGTCCACGACTCCACCGCTCCTACCTTGATAAGTCGTCTTCAGCACTCCGTCGTTCTTGATCAAGCGTAGACTCAGCCCTACTGCGCTGGCTTCAAGACCGAATCCCGGCTTTTGAACAAACCCGAAATCGACATCATCTGCGCCGTCATCGAAATCTTCGTCGTCTAAAACATGTACCTTCGGCTCTTTGTTTGGTCGCTCATGGACCAATGTAAGCTTTCCTGATTGTAGGTCGTGAAGATAGAGCGCAAGGCCCGCAGACTTGACAAGGAAGGCTCGCATGTTCGATGCCTTACTCTTGTAGGAGGGAGGCAACCTGAGCGCTGGAAGGTGACCAAGTCAAATAAAGCTGATGATCGCCAGGATAGCCAATGGGGCGAGCGAGTTGTAAAGAAAGAGCCAAGAAGTTAGCAAGCGGAGTTTTATATATGGATATGGAAGAGGCTGACACTCCGCTATCGTCTATGTGTCTCTTACCAGCACATGTCAAAAGATGCGATTCAAAACATGAGTCTCAGAGGTGATAGTCCCCTCGCACGATGGCGAATATCAATGAACGTTTCGCATCAGCATGAAGAATATAGTGTGATCGAAGTAGCTTAGAGACAACTCCACAACCTGTGGAACTTCATGCCAGTCATCCGAGGAGCTCGACAGTTAAGTCATAATGAGATTCGCGCTTGCCGATAATGTGGAGAAAAAATGCCCTGGTGGATGTCTTCATGGCGTCTACCAAGGCCACTGATCCGGTCGCGATTTCACTTGTACAATCCGAGGATATCAGTCTTTCCCAGTGTATGGAAACAGAGATAGTCCTGAACTGTCGCTAACAGAGGTTTTTCTGTCGGAGGTCCCAGGTCGAGGCATTCGTCACTTCCTACGTTGAGGCTCTGCAAACGTGAACGGGCTACCCTCGGCGATGAATGTTCGGGCTGATGACACAACATACCAGCCTCTTCCTTTCTCAAGCCGACCGACTCGATCCCGAGACGGGCCATGATCAATGACGGTGAGCAAAGATGGGAAACAAAGAACATGTTCGTCCATTAGGAGCCGTTGCCGTGGTTCATGCATGGATGGAGGCCTTGAGAACCCTGTAGCTAGCGTAGGCTGGACACGTCCGGTGGCTCCTGCCATTGGAGGACAGCACACGTGATGTACAACACATCGGCGCGGATTAGAAAGCTTCAAAAATTGCCATCCAGTCGTTGGATAATGGCTTTGAATAGTGTTGAAATAGGCCTGAAAGCGGCTAGCACTGGTGAGCTGGCCGAAAGAGGTCGCAGCTATAATATGTCATCGGGCGCCCATTGGTTTAGGCGTTGCAGCACAGACGCAGTTCGCGCGCTGCATGAGCGATTGGAGAGCTTCCACCATTTTATATCTTGACCCGACCCCTCCTCACATCCCACCGTTGCTCCATACCGAACATGAGTGGCCCGGGAGAAAATCGGTATGTCTGAGACAATGCGCACGCGAAGCTGTGGGAGCTCATGCATACTGACAACTGGTACAGCTGGCGGCGGCAGGGTCAAGCCAACCGCAACTCCAACTCGGGCGCAAACACCCCCACCAAGGACAATGCAGGCCGGCAGCAGGCCATGCCAGCGCCCACGGGGAACGTATGGGGAGCCAAACAGGGGAAAGGATCAGGCCCCGCGGCTGCACCAGCTCAAGCGCAGCCCGACCAGCACGTACCTGTGAAGGAATTCAATGCGAACGAGGTCAGGGACTTCCTCAAGAAGAGTACGTCTATGGCATTGCTGGTACACGATAGGGCATGAGCTAATCGATTGCAGAATACCTTGAGAGCACAGCTAGTATGAACCTCTCTATCACCCGTGCGTATGTCCAGAGGACTAACATGCATTCAGACCAACCCTCGGTATACCACAAGGTCCCCGGTGACTCTGTCCCGACCCGAAGCACTGGCGCATGGGGCAAAGGAGGTAAGGCGCCATCGAACCGCCACTGAGGCTGGCATACTGACAGAGATCAGGCACCATGACACACCTCATGCCGACCGGCCAGGACTTCTTCACACAGCTGAAGAAGCAGATCGCCAGTCTCGAGCAGACCAAACCCGCGCAATAATCGCATACACACCCGATATCTATTTCAGCGGCATTATGAGGGCATTACAGGAGTTCTGTGGGCATTGAATTGCATGGGCGCTATATGGCAGTACCTATAGCGGCATGAGTAAGGTCATGTTCAGGCGTCTTGGAGTTTGTGAGCGTGTTTCGGCCCAGCTTAGGATGATCGCACGCGATACCCATCTTGAAAGTGTTTGGGGTTCAGGTTACACAGCATTGGAGAGCGTTCGGATGTAAAAGGTCGTATTGTCTGACATGTGTCTGAGTCAAAACGTGCTATCAGCTATGAAGAATCCACAGTCGTTACTATATCAGACACAACTGCTGCATACTAGTATATGAGTGAAATACGACCGTCATCGTATCAAGGCCACCTGCTACCAGGATACCCATACCCCTTTCACTCGTGCAAAGAAGGGTCCACAAGCCTTCGCGCAAGCCACTAATTCCAAACAACCGGCAAGCGTCAACAAACACCAGGCTGGACGGCTGGACGGCAACCGAGGCTCCATCGTTGTCATTTTGCACGCCTTCACTGCACGCGCTCTATCGCTAAGCGGCACAAGCCACTTATCATCACGCATCATAGCACTTGATACCTGAGGCGCATCTCCGCAGCCACAGCCAAGGCCGCACCATCGCTGAAGCTCTGAGGCCGTCAACACGCCGATACCCCGCCACAGGACCTCCTATCCCAGCGCAATTACATAGACTTTTGGCGGCTTGTTAGGGCAGAGCCGCGTCGTGCAGGTGCTGCGAGGCTGACGCGCATTGCGCGCCCTGGATCACGGTTCACTCCCGCGTAGATCTCCGACTGGGGACTCCTAATGCGGTCCGCCTTTGTTCATTTCCGCGACTTCACGAGCCTTCGACGTGTTCGGAACACCGGCGACTATCGCAATACCACGACAACGCCATGTCGTCCCCTCCCAGCACTCCCACCCAGCGGCCTGCATCTTCGCACCGCCGACACCCCTCCAGCCTAGACATGTCACACAACACCGCATCGAGACGGCAGTCCTTCACCCGCCGCAACTCTGGCTACTCGCCCATAACGCCGCGCTCATCGCATGAATTCGAACACAGCCCCGCGCACCAATTCGACGGCGGAGGAGACGGCAATGGCTTGGGCAACTTGGCCGACGAGCTCGGCGAGATGTACGACGATGATGACGAGGGCATGGAGGGCGAATACGGCGAGGAACTGGACGAGGCACAAGACGAGAACATCGGCACGGCTGTAGAACACGACGGCTCTTATGGAGTCGACAGCGCAGCTAGCCTCAACGGTGTACGGGATAGTGGGGTTGCCATGCAGGACTCGTCTCCGGCGCGCCTCAGTCCAGGGTCGGCCGTTAAGACGAAAAAGCACACAAGGCAACGGTCGCTGTACGATGGCTCCGACTACGGTGACGACTCTGACCTGGAAAATGAGGGCATCTCGCCCGCGCTCGACGCGCGGATGGCTGCTATCGAGAGTCTGGCACGGAGAGGCATGGAGGAGAATGGGAGCGCATCGGACGAGGTGGTGAAGAGGGTTACACAACAACTCCGAGATCTTGGCAGCCAGATTGCTATGGAGAACGGAGCGACGAGGTATGTTACAATTCGCAGACGTGTCCAGTCATATCGCTAACAACCCCCAGACTAAAGACTGCCCATGAGGCTCTGACAACGCATCTGACACACCAATCGCGTACCCTCACGTCCATCGCCGTATCCTTCTCAGGCCCGTTCGCCATCTTTCCCGACCCAGAGGACATCGACGAACTTCTCCCCATCATACAGACCACACTGGAGCTGCTACCCCACCCTTCCGCCGATCCGCTCGTTGCCATTTCCCACCTCACCCACTCCAGCCGCGAACTCATCCAACACCTCTCAAACGTCAGCGATACCCTACACATGTCACGGCAAACTACGGCGAATGCAGCCAGACGGCTCAAAGTCAGCAAAGAGCAACTGCAGGACTGGAAACGCGACAACGAAAAGACGCAAGAAGGACAGGAATACATTGAGCATGGGGACTGGGACCGACGGCTCAAAGAGAGGGAGGCGAAACGGGCTTGTGCAAACGTGCTGGATGGGTTTGAGGACGTCTGTGGACAATGGAGGAAGAGACTTTGTGAGGGTCTGGGCGTTGCGAGTGCGTAGAACCTCCCTGCGTGTCTCTCTGGGCTGTTCTACCTCAGCGAGTCTTTTGCAGGGCTCACGACTGACCCAGTACAGGCGCGGATGTCCCGGACGAGGACGCATACATTCGCCCTTATTGGCACCCTGCCTCCGCCAGCACAGCGCCGGAACCGCCGGCAGAGTCTGAGTGGTCAGACTGCACTCCGGTGAAGGCGGCGCCCAAGAAGCCGACTCAACAAACCAGCACAGACTCGATGTTTCCAAACTCTTCGGATGAGATGCATTGATCACCACTTCTTTTTCCTATGTTGTATTTGTTGCATTGATATGGCATGGCAGTAAGGTGTTTTTGGCGGCGGCAACTGATAGATGGAGAACCTGGTAATACCCCATTTATATCTATAGCTTCAGGACAAGCGCTTGTCTCATTTGTAGGAGTTGGGGGCCTTTTGATAGATGAAGAATGAAAGGCATTACAGTATTGCAGGTGGGAAGACGCTTTTGGAGTTGTACTTGGTGGGATTATGCTAACTATGAGATTTGATAACAGCTACAGACGATATAGCTCATGCTAGCTTCCGGATCGAGCTTACGTCGCTTACTCCGGTACCTTCGACGACCTTTGCCTCGATGACTTCATACACAGGCACCTCCTTAAGTCTCTCGACGATGTGATGCAGCGTTGGCAGCGCCTTCCAATCCAAAGCATCAAAAGAGATATCAGCCGAGCTCGCCTTCAACGTCCGCTCGACCTTCTTCTCCACCGTCTTCGCATCCTCCTCACCCGGCAGAAAAGCGGTGTACTCCACATCCGCCTGCCCGCGCTCCTTGCTACCCATGTTACCAGTAGCTGGTACATACTTGTGCAATAAGAGGCCCTCGTCTTTCGGAAGAGGAGGAGAGAGTCTTGGCGCTTCACCGTTCGTTGCAGAATGTTCCTGCAGCCCGGACAGTGACATGCTGCAGAACTTGGATGACATCCAGCCTGCGTCGAGCGTCCACTTGCCGCCGTCACTCTTCACATCGAGCTCTGCGAAAAGCTTGGGGAAGCCTAGTTCCTCCCTTCCACTCAGTATGGGATCAGCCAGGTTCTCGAAGAGGACAGGCAGGTATGTGCCCGTCACCGTCTCGCCATCCGCTTTCGTGTGCTGGATGCCATGGATGTACAGCCCGAAATGACTGTATCCTCTACCACCAAGCCACTCGAGATTGTCTAGCTGCGTCACCGCGAAACTCGCATAGCAAGCTGTATCGGCAGCCGCAAACTGCAACTTCTCCGTCGGCAAGAGGTTTTCCAACACAGTCCGGCTCGTCTTGAACTTGATACTAGCAGTCTTGAACGTAGCCTTCGACCCATCTCTCGGCCGTCCAGCGAAGTCTTGCCTCGGGCCCGGCATGGGACCAAAAGCAGTAGGCATCCGCCAGAACAGACCTTTCTTGTTCTCCCACTCCCATTTGCGGAGCATTTGGCTGGAGTAGTCCCATTCGTCGTGGCCGAAGTTGTAGTTTGTGAACTTGTGGGGGTCGACTGGTGGGCCGCTGCCGAGGTCTTTGCCTGCTACGCGAGAGTACTCTTGGATTGTGGAGGCGCGTTCGTATCTGCATTTTTCGTAGAGCTTGAGGCGTGCAGGGATGGAGTCGAGGGGTGTGTCTAGTGGGAGCATGACGGCGAGGGAGGCGGCGTCTTCGATGGCTTGGCCTGCGCCTTGTCCTTGGTCTGGGCTGTGGTCAGCTTGATTCTCGTTACGATGATGAAGCGAGGACTGAGCTTACGAGGTGTAAATGGATGTGCAGCGTCGCCGATAAGCACCAGCTTCTCATCTGTCCAGGTCGGCAGTTGGTCCATGTCCAGCAACTCCCACACCTTCAACGTCTCCTCGTCCGCCATACCCAGCAACTTGAGCACCGCAGGCTCGAAGTCCTTGTACACATCCAACATCTTGTTCAAGTTACCCTGGTTCTGCCAGTCACTGCTACCTGGCTCTTCCGGATCAATCTGACTCTCAGACGTCGGATGAATACAAACAAAGTTCAACAACGTGTTGTTCGACGTCGGGTACACCACCACTCTCCGATCCCGCGCAAAGATCATAATGAGATGACCCTCCTTCTCCGCAAACTTGCGCGTCGTCTCATCATCCAACGCCCGCTGCCTGGGAATCAGGAAACGGAACGCGCTCTTCCCACTCCCAAAAGTCTTGATGTTCTCCGCACCAGGGATACGCGGTCGAGTCTTGGAATGAACGCCATCTGCGCCAACAACAACGTCGCTCTGGATCTTCTCCCCATCTTCTAGTACAACAACACCCGCCTTAGCATCAACATCCACAACCTTCGCCCTCAATCTAAGAACAGCCGGCTTCCCCTCCCCCTCCTCACACGTAGCCAGCCTCTTCAACTCACTGTGCAGACTCACGCGATGCCCAAGCTGCCAGGGATGCTGCCACCGCGCTGCGTCATGCTCGAGCGGCACGGTAAAGAGTTCCTTGCCATTCGGCAGCATCTGCGTCATCAGACGACACGCTACAGCGCCTTGGGCTTCTGGGACCATGCCCATGCGGCGGAGGAGACCGTTAGCGTTGGGTGCGAGGTGCACGGCTGCACCGAGTTCGTTGGCGAAACGAGAGGCTTCGAGGAGGGTTACTGCGTGCCCGCGTTGACGCAGGAAGATGGCTGCGCTGAGCCCGCCGATGCCAGCGCCGCATATTGTTATCTTGAGGGGCTGTGTGGATGGGGGTGTGTGCCCGTTGGTACCGTTGGTACCGTTCGTGAAGTGCATGATGGGTGTGTATGAGAGAAGCGTTGCAAGATGCTTGAGGTTTGCAACAGCTCAGTATGAGAAGAGAGCAAAGAGTATGTCTCAAGCCCCAGAAGAAAGTTGTCTAGATAGCTCTGCCAACTAGATCCCCTCTACTTCTGCCGGTTCACAAATCGTGTTTGCCTTGATGATCGGTTCAAGATGGGGATGGGCCCTCCACTTCCCGGCGCTGTGGGTGGGCATACGGGTTAGTATGGGTGGGTTGGTGGTAGACTGATGCAGGGCACTGCGAAGGCACCTGTCGGAGTCCGAACGTGATTACTATCTGCGGAGTGAGCCGTCGCAGTTCGCAGGCTAAATGCGATATGGGTGGTGGTTGGTGGCGCATGCTGACTGAGCCGAGGATGCGCGTATGTGGTGTTGCTGCACGTATGTCATGAGGGACGCCTGAACGAGATCGACATGCGCTTTGGGTGATATACTCTGGAATGAAGCATAGAGCACTGCAGATATGATTTTGACGTTTCACGACAGATTGCAGCAGTATCATGGATGTAGAAAAGAATTGAGCATTGCGAGCGCCGGAAAAATGTTGGTCTATGTACACCAAGTCCCTCACCACTCCCCACCAATCTTGTATCCGACATTCCAGAATCGTCCCAGAGTATTCCGCCACGCTTTGGACATTGTCTGCGTGGTTATCAGCATGCATGCCCTTCTAATCAAGCTAAAATACTCACCGATTCCAAGAACACGCCTGTGAACATGACTCCGACAAATGCTTGTTCAATGCCGTTCAAATAAACTCTCCGCTCGCTCTGGTCGAGTTCGTGGTTGATCGGGCGGTACGCAGGCACACGGCGATGTTCCGTCGGCCAGTCGCTAGGATTCTGCTGCGATTGCGTTGACGACGAATTCGGTGCGGGATGCGCATTAAGGCTTGTGTCGAGTCCCTCAGTCTGTTCCCCGCTGTGATGGAGATCGTAGTCTGCGAGGGTGGCCTCGAGGTTGTAGTGGATCGGGTTGGCGGTGGTTGTTACAGACATGTTGACAGCGATAGCGAACTTGGTGGGACAAAGTTGGGCGACGACGTCTATGGTATCAATCAACAATATTACTACCCCGAGCGACGTGAGATGGAAGTACGCGTCCCTCGCGGTCCGAAAGTTGGAGACACGCGGAGAAGCTGGGGGCAGGGGTCGCAACCTTCGGAATGTGGGGGGTTCATCGCGCCCGCGTACTGTCGGCAGCATTGCCGGCGCAAATGGGCTGACTGCCGTGTCAGAACATCCGTACACCTCCTAGAGCTTACATTACATATCGCAGTCTGGAGGACACTTCTTCTGGAAAATCATCGTTGTTGTTCGGTCTGTTCCTGCCATTCGTAATGTCGTCGCCCATCACCCCCGAAGTTGCGCTGGCCAATCTCCAGGCGACTGCGCTTACTGCCCGCTGCCACAACGCTCTTTTCCGTCTCAAACAACTCAAATCGCTGCACGATGCGTTGCGCAACAACAGCAATGCAATCGCAGATGCTCTGAAGCAAGATACGCACGTGTCTGATGAAGAGGCGATCACCGAGGTTGCGCTTGCCCTAGATGTGGTCAAGGAGCATTATGGCTCGATTGATGCGGCCAAAGAGCTGGAAGCCGAGTACAGAATCACCAATGGCAAAGATGCTAGTGATAAGAGAGAACCTTGGGGTGTTGCGTATATCGAGCCTCAAAGAAGTCATACGCCATTCTTCTCGGTCATTGCACCTTTGAGCGCTGGTCTCGCAACCGGCAGCTGCATAGCACTGAAGGTCAGTTTGCTGCAGACTTCAATCCGGAACGTCATCTAACGATATTGCAGCTCGAAAACAACCTTCGCGCACTTCCTTCTCTGCTCCGAAAATTGCTTACCGAAGCCCTCGAATCAGATACCTTTGCTGTCATCGCCTCCGACCCTCCTTCAGACTCACTATCAGCCTGTCTACAGGTATTCCAAGAGACACAAGTCAGCTCGCCAACATACACACAACTCGTATCACCACGAAACAAGATCGTCGCAGTTGTGGACCGCACAGCAGATCTCGCATCAGCAGCCGAGCAACTAGTAACAGCACGCTTCGCATTCGGAGGAACATCACCATATGCACCCGACGTCGTCCTCGTTAACGAGTTTATCAAGAAAGAGTTCCTAGAGCACGTTCTTCGACACTCCCTCCCCTTCCTGGCTGGATCCAGTGGCGTGTCAAACGGCTCAACAAACACAAGAGAGCACAAGAAGTCTTCACGCGTAGCAGAAACCTTCCAAGGACTCACGGACAGCAAGTCATGGAAGCTGAACACCATAACACAAGGCGACAACGGCGCCGTCGTCGAGCTCTCCAACCTCTCCTCCCTACCATCCAAGTCCCCACAACCCGTCTTCTGCGTCTCAGCAATCACATCTTTGGAACATGCCATCAGCCTCGTCGAGGACGACCTAGACCCCCAACAGAGTCTGCTGGCTGCATACCACTTTGGCACCCCGTCTACGGGCAAGTACCTCTCACAGTTCGTCAACGCCGACGCGTCATTCACGAACAACATTCCCTTCCGTCTGCTTCTCGGCCCGGCTGCTCCGTCTTTCCAGCCCGTCGATGTGGAGAAGCGATACACAGCCCAGCACTTCACTCGTATCTCGCCTGCGTACATCGCAGCACCTGCTTCGCAAGCGACATTGTTAAAGGTTCTTTCGGGTAAGGACTCGAAGAAGGCGGCGGCAGAGCTTCTTAGCAAAGCGACGCAGGAGATTAGAGAGAAGAAGCGCGCTGAGTCAATCGCAATTGGTTACTTTGAGCAGGGTATCTTTATCGGGTTGGGTGTGTACGGTATTCCTATTCTGACATGTATTGGCTCGGCACTTTTCTTTGGTGTGCGGGCGGGCTTGAGGAGGTGGGCTTTTGTTTGAGGGTGGGGTGTAATATAGATTGAATGGTATTGCGCATTCTTACAGAGAGCTAGGTCATCGTGTTGCGTGATTGTCGTGATGCGCTAATTATGAAGTTGGCAGCGCGATGCTCGCTGGTCATCAAGAACAAGGGCGGCAGACTTAGGAGAAAGAGCTAGAATTACGGTTCACTTGTACACCACGAGGAAAATCAGAGAAGACACGCTCAATGAAGACATTAATCCGAGATTGCACACTACGGAATACAGTGAGCACTAACGGAGCTACTCAGCAATAATTACCCCAGGTCGGTCCGCATCTCTCACTACAAACCCGCGCCCTCAGGAACCCACTTAGCAGTCCAGATCCTCAACCGCTTCCCCCAGATTAACATGGGAATTGTCAACAACCCAAACACACCCATCAGCATACCAAAGATACCAAACGGCTCCGCAGCACCCTGATGCGTAACCCACTCGCCCACGAAGAACGTCCATGCGAAACTGATAATAGCCCGCACGCATGTGACAGCAACAAAGCAGTCGCCAGCGAGCACCCCGTAGGATTCAATCAGGTAGTTGAAGCCAACGGAGGGCGCTTGCATGAGCCCGAGAGCGACAAGTCCGAATCCGAATTGCAGACCAACCCAGCCTGTAGGCGAGGGGTTCTGCGCTACGAAGCCGAAGATCAGAGCGCCGATTGTGGCGAGAGCGAGAGCGGGCAGTGCGGTGACGAGACGAGACTCAGGCTCCGAGAAGCCGTGAAGGTCTTTCTTTGCGAGGCGCTTGGTTGCGAAGTCGGCGATGAGATAGGTGTAGACCTAGAGGTAACGTATTAGTAACCGCTGACCCTGATGGTAGGGTTGTAGGTACTTACGCATCCGAGAAGAGCACCAAAGATACCGCCGATGTTGATGAGTCCGACGTTCTTTCCCCATAGATAAGGCGGCGCGGCAACGAGTTGAGGTCCCACACTCGACATGGTGACGATGAGGCCGACGAGTCCGGCGTACCACCCTGATACTAGCCACACACCCGGTAATCTGAGAGTCTTGTATGGTGCGAGGAAGTTTTGCACGAGACCAGGGCGGTAGGACCAGAGTCGAAGAGACTTAGCGTAAGAGTAGGATGGGTAAGAAGATGGGGTAGCGGCATCTGCGACGACGACTCTCTCTTTGGTCTCAACGGTTTGCTTATCGGGATCGTCGGAGAAGGTGACGGTGGTTGATTTGCGGTCGTAGAGAGTTTCGGCTTGGAAGAAGAGGCAAAGGACGAAAGTGATAGCAGAGAGGAGCACGTTCATCCAATGGAGCCAAGAGAGGCCCATGTCTGCGACGATATAGCCACCCGCGACGGCGCCTACGAGGGAGCCGAAGGACAACATGACCGTGTATATGGCCTGTGGGCGTTCTGTTAGTGCCAGTATACTCGAAAGATGTGGAAAAAAAGACTTACCAAAGCACGTCCACGCTGATGGACAAAGAATATCTCACCAACAACATCCGGGCTCACAGCATCAGCCGGTCCGCCCCCAATACCCATGAAGATCCTCGCAGCCACCAGACTATTGAAGCTAGTCGCAAGACCAGCCCACATACTCGAGAAAATCAAGAGCAACAAGCTGCCCAGAACGACCGGGCGGCGACCAAAGGTGTTCGCCAGCGGCACCCACCACAAGTTCGACGCGCCCAGCATGAGAATGTTGCACGCGATGAAGTACGTCAACTGCGAGAACGTCTTTGGTGGGAAGCCAAACACGCCCGTGGACGCGTAGATGGGCAATGCACTCGAGATGGAGGCACTGGTGAAGTTTACCACGAATGGATGTATTGACATGACGGCCAGAACTGCGAGCTTGCGCCACATGGGCAGGTTGAGAGGATCCGCTGGGTCGGCGGATGGCTGAGGCACGAGGCGGATTTCATCGTGATTTGTTTGCGACGCTGTCCATTCGAGATGTTCTGATGGTAGCTTCATTAGCAAGAAAGACGTTGACGGGAGTTGGTGATATCTTACCAACGAGTGTTGCGGTTCCTGGCGGTCGGGCATTCTTCACCTCCTCTTTCGAGATGCTGAACGCCTGCTTTAGAGAAGTCATCGCGATGAATTAGTAACGTTCTGATGATTCAAGCCGAGCAAGAAAACGGCGGAGATGATTCTGCGATGCCAACGATATCCAACAACAGTGGTGTTTGCGGCCATGGTACTCCAATCTAAATAGACCGCACGGTCGAACCGTTGAACAACACGCCTTTGCAAGGCACGTCGGTGTGTTACGCCTGGCATCTCGCCGTCGACAAATCAGACAGGCTTCATAGCGCCTCACAACACTCTCATTGGACGCTTGGACTCCATCGCATCCCCAGTCTGGGGTAAGTCGGGATGTGGAGGCGACCAAGACCATCTGGATACGGCCAAGATTTGCGGGGTTTGCATCTGGAGAAAGCTAGTTGCAGCGGATTGTGCAAGGGAGAAGCTAATATGACGGCGCGAGATCGAGTTTGGAATCCTTGGATCTGACCTTTTCCGCCTGTGCGGTGGAAGGATGCAGCGAGATGCATTGGCATGTGGAGAACGGGTGGGGAACGTGCGCGGCTTTGCTGCATGTGTACTGTGACAGTATTGCCTTGGCGTGATGAGCAAGCATTGGGTATTTACGGGCGTAAGAACCATCCAGAGCGCTGGGCTCGAGGTCGGCACCAAGGATTGATGGTCTTGATCGCTATTCACAGGCTTGAAGCGGGAGTCATCCATCCGCGTGGGCTGGCTCGCGGGCGCTTGAATTAAACCGAACATCCCATAGATGAGATATGATTATTACCAAATGTTGATGAAGTATAGCAATGCGCCGGCGCTTCATGAAATCCTACATATAGTCGTACATGCGCGAGTTTAAATTACCATCATACATACTGACTTGCTCATTTGATGGCAGATCGCAGGCCTTCCAGCAATTGCACCAAGTTGCCGACCAGCGGCGGAGAAGGTTCTGACGCGTCATGATGCGCTCGAAGCAGTTGCGTCAAACCGTCCATGACTCCGCAAACATCGCTCAAATGGGTGGGATGTTGTGATCCGGAATTCTTAATCGCTGGAATACCACGATCTAGAGTGATAAACTTGCGGGCGCTCAACGAGTCGTCCCCGTTGAGCACAACAGCCGTGTCGATCTGTTCGGTTGTTACAGATCGTCTGAGAAAGCCGTAGACCCATAGTATGAGCCCCGCGTGATACACAGCAATGGCGTTGAAGTTACTAAGCAGAGCTTTTGGTAGCACTTCAGCGGCGCGCAAGATCTGACCAGCGTGCCACAGTGCTTGACGCGCTGAGGGAGTCTTTGCCCAGTCTCGGAGGCCAGGGTACGCGCTGCGTGCTTCTTCTTGCCCTTCGATACCCGCGAAGAGCTGAATGTCATCGAGAGGTGCGTTGAGATGAACTAGCAACATCTCCAGTGTTATCTCAACGCTCTTAGTCATGGGAGGTGTGCTGAGCCTGAAATCTTCCAGCTGCTTTGTGAGCTCTTGGTAGCGCGATGACAGAATGAGGCTGTTGGTTGACAGCGACTGTGACCTAGATGTCAAGGCGCACATCTGACGATATTCCCATATTGGACCCCACATTAGATACAGATAAGTCGAACTGGCATAGTCATGCTGAGTGAGGTGTTCCAAATCAAGTAGGCATTCGGTCGCCGATGGTCGCTTCGCAGTTGCCGATGCATCATTCAGGTACGCCATTTTCCAGTTTGCAGCGGATTTGGCCTGCCATAATGAGTTCGAACTCGGCAAGGGTAATTGCATCTCCGCGTAGGAAAGCAGTGGTGGCTTAAGCAATGCCATCGACGACTGCCGATCGAACTCGAAGGCGCGATGAACCAAGCGAAGAAAGGACTCTTGGTTAACCCAACTCAGCCATTTGTCTTCCAAAACAGGGCCCTGATCGTCAGGAGACGGACTGATCTCTTTCCAAGTCGAACGACGAAAGCGACCACCACGGCGAAGCATCGTCATCAGCGGCTGGAGAAAGCTCTCTGCAATCTCCATCTTTCGGCTGATGCCACTCCACATGCCAACTTTGAGTTGCAGCAGGAACGTCTGCAAGTGCTGAAGATCCCTGATAGCTGTGTTGTCCTCTTCGAATGATTTGGACTGCCCTAATCTTGAAGCCTCATGCAGAGCGTAGCCCAGCTTTCGCAAAGATATGTCAGGAAGAGTGGCCGCTCCAGCAGACACGACAGAAGCAAGCAACTCCGGGTTCAACTTCGAGGGTGAAAAAGTAGGAAGGTGAAACCACGTTGGCGCGTCTATCGATGGCGATGAGAGGAAATACTGGATCAGACCGTCCAGTAGTTCCATACTAGGAAATGCCGATGCAATACGTTTGACGTTCTCTCGGCTACAGGTGTCGAGAACCAAAGCCATCAACCGGTCGCGGCTGGCACGTGGTAGTCTAGAAGGAACGTCAGTATAGATCTATTGTACGCCATAATCGCGGAGCTAAACATACTTCTCTGCCACGACGCGGCGGTGTGTGAAGTTTGAGCGTCTATAACCGTCCTTCTCTGTGTCCGGGACAGCCAGGTTGACTTGTTCCGCGGTGGGGTTCCTGGAACGTTGTGGAAGATAACGCCAGATGCTCTGCTTGAATGCTTCCGCCCTCACAGGAGCCGTATCAGTCTCAGGTACGGGTTGCTCAGCGCCATGAGCGTCCGTGGATGGTGTATCAGCAGCGAACGGGACCTGGAAGTTGTATTGATCAAGGAGACCGAGATCAAGGTCGGTCAAGCCAACATCCAGATCGAAACTGAGGTCCATAATACCCCGTGGAGTTGCCTGACCAGACAGGAACGCTTCAAATGGGGGCATGCTGCGGAAATAGTCTGGCAAGAAGGGATTGTGCCCTGGCGTGTTGTCAAAGTGCGCAATCGAATTATCGAAGAAAGGCATAGATGCGCTCGGGTCTTCGTAGTTTTGGTTCATCGCGACAAGGCCGCCGCCGTTGTTGGGCGGTGGTGGCTGCATGTCGCCCATACCTGCTGTCCTTGTCTCGAGATCGCCAGAAGCTACGGAGTGTCGGTGCATTGTATTCGCGTCGGTAACGACTAGGGTCGCGTGGTTGTGAAATGGTTCTGGAGTCTCTGAGGTCGTAGATGCAGATGTATTGACGCTGCCGCCGTGAGCCGGCAGCGATGAGGGGTAATCGAAGCCATTCGACAAATCGAGCAGATCCTGCGCCGCATGAACTGCATCAATCTCATGTATGTCGTTTTCGTCTGTAACCGGGACTTCAGGTACCCGGCAGGGTATCTTCTTCTTCTTGCATCGACTGCATGGCTTCTCGTCCTCGCAGCGGAGATGGCTTTGGGAGCAAGCTTCGCAGGCCTGAACGACTCTGGTATCGCGAGCGATCTCGCGCTTTTGTCGCTTGCTTGCAGGCTCTGTGTCGTGATTTGTTACATGTCTTTTGAGTAGATCTCTGTGACATGTCAGCGGAGTATAACCTTTTGCATGCAATGAAGCACTCACATTCGCGCAAAGCCTTTAGAACACACGGGGCAGATGTAAGGCTTAGATTTTGTATCTGTCAGTGCTGGATTAGCATGGCGAATGGGACATGATGAACATCATATGCGAACAAGATGTTCAAGACGCGAAAAAGCAGTTCTTTCGGCGCGAGTCAACGACGCGAACGCGTCTGACGCCATTATGACGGCCAACTAGCTTCAATTGCAAGTAGTCAGGCACACGGCTGACGGACCACATTGTTCACTAATTCTAAAAGCACTTACGCGCCCTCACGTGCCTCGTAAGGTGATCCGCTCTCGTGAAGGACCGTTTGCAGGTGCTACACTGGAATAGGCGTGGTGGTTCGGCTTCTGCACTGGCTAGCTGGACATTTGCTGATGTCGGGGCAGTCTGCATGCTGAGGTGCTATCGGGTGGCTTCGAAGAACGATGGCATCGGGACGGAGGGACAGAGGAAAGTGGAGGGAAGCTGGAGATAAGGTTGTGGGTGGAGAGGAATGCGGAGATCGACAGGACGCGGGCGTGCCTTCTTCCCCTCGGCTAGACGCTCGGCCTCTCCTCCAACCCTCCCCACATTACGACTTTTGCCGCCGTAAGCACCTGGGATTGCCTATACAGCGCTGATCATAATGGGTAAAGCTTCCAGTGAAGCCGCGTGTTGGATACGACGTTTGCCAATCTGGCCGTGTGATATCAATATCGCGACAAGTCCGCCACAACCTCGCGACACGGACATCTAACCTGATCATCTACTATCTTGGTCATCCCTTCCAACTCAGTCTACTGCTGAAACAACACACCGCAATGGCGCCACCCGTACACTTCTTCTCCCATGGCTCAACAATGATGCTGGGCGAGGAATCCCAATCCGCCACCTATTGGAAAGCCTGCGGCGACGAAGCCCTCTCCCACGGCTTTAAAGGCGTGATTATGATGGGCGCGCATTGGGACGCCCGCGGCGTGAACCGCATCGACGTAGCCATGAACCCCAAGCCCATCAAATCGCCCGTCGCATACGTCCACCCCCGCAAATACAAAGACTACGAGCTCGTCCCCGATCTCGAGAGCGGAAAGAAGTGCATAGCAGCGCTGAGGGAAAAGGGCATCGATGCGCGACCGAATGAGACCTTTGACTGGATCCACGACACATACTTGATTCTCATTAGGATGTTTCCTGAGAAATGCCCTCCAACAACGATCATCAGTATGAACTCGCGATTCGACCCACATCTGCACGCGCGTGTGGGTAACATCTTGGCCAAGTTCCGCGACGAGGGCTACCTGATCATCGGAACGGGTGGCGCGGTACACAACCTGTACAGGAATCACTGGGCACAGATGTTGAGGTATTCGGACAACTTTGCCCAGCCTTACCCACCAGAGGCTCCGATGCTGGAGTTCCGCCAGAGTGTTGAGGACGTCTTCGTTCGCTGCTGTAGGAAGGATGCGAAGAAGGGTAGTCTGACTCGTGGTATTACAAGGTTGATGAAACATCCCATGTTCAGGGATGCGCATGCCACCGACGATCACTATATGGCGGCGTGCTTTGTGGCTGGGGTTGTTGACGGAAGCAAGAGGGATGGCGACGAGTGTGTGCTTGGGGCTGAGGATTGGGAGTTGGTGAACATGTGCAACAGCCAGTTTACTGTCGGAAGATGGGAGTAGAAATTTTGAGTACTATATATATCCAATTCAATTCTTGTCGCATTATGACTATCACACAACATTGTTACTCCCAACGAGTTTGCGATCTCACGTCCTGCCATACTTGAAGACTTGGATCAACGCTGTTCTTCTTCGTTAGTGTTCCGCATCGTATGTTTGTGCTTATGCCACTTGCGTCAAACACATGATTCTGCGAAAACGGTGAAGACAAGTTGATGTAATAATATCTGAACTTCCATTGCAACAACATATCTACTGATCTATTGAGGTGGCACAATCGGCAGAGTGACATAGTTCACAGCCTTCTCGCTAAAATGCAAATGATTCCATCCTGCAAACTTCTCCTCGCTCCTGTCCTCCGGATGATTGTGTTGGAAGATACCACTACCTTGTGTATCACCGCTGCTGATCTCGAACACGATCTTGCCACCCTTCTCAACGATGACGTTGGTCGGCCAGACCTCCACATCCACGGCATATACGTCGCCGGGTATGACGGGCTGCACATCTGTGCTGAAGTAGTCTCTCCATGGGAGGTACTCGCGGTGCTTCGGATGGTCTGGATTGGTCTTGCGGAAGCTGACGCGCAGCCAACCCTTGGCGAGCGGAATAGGGTCGCCTGCTGTGCCGGTGTAGTAGACTTCTTTGCCTTCGGGCGAGATGTAGCGTAGTGTGAGAAAGAGGTCGATGTCGGATGGCGTTACACCGTTGGAGTGCGCTGAGAGGGAGACGTTCAGGTGTGCGACGATGTGGCCGGTGATCTCAGTGTCCTCCTCGAATGGCGCAGTGGTGAACTGGAGAAGCTTGGGGTTGTCGAGGGTGCCAAGCGCCTCGTACGACAGCTTCTGTGGCCTGTTGGTGATGGGCTGGACTTGCGTCAAAGTCTGGGATGGCGTAAGGTAGAACTTCGAATAACGTGTTCGTGCAATGGGCCACTCGTTCTCCGTTCGTCGTTCATACACCTTTTCTTTCTCGGCGTCGTTGAAGCCAATGTCGCCTTTACGCAGAACCATGTCAACAGGAGGAAGCTTGCCCTTGACAGACCACCCAACTCTGTCATCGCCCTTGAGGAAAGCATCGAGGAAGCTTCGCTGTATCTCCACTTCCTCCTTGTAGTAGAATGGCAAGTCGTGCCTTCCCGTGATCATCCGTAGGTACTTGAACTCAGAACCGGCATGTGCGTAGCCTTCGATGTTTCCGCGGAGATGGAGCAGAATGCCACCCCAGTTGCCGACCGAGAGCAGCGGTACTTCGATGTCGCTCATGTCGTACTCTTTGCTTGCATAGTATAATTCGTCGCGGTACTTGAATGCGGCGGTATCGATCGTCTGGTCTTGTCGGTTCTTTGCGCGCACTTCTTCCGAGAGGTTACCATCGACGGTGTCCGGTCCCCAATTGCGCTCGGCACGACCTGGGCGACCATATTGGTTCGTGATGACCTGGCGATTCCTGGTAAAAGTCAAGTTAGTATCTGAAGTATGGCAGATTGCGAGAAGTACTTACCACCAGAAATCGATGAACTTGTTACTCAAGATACCTCCATGGCGGCATCGATCACGGTAGTAATCGCTCATACCCTCCCAGGGAATAACCGCAGCCAATCCCTTGGGCTTGCGCGCTGCCACACGCCACTGGGATCCAGCATAGTAGCTGATACCGAGTAGGCCGACCTTTCCAGAAGACCATGGCTGCTCAGCGGCCCATTCGACGACATCGAAGAAAGCCTCGCTTGTTCCTCGCGACATGGTATCCAAGAAGCCTGGAGACTGGCCCAAGCCACGTTCGTCGGCGCGCACGATGATGTAGTCGTGCTTCGTCCAGAAACCTGGGTCTGGCGTTTCCCATGCTGAGTGATCAGAGTGATGTTCGGGGTTGACTTCGGCGAACGACTTTCCGTGAAAGCTGGTGATGTTAGCTGCTGCACGGCTGAGAACCTCCGTTTCGACTTACTCCTTGTAGTGGATGTCCTTTCCATACGGTCCGTACGTCACCAGCACAGGAAGCTTCGTGCCCTCCTTCGTGGACTTCGGCCGGTACACGTTGCATCGAATGATGCCTTTTGAGGATGTCTTCAGCGGCACTGCGACGTTCTGCTCGTACAGGTAGGGAAACGACGACTCGTCAATCGAGTAAGCATCTTTGATTTCTAGCTGGTCAGACATCTTGCGTATTTGGTACTTGGGAAGAAAGAAACATACTTCATAAAGCATTTGGATATATACATCATATTGCGACGCGTAGTGGATGCTTGTGCCGACAACGCGCCGCTGGTAAGGTGCGGCGGCAGTGTTCGAGGGGCACGTTCGGAATGTGGAGGTGCCACCTTCCAATTGGCGCTTCACCCACAGACACGCGAACAGATGGAACACGCCGTCTTACAGACCCAACATCTGGCACTCGATCTGAACTCGTACGAGCTCTTCACTTTTGTTTACCTCGGGACAATTGATCGACCGGCGTCAGGTGAGCTTTCGCTATCTGTACTAGCAATGCCATTCTAATTTCGGTCATTAAGAACAATCGTATGTCGCCCTCATACGATGTCAGAAAATATATGGTTGAAGCTGTTTATGACACAGCACGGTTCAGAGTACGATGATGTATATGCGCGACGATGCGGTGGCTTCTTGTATCTACAAGTAGTACTGCGACTACGACGATGCTGGAACACCCTGCATGTTTCCGTAGTCCTCCTTCAGGGCCTCACCGCCGATCTCTACTGGTTTACATTCTTGTAGAACATACATCATGCGTCCCCAAGACGTGGTGCTGGTGTTTCTCCAAGCGTGCATTGTGCCCCTCTGAATCGCAACATCTCCTCTCTTCATCAACCTTGTCTCTCCCGAATCCAGCACCAACTCCATCTCACCTTCCAGCACGACACCGTAGTCAAGAGAGACTGTGCGATGCATAGGTGAAAGATGACCAGGTGCTACATCTACAAAGCGTAGCACTGTTCCTCCTCCAACGACCAGACCTGGAGACGACTCGAGGTAAGGCTTGTAAACCGCAAGGTCGGCGTCTTTGTTCAGATCGACGGGAAAGCCCTTGGTAACGTATCCAAGCCGGAAGTCGGCATTGGGAATGTGGTCGACCTTGGCTTCTTCTGGGACTGCATCGGAGAATATGGCTTTCTTGGTTGTGGGATCGTGGGTTGTGATGAAGCGGTTAACCTTAGGAAGGTCATTGGCGATTTGGGGTTTGGAGGCCATTTTCGGAGGTGATCTCGTGGTATAGAGGCAATTGATCGCCAAGATTCTCGGATTGTAGTGTATGAGTACAGACGCTTCGTGTGATTTGAAAGAAGATTCAAGACCTGATGATCATGAACATCTCAAACGCGTCGCGTGGAACCCGTCTAGTGAACTCATATACAGGATCCCGATGTGGAGGGCAGAGACCCTGCATCCGCCATCTGCCGGCCCAGGCTCGGTAAATCCCGTGCGGGGTTCTGCATAGTACGCAAGCTTCTCCAACTGTTTTGAATAGAGTTGTTAGATGGGTATGTACGAAAATCTTCGATTTGGAGTCAGGTGTAAGCAAGCAACACAGACTGCACTGCTTGGGAGCGAAGATGACGCGTGTCCTGCTTATCGATTGACGGACGCGCTTGCCCACTTCGGTACTAGACCGAACGCGTACGGCCGAAGGTTGAAGGTTGTCCCGCGAAGTTTGGACTGGACGCGATCAATAGCTGCATCAACGTCAGCCGGATAACCATGGAACGCTCAGTCTCCACTCTCGACCATTGCCGTGTTCAGCTCCGGACATATTAGCTTACAGGAGTTGATGGGATGTGGAGGAGCTGTATCCGAGATGGTAATCCCCACCTACACAATGTCTCGCGAGCTTAGGTTCGGGTTAATGTTGGTAACTGTAGTCTGGAATCTGAGTATTGCGAGTTGGATAACGTGTATCGCTCTTTGCTAACAAGTCGACCGAAATCTTGACACCAGAATACCTAAGACTCACGACACAATGGCAGACAATTACGCATCGCACTTCGGTGTCAACAACATCCCATACGGTATCGCAAGCTCTTCGAAGCGCTCTGCACCACAGTGTGCCACGCGCATCGGCGACGAGGTCATCTTCCTCGCAGAGCTCGCGGAGCATGATTCCCTCAAAACCATCTCAGCACCGCTATCCTCCGTCTTCCGCGAATCCAAGTTGAACACATTCGCTGCGCTGGGGAAAGACATACAAAGTCAAGTACGCTCTGCGATACAAGAAGCATACAAGAGCAGGTCACACGCCAATTGTTCAGAGAACATCAGCGATGTTACGCTCCACATGCCAGTCAGTGTCGGAGACTTCACAGACTACAGCGCTTCAGCGAACCATGTTCTGAATGCAGGAGAAGCGGTGCAAGGAGTTCGTGCCTATCCACCTGCTTTCATGAAATACCCCGTGGGCTATGCAGGCCGGTCGAGTTCAATCACAGTCTCAGGGGCACCCGTCACAAGACCTCTGGGTCAGTTCATCGAGGACTACACCGTTCCAGAGAAGAAGATCATATTTGGCCCGTCACGCGGCTTGGACTACGAGATGGAAATCGCGGCAGTCATCGGCAAACCCGTCCAGGCTGGGACGTATCTTAACGCAAAGGACGCGGATGACCATATCTTCGGACTGGTTCTGCTGAACGATTGGAGCGCGAGAGATATCCAAGGCTTAGAGATGAATCCGCTTGGGCCTTTCAACGGAAAGAACTTTATGACTTCAATCACCCCTTGGGTCGTTACGCTAGAAGCATTGAAGCCCCATGAGGTCTCGGCCCCGCCTCGTATAGAGCCTGTAGCTTCCTTCATGGACGATCCCAACAGCATCAACTACAACATCCAGCTTGAAGGTCAGATCATACGAAACGGTACTCAGACTACGACCTGCAAGGTTGGCTTCGAGACGATGTACTGGACCTTCAGGCATATGTTAGCGCACCACACTATCGGCGGCTGTGGACTCCGCACGGGAGATCTGGTAGCTAGCGGGACAGTGTCGGGCGAACAAGAACATGAACATGGATGTTTGCTCGAACTGACTAAGAACGGCAAGGCTCCAAGCAAACTGAGCGATGGATCTGAGCTACGCTACCTCAATGATGGGGACGAGGTGCGCTACACAGGCGTTGTTGGAGATGGAAGCACTGGTGTCGGGTTTGGAGTATGTGTTGGCACAGTGAAGCCCGCCCGGAAGGTTTAAGAGCTTTCGGATGCAAGTAGGCTGAGCAATCGTAGTCTATCCTCTGGGTGGGTGACCAGTGGTTGGGTAGCGCCCTGGTTAATAATTGGTCGGCAAGCGTGGTACAGATGCGAGTGGCTGCATACTACCACCGGAGAGATCATTGAATTCAAGCCTTCCAATGAATCTTCGGTCCTTTGGGCCTTGCACATTGGACCTTAAATATCTCTAGCCACACGAAGCCCAGCCTCGTGAGCTTTCTCGCACACAGCCCTTGAGTTTCAGCTTTCATCACACTCCTTGACGCTCTCAGATATTGCACTTTCAACTCTGCGTGAATTCTCCTCAACCCATTGCAGTTTCTCAACCATACGGAGGCCGGAAGAGACTGTTACACATGTGCTTCGCGCACAGCCTACCTAGGTAACCGTCTGCAGGGCTGAGCCAGCTTTGGACTCTGCGTAGACACAGCAACCACAACCATGGCAGAGTGAGTCCGATACAACCTTGCTCGAGATGTTGCATGTTTACAATCAAGTCTTAACATATCATCCAGATTCTCTCAGACTTACCTGCCGGATCGACCATCGAAGCTCGCGTTCGGGAAACGTCTTTCTCACAAGTTCAAGCCAAAGAAAGGGAGACCCAAACAGTCGATAACCGAGTCATCTTCCGTCACGCCTAATGCCAGTCATCCTCAAGTTGCACTGCCAGTGTCTTGCGCGCGAGAACCACCTATGGCTGACCACGTGCGCACGCGCCGGATTACGTCACAGCCCGCCCCACGATCGCTTCTGAAGACTCGTCCCCAAACACAACAAAGCGAAGCTGTCCAGCCTGGAAGAAGTCTCAGCATCGCTTCGCTTGTGCTGCCCGAGCCACACCTTGTATACCCAATCTCCGCGCAACCATCTTCGTACGATCCTTTACAGTCGGATGAACAAGGCGACGTGCCCCGGATACATAGGAAGGAACCTCCACAGTTGACAGTGAGAGACGCACTCACCGAGCAGTGGGGGAAGCTGCGACTGCCAAATGTGCCACTCGCACCTGCCGACTTGTCAACGTCTAGTAGTGCAACGAACTTCTCACTTCCCCTCCAATCTTCTACCTCAACCAAGACCGTAGCTGCCAAAGCAGCATGGAACAGAATGGCGGTCTCGAGTCCCATCTTGCCGAGCTTTCGAGAGGAGCCGCTTTCACAAACGACACAGCCGGGTGTGAACCGCCCTCGTCAGGGCCAGACACATAGCGAACCCATAATGATCTACGATGACAGTGAACTTGATGCGACTGCAGGCTCGAACCGCCCTGGAGGCAATTTCGAAAACACAAACTTCTTCCAGTCAGGCGGATTATCACGACAGTCGCTGAATCGACGAAGAACTCGAAAGGCGAGGTTTCTACGAATGAGGCCTGACCATCGATGTCAAAGTCCTGATTCATCGAGCAGTGGCTCTGAAGATATGCTAACACCCGATAGCTCGGACAGCTCAGAGAGTTCGGAGTTTGACCTTGCAGCTCGTGTTGCGCAAATCGAGAACCAGAACCTAATCCGAGCCACTAGATGTACACAAGGGTGGGGGATTCCTCGGGGAGATACAGATTACGCAGCTCAGGAAGAGCAAGACCGTCTGTTGGCTGAGCATCTGCAACGGGAAGAGGATGCTACCTATCGAACTACAGCGTCGCGCATTGCGGAAGAGTCTGAACTACCCGCACCTCGAGCTGCGTCTCCTCGGGTACCGTCTCAAAAGAGTGGACGATTGGCCAGTTTGCGGCGGGCCATTACCAACATCGGCACACGAGAGCATCCTATCGATCTAGACCCGGAACCCGACGAGCCTAAAGTTATTGTTCCCGAAAGGGCGCGAATCCAAGACTATGTGGCGCTATACGGAGAGCCTATGGATATTGATGGTGTATCGCCTTTCCATCAACACAACGCAAGGCCGGTCGATACACCACAGGCGACGAGCACCTACGTAGATGAGAGGACGCATCTGCGGAGTCGTGATTGCGTCGTCTGTGGCGATAGCGTTCATGTTGTCGACCTACCCTCTCTTGCTGAATGTGATCATCGACCGGAGACGTGTGCGGACTGTTACTCAGGATGGATATCCGCGCAGCTCCAAAGCAGTAGCTGGCGCGAAGCCAAATGTCCAGGAAACAAGTGCAAG
Organism: Alternaria arbusti; assembly: GCF_024043155.1. Taxonomy (NCBI): domain Eukaryota; kingdom Fungi; phylum Ascomycota; class Dothideomycetes; order Pleosporales; family Pleosporaceae; genus Alternaria; species Alternaria arbusti. The sequence goes on along the minus strand of NW_026249950.1, from coordinate 472,568 downwards.
ACAGTGCTGTCATACCATGAGATCCGGCTATACGCGCAACCGGAGACCTTCCAGCAATACGACACATTCATCGCCCGAGCAGCTTTCAGCGAAGATCGTGAGTCGTAGCAAAAACACTTTTAGGTTTCAAAAGCTGACAATGGCACAGCCAACTTTCGATGGTGTCGAGCGTGTGACTTCGGTCAGATCCACATGAGCGGTGTCGAAGGCAACATCTTTACATGTGTAGCATGTGGACACAAAGTCTGTATCATCCACGAGAACACATGGCATGAAGGTGAAACTTGTGAGGAGTTTGAATATCGATCTTCTGGTCGCAAGGAGCGAGACCAGAGAGCACAAGAAGAAGCGAGTCTTCAAGCGATTGGGAAGCTGACCAAGAAGTGTCCCGGTCCCGGATGTACGTGGAATATTGAGAAGAACGATGGCTGCGACCACATGACGTGTAAGTTTCGCGTTGCTTTCGACTTCACTGATCGTTTGCTGACTTTCATAGGCTCGAAATGCCGCTTTGAGTTTTGCTGGATCTGTCTTTGCAACTACAACAACGTCAGGCGAGTGGGCAACTCGGCCCACACGACGACGTGCAAATACCACACAGGAAGACTGGTGTAGCGGTGATGGCGGAGAATTTCATTGTAGCGAACTTCGTACTTTCGCTAAGTACATGGCGGTCCTGGAAAACTTCTAGCATCATTTAGCATTTTAGGTATTTGCAACGATTACGACGTCATGTCACTCTCTCAGACTTCACGTCGCGACGTCAGGCACTGCAAAATTACATCCGTATAGACCGTAATTGCCAGTAGCGTCCCATGTTGATGTCACGGACTCGGGCCCTACGCGCTCCGATTGGCGCAAATTACCCCTAGCCCTGAGCAACTCCCCGAATTCATACTACTTGTCAACAAACACAAAGACTTCACCGCCGCTTTTTGTGCCATTGGTGATTCGCGCGGTGTACATAGCCTTTATGATCGTGCTGTGACGGCATTTGTACCTTTTTCAGCGGCAGTTCTTCCTCTTCATATCTTGTCATCTTTGCCAAAAATTCGGCTTCATCTTTTTCGCGTCTGAACCCCTTGAAACAGCGCGTCGCCACACCCGCACCTACATTAGCCATGTCAATGCGAGTGACACGGTCGCAGGCCGGCAAGACGCCCCAGTGAGTGAATGCCAGGTCGCGCGTGCATACTGTGCAGACATGTGCATTAGTTGCTGACATGCATAACGCAGAAAGCCTGACCGTCCTGGCTTTGTCGAGACCCCCGGGCGCAGAAAGTCGCAACGCAAATCGCTTGCGTCCGATGTCGACGACGGATACGAATCAACGCCCGAGCCAGAGAACTTCTTGAAGCCCCTCCGATCTGGCGACAGCGATGTGAAGCACGAAGTCGAGGAAAAGAGCAATGGCCATGCCAACGGAAACGGACACGCCAACGGCTACACGAATGGACATACGAATGGAAACGCAAACGGGCGTACAAAGAGCGAAAAGGAGATCGTCGAGCTGGACTACAAGATGGAGGCGGAAAAGTTCTTCTCGCCAAAGGACAAGTCCGGCCTGCACGAGTTCGGAGGCGCCATTGGTATGAGCAGCATGATGATCTGCTTCCCAGCGCTCATGTACTACATGTGGATTGGAGCGACCTTCTACGACGGCAAATTCCCTACACCGACCGCGGGTCAGAGCTACGGCGACTTCTTTGGACACATGTGGTATCTGGTAAAGACCGAGGCGTTCCCGAACAACAAAGCATGGCAGATCTACTGGTTCTTTGGACTCATGCAGATGGCCTTCTACATGCTCATGCCGGGTGTCTACCGCAAGGGCAAGGCTCTGCCTCATCTTGGTGGAAAGCAGTTGGACTACTACTGCTCGGCCATGTGGTCTTTCTACTCCAGCATTGTCATCATGTTGACCCTCCACTTCACTGGTGTCTTCAAGCTGTACACTCTGATTGACGAGTTCGGCCACATCATGAGCGTAGCCATCCTTTCAGGCTTCCTCTGCTCGACAATCGCATACGTTTCAGCTCGCGTCCGCGGCGCTGACCTTCGGATGACTGACAACCCCATTGTCGATTTCTTCCTTGGTGCGGAGCTCAACCCCAGGCTTTTCGGCATTCTGGACTTCAAGATGTTCCTCGAGGTCCGCATTCCGTGGTTCATCCTCTTCTTCCTTTCGCTCGGTACCTGCTTGAAGCAGTACGAACAGTATGGCTACGTATCCATAGAAGCCATCTTCCTGCTCTTTGCCCACTACCTGTATGCCGGCGCCTGCGCAAAGGGAGAGCACCTCATCATCACAACTTGGGACATGTACTACGAGAAACTCGGCTTCATGCTCATCTTCTGGAACATGGCTGGTGTGCCTCTGTCGTACTGCCACTGCACCCTGTTCATCGCCAACCACCACCCATCCGAATACCAACTCCCGACCTGGTTCACAGCCCTCCTCACCCTTGCCTACCTTGGCGTCTACTACATCTGGGACACGACCAACTCGCAGAAGAACCAGTTCCGTCAAGAGGAGCGTGGTGTTGTCGACGAGCGCACTACCTTCCCCTACTTCAAGTACGGACGCATCGCCAACCCCAAGACCATCCAGACATCGCACGGCAACAAGATTCTGGCTGATGGCTGGTACGGCAAGGCGCGTAAGATTCACTACACGTGCGATTTGTTCTTTGCAATCAGCTGGGGTCTTATTACTGGTTTCAGCAGCCCGTTCCCATGGTTCTACTCGGTGTTCTTTGCGGGTATGATCATCCACAGGGCGCTGAGAGATATTGAGAAGTGTCGGGAGAAGTACGGCGAGGCATGGAAGGAGTATGAGAGGCAGGTGCCTTATTTGTTCATTCCGGTAAGTTCAACATATCGCGTCTTGACTGAATCTTCGCTAATATATCTGCAGTACGTGTTTTAAGTACATACCGGACCGTCGCTTTGATCTTTTACCATCTCGCGAGTCTTCGGACACCTTTTGCGCGACGGACCATTTTGTAGTATACCATAGCATTCTTCTCGCATTTCGACGGTCGTGGCTAGGGTGGATAGCATTGTAATGGTTGTAATGGCTGTAATGGCAGTAGTAATGTATGATGTAGCAATTAGCTTGAGCAACAACTGATGTGACACGATGCGCCATCCAAGTGTCTGTCTAGACACGCGAACCCCTACGCCTGCCAAGCCTTGCGTCAGCGTGCGTGCGGGCCAAAAGTTCAGACCCTCACGCCTCGTATCCGCAAAGTGTCCTCCCCTCTCAGCCCAACCCAACAACCCGCCCAAGTCGCCCCCCAGCGCACCACCACCCACCATGGACGCCCTCAAATCCGCCATCCAACCCATAACGCACAACCTGCCCCAACCCATCGCCGACGTCGGCATCTCGCTCCTCGGCCCCAAATGCTACAAGACGCTCATCTACAACGTCGACATCACGGCCACGGAATGCGTCAAACTCGCCATCTCCAAGGGCCTCGGCATCGGCATCATCGGCGCCTCCTCCATCGTCAAGATCCCGCAGCTCCTCAAACTGCTCAACTCGCAGTCCGCCGAGGGCCTCTCCTTCCTGTCCTACCTCCTCGAATCGAGCAGCTACCTCATTAGCCTTGCGTACAACGTGCGCCACGGATTCCCGTTTAGCACGTATGGCGAGACGGCGCTTATTCTCGTGCAGAATATCGCTATTGCGAGTTTGGTGTTGAAATACAGTGGACGGGGTGTGGGCGTTGCGGGATGGGTTGGGGGGTTGGCGGCGGCGGGCGCGGCGCTGTTTAATGACCAGTGGGTTGACAATGAGAAGTTGAGCTTGTTTCAGGCGACGGCTGGTGTGTTGGGTGTTGCAAGCAAGGTGCCTCAGATTCTGACGGTGTGGAGTGAGGGTGGGACGGGCCAGTTGAGCGCTTTTGCTGTAAGTTTTCATGTTTCTACGATACAGGAAATGGATTTTGTGGCTAACATGGTTACAGGTGGTCAACTACCTCCTCGGTTCCCTGTCTCGAATCTTTACTACCCTCCAGGAAGTCGACGACCCGCTTATCCTCTACGGCTTCATCGCTGGCTTCGCCCTCAACGCTATCCTCTTCTGCCAGGTCGTGTACTACTGGAACGCGCCCGCGTCCAAGAAGACGGAGTCAAAGAAATTGGAAAAGCCCATCGCGGCTGACAGGAAGGAAATGGCGCGTGCCGTCTCGAGCGGTGCTACACCTTCGTATGCGAATGCCGCGGGCAAGAGTCCAAGCACAAGACGCAGGGGATAGGCTCATTCCTCTGTTGCTTCTTTCTTGGGGATGTGGGCTGTTGAATTAGTAGTTGTAATACAGCCTTCACTTGCGCGACGTCTTGACCATGCTTGGGTGAAGATTACACGTATATTCAATACACTAACATGCTGACATATGCTTGGTCGCATGTCTAGAAAAACAACTCCGGGCGTTCTGCTAAACAAGGCTTTTCGGATTTCTATCAAATCTGCTGAGGCGCCGTACTTATAGCATGTGGCGGTGGCATTGGTGGAGCGCCTCTTCTGTCCGCCAAATCTCCCGTAGGTGACATTGTCCTCTGCTGATCTGGTATGATGGTGTTGACTGGAGGCGGTGGTGTAGGTACTGGGGAGAGACCCACTGGTGGGTGGTATCCAGTGTCTGTTAGCCTCCCAGATACTGGGTTATACACGCCAGTCCTTGCTTGCAACTCGTAGTTGTCGTCATCTTCTGAAGACGAATAGTCATAAGTGTCCGTTTGACGTTGGCGCGCAACATCTACTGCGAAGGGATTCGTAGCCGGCAACTGGTTCTGGTATGTGTGCACCTTCGACGTCATGGTGGACCCCATCGTGCCGGTTCGGTAGTTGCTTGATGCCGCTGTATCGCTGCGATCAACGCCATACTGCGATCCTGATTCCTGGCGTCTGCGTTGCGAGTTGTGGATCTGTTGGCGGAAGACGTTGCCAGTGTGTTCACCGCTACCTTCAGGCACTGCTGTTGTAGAAGAGTAACCAGACGCCTCTCCGCGTTCCTCGTCCACCGGCTTGGCCATGCGCTGCAGCGGTTGTACATCGTCGTCGACCATGATCGTAGGCTGCGGCGGTGCGCGGGATGCCTGACCCCAGGCTCGAATTGGGTATGCGCGTCCCTTGCGCCATGTCTCGGAGACGGGAGGGAAGTATTGGCGGTAGGAGCCCCAGGACACGAGTATGCCGAGTAGGGCGCCGGACAGGACGTCGAATGGGTGGTGGCGGGCATCCATAATACGGGTTCCTGTAATCAAAGCAGCGCCGAGGGCAGGAACCATGACGAGGAATGATCTCCAGACCTCGCCCTTTGCATCGAGGACATGGAGCTTTCCGGCGAGGTAAATGGAGAGGTAGAAGAGACCGGCGAAGGAGACTAGCGGGCGTTAGTAGATGCTTTATTTGTGCGATTATGTCACAAACCGCTGCTGTGCCCAGAGGGGAAGCTCTTGAAGCCATCTTGTAGAATGTAATTGTCAGTCTGCTTGCAGATGTCGATGGTTTGTAGTGCGTATTTTTCAAGATTGAGTTTGGTTTCATCGACGATGCAGCGGCTGATCAGATCCGGCCGCGGCTTGCCGATGGCGTTCTTCAAGGCTCCTGTGATGGTGAAGGCGGCGCCAATGCTCAAGCCAAGGCCAAGGATGCCACAGTTCAATTCCCACAACCGATCCTTGAATCGATATCTCCCTGATAGGCGCTTGATGCCAGCCCTGCCTGCGGGCATTGTCGTCTGGTGTGAGAAGAGCCCATCGATGACCATGGTGTAGAGTGCGATGACGGCAGCGGGAGCGAGGATAACGTAGACGCATAGCCACGGGACGGGTACGCGCTCATGTTCGGCGAATGGGTAGTGCAGGGTGTAGTTTTCGAGGGCGAAATGCTGGTGGAAGGGCGGAATCTTGTCGACAATGGTGAAGGTTATCATGAGAACACTATGGCTTTGTTAGCCGGATCGAGCTGGGAAGGAGGTCGTGTGACGCGGAGAGGGTGGGCTTGCAGTATGATGAGGTAGTCGCCAATATATCTGTGCTGATCAGTTTCTACTACTCTTGTGCATGCATAGTCGTACGCACGAGAAGATGACCTTCTTGGGAAGGCGCTTCTTGGAGAAGGGAAGGCGCTCAGGGAGCTGTTTCGACGTCCAGTCGTCCATGATGCGCTACAGGACCCAGCCAATCGCGGATGCTTCGTTGCTGTCTCAGACTCAATGGCAGTCGACTGCTCTAGTATCGTAGTATTGTTATATGCGAAAATGTAGGCGTGAATGTTCTCGGGGGTCCGCAAACGACGGCACCAGACATGCGACCCTCCTGGGGGATGGCGCAGGGGCGGAGAGGAGAAGGAAAGGGAAATGCAAGGTCAGCGAGAAGATAAAAGACAGTGGAGGTTCGTCAGAATGCAGTGGTTGTCCCCGGGTCAGCAACGCCGTGGGCAGGGAGGATGTGTAGAAGTGCAGGGCCGACTACGCAGCGTCTCCGTGCTCAGCTTGTGGCTGTGAGGATTGAGCTGACGCGCTCCCAGACTTGGCTCACTCCACAGCAGCAGGGCTAGCCGCCTCGAGATCAGCGCCAATTCAACTCGGCCTTGGTACGCGGAGCATTATTTCACGTTACGTCGCGATAAGGTTCGTGTGATATGCATGCGGCAGCAGCTCTAGTAAGGCCGGCCGCATGCCCGGCAGGCGATGGCATCCGAACCGAGCTGTAAAAGAAATACGGTATGGCAACAATGGGCCTGTTCCATGTGGCGCATCCAGCGGAAGCGGCGATCGCTTAGCGCCATGGCGATCAGCTTATTCTTCCACCGCCTCAGGGTCCGACTCTCTACATCTATTCCTGTATCGCCATGTTTTCCTTATTCGCCAGCGAGAAGCCCCAGCCCAAAGCCGCCGAGGTTGCCATCCAGAGGGTCTCCAACATCACCGCCACCCAGCTGTCCCGCTTCGAGCGCCTTCCCAAGGTCCAGCGCTATGCCATCATAGGCGTTGCCTCTGTTGGCGGACTATCCATCCTGTGGGCTTTGACTTCATCTTCGAAGTCTGCCAGACGGCCTCCGATTCCTTCTCCCAGGGATTCCCTGCTACCGGATCTGTCTCCCGAGGACGCTGCAGAACTTCCATACCATCCAGCTGCACTGCCCGGAGCCCGCGATGTCGATTCACCTTGGGGTACTATCCGCGTGTATGAGTTTGGCCCCAGAGATGGAGAAAAAGTTTTGCTCATCCATGGCATCTCGACTCCGAGCATTGCCTTGACTGACCTGGCACACAAACTGGTCGGCAGGGGCCGACGTGTCATGCTTTTTGGTGGGTCCTCCTTGCTGTCACTGCTAGTCTTTGCCCCATCACTTTCCTCTTCGCTGTTTCAAAGCCGTGAAACCAAACACCGTCTTCCTGAACATGGAGAAGATGGTTTTTCTGTGCAGCTTCTATGATCGCCTCATCTGCATGCCCCACGTTGAACCGGGCGCAGGACTGTGTCATGGGGTTCCTTGCTTTGCCCGTTTCGGCAAGGGGCCCGCCAGCCCTACCAACGGTGAACCACGTGCACTGCAGATGCGATTACCGAACTGCATCGTGGACAGTCCGTGCTATGCTACAAAATGATTATACTAACAATATCAACAGACCTCTTTGGTCGCGGCTACTCTGATGGCCCTAACCCGGACACAACCAACTATGACTCCAGCCTCTTCACCAGCCAGATCTTGCTCGCTCTACAGTCTTCGCCCATCCACTGGTCGCATTTCACCATAGTCGGCTACTCTCTGGGAGGCGCCATCGCTGCAGACTTCACATCGTACTTCCCCTCGCTGGTCCGCGGGCTCGTCCTTGTCGCTCCTAGTGGGCTCATCCGCAGAAACCGCATTTCCATTTCCAGCAAAATGCTCTACAACAGCTCCTGGATGCCGGAATGGATGGTACGCAAGTTTGTCGCAAGCAAACTATGGACAGGACGCAAAGTAGTTGAGAGCGACCCTGAAGCAGTAGAGAATGCGGAGACTACCACGACTGCGAGCGAAGGAGACAAGACATATCTGAGCAGCAACCAAATGCTCTTGCCCGGAAACCCGCACTCTACCGTCTCTTCCGTCGTGGATTGGCAGATACAAAACCACAAGGGGTTCGTGCCAGCCTTCATATCGACCATCCGTCATGCGCCCATCCAGAATCAACAAGAGCGCTGGGCCGTCATCCGCGAAAACATCGAGAACCGCGCCGGCCCACTAAAGGAAGTCTGGCTCATCCTCGGCGAAACGGACCCCGTTATCAACGCCGACGAAGTCACCGAGGATGCAAGAGCAGCACTGGGCGAGGAAAACGTCAGGGTTAAGGTACTCGACGGTGTAGGCCACGAAGTCGCCATCGAGCGAGCAGATGACATTGTCAGGGCCGTAAGAAGGGTTGGTAGTAAGCCCGAGGAGGTCAGGGAGCAACAGGAAGTAGCGCCTGAGGTGCCTGAAAAGGACCCGAAGCCTGAGAAACCCGAGAAGGCTGAGAAAGAAAAGAAGGACAAGAAGGAGAAGGAGAAGAAGAGCTCGAGTCGGAGGAAGCACGGAAGCTCACACGCTGGCTCTAGCGCGAAATAGGACTGAAGCCCAGTATTGAGATGGTTTACGAGGCCAAAGAATGTACAAGAATATATAACAAGAACAATTTCACAACGCTTACATGCGACGCAAATTTCTCAACAAAGCTGAAAGTGTGTGACATGAAAGTTTCATTCTCAAGTATATACACGAAACTAAGTATCTCCTTATTCCCCCTCACCCTCAGTCCATCTAACCACTCCAGACAGCGGGGCCAGGAGGAGTGTAGCTAGTAGGAACCGGGTAGTAAATGTTGAGCTGAATGCCCTTGTCATCCGCCTTGTACGCACCCGGGAAAGCAACCTTGGGTCCCGGCGTTCCACTGCCACCGTTCTCAACCTTCAACTGCGCACACGAGATGTAGAACTGCGCACCACCGATCGTGGACGCAGAGTGCACAGCAATGTGCTCAACGCGCATGAGGTATTCGCCCGAAGGAAGGGATTTGGGGAGTGTGACGTCGACTTCTTGCTTGCCTATTCACACATTCACGTCAGCTTCCTGCTCTATCTGAGTGCGAGGTAGAGGTTAGGGGAAACATACCGTTGCTCGGCCAGTTCATCTGACCACCAGAGAAGGTAGCGCCCTGACTGAAGATCTTGAACCACACATCGCCGCTTCCATCCCAGGTCGCAGCAGTCTTGCCCTCGGGGACCTTGGCGAGGTAGAATTGAAGGGGACCCGGGTGCGAGATGCTGGATGCGGCTGTGAAGCCGACGGAGTCGCCGGCGTTGACGGTGTAGGTCTTCGAGCCTGTACCGGGGGCGAGCTCGTAGCAGCGGATGGCGTCGGCGGTTACGTCTGTTGTGGGACCTAGACGGGTGTTAGATGTGTGTTTGAAACGAAGTGATTGGTATGAAGTGGGAGGTGTACCGTTGGACTGGTAGTTGGCAGTCTTGCGGACGTATTGCCACAGACCGGTCTTTTGGCCCTTGACGACGAGTTCGGGGAAGGTGTAGTGGGCGCTGGCCGTGCTGGCGACAGCGAGGAGGGTGGTGAGGACGGAGCACTTCATGGTTGGTTACTGTGAAGAAGATGTGATGATGGGTATCTTGATGTCTATACGAAGTACCAAACCCCCCTCTATATATACGACCATCTTGCTGGCTTAGTAGTGGAGCCGTCACACATCCAGGTTACGCTATATTGCAGTACTATGCGCCCCAGACTCAGGCGTGTGGTACTTCATTTTTTCGCCGCCTTGCGCACGAGTAGGTCGATAATGTTCCGGCGGGTAAAAGAGATGGTAGGCAATGGGGCGTTGCCGAACCGAGGTGTTGAAACGCGAGACCCAGTACAATTAATTCATGGGAAACATATGGATGTTTAGATGAGGTTAGTGGCGCTAGCATGTAGTCATTGGTCGGCAGGCAGCGTCCCCCTGTCCGGTAGTCGAAACACATGACCCGGTTCCGATATTGCGACAGACGGCTTTGCCATCCTGGTAGATTGAATGGCGTCTCTAGTTGCACCACAAGCGTACGTTGGATGGAGGCGTCTACTCGAAGCGATGCAGAGTGGCTGCTAGAATATATTGAGCGTGTGGATTGCAGTATCGTGGCGGCATGGAAGGACTTGAAGAAAACCCGGGACGAAGATGCGAAACACTATGGACATGAAGCTTGTTTTCGTTAAATCCGATCGCGACCTTCTAGATGCGTGATAATGACATATGATACAGTGGGGTATGGAAACATGTACCTGTTGATCGAGCGATCGTCAACGGGTGAGCGGGAACGGTGAATGTGCTTGCCTGACAGCGAGCATGCAATGTGGGTCTCCCAGGTACGCCAATCTCAGGCGTTTCGTCTGCTCTCGACGAGGGCCAATTGCTTCTGCTCCTCTGCCTCGAACTCGCCGGCTTCGTAGTACAGATCCTCTTCGTCGATGTCGGCATAGCCGAAAATGCTGCGGTAAATACGTTCTCCAAGTCCCTTCTTCTGGGCCATGGCGAGTACCATGACAATGGGAAGGTGCCAGATGCTAGCCCAGAACAGACCTCTAGCAGTTCCTTTCTGTCCCTCAGCCTTCCAGAACTGCCAGGCTTTGAGTGCCATCCAGCCGTTGACGACGCTACTCGTGGCTACGTAGCTCCAGTCGGTTACGCCGCAGTATGACAGACCGATACAGACAGGAAACATCAGAACAGAGTATCGCAGTGCGACACGTCCATTCATCCCAGGGTTCACCCAGGCTGTCATGCGGTAGCCCGCGTTCTTGTACTCGTCGCGGATGGCCCAGCTCAACGCATTGAAGTGGGGGAACTGCCAGGCGTACAACAACGCAGCGCACAGCCACCCTCCAGCCGAACCCTCACCAAACAGCAGTTCTTCCCAAGTTCCGTCATGGGCGTACTGACTCGCTGCAGCCGTCCAACCCATGAGCGGCGGAATGCCTCCCACGATGGCGCCAACCCAAGTGTTCAGTATGTGCATGCGCTTCATGGGTGTGTACACGGCCGCATAAAGGGCAATGTTGGCGGCGCCAAGGAACGCTGTCGTGGGGTTGACGCCATAGTAGAGGGCGCCGGTACCAAGCACCCCGCACGCGACGGCGAAGATGATGGCGCCTCGTGGGCTGATAAGCTTCCGGACGAGAGGCCGATTGCGCGTACGACTCATCTTGGCATCGTGTGCGGGCTCCATGATCATGTTGAAGGCGTTTGCGGATGCCGAGCACAGCGCAGTGCCGGATGTGAGGAAGAAGAGTGTGAGGGTCGAGAGGGACGGAGTGGCTGTTGCTGCGGGGGCGAGCAGACCTGGTACGGGGTATAGCGAGTATGCGGCCGTTGCACTGAGGACGACGAGGAAGGAGAGGCGCGGTTTCGATAGCGAGAGGTATGTAGTCATCATGCGCTTGAGCGATTGCTGCGGGAGGCTCGAGGATATGTGTGCCAGCTTGGACGACGCATCGTGTGGTATTGGGTATGCCGTCTCTGAGTTTTCTAATGCCTGCTCTTTTGCTTTCTTCCGCCGCCTATGTGGTAACACTTCTTCTGTGCCAGTTGTGCCATCCTCCTTCGCCGCTTGCTGCCCGCCTGCGTTCGCCGATTTGATAGACAGAATCGAGCTCTGTAACTCTGGCCCCGACCTCCAGAATGTGTCCTTTAGTAGTGGGTTCGCCCGGAAGTAGTCCTTGCCGAAAGCAGTACCGCCTCGTCCGGCTACTATGGCGTCGTCTCTATATGACGGATTGAAAGAAAATGGTCTCCGGGACTGCAGCGGCGCTTTTGCGAGTCTGCGCCAACATCGCAGACATAGTGAATTCGCATCCCGCGCTGCAATTGGCCGCGGCAGTATTGGTCGAAAGCTCATGGCGGCATGGGGTTGAGCTCCAGCGGGCAGTCGACTTGAGAGGGATAACTTTTGGATTGCACCTGCCAAGAGCCGAGGCGCGCTAGCCACTCAGACATCCCGCATTTCAACTCCACACTCGTCCCGTCTCCTTCTCAGCCTCACCGCGTCTTGATAAGCCACAATCATCAGTCTTATTCGCGCATCTCACCGGATATCGCAAGACTGCAGAAAACTTGAGTCGTCTGTTCATTTGCAACCATCCGATCAGCCATCAGCCAGTCGGCGTGAAGATCCATCGAGCTGGAGGCAGTAGCGAACAGCTCAACTGCTGGAAAACGCAATGCCTCGGGCGCTTCATGGTATCATTACGCCAAAAAAAAAATATGTAGGCAGTGGTCAGCCTAGGGTTCCAGAATCAACTCAACTTTGAAGTAGTTCTGGGATCGGATCGGAGCTTCACACCAGTTTACATTTCAGGACTGTATGACATCGCTCATACCCATCCTAGCCGCATTGATGCCCCCGGTCCGTAGACGCAGTATGGCCCCCACATGTTCAGCTCGGAAGAGGCCAAATACCGCGTAGTCTGCATGGTTCCAGAAACCCATGGACGGTCGTCAGCCTGCAGCAAAGCGGCGAGGCTATGTAATTCGCTGAAGACGAGTTTCCTAGAGGCTGTGTAAGCCACAAGGCTACCTTCTCTGATGTCTTTTGCCAGCGCATCGCTCCTCGCATCCGCTGAACTGTCGTTCGCATCGTCTACTCTCAGATGGATCCTAATTCTGTCGTTGATTCGGCGTTTACCATCGGCGCAAGCGCAGCCCAGCTTTCGCTCGCTCTATTTGGAGTAGTTCAGACACTCAAAAATGCTCCCAATGAGATAGCGGAGATCGGTACGTACTCTACTTCTGTATATGGTGTAAACCGTACTCAAAAGAACTAGCGGATGAGATATCCTTACTCGCGGGTAGCTGGCAGACCCTCGGAGAGATTCTGGATGTCCATCGAAACTTGTGCAAGCCTGCATTACTCAACAACACTCACTCGATCATATCGCGATATGAGCAGGTTGCTGCAGAAATCCGTCTCCTCATCAATGAGCCTCAAAGTCTAGCGGGGCTCAAGTGGCCGCTAAAGAAACCCAAAGCAAAAGGTCTTCTGAAGAAGGTCGAAGGAATCAAGACTGCATTGATCCTAGAAATCAATATTGTTCGACTTGCTAGAGAAGAGGTTAATCGGTCGTAAGCTTGATCGATGATATCTTGTAGACTCTGCAGTCGCTCATGTCACTAGGTATCCCAACTCCGACTCGAGCGGTCAGCCCCAGGGCGCCCCAAGATTGAACCGGTTCCGTAGAATCGTCGAGAGTAGTGTCCAGGCGAACCGGCTCGTTGTAGAGAGCGCACAACAGGAAGATGAAAAACTCGAAGCTGATACACAACATCACACCTCGGCAGAACTAGACATATGGAAAAGTGGCTCTTCCGATACTGCGACATGGCTCTATCATCTTGTCTTTAGCCCCGATGAAGCGAGTTCCTCATCTCCGTTACCACAACCACGTCAGCTTCACCAAGCATTTGTGGCCGATGAAAATGCTGAAACGAACACGAAAAACTGTTACGTACAATCCTCCCAAGCTCCCATACCACCTAAGAGGCGACCTTCGGAGCCTGAAGACAAAGCCCTGATCTTATGGAGCAAACAAACTGAGCCAGGCTTAGTAGCGGATAGACTACTCTCCTCGTGGACCACGCTCTCATCAAGTCAGATTGGCCTCAGCTCGACTCGTCATCACGGCACCGAGGGTGCAGAGGATGATGAATGGAGGGAAAGCATCTTGAACATGGTAGAGGCGGAGGCGGAGAAGGACGACAACTCATCTTTTGGTGAGTGGGAACAAGAGAACGCTCCTGTTGGGTCAGATGACGAAGCATTCCAGAGTGCGGAAGAAGCCAGTACGATCGACACCAATGCACCCCCGTACAACTTCCGCAGCAATACCCAAAAGGCTCGTAAGAGGAGTGCAAAAACCGCTGATCGTTCTGATTCGTGGGCCTATACATACGGGTCGTCACCGGTTTACGGCAAACCCCCGGAGCCCCCCAGGCGAGATACTGGAGAGCCACATGTGTCATTCGGTACATCGCCTACCAGCCGTCCCCGCCGCAACAGATCCAAACAAAGAAGGCCTACCATGACTACCGTGAAACCACCTTTCTTAGAGGCCGATAGCAGGAGGTCTTCATCCCGAGTTCACACTATTCATAGTGATTCGATGGATTCAGCTCACAGTGCGCCCAGTCGCGATTATTTCGACAGTGACCATTACCGAGAGAGAGTCAGACCCGAGTTTTCCAATCCTTTCAGGCGTGGTCACATTCCGCCATCTGTCAGTTATGGGCACACTCCTCCGCCACGGCAGGGATTGTCACACGAGCAACCACCCCCCGAGTACTACCAAGTGCCACCAAGACAAGCATATGCATCCGACTCACACTTGCCATATCCGCGATCTCCTCCGAGTCCTCAACAGGTCGCCGCGCCTGTTCCGCCATCTCCAATACCTGCTCCACAGATGCCTGCTCCACCGTCGCCCGATCCACCGATACCTGATCCACCCGTGGAGATGCAACCCAAGACGTCTGAAAACGAGGCAAGAGAAGATGCGCTTCTCTCCAGGGTAGAGACACTGCTTCAGAAGCGCAACCAGGAACCTCGCGTTGTGTATGAAGACCCGCCGTTCTCGAGACTGGCGAAGGTATTGCAAGAGCGCGAAGTTCAAAGCGAACGGGAACGAGCCAATGCAGCAACTGAAGCGCGCATGAAGCAGATGCAGGATGCTCATGAAAAAGACGAGGAGAGAATGAAGCAACTCGAAAGCCTCATAGCAGCTCAATCGGCAGAGCAAAGGCGTATGGAATCTATGTGGGAAATGGAAAGAAGGGCTATCGAAGCAGAAGCTGCAAAGCAAGCTCAAAGCGTGAGGGATCTGGCAGCGAAAGAGATCGCGGCCGCGCAAATGGCCAAAGAAACAGCTCAAACAGCACTCAATGCTGAGAAGCTAGAAACCGAGAGAGAAGCGAGGAAGAGAGCCGATGCCATGTTCAAGGCCGAAAAAGAACGAACGGATGAATTCCACAAATTGCAACTGCAGCGTTACGAAGAGCTACTTCATGAGCTACGAGAGCAGCTGCTGAACTCAGAGCATGAAAGCGATCGGGCTATAAGACGTACCCAAATCGCGGAAGGCAATCGCACCGTGGATGTAACAGAATATGCGACAAGCAAACGAGCCCCGCTTTCGATATCGGCTTCTTCTTCATTTGTAGACAATTTCGCACACTTGGATATGAGGCCCAGTCGGACTAGCTATCACGATCGGCCCCAAAGAAGTTCCGGTCGCCACAGCTTTCGTAGCACAACAGCCTCATTGCATGCTTCGCGTGCTTCATTGGGGGGCACAGGCATTTCCGATGGTACTTCGAAATCTCAGCAGGTGATCATCTTCCCTGCAAAAGCCGACCGACGCTCCCAGAGGATGCACAAGCTGCAAAAATCGTTGACTAGATTTGGGATTGATTCTGATTTTGAAGATCCAGAAGACTTACATCAATTGCACACCAGTCAGCTGGTACAGTATGACTACGACAACACGATTGATCAGACTGTTAGAAGTACCATCTTCTGGGAGGCGTCTGCGCTCAATCTAGGAAGTGAGCTTCTGCTCACTATGAGGCAAGCTGGATGGAGACCATCCTACACTCGCATATCAGGTAAAGATCCGTCCCCGAAGTCACTTGTCATCGTATTGACATTGCCTAGAGAAAGGTCAAACTCACTATCTAGGAAGTCAACCGGTGCATACCTACTTCTTTGATCCCGACTACGAACCGCAGTTTTCTCCATCCGAGACCGCACCAGGCAAGGAATCGATCACTATCCAGAAAGCCCTCGTGGAAGAATATGCGCTGATCGAACTGGGCTTCAAATTCCATACCAACGACACGGGAGTCTATGTTCTCGATGGCAGGTTGACATATGTAAAGAATGCCGCTCACTATCAGTACGACGCTCACGCTAACGGTCCGTAGAATGATATCGAAACTCTGATCGAACGGTCATTCCTGATGCGAGAAAACAACCATCGACGACTACACCGCCAGCTACAGTGGCACTTTGACAAGGATCCGGAGGTACCCTTAAGTGCTTATCCGGCTACGTATGCGCCATCAGTGCACTCCGTACCGTCTGTGTACTCGGGCGAGAACTCCACTATCTGCGACGATACCGACACAGAGACGCGAGACAAAAGAAACCCAAGCTCAGCAGGTTCTGATGCCGATCAATCTGAGATTGGCGATGTCAGTAGATTCCTTGTCCCTCGATCTGCGGTGTCAAGAAGGTCAGCAGCGCTGTCTTCTGCGGCTTCACGGACTTCGAAATCCACTAATCCGTATCGGAAGTATATGAACGCGGCGGAGGATAGCGGGACCGAAAGTGTGCCCAGGTCATCTCGTTCTCCAAGTCACTTCGACTGAGGGCGTATGTGTAGATATCACGTTAGACGCACAAAGGAGTATATAGAAGAGTACCACTGTCTATACAAAAAGAGCGTGCTGCTCCTCACTGCTCTCGTGACTATGTAGCCTTCGGCTCTAACGCAGTTGCAATTATCGTGAATCCATCGTGTAAAAAGAGTCAAACACTGGAATCCGCGTCTATCCTGCATAGTTCGTAAAGTGTGTTCGCGTCGTGAATAGTTGCCCACCTGGAGTTCCGCTAGCCCATGACGCAATCGGCATCCCGAGAATCGGTATCATTCCGAAGCAACACCCAAAACTTCCAAGGTTCGTATCGCAGCATCACGCCTTCTACAAGCCACCTTGACACGTCTGCGCTCTAATTTTTTTGCGCATCCTGTACATGCGCTTCAAGCACTTCCTCGCTCTATCAGACCCACGTCTTTACACCCTCACCAACTTCCGCGTCCGCTCCCATTGGCGCACCATGGCCGCCGCCCCGCCCCCAGATCGCCCGATAAAGCTGCTGATGCTCCATGGCTACACGCAATCAGGATCACTATTCCAAGCCAAGACCGGCGCACTGCGCAAGACATTACAGAAAGCCTTCCCCAAAGGCATCGAACTCGTATATCCTACTGCGCCCATTCGTTTAACACCCGCCGACGAATCGTTCCTCGCGGGAAACACAAGTAAAGATGGCGAGGGTAAAGATACAAAGGATGGAGAGGAGCAGGAAATCGACGCATGGGCTTGGTGGAGGAGAAAAGGCACAGGAGAACCATACACATACGAAGGCATGGAGCAAGGGTTGGAGCGCATCGCAAGCGTGTTGAAAGAACAAGGTCCTTTTGACGGTGTCGTGGGATTCTCACAAGGTGGAGCAGCGGCAGCTATGGTCGCGAGTTTGCTCGAGCCAGGCCGTCGCGCCGCATTTGAGAAGCTGTATCCTGAGGGCGGTATGAGGTTCCCAGAGTCTTTCGAAGAGGACACCGGGTACATGGAGGGCACAATACATCCGCCACTCAAGTTTGCGGTCAGCTATAGCGGTTTCGCAGCCCGTGGAAAGAACCCTTATCACGCGTTCTATGAGCCTAAGATCAAGACACCGATGCTGCATTTCTTGGGTACGCAGGACGTCGTGGTTGAGGAGGCGCGGAGTCTGGCATTGGTCCAGGCTTGCGAGCACAGCGAGGAGAAGTACGTTGTGTATCACCCCGGGGGTCACTTTCTACCGAGCACGCAGAAAGCTAGTGTGAATGCGTTGATCGGGTTTATCAAGGAAGTTTTGCACGAACAGCAGGGTGGTGGAAAGAAGGAAGAGGAGAGTGTTGAGGATATGGATGTGCCGTTCTAATGTTGAAGGCGGACATATTCAGAGGTCTTGAGAGCGTTGATTTCTACACAGGAGCGAGGCGTTTAGGTAGACTCGCAATAGACAATAGACTAAAAACGGCCGCGAACGTGCAACTCTTAATGCCATGCACGACGCGGGGAGCGCTGTCACAAGACCAGGCGAATGCGCACGGGCCCTTCTACCCCATTGTTTGGGTTGGCGCCTTCCATGTTTACATGAGTGCTGTCATCCCGAACACCACCACCACACACCAAATCGCGACTCCACCATGGCGCAAGCAGGCAAAGAGAACATCGCCGACGGCCTAATCGCGAATGGCTCGTTCAAGGCGTCGACGCAGCCTCTGAAGAAAGCAGCATTATCACCAAAGAAAAAGACGCGTAGTAAGAGTATCGGCCCTGGAGGTCTGGGGGAATTGGAAGCGCCTCCGCTGAAGGAGAGTTTTGGAAACCGCAGAAAGGTATGCTTCATACACGCGATTGTACGAGTGAATGCTGACCAAATAGTCTGCGTTTATCCCCGCCGTCAAGTCCATTCTAGCCTCGAACGATGAAGATGAGAAGAAGCGGCGCGAAGCGCGCCGCAAGTCGCTGGGTACGTGTTTCGGGCGTGAAATCGACCCGTAGGCTTGACTAACCATTGTTTAGCAAGGCGACGCGTGTCTTTCGCCCCGGAAGCCACTCTACACACATGGGACGTAGTCGAGTACATGCGCGATGCGACCACCTCGTCCGCCTCATCGGAGGCCACACGCAGAGCCTCGAACGTCTCACAAGCATCCACACCGGCATCGCCTGCCCCTCCATCGGACCCCGCCGAGCCACCGTCTACACCACCAGAACAAGCCGAAGAGCCTCAACCAGAGCCTAGTTCGTCACCTGAGAGCCAACGCGCGCAACATCAAAAGAAGAACCGCCGGAGTTCGGGCATACCGCCAATGAACTTCAACAACCCCGACGATGTTTACTCCTCAAGCCCGCTAAGCGGGGACAATGCTTCGCCTGGTGGAAACGATGACGGGAGCAGCGACTCTGAGGATATGGATATCGACGATGCCACAGAAAGTCTAGGAGCTTCACCTGATGTTGAGGACTCATCGCAGAGCAGCGCTCGACTGGATGCTGCGCTACGCGAGGCTGCAAACTTGGCTGGCACTCAGAAGCTGGATTTTGACGACGATGACGGAGACATGAGCATGGAGATCGCCCAAGACGAAGTCACTGCATCTTTCAAGCCCTGGGCAAAGAAGAGCTTCGTCGCACAATATGACAAGGAGAATGCAAGCCCTCTTTTCTCCCCAGCACGCACCGTAGCCGGCGAGGACGACGACATGAGTATGGACATCACGCGCGCAGTTGGCCGCATCGTACCCCCACCACCACAACAAAAGCAGCCGGAGCAGCAGCAACAACAACGCTCAGACGCAGCGAGCTCTGACGTCGACGACGATGACATGACCATGGACCTTACTATGCCACTTGGAAGCATACAGGCGATGGCGGCATCTTACAAACCAGCAAACAGGAGGAAGAGTCTTAAGAGGAGGGTCTCATTGCTCGATGAAAACCAAGGCAGCCCTGCAAAGCGCACTGCAAGCCGGCGTACCAGTTTGCGACAGCGTCGACAATCCGAAGAGCACGGCGAAGAAGACGCGACCATGGACCTCACAATGGCGATTGGAGCGATTAAGAAAGCGCCGCAGCCGGAGCCAGCTAGACGTGCTAGTGTTGGAAGCGTCGTTGATGATGCGACGATGGACTTCACGCTGGCAGTTGGCAGCATTAAGAATGGCAAACAACAAGTACAGGAAGATCAGGAGGATGAGGTCGAAGATGAAGACCTTTCCATGGAGTTCACCAAGATTGTTGGACCTGGTATTAGGCGTGCCGGCAGCTCAACAACGACACCACAAACACCCGTAGACGACACACCCGCTTCAGCAACCAAAACACCGACACCGCGAAAGTCTCCGAAGAAGTCGCCTGAACGAAGAAGGAGCTCCATTCTGAGGACCGAGGCTGAATCAGCACCTCAGGTCCTGCAAGACATCACTCCCAGTACGACAGGCGATGTGGCATATCCCACCCTTGACCCTGGTACGCCAGAGATCGTCAGGCAGAAGGATATTGAGGAGGTCGAGCCTTCGCCGTTTGTGCGCCGGACTCCGCTGAGCGCGACCAAAGAGAAGGAAGCTGTTGCGACTCCTTCAAACCCTACGCCGCAGAGGACACCCATGATGATTCCCGAGGACCCGATTGCAGCTACAATACTTGACCGACGACGTTCGTCACTGTCTGCAGTACAGTTCAGTCCTCTGAATGCACCACGTCAGGAGCCTACACTCAAGAGCACCGCGCTTTTGAGCAACAGCATCAAGCTGTTATCCACCCCACGAAAACAGACATTAATGTCACCAGTGAAGAAGGGGATGACGCCGAAGAAGTCACAGACTCCTCAAAAGCAGCCAACGCCGAAGCAGCCGACACCGACACCCAAGAAGGCGAATCTCAGGCAAAGCATGAGCCCAATGAAGCGCGTCGCTTTTGGTGAAGAGCCAGAGGAGGAAAACAACGACGAGGCTGGTGTGGCAGAAGATATGTCGGATGTTGAGCGAATCTCGTTACAAGACTTCCTCGATATGACCAAGATCCGCTTCATGGATCTTAGTACGACCAAGCGACGTCATACTGCTGCTCCTTCCGCTTTCCACGATGTGGAAGTAGAGGAAAAGGAGGAATCGCTAGATCGTTACGTTGTGGCTGGAGCGTGCACCTTGCCTGAGTACGAGCTGTACCAGCATGCATGCCACGAGATGAAGAAGTACATCTCGGACGGTCGCCACTTCGTCCGTACAATGGAGGCCAACGTACTAGAAGAGAACCCACTGCTCTTCAGCGAGTACCTCACTGCACCCCCGGACCAGCGCGCTGTCATGGACAACCAGTTCAAGAACCTCAAGACCAACGCGCGCCTCGAGGCTCGTGGAGAGTGGTATACATGGCGAAGCACGCTGCTGCACGATCTCAAAGCTGGTCTCCTCCACACCATGGACGGTTTCAACCACGACGAATCCACACTAATTAAACAGGAGCGCCTTCTTGACGAGACATTGCCTCCTCTAGTCGAGAAGAAGGAACGTCTGTCCACTGAATGTAAGCAACTACAGCAGCGTCATGATGAACTCAACAGCTGTGACCGGGAAGAGCTTGAGCAGACGAGAGAGAAGCTTACTGCTACCGATGCCGAGTTGGAAGAGAAGAAGTTGCTTCTTGCCCAGCTGCAACAAGAGCTTGTCGACAAGGAGACACGCATCGAGGCAGCTAAAGACCGCAAAGTCGAATGCATCCAAGAGATCAAAGCAGCGGAACGTGTACGAGAAGAGTGCCGCGGCTGGTCTACAAGCGAAGTCAGCAGTCTGAGAGGTATGTAATGCTCATGATATGCACGAGAACTCGACTAACAGCACACTAGCCAAACTCACTGCCCTTGAGCAAGCCCACGGATGGAGCATAACGTCCGCTTCCTCGAACAGCATCACAATGACACACATGAACGACCTCGAACTTTACTTCGTACCTTCTGCCTTCGCCACCGGCTCCAACACACCCAACGGATCCATCTCGCTTGCCTACATCGGTGATTCAGCAACACCACATCCTCGTGCGTTAACAACAAGCAAGCGCTTCTTCCTCCAACTTATCCGCGCACATCTTCATGGTATCCCGCAGGCGCAGACCCGCATCTCCTCACTTCTTTCGCTTGTCAAGAATGGCTGGGCCACCGCTGTTGCAGTCGCAGAGGGTGTTCGCTGGCTGGAACATAGCTACATCACTGAAGAGTTCATTCTTTCAGATGAGCGCATGGCAATCTCTGCGAACATGCTATTGCCGACTCTTCAAACAAAGGTCAAGGCTACCTTTGAAGTCGGTGTTAGTCTAGGCAAGGAGGGCATCGAGACCGACGTCAATATGAGAGCGGTGGTTGTCTACGGTGAGAAATACGGCGAGGAGAAGATGGGCGCGTTCTTGCGCGACTTCTGTGGGAACGAGATCAAAGAAGAAAGGGAAATGTCTGTCTGGGCGGACGGGATGATGGATCTTGCTGCACGGTTGAAGAAGACCGGAAGGAAGGGCGAGAGGAAGTAGGCGTGAAGCGTGCCTTGTATGGTTGGCATTACGATGTTACGACTTAGCTTTATGGGTTACGACGGCGTTGATAGTAGACAGCTTGAGCGTCACCTGGGCAATACATTCTTCAATAATCTTCAACGTTTGTTTCTTTGACATGATGCCGTTCAGATGTCGCGACTTCCACCATGCCACATCCGCTCTAGTCACATCAGACGGAGAAACCCATGATCGACGTCACACGGAACATCTCCAGAGTTGAGCCTAGCCCATTTTCTCAGCAAAGGCTCGGCGCAAAATACACCGAATGTCGCGATTCATGGACGACTGTTGTTGACATTCATTCCATGCTATCCTGGTTTTAGCCGTCCCCGCAATCCGGGCGCCGGGAATGAGTTGCTGTAATTTGCGGAGAAGGGGCTAATATGGCATTAGACTAGTATCTCCAATTCTGTATATGTAGACACGACCGCACCTGTCAGATCATGAGTTTCGTTAAAAGACACTGGTTGCGATGTTACTGTCCGTCGCTTCTGTGATCCTCGCCTTCGTGGCAAGCGGTACACCCGTTTCTGCATCACCAACCCAGTATCCCCATCAAAATGCATCTAACCCCATCGTCCATCTCGACTATGGTACCTTCCGCGGCGCATCATCTTCCCAGTACAACCTCACACACTACCGGAAAATCCCCTTTGCAGCATCAACAGCTGGCGAAAACCGATTCCGCGCACCCCAACCACCGCGCCACATCACCAATGGCACATACGACACCGACCAAGCCTTCGACATGTGCCCTCAGCGCACCGTAAACGGCTCAGAAGACTGCCTCTACCTCGGCCTCTACTCACGTCCCTGGACAAAAAAGCAGGACCTCCGACCCGTCCTCCTAACCTTCTACGGCGGCGGCTTCATCCGCGGCAGCGCGAGCTTCAGCATCCCGCCGTCAGGCTACCCCGTGCTCAACGTCTCCAGCAGCAACGACTACATAGTCGTATACTCCAACTACCGCACCAACGTCTTCGGCTTCCTGCCCGGATCCAAAATAGCAGAACACCCAGACGTCGATCTCAACCCCGGTCTACTGGATCAGCAGGCTGCGTTGAAGTGGATACAAAAGTATATCCACCATTTCGGTGGCGACAAACGAAACGTCACGATCTGGGGGCAGTCGGCGGGCGGCGGCAGTGTAGTTGCGCAGACGATTGCGACGGGGAACCGAGGGAAGGGATTATTCACGAAAGCGTTGGCGAGTAGTCCGTTTTGGCCGAAGACGTACCGGTACGATAGCGCGTGGGCGGAGGATCTGTATAGTCAGACGCTGAGCGATGTTGGCTGTGCGGGTGTGGACGATGAGATTAGGTGTTTGAAAGAGGTGGATGTGCAGAGATTGAGGGACAGTGCGTTGAGGCTGAGTACGAGTCAGCAGTATACTACTGCTTCTTTTACGTACGGGCCGGTGATTGATGATGGGTTTCTGGAGGAGGAGTTGAGTAGTGTGGTGGAGAAGGGGAGGCTTAACGCGGAGATGGTGTTGACGAGTTATAATTTGCATGAGGGGGAGAACTTTATTCCGCCTGGGTTTCAGAATGCCAAGACGGGGAGTGATGGGTTCAATTCTTCGGCCGCGTCGTTTGATGGATGGTTGAGGGGTTTTCTGCCGGATTTTACGGAGGGGGATAGAGAGGAGGTGAAGAGGATGTATCCGGCGGTGGGTACGGCGGAGGAGATTAGTTGGAACTCGACCTACATCCGCGCTGGCTTGTTGTACCGCGACCTCGTACTGGCATGTCCGTCGTATTGGCTTTCGAAGAAGGCAGAGAAGGGCTGGTTGGTCGAGTACACTATCTCGCCTGCTAAGCATGCGAGTGATGTGCAATATGTAAGTTCATCTACTGCCTCTTTCATGACTACGTCGGGTACTAACTTCATTAGTGGAACACGATCGGTTCAATCCAGCAAACCGATGCTCTGACTTACCAAGGATACGCTGGCGCCCTGGGTTCATTCATTCAGACTGGTGATCCGAATGCACACAAGGTTACGAATTCGAGCATACCAGGCGTGCCGGGTGTGGAAGAGGGAAAGCAATTCCTGGTGACTGCGAGTGGGCTACGACAAGGTGGCATCGCCCTGCTAGAGGAGAGGTGTAAGTACTGGGCTGGTGTATCTCAGAGGGTTCCCGTATGAGCAACAGCATGTAGAAGTAGTGGTGTGGTATACGTCAGGCGTACACGAAAAGTCAAATTTCAATCTATCATACAGCCCCCAGGAGGTCCTCCATCATCACCACAGCGACACCACTCCACCTCTCCAGCCCACGTATCCGCCCGGCATACCTATACCGTCTCCCTCGCCCTCGGTTTGACCTTTGAAGGTCCCCACGGACTAGGGCTAGTCATCATGTACGATGAACTTGTTCCTGTGGAACACGCCCATCATCATCGCGCGGTTCGCCTCTCCAGTCGCCCCAAAAGCGAAGAATTCGCGACAGTATGGCAGCTTCCAGAAATTGCCCATTGGCATCTCTACACCCTGGAGCCTGTGCGGGAACTCCTTCAGGTGCTGCTCCCGCTCCACAATGAAGATGTATTCGTCTTCGTCGTGGTCGAAGACAATGTGGATGTCTTGATCGAACTTGAAGAGGTTTTCAAGAACGATGAGCATGAGCTCGGCGGGCAGGTCGGTCATCAATCGCGAAGCGATGTTCGAATGTGCGGGCCAGTCGGGGATGTCGTGGTATCCGATCTGGCCAAGATCGTACCATGGGGCGAAGATCTTGTTCTCCTGCCCTGGCCGCATGGTGAATTGGGTTTTACCACGGCCGTCCATCCCGATGACAGGGAAGTCCTGGTCGAAATTGTCTTGTACTTTGAAGACATATTCGTCCATCTTGTCCAGTCTTTCTTGAAATCGGTGGCCCTTTATGCAGCGAGCAATGTCCCTCTCCGTGAAAATGACCGGGGTCCAAGATTGCAGCATTATCGTCGCCAGATCCTGGGCGGCGGTGAGTCGGACTCCTCCACTCGACCACTCGGAGTGTAGTCGAGTACCTCTGGTGAGGATTTCGCGGAGGAAGCGGGGAGCTGCGAAGGCCTTGTAGACGATTCCGCGGAGGTCTTCCCACTTCACGACCTCCTGTCTCCCTGATGAGGTATGTGCCCAGAAGACGAAATGGGCTTCGGTCAAGGTCGCGGGGTCGTATACCCTGGGGGCGGGAATGTCGAAGTATGGATCCTCATACATCTCCTTGATGTACGCCTTAGCCATGCGGACGACCGCGTCCCTGCTATCAAACTCGTCCCAGTTTTTGCTCTTCAGCATCTTGATGATGAACTCTCCATACTGCGAAGCGAAGTGATCGCGCTCGCCCTCTGACGGGAACCAGTACTCGCGGCTTGCCCAGGGCGGAAGGAGGGAGGATTCTTGTGACATTGTGTATGATTTGCGACTTGCTGATAGACGCTGTGTGTGTGTGTGTGGTATGAAAGGATGAGAAGATGTGGTGGCAGGTCTGTACAGTCTGAAATTTTGGGGAGCGCGGGGATGTGAGTGTGCGGTCAAAGCTATCGTTGGGGAAAGGCGAGAAATTGCATACAAACAAAGGCCTTGTGCGCGCTGGGACCACCACGTCATACATATCCTCGGGCAGCAACAACAACATAACGACGGGACTAGGGGAGCCTGCCGCATACGTAGCAGCAGCATTGCAGATCCAGTGTTTTCTTAGACTCTCCAAGCACATACGACGCGTACTGTGACTGTCGGCTCTGGGTGCGAAGACACATGTCAGCTCCTCAGCTCCTTGGTCTCACAAAATAGAGCCTCTTGTACATGCATAAAGCACGTGAGACTGCTATATGCTCTGACACAAGACTGTCAATATCTTGTCGTAGGATCCAAGCTGTACCAGACCATCGAGAAGTGGCCGGCTCTACGATGCCAATGGGTTGGCCTCAGGTGCTTGGAGAATCGTCCAGACTTGGGCAGAAAACTGAGTCGGCAGTGCACCGCTCCTTGCACACCTGCGTCGCCACGTTGCCAAAAAGAGAAACTTGCAATACGCCCGGCGATCGTAAAGGTCGGTCGCTGGTATCGAACTCTTGAGCCTAAAAAAAACTGCAAAAAAATGGTTTCTACTCTTTGCTTTGAGCGTGTCATCCTTAGTGCAGGGGCCATGCTAAGCTTCTCTGTATCGTTACAAAATGCCAGATGCCCGAAGGCGAAGTAACTGGAAAATAGTAGACTTATATATCCAGGGCATTGTTATGGTGAAGGGCTTGGTGGGCTGGAGGTCGAAATCCCATGTGCGCGGACCGTGCATGGCAATCTCCTTACGAGCAACATCATGATGACCAGAGGATGCGATTCAGAAAACATGCTGAGTCCCTGAGGTGGTTTGTCGTGCCGCTGCTGCTGATAGAATTCCGCGAAGATGGAGGAAGAAAGATGGGATGAAGTTCGAAATGGCGCGCGTATCATGTCGGAAGCCATGCCTCAACGGGGAAGGGCGAGGTTTACGTCAGTGCATTTTCGACGTCGTTGCATGCCTTGGAGATGGCATTTCCATCATTATCGCATCAATATTCATCTGTTTGAGGCTTGAGATCGCTCATCGCGGTGTTGCAGCTCGCGTTGAGGATGCACACGCGCCTCCTGAAGACATTCAAGGCTGCCACGTCTTGCGGCGACGCGGAGACTGTACGCAAGCAGCTCTTTCGCTCACAGCAGCAGCATGCAAGCGAGCGAAGTGCCCACGTTCGGCCGCTGATGATTATAGATGCATCAAGCGTGTGCTCATAGTACGGCCTTCTCGGGGGTGAGCAAGGGCGATTCTGCTCCCTCCTCGCTCGTCCGCCGCCGTCTTGCTCATCGCGCTATCACGAGGCACGCGTTGGCCCTCTGCTATGCATGCAGCCAGTGTGTTCTGCTGTCTTGCAGTGCTCGCTCATTCGCATCGATGTTCGCGGCGCCGCTAAACGACAGCTTCGTGGCTTCCCTCATCGCCGCTGCAACTTCTCCCCCACCAACGACATCCACACCACCGCTTTCACGGCAACGATAGCATCGTCTACAAGCAGTCGACACTCTGCTGATACGGCTTCGCGAGACCGTCGACCTGATGCTCGAAGTGTCAATTTCCCGCCCCTTCACAGGCCGCCGCAGCTTCGTTCGGATGCCCGCCGCAGACACGGGACTCTACACTATCCACACCAACGCCACGACGATCATACAAGGCAGAGGAGGCCTGGAAAAGGCGACTTGGACATTGAAGAGACTGCCCGGTTCTTTTGCAGCACCAGCAGCAAGCTGCGACATCGATTGCGGCGGCGGACAGAGCTCCGAAGGCATCTCCGCAACCATGACACGACCAGCGACACCACCACAGCGATCAAGACTTAGAAAGCTGGCTTCCGGCGACTGCGAACGATGGCAGCTTCCCTTTACTTACGACCAGAATGCTCTCGTGGGTCTAACATGCAGCCGCGATACCGTCGTCATCTTTGCCTCCTTCCTGCGACCACGACGAGCAAGACTGCGTACGAACCCCGTCTATCGATCGCGACACCAGCTTGCGACTGGATCTTCATCGCATCGACAGCAGACGACGACGCTGACATCGATCTCGACGGTCGGACAAATCGCAGCCCCTCGAGCGGAGCGTCTGCCTCCAGGGCGGACGGCTGACGACACGGCGAAAAGCTCACTTCCGATGTACACCCCCCACTTGGGATCACCGTTGGCCTTTACCACGACACGGTGCTAAGGCGGGCAAATTCAGCGCGGGTCGTCTTTTACTTGCGACTTCAGCACGATGTATGTACCGCGTCTTCAGCCAGGCCTGCCGCGAGCGCCACGACAACTCCCACCCCATACAAAGACGACATCCACTACTACCACAAGGAGTCCGGGATACATCTGTAGCTCGCAGTACCTTAGTGGGAAGCTGGCGGTACGATCTATGATCGGCGCCCGCTGTCAAGACTGCATGGATCGGGCATCGACACCCACCCAATACGACAGGTCTCCTTGTTCTACTTGGTACCGCAACGGAGGTCGAATGCTGTGACCGCCGGCCAAGAGCGCGCGCGAACGGCACTGCCGCGAATAACGACAAACAAGATACCTCCGGACGGCCACGGTAGACCCAGGGTTTTGATGTTGATGAACCAAGGTCAGAGTAGGAGAGGCTAGCACCAAGAACACCAGAAGGATGTCTTCAACCCCGGGCATTGCAAGAACAAGCATCCACCTGCTCGACTGCTCAGGCTAGCAACAACGTCTGGCGTTGTGTCGGGCTTCTGGTCGATCTGATCGGACCGGCCATGTACAACAGCAGCATGGCACGTCGGCCAAGGCTGCAAAGTTCTCTCAGCGCCGGTATCGAGGAATGTCGGATCGCTCCGTCTACTAATCAGCTGAGAGGATTCTTCGAGGTCTTGGTCTCGATGATAGGTCTTTTAGCCTTCCGACGATGACAGTGGGTATCTGGATCTCGTCGTCGACGAGATGGCCAATAAAGCATGTGTGCCTTCCCGGTCATAAAGGTCCACAGCCATGCATGAAAACGGCCTTCCCACTCTCAAGCGCCAGCGAGGGTACTTGCGAGGTCTAGTGCGTCCATGCAACGAGATGGTCCCCGAGATATACAGGAGTTGACAATATTCGTCAAGGATGATAGATGATTGTGAAGTAATGTCCTTTCATCCTTCGCCAGAGATACCATGTCAAGCAAGAGATGGATGAAGACGGGTCATCAACGTCAACGGGACGTTGGGGTCGACAGCGAAATGTTCCAGGACAGGCCGACCGACAGCGGCCTTCATTCTCAAGCCCAGTATGGAATTGCGCCAAGTTCTGCTGTAATGCAGCTCCGGAGGATAGAGCAAACATCATCGACAAACTTCAACGAAGTCTCCATCATGTTGCCTTTTATCGAGGCCGGTTGTGTCGAGTCCACTCAGATTTGCCCAACCTTGTACGCCTGGGTGATGTTCATAGGCAGGCAGCGCGACGCCGCCCAAGCTTGGAGTGGAGATGCGTCGCCGCGGGCTGAGGGTATCCCATACTCGAAATCATCCGGCCTGTCACCAGGCTTAGCATACACAGCCGCCGCTGCTTGTGTACTTCGTGGAGGTCAAGCAGGCTGATGACCGGTATCCTAAGGAGCTTGGCTTGGCCGTCTACCCTCGTCCCAGTCGTTCATGGGCGATGTCCTCGAGATCATCTCAGCGCTCTGTATTCCTCAACCGGTTTATGTCTCAATGTTAAGACGCGACATTGTGGTCGTTGTAGCCATGTCGCTTCGTCAGAGCCGATCGGTCGAGGGTTTGTCGTGTAGTCTGGTTCCCTTCGATGAGCTGCGAAGGCGAAAGTCCATTGCATTGCAAGGTCTCTGATGATTCATTGTTCAAGGCGCTGCTTCGTTGTCCGTGCAGACATGCTGGTGGGGCGCTACTGGCGACTCGGGCTTCGGGTGTTTCTTGCTCGGAGAGGCGCTGCGATATGAGGAGAAGGACAATCGTCTGAGTCTCTAAGCACTGCCGCAGGAGCAGAGAAGATGGTTCCCGAGCTTGCTGTTCCTGCATCGCTTGATGCCCGCTCGTTGCTCTCAGGATGTTTCCAGGCGCAGCCCCCGAGGGGAGGTAAAGGCGGCCGCCTCATACCCACACGTTCCTCTCTGCGAATTGCCTGAAGGTCTCCGTCAAGCCACTTCATTGCGTTACCCTGTCGTCTCCGCCGGTATAGACAGTTGTCGGGCGCTGCGGGGATGCCTTCGGGGATGCGATAAAGTCGTCGAGCAGACACCTCCGCTTCGATGGCAAGGCTCCAGGGGTCATGCGGCTCGCGAGGAAGGAGGCCATGTTGCACAAAGGCTGCTCAATGGTGTTGCTGTCTAGGCGCGCCCGTCGTGCGATAGTACTGCTGTCGCAAGAGGTCCGCTGTTAAGGGAGCGCTTCCAGAGGCCTGGTCAGTCTCGAAGTCAGCGAGAGCAAGGCTGTTGAGATCTGCTCCAGCATCACAAGAGCTTGTCTGCAGTGGTCAGTAGCTCTGCCGTTGTCGGTTTGGTGGTGCTGGTTGCGGTGATCGTGGTGGTCTGGAGATGGTGTTGAGGCCGCGGAGGAGACCAAAGCCAGCGCCAGGCTCAACACCATGGCCATAGAGGCGGCAAAGGACAGGAATATGATCTCGCAGCGCCTCGCATTGTGAAAGCCTTGTTTCTCAATAGGAGCTCCGCAGCAGCGCCGCAGTGATTCTTCTTCGACATTGAGGAGTTGCAGCTGGCGGTCTGTTGTTGGTCGAGGCAAAGGGTTGTTATGGTCTGCGAGGATTATCATGAGATTTCAGGATCGCTCCACAACAAGCATTGAGGCGCTGCAAGCTTGCTGCAATGGTGCACGACCCTTTGGAAGCTCATTGTCTCAGGTGGCCAACCCCTAAGTGCTGCCAATGGAGATCAGACATTGCATTAAGCCTTTGCAAGAGTCTTAGCATCAGTTGAGTCCATCTCAAATGCAGTATTAGACTCAGAGAGCTGAAGGCCTCCTGTTCCATGGGACCTGAAGTGCTCATGAGCCCTTGGATGCTCGTCGAGGCATGGGAGTAGAAAGGGCATGCTGTCAAGGGAGACATACGCCTACTGACACGCCCCGTTGCCGTTGCCGATGCTAGGGCCGCAGGCCAAACAAACTGGACCCTGTGTGCATGCAATCCCCGCAACGCTGCCGCCTCGTCGTCGTCATCGCCGCACAACTCTCTCGCTAAGATCCCACAAAGTCTCACCAACTTCTACACCAGACATACCCAATCTGAGGTCCTATCAAGATATAAAGGCCTGGATTGTACTATATTCCATCATCCCACCTCCGCGGTGAAGACGCATAGCGTAATGGAAAAGGCACCTCACCTCTTTCCGTGGTTCATATACCCAGGTTCGATCCTGACCGCCACCCATCAGGCGGTATATAAATATGGTGGGCTAAGGTGCGTCTTGCGTTTCATTGCTGTCACTACTAACAAAGAGGTTCGGCTGTGGTGGCTAAGAGGTATAAGAAAGATGTAGATCACCACGGGCAGCTTCAATTCCTATAGCTGTCCGATTAACGGTGCTTCGAACTTTTTGTTTTTTGCTTTTCCTTTTTGCTATGCTATGTACATGATTTCCTGCTTCTGTCTTCTTTTTGCCTCTACCTCTTTGCCGCTAAGCGAGCACACGCTGTTTTGCCACGCAAGAGTGCTCGCAATTCTTTTAGGTGAAGATGCTGTATGCTTATAATGTACGCATTACGCTTGTATTAGCATAGGTAAGAAGCTTAGAGAGTAAGAAGTCGCCGGAGTGTTATCGCAGCCTTGGGCGAACATGCCTTTGCTATCAATTGCTGCACCCGCGCTTTCTGCCTTGTCTAGCACGACAAAGACAGAGCGAGCATCTGCCTTAGACTTTGTGCGACGCAGCACGCTCTTATGCCTGCGAGTAACTCCTTTTTATGATTCTGGAGTACGAGACAGACGCAGTAGATCGCAGCACAACACTCAAAAGCGCGCGTTGAAACGAGTAAGTCAAGCTAATAGCAGAGCAATGCAACACCCATCAAGCCGCATTCGGATGGCGAGCTTTGGTTTAGTCTCACGAATTCCTACACTCCCGCGGATTCCAAGAAGCAATGCGAAGAAGACTTATGCTATTTCGCTGATAAGAGCCATCAGCGTAGGCAATAAGTTCATCCTCTCCTTTGAGCCACGACTAGTTTGTCAGGAATACAGCTTCTGAATCAACTCGGATTGAGACGTGCGTCTTAGTTCTGCTTCCTTTCCCGACGCATATCAAAGATGCGTCTAAACAAACTTCTTATGGATCGAAGTCACATAGTGCGAAAGATTCACCACAGTCAACACATTAAATCTTAGCAGGACCTGCATCCAACAGGATGGGTATCTTGGTTTCACATCTACATATGTTTCCACCCGGTCTCAATAATGACTTGCATCTCGTTGACAAGGCAAAAGCCGCCGGGCTCCGACTTCTTTGTTTCCGCAGTCCACTTTCCCAACTTCATACGTACGACCTGCTCCTTGAACAAGCTGGTTGTAGTCCACCTCAAAATGCGACTCCTCCATAACGATCGGAATATCTGAAATGGAGACAGTATGACTTCCGGCGAGTGTACGTCATCATGCGAGGTACCGTTGTAGCCGACTCTGACATTGGGGTTGAGAAAGACACCCTTGGTCGTGGAGAGAGGATTGTCGGCGTGTATCAGGCAGCACTCAGACGCTTCAACATGTGATGTTGCGAGGGAGTCGGGTATACCGCGGAAGCGTAAGGGTGGGCTGGCGAGGAAGGGCTCGATGGGCATAGCAACTGCGCATTGGTTAGTAAGTGCGCAGGAGGTCAGACAATAGCGGACTCACCTATTCCATTCCAGCATGAGGAGACGGGCACTGGCAATAGCTTCTCGGCTGCGTGCCTCGAGGCGTACGATCTGAAGTAAGGCCAAGTTTGCATCAAGGCTTCATGGCCGCTTGAGTCTCGGAGCGCAAAGGTATCGTAGAACTGCGGCGGCTTCTTAAAGTCGATGGAGCAGGCTGCCGCATAACGACCGCCATTGGTGTCCAGCAATCGCAGTACGTCTTCTGGGGTGAACACCACGTCGTTGAGAAACAATATGGTGTCGAAATGCTCGCCCTCCGCAGCCAGGCGTTCCAAGGGCTCAAAGACATGATTCCGTATGCTCGCCAGAAAGGGCATGCGCCTCAAGTATGTCTCCCCGTCCGATGCCTTGATCCATCCGTGGTCTGTCGGCGACTGCGCGATCTCATCCGTGTGCGATCTGTCGGAGAGTTGTATCGACCTCTTCACCTGCAGGGGTTCCAGCGCAGCATCGAGTTCTTCCAGTACGCCCTTGGTATAATCATAGCTGCCGCTCTCGTATATCGATACGAACACGTTCTCGACACCCAACTCTTGTACCAAAGCTACCAGCGCGTTGTTCCAATGCTCCCGGAGTAGTCGCGCGTTGTTCCAGTGCTGTGAGGCTATGTATATGCGCTTCGTATTACGAGGTGGAGGCGGGCCGGTCGTCGCAGATGTCTGGTACTTGGACAAGGAGAGGCAGTGCAGCGAGTCCCAGACAAGAAAGAAGAGGACCAGTATCCGGAATGCTGAGTATAGCGGATGGCGGCGGAAGGAGTAGAATCTATGACAGCGCATTAGGAGACTAGGTTCTTGCGTAACTACAGTGCCATTGAGAAGGGAAGGTTATGGCGCTCGCGACGAAGCAACGAGGACAAAGGGTGTAGTGAAGGCGCGCGAGTGAAAGAATGGAGCAGGTGCAACATACCACAAAAATCGTTCGCGCCTCCAATTGAAGCTCCTGACCTAGACGTTTGGGCGAAGCAAACGTCCGGGCCCTTGGTACAAACCTAGTGTGCTGCTAGGGACGGCATTTGGGTCGTATTGTAGTAAAGCCGAGATGGCCGTTTCATCGAGGGGGTACGATGGTGAACCGTGGATTTCACTCGGCACCTTTTTTTAGTCCCATCAATTTCCCTTCCGTTCCGTACAACCCGTGTAGAAGTGATTGCGCGAGGGTGATGCGACGTTTAAGTGCAGCTGGTTGGCCATCTTGTGGTAGTGTGCCGGGTGACTTTTGGGTGACAGCGACGGCGTCAGGGGCCAGACGCGACGGACGCGTTTACGTCAACGTCCCCGCATCACGTGGTTGCCCCACCCAACAATCAGGTAGCTCTCGAAGCCAGACTGGACGACCTGGCCTCGGACCTGTCCTGACTTCAACAATGGATCTTCTCACATCGACAACTTTCTTTTGCGACATCGAGGCATGTATGCGTTTGCGATAAGACATCATAGTGCTTACCGCTTACGCCATCAATGGAAGATTTGGCTCGACGAATAGCAGAAGCTGCGAGCAGCCACATCTGATAATGCAGCCTTCCTTTGTCAGCAGATCCGACCCTGCTTTTTCGCACACACAGTATCGACTTACAAATTCCGGAGAGTTTGTGGTTTCGGACGAAAACTATCGAACGTTTCCACTGGAGGACTGTCGATACCCTACCTAGGTGTATACTGACAATTGGGTTAGCCTGCTATCAGTAATCTCATCATGTTCGAGTACGCATTGCTTTCTCATGGCCACCATGATAGGATGACTCCGACCGGAGTCTTTAAGGCTGATCGGTGATTACTTCTTTCGGGTGGTACATGCTTACCTCGCTTCCTATCCCGCCAATCTGGTGTCTCGAGGATTCGCATCTCCGACCTCTCCGCACATTCGTCCGTCCAAGCGACGACCTTATATGTACACACTCTACACATGCCGCAGGTATTGGTCGATGAATCATCAGATCTGACGTCCGGTCACGTTTTATGTCCGCTGACTCCGCTAACACCAGAGGCTTTTCGTTGAACTAACGTCAGAGAAGTGTCCGACGAGTTGCAGCGCTGGAAATCTCTAGATCGGCCTAGTACTCACTGTAGCATGCAATGGCGCATCGGTACGTGGTCGAGAGTGAGACTTATCCTCGTAGATTGTTGCCGTTTTAGGGGCTATCGGGGACATATGCGAAGAGCACGCTATCGCCATGGCTCAACTCGCTGACACAACGTCCATATCGTGTCGTTTATTTTTCGCGCCAAGAGCTGTACCTTCAAGTTGCGCGAGAGTCTGACAAACCCAGATGCTGGGCGTGTAAGACGTGGAGTTAAGATAGCAGCCACGATGGAGGATATAAGCCTGTAGCACAGACTCTCAGTGTTGTGCAACATCACCACGTTTCCATACTTATCTTACAAGCCCGCCTTCCTCGGAAACCTTCCTATCTTCCTCACATCTGGCAGTCCAGGGCCGCTACTGCTACCTCTAGTTACCTCTTCGTTCTGTCTAGCATCTCCTCCCAATCGACAACAACCTTACGATAGCATCGCCAGAATGTCATACCTTTTCAAGCACTCCTTCATCGGAACCTTAGCCCATTACATCAAGCATCGAAAATTCGACTATGCGCGTACAAAAGCAAAGCCAATGTCTACATCTTCGTCAACTGACGATCTCCCTTTCCCAAAGGAAGCGGTCCCTGGAGCTGGAGATGCTGTTGGCACAGAGCTTAAACAGCACCAGACCACCCTCGTCGACTGGGATGGACCAAGCGACCCAAGTAACCCTCAGAATTGGCCTCAGTCCCACAAGATACTTGTGACTGTGCTACTATGCGTCTATACCTTTGCCGTGTACGTCGGCTCTTCCATATACACATCCTCACAACAAGCGGTCATGGACAAGTTCGACGTCAGCCATGTCGCGGCCTCGCTCGGCATTGCGCTCTACGTTCTGGGCTATGGAATCGGATGTCTGCTCTTCTCGCCGCTATCTGAAGTACCAGCCATCGGCAGGAACCCTCCGTATGCGGTATCTGGCTTTTTCTTCATCATCCTGTGCATACCGACTGCACTGGTGGACAACTTCGCTGGTCTGATGGTACTGCGCTTTCTCTTGGGATGTAAGTGACGCTCTTTGAATAACTTTTACGACACATACTGACTTCGACGTGCAGTCATGGCCTCACCCTGTCTCGCCACGGCTGGCGCATCGCTCGGTGACATCTGGACGATGGCTGAATTCCCATTCGCGGTTGCGCTCTGGGCGGCGGTCGCGACACTCGGTCCCGCACTTGGACCTACCCTATCTTCATATGCCGTCAAGGACTTGGGATGGCGCTTCTCAAGCTGGGAGCTTCTCATTATCGCAGGTCCAGTATACCTCGCCATATTGTTGGTACTGCCGGAGAGCTCCGGACCCACCATTCTGTACTACAAAGCGAAGCGCATGCGAGAGGATACAGGAAACCAGGAGCTGATGTCGGCCTCCGAGCGAAAGCAAAAGAACATGAAGGTCAGCAGCTTGCTCTTCGACGCGCTGGTCAAACCTTGGGAGATCAATGCCCTCGACCCTGCCATCTTGTTCACGACCGTGTACATGGGCTTGTGCTACGGCATCTACTACTCATTCTTCGAGGTAAGCACTCACCTTGCTCAAGCCACAAAGACGCTCACTGACGCATCCATCATAGTCCCTACCTCTCGTCTATCCTGTATACTACGGCTTCAACGCCGAGTCGACGGGCCTCGTCTTCCTCTGTATCCTCCCAGCCTGCCTTGGCGCCTTCGCCGCACACGTGCTGTACCTCAAGTACCGCGTCTTCCCCCGACTCATGAACGGGACGTTCGGCGAGCTCGAAAACCATCTATGGCCCGGCATGGTGGCTAGTCCCGTCATCGCTGTAGGGCTGTTCATGTTCGCATGGGCATCAAGACCCTCGGTCCACTGGATGGTGCCTACCATTGGTCTCAGTCTTACTTGTTTTGGAATCTACTTCATCGCGCAAAGCGTTTTGCTGTACATCCCCAACATCTATCCGACATATGCAGCCAGCATCTTCAGTGCCAATAGTCTTAGCAGAAGCGCGTTTGCGTTTGCGGCGATCCTGTTCGCCAGACCCATGTTCCAGGGTATTGGGATCGATGGTGGTGTGAGTTTGCTGGCGGGATGCATGGTGTTGTGTTCGTTTGGCATCTTTGCACTATACAGATACGGCAAGACATTGCGAGAGCGGAGCCGTTTTGCTGTCGCTTGATGAGGGGGAAATAATGAACGAGGCTTATCAGCAGCCTCAATTCAACGCCGACTGGAAATGAGACGACATGAACGGGCATGCTTTGGAGGGACATTAAGAAACTTACGACTTTTATAATCCATGCTTAGACTGAATAGATAGGCACGAATTCCATACAACTTCACTCACCACTTTCGTTCTCCTAGGCGATGTGAGGTCTGCTTAAGTTTGCAAAGAAGAGTGCCGCGCGGTCGTATTGGATGGGGATCGGCGAACGCAAGCCCATGATTTGCACTGGGCACCCACCCGCCGTGGGTCTGCACATCACCTCGCACCGACTGCGCAACCCGTTCACGTTGCAGACCCCGGACCCGTCATACCACGCACCACTGCGCATATGTCATGTCCTTCTGGCTTTCGTGCGCGAGCGTGAAGAGTCTTGTCGCGAGCTCTCAAAGAGGGCTCCAGCGCAATATACATGCGCGCCCTTCCCAACTCCTTCGCCCAGCAATCTGCGGCACGCGCGCGCTCCGAGGTTACATTCATTCCAAAATCCTGCGATATGCTCACGATGACGGAACACCGGCACTGCAGATGACTCAGAAGCACGAGGAGCTATCCTTACGGCCGATTCTGCGATGCAGCTTTCAATAGCTCCCGCCGTGGTCAAACCATTGGTCCCGCGTCAGCGCGTTTGCTAGCCCTTGGGCGTGTCATTTTCGCGATGCCAATGGGTAGCCACTGTCGCGAACCTCCCGCAGGAAAACTTAGTCTCAGGCTAGACCCACACACCTCTCCACCAAGAATACTGCGCCGTAAATCTTGGCTGACTGATCCGGCAGAAGAACGGTCAGGCGGATGATATGTATGGGAAGGGCGCAGCCAGATGGTCAAGGCGTAAGTGCTCGAGCAGACCATGTCTTTGTATTGATCGCTACTGTCACACAAGCCAAGACGGCTGAAGATAGACACCCTTATTTGAAGGATGCGGTTCTGACAGGGCTGAAAGGGTCTGTCTCAAAGGGGAATGGTTAACGCTCGGTGCCCCTGACTTAAGCATCGCTTGAGCCGTAGCCGACGCCATCCCAACACCAACTCACCAATTTGTTCGGACCGGTACCCCCATTGGGATGAAACCACTGCAACCATGCAGCCATGAGAAGATTCCTGCAGGCAGCCACCGAGAGACCCGGTGTTTACACTGTCCACGGGTACCGACTGCAGATTCAGGAGGTCGCTTTGCCACCAGGATCTTCTTCTTCCAACTCACCCAGGATTGCCAAACCAGCGCAAGAGGTAATGCCAACTCGAGCAGAGGTTGTTGGCTTTATGTGTCTGTCCATACTATAGGCACGCAACAACGAAGCCACCGGGAAGCTGGACCGAATGCCGTCCTGAGCCGTTCCATTATGCATCAGCAACTCTCCTTCCTTTTGCTGACGGTCGAAGGAGCACTCTCGACTGTTTAACCGAGATTGATGCTATCGATACTCAGACACGGCCCATTCACCGGTCTTGAAGCTAGGGTGAGGCATCACATGGAAGCGTTTCCAAAAGCCATGTTGATGGTTAGCGCTCGCCTAGACGCAGGTACTGCTGGACGCCCGACGACACTTCAGACCCGAAGCAGTTAGGGTCCAGGCACCTCTACCAATGGCATGGAACTACGGAAGCCATCGTTCTGTTCCTGCAGGCACACGATGTCTGCCGTCTGAATCTGCACGATGGCCTCATGCCACCAAACGGCGCAGTCAGCGTCCGACCCTTCTCGCTCATGCAGGTACAGCCCTGTGGGCCAAGACTAGATATAGTGCAATCTCCCATGTCTTCTTTTCTCATCGTCAGTCGCACTGCTTTCCAGTTCCTCGTCAAGTCACTCTTTCGAGTCTACATCCTAATTGCAGCATTTTTGCTTGCGTCCTTTCGTTGAGTCCGCTCATCACGATCTTTACTGGCCCCTGGCCGTCC
Organism: Alternaria arbusti; assembly: GCF_024043155.1. Classification (NCBI taxonomy): domain Eukaryota; kingdom Fungi; phylum Ascomycota; class Dothideomycetes; order Pleosporales; family Pleosporaceae; genus Alternaria; species Alternaria arbusti. The sequence goes on along the minus strand of NW_026249950.1, from coordinate 434,055 downwards.
TATCATTCAAAATCGCATATCGTTGTTTATATCGTTAATACCATAATCATGTCTCCATCAATGTTCACTCGCGCTGCTTTTGCAGCTGGACTCCTTGTCTCTGGCGCTGTTGCGACTTACGACGCTGCCGCCAAGACGAACATTGCTATGTACTGGGGACAGGGATACGATCAGATCCCACTGATTGATGTCTGCACTGACCCTAACGTCGACATTGTCAACATCGGCTGTCAGTTACTCTATCTTTATTCTTTCGACTAGGAAGCAATGCTAATACTTTCTGAACATACAGTCATCAATTCGTTCCCTACGGTGCGAGGCGCATACCCCGGAAGCAACCATGCCAACGCGTGTGGCAGTGATGTATATTACGATCCGGTCCTGAAACAGAACAGTACTCTGTACAGTTCATGCCCTGGCATAGAGGAAGCCATCAATGCTTGCCACAGGAGGGGCAAGAAGGTCATGCTCTCCATCGGAGGTGGTTGGCCTACGAACTACTACCTCAAGAACCAGGACGTCGCCGAATGGACCGCGGAGTTCCTGCTCGGTGCCTACGGCAAAGTCACCCCTGAATGGAAGGACGCCAACAAGCCGCGTCCATTCGGAAGCGCGTTCGTAGACGGCTTCGACATGGACCTCGAAGCGCAATTCTACGACATGCCCGGAGGCGACGAGAAATTCATCTACGCCAACTACGAACACTTCGGCAACTACGTCCAGAAACACTCGAGCATGCTTCTCTCTGCCGCTCCTCAGTGCATCGTTCCTGATGCTAGAATCTCCCCGATCATGAAGCTGTTGAAATTCGACATGATCTTCACTCAGTTTTACAACACTTGGGAGTGCTCTGCTGCCAAGGAGGTCGATGACAAGAAGAAGGGGAAGCCAAGCACTTTCACCTTCGACAAGTGGATCAACGAGATCAAGAACACAATGAACCCCAACGCCAAGTTCTACATTGGATTGCCTGCCGGTCCTGCCGGCCTCCCTACCCACAAGGAGCACTACGTCTCGCCTGAAGATGCCGACTACTTGCTCGATTTCTACAAGAAGAACCCCAACTTTGGCGGTGTCATGCTATGGGAAGCGACTGTCTCTGTCGAGAACCCAACATACGGCCAATCATTCGGTACTTGGATGAAGAAGTCTCTTGACGGTACTTTCAAGAAGGACTTCCACCCTGTTGTGTCTTCCAGCACTCTGTCCTCATCCACTGCTACCCCGACTTCGACCAAGCTGTCATCCTCCAGCACCCCTGTCTCGTCTACGATGGTTTCGTCTTCCACTCCCATCTCCAGCAGCGCCATGACTTCCAGCACCCCTGTCTCCAGCAGCATGGTCTCCTCCAGCACTCCCACTCTCAGCACCATGATCACCAGCAGCAGCGCCTCATCTTCGTCTGCCTACGCCACCTCCAGCTCAGCTTCCAGCAGCAGCTCTGTCCACGTTTCTTCCAGCTCATCCGTCGCAGAATCGTCTTCTGTCGCCTCCAGCTCTTCTTCCGTCCAGGAGAGCAGCTCAGTCTACAGCGAGATGCCCACTGCCAGTGAGAGCGCCAGCTCCGTTGCGACTGTCAGCAGCACCATGATCGAGCCCTCGTCCATCGCTACCATCTCTGCATCTGCCTCCAGCAGCGAGTCAGTCTACGTTCCTCTCCCAACTGAGACTATCACTGCCAGTTCCGTCGAGTCAGTCAGCAGCAGCATGGTTGAGTCGTCTTCCGTCCCCGAGATCACCGCCACTATCAGCGCCAGCTCGGTATACGAGACCTTCAGCACCATCGAGACCGTCTCAAGCACCCTCATTGAGCCGTCATCCGTTGCCACGATCTCTGCTTCCGAGACCGCCAGCAGCTCTTTCTACGTTCCTTCCCCGAGCGAGACCTCTGCTTCCAGCGAAGTGTCCTCGTCGGCCTCAAGCTCCAGCGACATGTACCCGACTAGTACCGTCTCTGCGACTACCCCCGGTGCTTCAAGCTCCAGCGACATGTACCCCACCGACACTGTCTCTGCGTCCACCCCCGAGGCTGCGTCTTCTACCCCATACGTGCCTTCCATGGAGTACAGCATGTCATTCTCTGCCGTTTACCCATCTGAAGTCCACTCGTCTGTTGTCTACTCATCCGGTGTATACTCCACCGCATCGCCGATGTACCCCACCGACACTGTCTCTGCTACATACCCTGCTGAGAGCTCCAAAGGCTCTGTTGCATCCAGCACTGGCCACGTGAGCACCCCATCCGTAACGGAGAAGCCTGAGTACCCCGAGTACCCCGAGTCTTCCAAGGTTCCCGCCGGCTCCACCACCTCAGTCGTCACAAGTAAGTTTGCAACAAACCCAATAGCACACAGAGATCACTGACATTTCCTAGCTACCTACGTCGACGTTTGCCCTACTGGGTTGACCACCGTCACCACCACCTACGTTGCGACCGTCTGCACCAAGTGCGCAAAGCCCACCGGCTCGACCGACGTACCTGAGGGCTGGACCACCAGCGTCTACACTGCCAGCACCGTCACCGTGACTATCACCAAGCCCATCGCTACCGCCACTCACGTGCCTGCATACCCATCCTCTGCTCCTTCCGTCGCATACCCTGCAGACTACCCGGCTAAGCCCGTGTCCTCAGGCAAGCCTGCATACCCTGCCGTCCCTGAGGCGTCTATGCCCGCATACCCTGTTGCGCCTGAGGCTTCCAAGGCTGCCGAGTACCCCGCTGTTCCTGAAGCATCGATGCCCGCGTACCCTGTCGCTCCTGAGGCGTCCAAGGCTGCTGAGTACCCATCCGTTCCTGAAGCTTCCAAGGGCGCTGAGTACCCATCTATGCCCGAGGCCTCCAAGGCCGCAGAGTACCCTGCCATGCCCGAGTACCCCAAGAAGCCAGTCGAACAAGAGGCTACTAGCACCATGTACATGACCCTCACCAAGGTCGCAATGTCCACCTACACTCCCGCTCCTTACCCAACTGCTGGGGGTGCTCCTTACGTTCCCGCCGGCCCTGCCATGAACGGTACCAGCATGTACGCGCCTATGCCTACTGGTACTGGTAAGCCTGCCATGCCTTCCCAGTACATGCCGCCTGCGGAGTTCGAGGGCGCTGCTAGCCGTGTTGGAGCTGGATTCATGATGCTTGTTGGTGTTGTTGGTGCCGTTCTACTTCTCTAGGCTGGATGGTTGAATAGTGTTGTTTAGTAGTTGGATGTTTACGTTTCTCATGTCACTTCGTACGTTTTTTTAGATACCACTAGGTGTAGTTGTATGCCATGCGAGTACGCGCGATTATTCTTCCTGTTCATACTTCGTCAATATCAATTATGCCCGCCAACCTTCACAACGATGCGAGCCTAGAAGATGCTAAAAATCCACACGCTTCATAGAAACAAGTGACAGCATGCGCGTCAATCCCAAGGTCTTTCGTCGTGATGAATGGATAGCGTGATATCAGAGGTAATGTCGTGACTGTCAATAATATTGAGGGCTGGCTCTAGCCTATTAATGATGCAGGGTGGAAGATGGGTGTTGGGGATCGGCTGCGGGAAGCCGCGGGGGTGAAGCTTGGAGCTCCAAAACGTGGGTGGAGTCACCTTTCGTCATTCCCTCGCGGCCATTGAACACACGCGAACGCGCAACTTACACCAACGCCACAACTTCTTTGTCGCGATGCCCATACGGAAGCGATTTCACTTGCGTATTGTGCCACCTGACTGAATTTACTTGCACAGCCTAACATCGCACTTACTCAGCTGTTTTTGGAAGCAGCGCCTCCGGTACCTCTTGCCTCTCGCGACTTCCTCGAGCTACGCTTTCAAGATCCATCCAGCCTCTAGCAAACTACACGACGTGCCACGATGAAGTACACTGTATACGATCGCTTACTTAAGCGCGAAGTCGGACAACAGCCTAGGAAATACTCGGACATTCGATCAATATACGGCGACCGCAAATGGGTGGACGACCTCGATATCGTGAACGAACTAGAAGGCCATAATGGATGTGTCAATGCTCTCAGGTATGCAATCACCCTAATTATACATCGGTGTCATAGTCTGACTCTACCAGCTGGTCGACCTCTGGCCGCCTCCTCGCCTCTGGCTCCGACGACCATCGCATCAACATCCACTCGTACCACCCCGAATCGTCGACGTCGCAGTTCAACCTTACCACCTCAATCCAGACAGGACATAATTCCAACATCTTCTCCGTGAAGTTCATGCCCTACTCCAACGATCGCACAATTGTCAGCGCGACAGACGATGTACGGATATTCGATATCGAGCATTCAGGCCACTCCGCCCTCCGGTCTACAGGCAATGCGGGCAGTACAGGCAGATCACGCCGAAGACTGACGCTCACAGAAGGAGATACCAACGCGAAGGCATTCCGTTGCCACGCCGACACGGTGAAGCGGATTGTCACTGAAGACAACCCTTTCTATTTCCTTACGTGCTCGAACGATGGCGAGGTACGACAATGGGATGTACGGCAACCCTCCAAGGCATATCCACCTCCACGAGACACCATGCTGCCCGCATGGGCGAGAGATGAAGACGCCTCAGACAGCATCCCGCCGCCACTCATCTCGTATGCTCGGTATGGACTGGATCTCAATACCGTGTCATGCTCGCCTAGTCAGCCGCATTACATTGCGCTAGGTGGGGCACATCTCCATTGCTTCTTGCATGACCGACGGATGCTTGGCCGCGATCTGAACAACGAGCGTGGATCTAGGCTTTCAAGTCCAGAGAATTGGAACGATAATGACGATGAGCTATTAGGAAAGGCGACGCAATGTGTGAAGAAGTTTGCGCCCAATGGAAAGCAGCGCATGAAGAGAAACGATGGCGGTCACATCACAGCATGCAAAATCAGTGATGCCGAGCCTAACGAGCTCGTTGTGAGCTGGTCTCAGGACCATATCTACAGTTTCGATATGCTACGGGCGCCAGATGCTAGAGAGAACGTGACGCCCATCAAGACATCGAACAGTGCATCTGGCCATCGCGTCAAGGACACGAACAGGAAACGCAAGCGACCGAAGTCTAGTACCCTGTCGCAAGAAGGCGTCGAGAGAGCCGAATCGAGACAACGTACCGAAAGTGCTGATGAGGATCTGGCACTGCGAGTGACATATGGAAATGGCCAGAGCGAAGACATCCGCATACATCCTCCTGCTGAGAATCGCATGACTCAGGAGGAATTGAATGATCTACGAGCATCAGACCATTACCGCATTGCAAGTACAACCGTCAAGATAGCGAAACGAATTTTCGAGCTAGGTGAGCTTGGAGAGTCTGGCATCCATCTCGCATGCACGTCCATTGTAGGTCTAGCGAACTCGATCTTGCCCGATATGGATGACATCGATAGGACGTGGGGCTATCCAATCGACCCAGACCCTGTGGACGTTGCAGTACAAAACAAGCTCCGCGATAGCAGGGCAGCGTCTCGTCGGTTCGTGCAAGCAGCAGGCACATTAGCACGGGTGCTAGGTGGGCAGCTTTTGACTGGATCAAGCTCTGATGCCTTGATCGCTCAGTACTTTGCTTCCATACAACCAGCACCACGAGAGCGCGATCCACCACAACACGAGCAGTTTGGATACGACTTTCTAAAAGCCATACTGCTGTGGATCGACAGTGGCCCAGGAGCAGTGGTAGAAGGATTTTCGAGCCGAAGTGGTAGTACTCGCTTTCCCATCCCCCATGGTTCGGATATGGATGCCATTCAAGAACGACTGATCCCATATCTGATCGAATTGGCAGACGACACTAAGATCATCAATGTCGATGCTTCCAAATATGAAACAGATAGCACTCGAGTCTTGTACGACTCTGAGTTTGAGGCTGTTGATGCGTTCGGCCATGCCATCACGATATCATTTGCGGATCTCACCGGCGAGAATGAGTCCACATCGGAAACGGCGTCTTCTAGCGAGCCCACACAAAGTCGAGCTACGGCAAAACGGAGATGGGTGTACTATGTTGGGAGGGGTGTTCTGCGCAATGCCGCCAAGGATATCAAGTTCGCTTTCGTAGACCGCGCTTACGGCGGCCAAGGCATATCAGACAAGACGATCAGAGCTGAAGAAAAAGCGTTGAGAGAGAAGCAGGAGGACATCGATCCCTCGGTAGACGAGGGCCCGGTTCGTGATGCAGAACTTATCAGCACATCAACACGAGAGGCAGGCGATCAGGAAGAGGTTGTCTCCAGCTCTGCTAATGCGAACGAGTCGGGTTTTGTGGCTATTGAGAGCGCCGATGAAGAGAACGAAGACGGGGATGAAGAAGAAGAGGACGACGATGATGATGACGATGAAGACAGTGATGGTGATATAATATCGGATGATGGAGAAGAAGAAAACGACACTGACGACGAAGACGAAGAAGGCTTATCACGCACAAGATCTGGAAACATGTTATGGCGATCAGACTTTGGCCGCAGTCGCTACGGGCGATGGAAGGTGGAGCGCGATGTACCTTGCGTACCTCATACACGAGTCTACACTGGGCATTGCAACGCCAGGACAGTCAAAGACGTCAATTACTTCGGACTCCAGGATGAGTATGTGGTCAGCGGAAGCGACTCTGGCCACGTGTTCATCTGGGATCGCAAGACAGCGGAACTTGTAAACATCTTGGAGGGAGATGGAGAGGTGGTCAACGTCATTCAAGGTAAGGAGAAATGAGTACACAACCAAGATGATACAGGCTCTAACATGTTTAGGTCACCCCTACGAACCTACGATGGCGGTTTCCGGTATCGACCACACGATCAAAATCTTCTCTCCAGACGCGCAGCTCCAGCGTAACGCACGGAAAGGTGTCGGAGTGCATTCGTCCGATCCGGCTGCTTTCTCCAGTCTGAACTTCGGTCGTCGCCGTCGCAACCGCGCTGCCGAACCTGAGGCTGAAAGCGAGACTGCCGTCGATGCCCCTAGCGACAGTGACGATGAGGTTGCCCCCGGTGGACTCAGCAGTCGACGGAGGATGCACCAAGCTTATCAGATTACAAGTCAGAACGATATGGACCGGAAAGGCGGAAGAGACGATTACTTCATCAGTCAGGCTGTTTTCGCGCAATTGGCTCGGCATATTGCCCGTGGGCAGGGTGCTGGTGGTGGAGGTGATGAGGAAGGAGAGGGTGGTGGACCGGTTGTCATCACAGAAGAGAACTGCAATGTCATGTAGGCGAGACTGAACATCTGAACGACTTCATTATGCCTCTTGGCTTCCCAGCTACCAATCCAATTATATTGACGCAACCAAATGTCCTTGCGCCGCTTCAAGCTGACCCCTTTTGTCGAAGATTATGACTCGGACCCAATGCCGTAAGCGTTTATGAGGCCTTCTTCTGCGTGGCCTTGAGTGCCTTCTTCCGATTGCTCCTGATCATAACCACTGAGAGGAAGCTGCCGACGACCGTAGTGCCCAGGATGAGGAGGATGACGGGGATACGGATGGCCCAGACGCGTGGGAGGAAGAGGGAGTGCAGGATGTGGTCGTCGTCTACAAAGGGCTGTATAGAGTCAGTATGTGTATCAGAACGAAGTGATCATACAAAAGCATACCATGAACAGAGTCCAGACAGTGTAGTAGACGAAGATGGCAGTCGCTGCGATGAGCATGCTGAGGCCTACGAGGCGATCGGCCTGTGATGGTTGGTCAGTGCACAGCCTTGAATGCTACGCATGTGAGAGCATACCATTGTGAAGATTGGCGAAAGAGTGAACGAGTGTATTAGCTTAGAGTAATGGTGGTTACAATCACCTCGCTGGCCCTTCCCCCCAAAGTCGCGCCAAGCCAAGACCCCTGTCGGCGAAACCGCGGCCCGTTCGCCGCAACCTTCGATCGCCCAACCGCCTGTAAGCTAAACTTTTGCGAAGCGCGTCACTCTCCGCCTCAACACTCGCCATCCTCCACCTCCAACACGACCCACTGCGCGACGATGGAGGTCGCATCAGCCGTCCGTCTGCCCTCACCGGAGCCCGAGATCGACGCCCACGAGGTCCCGCGCAAACGCGAGCGCTCCCCATACGATGGACCGAGTGCTGGGCCATCAAAGCGAAGCAGGAGGGATGAAGAGGAGGACGACCGTCGCAATGGCGGTATTGGCCGTCGCCCGCCACCAAAGCCTACGACCAACGACCTTCCCGATGACGACTCCCGCTTGAAGCTGTTCCAGAATGCCTTCAGCGCGAACCGTAAGCTGCCCGTTGACGACTCAAAGACACGTGCTGGAGGCGCGTATATCCCCCCGGCGCGCCTGCGCGAGATGCAGAAGTCGATTACGGATAAGAGTAGCCCTGAGTTTCAGCGCATGGCGTGGGAGGCGCTCAAGAAGTCGATCCAGGGTTTGATCAACAAGACGAATACGGCGAATATCAAGATGATTGTGCCGGAGCTGTTCTCGGAGAACCTGGTGCGCGGACGTGGGCTGTTCTGCAGAGCTATTATGAAGGCGCAAGCGGCGAGTTTGCCTTTCACGCCTATCTATGCGGCTATGGTCTCTATCGTCAATACGAAGCTGCCTCAAGTTGGCGATCTGCTGGTTCGGCGCCTGATTGTGCAGTTCAGGAAGGGTTTCAGGAGGAACGACAAGGCCGTGGCGCTATCGAGCACCATGTTCCTGTCGCACCTCGTCAACACGCAAGTCGTCCACGAGATCTTGATCGCCGAGATCCTGCTCCTCTTGCTGAACAAGCCCTCCGACGACTCTGTTGAGATCGCCGTCGGTATCATGAAAGAGGTCGGCGCTTTCCTCGACGAGATGAAGCCTGCGATCGCGAATGCCATCTTCGACCAGATGCGCAACATCCTCCACGAAGCCGACATCGACAAGCGCACACAATACATGATCGAGGTTCTTTTCGAGGTCCGACGTACAAAGTACAAGGACAACCCGGTTATCAGGGAGGACTTGGACCTGGTAGAGGAGGAGGATCAGATCACCCACAACCACACGCTCGAGGGTGATTTGAAGGTCGAGGATGGTCTCAACCTCTTCAAGGTCGATCCCGACTACGAAGCGCACGAGGAAGAGTACGCGAAGATCAAGGCAGAGATCCTAGGCGAAGAGGAGGGTAGCGACGATGATGGATACACAGATGCGTCATCTGAGGATGAAGAGGACGAGGAAGTGAAGGCCATGGACGTCAAGGATCAGACCAACGCGGATCTCGTCAACCTGCGAAGAACGATCTATTTGACCATCAAGAGCAGCGGTGGCTTTGAGGAGTGCGTGCACAAACTCATGCGCATCAACCTGCCACATGGCTTGGAAAACGAGCTCACCACGATGATCGTCGAGTGCGCCAGCCAGGAGCGCACATACGAGAAGTTCTACGGCATGATTGGAGAGCGCTTCTGCAAGCTGAACAGGATGTGGACCGACCTTTTCGAGGAAGCCTTCGCGCACTACTACGAGACTATCCACCGCTTCGAAACGAACCGCCTTCGTATCATCGCACAGTTCTTCGCGCATCTGCTAGCATCCGACGGTATCGGCTGGCACGTCTTCCAGGTGGTCAAGATGACGGAAGAAGATACCACGTCTAGTTCGCGTATCTTCGTCAAGATCTTGTTCGAAGAGCTCCTAGCGTCTCTCGGGCAGAAGGTCGTTGTGGAGCGCTTCAAGGACCCCATGCTACAAGACAGCCTTACTGGACTCTTCCCCACCGATGCCGACGACCAGAGCAAGACCCGCTTCTCGATCAACTACTTCACCGCGATCGGTATGGGTGTGCTTACTGAAGGCATGCGCGACTGGCTCAAGAACGCTGCGCCCAAGCCGAAACCGCTGCCCGAACCAGAGAGCGACTCCGACGACGACCGCAGCGTTTCGTCAAGATCAAGCTACAGTTCGAGCAGCTACTCACGCTCCCGAAGCCCGGTTCGCAGAAGGCGCGACTCAAGATCGAGGTCCAGATCCGACTCCAGAGGACGATCATACACACGCAGCCCTACGCCAGCCCGCAAACGTGGAGCCCGTGGCAGAAGCGACTCTTACAGCTCCGCATCACGCTCTCGATCCCGCTCCCCAGCACCACGCAAACTCAAGAGCAAGCGCTCCTACTCAACCTCCCTCTCTCGATCCCGCTCCCCCGTGCCCAGGAGACGCGGCCGTAGCCCTTCATCCTCCCGATCCCGTTCTCCACCCCCGAAATCCAAGACAACACGACGAGGACGCAGCCCATCCGGCTCGCTATCCCGTTCTCCACCTCCGACACGCCGCCGGAAGTACACTACATCCCCCTCGCGTTCCCCATCCCCGCCACCGCGCCATCGTGGTCGTGACTCTAGCACTCCGCCGCCCAGGCGTAGACGTGGCTCGAGCAGTGCCCCGCCGTCAAAGGGGAAAGGAAAAGCGAGAGCGGATAGCGGTAGTCCACCTCCGCGTCGCACTCGCAGGAGGGATACTAGTTCCCCGCCGCCGCGGGAGAAGGCCAATAGCAAGGCGAGGGCGGATAGTGCTAGCCCGCCGCCGAGGATGAAAAGGGATGATAGTGGAAGTCCGGCACCGAGGGTGAAGAGGGATGGTAGTAGTCCGCCGCCGAGGAGACGGAGGGATTCGTAGGTGAAGTTGAAACGGACTTGACAGCATCGTGGGGTTATGGGAATTGGCGTTACATCGTTTGTGAAGACAGAGATTGAATGGAATGGTAGCATTGCGTTTTGTCTGAAAGCATAATCGCGATGATTGGGTGAGAGTGGTATGTGGGATAGTCTCAGCGTCAGTAGACATTTACATAGCTACATCAAAACAGGATATTACCTCACGATAAGAGCCTCTCCTTCCGCCTGTAATCGCATTTCTCGTCACTAGCTCAGCTCTTCCACACAAACCCCGAAACCCTTCAACTTCTCAATTCCTCACACCCTCAGATCAATCCCCAAGCCGAGAACTACGTTCAGGCCTCAACGCAGTACTTGCCGAAGTAAACACCATCAGCACAGCCGCGTAAGAAGCCGTACGGCTGCAGTCGCATGCATGGAAGCTGGACATCATATTGAACGGATCGACAGAGGCGCTGGCTTGCCGGATGTTCGTTGGTTGCTCTGCCGTGATCTCATACTTCGCGTTCACCGGTCATCGTGCTAGCGTCATTCCTATGGCATGTGGCTGGCGCTCATCGCTTACGTGCTTTGGAGGCGTCCAATTGGGTTTATACACAACACAACCGGTCGCAGAACGCTAGTGCTAAGAGGAGAAGGACCTTTCCAAGGTTCTGCTGTGCGACAAGAACGATCACACCTGATTATATTGAGCCGGTCGAGGTCGTAGTGACCGCTGCCTGCGCGAGTGAACCTACGTTTTACTTCCTGGGTGAAACTAGGTCGAATTTACTCTGTTTATGGTTCTGGAGGACATTCTACACCAGCGTTGAAGTTGCGACGTGATTGTTCGAGTACGGACTACCCAGGTGTCGTACTGTGACGTACCTTTGGAAGACGAGGAGGAAAGAACACACATCAGAAGTCATGCCGATCGTCAGCGTATACACTGTTAGTGACATCAGTCTCTTCTTGTTTATCGCGTTACGTAGTTGTCCAGATACTAACTGGCAATCAGGGTTTCAAGTTCCGAGTTAATGAAAGCGTTTACATCAAGAATACCACCACCCAAAGCCTTCGTGGGCCTTACCTAATTTCCGAAACTCACGATGGTCCGAAATACACGCTCGAAGATGTCAAAGGAGACTTGGCAGCAGGCGGAAAGAAGTTCGATGAACACGAGTTGGAGCACGCTGGCCTGGATTTTCATGAACACAAGCTGGAAATCAACAAACAAGAGTCAGAGACCACTGATCACGAGTCGGAAAGGATCCGCAAAGGAGAGTTGCAAATTGTCGAATCTGGTTTGACTCCCGCTGTAGAAGAGTTGGATTTCGATGAAACTGAGCCGCATCTTAAAGACCATATATCACCAAATACTTTGCGAGACGACGTCATAGACTCCCTTGGCGACATGAGCAGTCAGAAACAGCCACCAATGTCTGATGATATCGATCAAACTCAGGATAGAAGTGCGACCACGTCGGATACATCTATCCCTGGTAATTCGAGTGGTAGGATTCCCGCCGGAAATATTGCACACGTCGACAGTCAAGATATGTACTCAACGGCCTCCGTTAGAGAAGATACAGAGAAAGATCTCATCGAACGATTTACCCGTCGCTTGGTGGCCGATTTGACAAGCACAGCCATTCTTGAACGCGTAGCCAGTATTCCATTACCGGAACTCGAAGCCTTACTGAAAGCATTTGCGGGGCGACTTCACGAGGAGTCTACAGCTCCGTTTGGATGGAAAGCATCCGTAGATCTATGTCGGGAGAGCGGGTGAGTTCTGAGACCATGCCCAAAGTCGATAACTTACAATCTTCTCGGATAGTTACTAGTAATTCATGAGCTTACACATACTTTGCAGAACGATCATCAACGCTATTACATGGATCGAGCCTCTGATTAGAGATGAACCGAAGGAACCGTCAGCGGAAGAAGACTCACCGGAGGATACTCCGACACGTGATTCATTCTTCGAGGATCAAAGCAATGTCAGCGACGGGCCAGATGCCGCAGAACTATCGCGATTCGACCATGATCCAGGCGCGCAGGTAATCCCACCCGGCTCAAAGAGCTACAAAGAGTTCATATCGGAATCACAAGCGTATCGTTGGCTTCTTTTGAAGCTACAAACCGAAGCAGAAGTCCACTATCCCGGTCAACACACTAAATGTGATATCGGCCAAAAGATACTTAACGAATCTCTTCAATCGATGAGCAGTCAGAGACCAATGCCAGCCGTTCATATGAGTATTGTTGTCGATTGGGAGCTGGCAAATTACATCAAGTCGCTACACCTGTCGCTCTCTGAAGACATTTGGGATCATGTACTGTGTTTGACGGGGTCAGACAGTGATCTTCAAGCTGTCACTGTGGCCACATATCTACGTATGACATGGCCACTCACGGGTGAACGTCTGGGAGGTATGCTGCTGAAGCTCTTGCAATGCCAGTCAGATCGTGCATGCTCATGTATGTATTGCCTAAACTCCTGCGTCTCGTATACTGATGCAGGGCAGACGAACTCTCGTCCACACTCTTTGTTGAGTTTAATATCATTTCCACTGGTCACTGGCAAATATGGGTTCATGGCGGCCCATACACGGTGTCTGAGTTCGCAGAACAGATCGCATGGCTAGCAACCACGTTACGGCTGTCGCCAAAACAGGAAACACTGGTGGTGCTGTCACCGCAACTGTCGATCTTGCCAAGAGAAACACCAAACGAACAAGACATAAAGGAAGTTACGATATGGAGTGAGCTCGCGTTCAACATCAATGACAACGATAACACAGGCACTTCGAGTGAAGGCACTTGCTGGACTCAGTTGTTTACGAACCCTGTCTTGGTCAGCGGCTATCCTATCCTCCGAAAGTTTACACCAGCTGCTGGTCTTGAGACATCATTGGACATCATGGCGGGCCTTGTGAAAGCCCACCAGGTAGTTAGTCTCGAGAACAGAATTGTGATGAAAGGCTTCAGTTCATTAGTAGTTGCTTCTGCAATTGATGGCGCTTTCATACGGTGGCATGTTTTCACAAGCGGGAAACTCGGCGAACGCATATCTTATTTCGACCCTCGGGTAGAGAAGTCGGTTACAAACGAGGCTAACGTGCCTCTGATCAGCTCATTGAGTAGCTTTCGTCACATCATAGGATGGTGCTCAAAAGTGACAAGCTTTTGTGGTAAGTTGGGCGCCGGCGGTGCGGTTCATCTCCCAAAACGATTTTGACATTTGATTAGGACATCCTCAGGCTACGCTCGACGTTTTAGCATCTGGTTCCAATCCATCCCCTGCGCACAGCGTCATCGAACGTGGATACATTGAATTCGGTAATTATGTCATAGCCGGACTGAGCGGGCAATTCAATCAGCACGAGCCACCAGTGTCTTCTGGACGAATGTATGATTATCCTGAGCTACTTGATTGGGTTACTCAACAGTTTGTGGTGTTTTACGACGTAAAAGACCATCGGGCTTGGCTAGTAGACGGAGCTTCTGCACTACTCCACCTCGTGCGAATCTCTTTGTATCTAGACAAGACCGAACTCAAGCTCACACATGACTGGGTGTACGAGGAAGACAAGCTGAAAGAAGACTGAGAAAGCTGCAGTGGACGCGATGCAGCGATGTCAACACTGAAGAAGTGGAAAAACCGAGACTTGAACGTATACGTTAGAAACCAGACCTTCTACGAAGACGGCCAGCCTGTCAACGAGTTCTCTAAGTTCGGAAACAGAGTGGACAGGATAATACATACGCTTGAGCTTGTCATCGAACACCAAAACCGGGTGAAAGACGGGATAGAAGTCCCTCATACTGTCGATACTCGGAAAGGCATCGTGGGCTTCGATATCCGAGACATTATCAAATCCCATCGTAAGTTCCGCTCTCGCGTTGAGCGTATTAGCTCACCGGATAAGGGTTGGGTCGATCTTCTGCCTGCTTTAGGCATACTTACGATACTTGGGAATAATTTCGGAGACGTCCTATGCCCTTCCGATCCTGATGCATGTTGCTCTGCATGGCGATCTGTTCCTAAGGATCAGAATTATCTGGCGGCTTCCGTTTCAACGCTTGCACTGTTGCTAGAGCACCTACAGCAGTCGAGTCCTGAGTTGGGCATTGGAGAATTCACGTCCGAGCTTTCTTGGAGGTCACCTTGCAAGCCTTTCGAGTCTTGCCAGTGCATCAAGGGCAAGCACGTCGAAGGATCAGCTCATCACGACCCGGGCCAATACATTGTGTCCAGTTCGCGGTGGCATCAGATTAGGCTGAAAGAGGCGAAGCCTTGTGATGTTTCACTTTTGGAAGGAACCGGCGCTGTTGTATTCGCCAACATCACAAGTCTGGGTAGTCGCCCTAAAGCTCATAATGTAGAGGCGACTGCGAACGCTCCCCAAGAACCCTCGGCGGGCCTTGTGACGAACGGAAACCACCAGAGCTCACCAGACCCAGCTAGCCAGTCGACCACAGATCAATCGTTAGGCTCGACGGATCCAACAGAAACAAGCCTACAGGTTGCGGGCCCCGCATTGAACAGCGGCGATGAAAGCTTGCCAGTATCAGCTAGCCAGCCGGCCTCAGCTCAGTCATCGAGATCCATGAAACCAACGCAAGCAAGTATACGGAACGCAGGCTCAACCAGCTCTGGAGATCAGACTAGGACTCATAAAGACCAGGGTACATTCGCCAGGCTGAGAGAAAAGTGCAAGGGTAAATGGACACGAATAACGTTTGATCTGGCTCGAAAACGCGCAAACACCTGACCTAACTGACCATGGTTTCGGAACAAAAGACGCCAATGTTTGCCTCAAGGAGTCAGGATGGTTCTTGAAACCGTAAGGTGAAGTGAACGATGTCATGTAGCACAACATTAAAATCTCATAGTCGCTCTCTTCGAATAGTGGGGATCATGTTGAAAACGCTCGGCTCTTTGTGTTTGAAGTATCCGTTAGACAAGCGGTCTGGTCCGGGTCGTGTCGAAAATCTGCATTGTGTTGAGATTGCGGATGTTTCCGATGACGTAATTGCCGCCAGTAGGATGCGGTGTCTTCCTGATCACAGAAGCGTAAGGTCTGTGTACTGTCGCAGCTCAAAGATGATGTGAAATGTTAAGGTGATGCATGTGCGCGACAAAATCCAAAGGATGGCGGCCGGCGGTGTGGAGCGAAGTGAAGATGAAGCATCGCAATTGCTGTTTGTGGACGTGCAAAAAGGGGACTACCGACAGGGATTATCGATAGCGAGGCAACAACGATGCGGTTGTTCGGAACAACAAAGTCTTGCGACTTCAATCCTATTGCTCCTCTTTCAATGCGTCTCTTGCGATTGTCGCTCTCACATAATACGACACTTGTTTGCAGAAGCGTCAAAGGGCGACGCGCGCTCGTTGTAGACGTGACATCTCCGCAGTCGCGTCTTTGTCTCCATCACCCTCTGTTTACTCACTCCACCACGACTACAATCAGTGCGCTCCCACATATATGAGTCAAATATAACTGTGCACGCATTCGTTACTTGTCGACTTCGCGAACTTCACGTCGACGCCTTGTCAATCGAACGCGCTTACTCCGGCGACTCAACACCTTCGTAACTCAACGCCACCCGGATGGCCACCAAATACGACTCTGTAAAGTGCAAATCATGCGCTAGAGTCCTCGCTGTGGTATCAGCCACTGGGCTTGTACCTACGACCTCGCCTAATGCCTCCCATGCAGGATGCAGCACATGTCAGCGATTTGACTCTCTGTATGACGCGATTAGAGAAGCCGATACTGAATGGACTGTACTCGAAAACAAGCGCGACTCAATTAGTAAATCATTCGCGCGAGACAACCACAAGCGGGCTCATATGGAGTTCGATAACTGGTTGATGACCGTTGAAGCACCAGGACCAGCAAGAGACGCGCAAAATGAACACCCCGAGGACAAGGACCATGGAGGAGGGGACTTTATCAACGACGACAAACAAGATATAGCTGGTCCCAAGCGTCGAAGATCACACTCGCCTACTACCCAGCGGTCTGGAGAATCATCCGATACAGCACCACATGGACAGCAAGGCATGTCGCTGTCTCTCAGGCCATCGCCTAAACGATCGCACAGCTCATCAGCCTCGATATCACGCAAGCGACTCAAATTTTCCGATTCAGTCGAGTTCCATGAGAATTACAGGACCAGTGAGCAGTATCACCGACCGAGCGAAACGTACGCGCGAGGGAGAAATGCGCCGCCTGAGGGTTCCGAGTACATGGACACTAGTGGATCGGGTCTGACCTTCCTGAAGTTCACCGGTATGAAGAAAGTTGGCGCCAAATGGGTTGAGCTGAGCGAGGAAGAGCTTGCAAAGCAGAGCGAAAAAGCAAAGACTTGGGCACAGCTGCGGAAACTCGCAACTGCAGGGAAACCGCAAGCTGATACACCGGAGGCCGATGCAGAAGTAGAGGTGAGGCAGGATGACGATGCTCCTCAAGATGCTCGTGCAGCAAGACTTGCACGAAGAGCTAAGGGAACAAGCGCGGAATCAGTGCAAGCTCGGGGCACGACAAGTAGACGGGGCCGGGGCACCCTGCGAAAAGGGAAACAACCATCGCTTGTCAGTGCAGTGGATGATGTCCCAGAGACTGCGTGTGACTCTACCCTCGTCTCGAATACCACAACAACAACACATGGAAATGATCATCATTCGGACGGAGATCTAGGTCGGGTGGAGATCATCGCATCTGGAGACGACGGTCTGGAGCGAAGACATGACGCTGTTCCCAGAACAGAAACCACAGCGGCAATGTGCGCCGATCAAGTACGAGACCCAGCCACACCCCACGAGGAGCCCCACAAGGATATGCAAGTGATTAGCGAGGCAATGTGCCAGAGTATTGCAGCTCAGCCAAACACCGGTAGTGTGGAGTCTCAACCAACAGTCGTATCTGGATACGACCAATCGCAACTCGAGCCAAGGAAGAATGCCTTATGCACAGATCATGATGCACCGGAAATTGAGATACCTGAGGCGTCGTCTGGGTCTCGAGTTCTGCGACCGACCTCAGGTAACCTTGAGGATACCGGCATCGCAAGTACGCGAGACCTAGACCATCTCTCAGATGCTCGCCCCAATTCTGAGAAAATTCCGGTGCGAAAGGAGGATGCTGTGCGCGATGACCCTGGAGTGTCAACTCAAAACACGCCTACTGCTGCAGAGAAGGCTATCGCGACAGGAACATCTCTGCAACAGCCATCCGCGGAGCGTGAAGACCTCGTCACGGAGCTGAACACGTCTACATCAGCTGACAACAAGCTCCAAGTGCAGGGTCACTCCAATGTGGACATCGCTAGCGCCACGATACCGCAAGACCCTGATCGCCCTCCTGCAGCCAGAATGCCCACAGAAGAAGCGTAGATCCTCGCAGGGGGGCATGATCGACGAAGCTGGAGACGCTGCGAGTCAATATCTAGGTTAAAGATGCGTCCCACAGAAGGATCCAGCCTCTCTCGTGGCCGTAGAATAACAGAGTAGGGATGGCAGAGGTGGCCTCGTTTGAGCAGGGCCCTTATGTGGGTACTACAGCGTGATTAGCGGCGAGTCCGTGGCGGACACTTGCCGCCGGTCCACAGTTCGGCGTACATGCCGTGCCGCAAGCGCCGCAACTCTTGTGTATGATAGCAGTAATAATTGTCGGTCTGTATACGCCGATGCCTATGCGATTCCTCTGATGGTGTCCTCAAAATGCCATGTGTGTCTGTGCGTTGACCACACGAGAGCGATACTGGTACTGTCACTTGTACTTCCATGGAACAGGTGAGGGGGAGGAGCATCATCATGACTCCGCTCCATCGAATGGCTCCTCTAACGCAGCTTCTAACGCATCTTCTATTCCTTCTCGAATGCAGCTAGAGCGCTGGGCTAGAAAACAGCAAAGGACGAGCTAGGTTCTGTGCCCTTCCCGTGGGACCATTACGTCGCATTCGTCTCGAATGTCGCATTCAGGAACATGATGTATTCGAGGAAGACCCACCACCTATGGCCTCAGCTGCACCTCTACCTGACCCAAGCCTCATCCAGAAAACAATTCTCCTTCTCCCAGCGTACGGGATAACGCTATGCCTTTTCGTATCGTGGCGACAACAATTTTCCTCACCGATCAATGCGCAAGTGGAGCGATGACATGGCCCAAAGAAGAAGGATTGATTGCGGCGGAAGGGCCGTTCCAGCTCTGCCGGTGTGCGTAGCCGTAAAACGTACGACTTTTCTTCTTTGTGTATGCTGCGAGATTGCCGATACCCGGTGTTGGCTTAGATCTAAGGTATGGTGTTGATCAATGCTTGGTACTTCAGGCGGCAACTAGCCTTTTTGGGCAGTACATGGGCGGGCTATCACGATGTGGTGATGTGATGTTGTATGTTTTGCGACTGGGTTGAAGAATGAGATTGCGAGAATGATAGA
The DNA here is from genome assembly GCF_024043155.1 of Alternaria arbusti. Classification (NCBI taxonomy): domain Eukaryota; kingdom Fungi; phylum Ascomycota; class Dothideomycetes; order Pleosporales; family Pleosporaceae; genus Alternaria; species Alternaria arbusti. Next base: position 415,050 of record NW_026249950.1, on the reverse strand, counting down.
AATTCTCGTAGGGACTTGGAACTGATAGCGAGAGTGAGATGTGAGAATGCGCATTGTTGCATCTTCTTGCGGCTTGAGCTCTGAAACCTTCTGCATCCTACTCTTGCTTGCTTTTTTTGGGTCAGATAACTCCTACGTCGAAGTGACGTTGAAGGCCTAGTCTTGGGGAGAGGACTTGAAGACAGAGATAGTACGAGGCTAGAAGCTGCTACGAAGTACCTAAATTGTGTTCGACAGACTTGAGTGTAGGATTAGGAGTAGAACCTCCTCTTCAGTTTCGGTGTAGCAGTTTTCGGATTCGGGTTCGCATACGTCTTCTCAGCCTTGCCCGCCTTGCTCTTGCCCTACCTAGATCTTCTCGAAGTATGGCAACACATACTGGACACGACACTATCCAACGCCTTCAAATCCAACCTCAACCCTTTGAGAACTTCTCTTGCTTCATGGGTGCGAAGCTCCAATAACCTTAAAGATCCCCATTCCGCCGAACGGCTCGTCGAACTTCGGCAGCGTCCAGCCGCTCGACCGCTGCCGCCTCGCAATATTTTCGGCATCGGCCTGAGACCGGCATATACCGTTATACCAGCTCAACGTCTTCATCATGGCGACAGGAACTGCGCTGCAGCCCAAGGATTGCAAAACGAAAGCTGCACGTGGGGAGCTGCGGAATTCCTTGCAGTGACGTCATGGGACCCCTCGCATCCATGGATGGATCTCACCAACGTCGACAGGGTTATCGTGTGACCGTCTCGTCAATACTTTCCAGGTATCAAGCGGCGCGATTTACCTTTGCACCCACATCCCACGTCTCAGATACCGGGGGAGGGGATGTTTTCCCTCGAGGGTGAAGATTGCCCCCCTCAAGGTTCGGTCTTACTAGAGTATGTCATGCATGCCCACGGTTGATTCCGTGACAACGGCGAAAACACTATGAGCCCGCGACATTCCACCCACTCCCCTACCCCGGCCCGGTTCCAAGCACATGTCAACAGGACAAAACATTTTTGGCTGACGCACGCACGGTCCTCCGGTTCCATCGTTCCGTCGGATAGATCTTTCCAACCAGCTAACTGGGATTCAGGGACCCGCCAATTTACTTACCGCGACCCCAAGATCAACACCCCTCATCAAATCATCGATTTGCGATGACATCGCCACCCCAGTCGCAGACTCAGACCGAGGTTGGCCGCTCTCTCTGCCAACAAGGTCGGCGATAACAGCTTGCGGTTGATACGAAACGACCTCAGCCTGCCCGCGAAGGTGTAATGGATATTGGCAGTCGGCTAAATCGGAAGCAGGTAGCCATTAGCGCGACAACGTGTTTCTCAACACCACCAGGGCAAGCGGGATGTGGAGGGGTGGCTGGTAAAGCTCAGACCGGCTACCGTGGCCGTCGTATCGCACGCTGTCGACAGCGCCCAGCGTTGCGGCGGTCAGTGAAAGCGAGAGCTGAGGCAAGATGCGACATGAACCGAGGCGCTCAACAGCATACTTTGATCCGCGTACACAGCCTCGTGTCTAGTTCTCAAAGGCCATTCGGTTTCCAGACTGCATTTTGAATTCGACTATCGGCAAATGCCTGCATGGGCCATCGAGATGCCGTGGGGGATTGCAAAAGCTGGTATCGGCGATGGATCGGCAGCAAGCATAGTGAGTACTCTGGAGCAAGTGCAACTATCAATTGCTTGGACAATGTCTTAGCTCGAGCCCAACCACGAGGTATGCACGTTGCCATGCATCAAACTATCTCGTGCATTCTTCCACATACGGCCTAACAGGGTGCTGAGACACCTTGCGCGAGCGTCTTGACCTACTGTTCCGTTGGCCGAGCTAGAGATTACTAGCGGATTGAAACTCCTGTCACACTTTGGAACGAAGTTTACGCAAGATTATTCGAGACATATCACAGGACTAGGATGCGATGGCTATTTCGGCTGTACAGAGGTCCGCAAACAATCATCTCAAAGCTCAAAGCAGTAGATCCATACGTCATAATCAGACCACAAATCTCACACCTACTTTACGCGTGTTGCGTTCCATCGCCCAACTCACGGCAAAACCCCGGAGCCGCAGGTGCTGGCCCCCAAAAGGGGAATCCGGTGATCCCTACACCATCAGCCTGCCCGCGCACTAACGAAATGCATGAAAACCTGCAGTAGCGTGCACTACGCGCCGTTAAGCCTCACTAACCTGCAGCAGGAAATCTTCGAGAAGCCCTTGTATCCTATCCTTCGCTTATCCATGGTTTTCATGGCTACGCCATCGTGCATAGTGGGAGCGGTGTCTTGCTTGCATGTGCATAGGTGCCGTAGCTGCAGCTTTAAGATTAGGAGACCTGGGAGACGCAGCCACCGTCCGGTCAGGTCAAACATCGACCAGCTAGCGTAGTCACAGCGTTGCGGTGTACAAGATGCATAATCTTCACGCTGTAAACGCGCCGTGGGACGCCCACAGTGCTCGTCGGCCATACTTTACACAGCGAAGGATTCAAGGTGCATGAGAGTGATGTCATGGAGGCAGTTCCCGCTCGCCAGCCAGCAAACGCGTGCATATTCAAGGCGTGGAGTTATTGTGCATCATCAGACTACCAAGCATCCTCCACAAAAGCACCCCGCCAAGACACCGAGCAGGGATACCCTGATGCTAAAGCCCCGACTCGTTACGAGGCACGCACGCACCTCGTCTGTTCCCGTCCCAGGCGTTTCCTCTAGGGACCAAACTCTAAACCACGTTTCTCTATTCGCCGAGAGAATATCACCAGAGAACGCGTCCGAAGCGATCAGCGACGCCTGCCACCAACCTCACAATTACGTGTCTTGTGACAGCAACCGCATCACGGATTGCCTAACAAGGTGACGGATAAGGTGACCTGTGATATAACGATCTTCGTTGCGCCGAAGCACCGCCACATAGGACCGCGGGCAAAGTCTCCGATTAGCAAATTGGAGCACAACAACCATGGGTGTCTCAGACATTGCCAAGGTATAGCACGCATGTATTCAGGCGTGCGTCATACATCGCCAATCCATGCTCGAGCAAATTGGGCCGCCGTGATTGCAAAGAAGTAGGCCAATATATGCAGGGCTCTCGATTGTGTCTCGCGCGTAAGTAGCCATCCGGTCGCGAACCGGATCCGCACTGGCGGCGAAGGCGGAAAAGTGGGGGTTCAGATGAGACTTGCGCTCGTGGTCAAACACCGACCGGTGTAGCAGCGTTTGCTAGACAACCACAAGTCTGTCTTCTGGAAGGAAAACTCGTGCGTATAGTTGAAAGTGGAGGAGCTAGAATCGTAGTTTACAAAGTGGGTATGGGGTACGGATCAAGCTACCCGGGTAGAACGGCACAGGCGGTAGCGGTCAAAGGGTTCAGCTTCGAAATGATGTTGTCATGTTGTTTGGTGCATCGTGACTATAGGGTAGGGTTGAGCGAGTTTGCAGGTCACACGTGCAGACAAGATACGTGGGCAAGTAAATTGGTGTAGAGCCTGATAAGCTTCTGTGGTGATTTTGTATATGTGTTATCTAGATTGGAAGGGGCTAATACCGCAATCCTGATTTCTTCTAGCTATCTAACCTTCTTTCTACACGTCTCTTGAGTAATCTGAAGCTTGCAGCCCGTGCGGTCGCATTGCAGCAGACCGTCCGATCATCGGCGCTGCGCTCAAAGAGGCCTGGCAACATGTGTCGGCTTGGAATGACAGTTCGTGTTGCTCTAGTCTTCCGATAGTTCCCGCACCATGGACAAGGGCCAGGCGCACGCTAGTGGCTCCTCGTAGCAGGTACTCTGCATCCCAGACTAAGCTGTCGGGAGGTACCTAGACTCATGGCTGAAGCTGACAGCAGGCTGGCGGCGGGCTTGCTAAGGGCCCAGGGGACAAAGTTTGTGGCTGGTTGGATGCCTCCAAGTGGAGTGCTCATGGTACCAGGCCCTCTGATTCTTCGCCTTGCCACTGCTCGAATAGCTGGCGCACGCGGTAGTCGGTCGCCCAACCAATGTCCGACTCAATGTCTCGTAGGAGATGTAATACGACTTGGCGCTCTCGAGCATCGCTGAGGCACTGACCCGCAGTGAACAGGGGCTGCACAGAGTGGATCCGGACCGCTTCATCTGACCGAGCGAGCGAAATGCCAACAATTTCGCGGCTGTGCTTCTGGCACATGGCCAGAACGGACTGGTACGAGTTCATGCGTGCGACGACGGTGCTGCGCCCCTGGGTGGACTCGTGTGGCTTGTTCATGAACAGGAGAATCTGCGACATGTGGTATGTCTGCATCGTCGAGGCGCACATGGGAATCGAGTACCAGACCTCTGCAAACATGGAGGCATTATCGTTGTTGAACATCGGTCCGGACGTTTGGGCGGGTGCCACCCTGGCAGAAGGTTTGAAAGTCACCGGTAGTCCGTCGTGCCACACCTGGAACTGCTTGCGGAGACTAAACCAGTAATCCAGAAGGGTCCGCTGAGGAACGCCAGCCCAACTCATGCCGGCTTCGTTTGAGACTTCGTCTCCCGCAGCCATGAAGTTGACTAGCTTGGCCATGAGCCAGACCAGGGCGTTGCAGATGAGGTCTTCCCTCATCACCTTCTCCTCGTCGGGGTAACCGGTTGCTGTCGTGTTGCTAGGCATTATGTAGCCTCGCTCGTCGATCATGAGGCCAGCCTCTCTCCACAGCGTCAAGTCATCGGTGTCTAGCCTTGTGTTTGTCTTGTTGATGAAGGCTGCGAGCATGTCTTGTCTGGCAATGTTCCAGAACGTTGCTCGCCGAGCTTTTGATGTGAAGTTGAAGTTTGCGGATGGCATCGATGATGTGGGTGTTGGTAGTTGTAATGGCATAACATGCTCTTGTGAAAGGACAAGGAGGGACTTTGCACCATTCAGGTGCTTCGCCCAATCCGAAACGGAAGTGTCTAAGAACTCATAGACACAGAGAATAGCAGAGGCGGCCAACAGTTCGTCGGTGTTTGCTACGAATGAGGTGTTGCTGGAAGTTCGTCGTCGTTTGTGTGCTGGTCCGTCGTAGGCGGAGTTTTGCTGTCTTTGCTCGCACTCTGACTCGTCGGGAGAGGAGGCGACGTCCATCTTGAGAGCGTGCAACAGTAGTGACACAGCAGTATCATAGTATACCGCTGCCTTGTGCTTCCAGTCGACCAGTGGTGCCTCGGGGTACTGCTCCATCCTAGCTTGACGCGTTACACTGCCTCCCATAACAGGCTTACGACCCTGAACACGAGCAAGAGCCTTCGCCGCACAGGCAACAGCTGCGTACTTGAGTAATGGGTTGTCACGCGCCTGTACGGGGACGTAAGACGCGAAGTAAGTGCCAAGGTCGAATAGGTCCATCCAGTAACCGGGGCCTTCTGAGAACCACCGGAGAAGGAACGCGATTTCGTGGTCATCTTGAGTGGACATGCTGACGTCCGAGCGAGGTGGTGATCGCCGTGAGCTTGATATCGAAACTGAGCGGTGCATGTGGTCGGCCGAGTCGTACGGTGAGTTGAGGCGAGGGTCTATGGGCGGCGACGCTGTGGAAGCTGGGAATTCCATCACGGGATGTATTCTTCGGTTGCATAATGATAGAGGAGGCGAGAGTGGGGTGCCTACAACAGATGCGGGTGGTGACTGCATCAGTGGTGGTAGACTTTCTAGGTCGGGGGTATAACAGAAAGGAACGCTGGTAGGAGGCATCTCGGGCCCCATGCTCGATGGTGTGCTGGTAACTGAATGGAAGTTGCTGTGTGTGCGCCATGAAGGCAAAGAGCGAGCCTCGAATGGGCCAGGCGACTCCATGGAAGCTGTCGACATTGTGTCAAAGTCGGGTGTCCCGGGATCCAGGTACGGGTTGGTGGTGTTGATGAAGGTGACTGGGTAAGGCATTAGCCAAGCTACATGGGTTACGTGAGACAGGACCTACCATGCTTGGGGATATCCATCCAGATGGCGTCCTCATCGAATGTGTTTTTGTAGGCGTAGAAGCCCTTCAGCGAGTTCTCGTCCCCTGAGTCTTCGCCGTTCATGGAGGCATTGTGTTGGTGGCGAAAGACGATGCCTGAGGATGGAATGCATTCTCTTGAGGCCTTGGTGCATTGTCCGCACACGGGCTTCTTCTCATCACACTTCAGCTTCCGCTGACGGCAAGTGAGACTGCGGGAGGCGTCAGTGGGCGACGACGTGGAAAGACAGGTCGACATACCATCCGGTTCGTGATCGCATTTCAACGTAGTTCAATCGTGTGGGTCTTGATGCGAAAAGCTTAAGATATCATAGCCTCGAGCCGAGGGAAGTGGGTAAGAAAAAGCATCCACATGAGTCGGAGAGAGCTGCCCTATATCTATACCAGTATGTCGCGGGCGATAAAGCGTTTGATACTCGATGGTTAGATGCGGGGTCTAGCATGGGTTCGCGCCAGTTGCGGATCCACCGTCACCATGAGCAAGGTTACGAAAATCGACGAAAGGCTTGCTCCTGGGCTAGTGCAGTAATCTGAATCGCGCTCGCGTTGCTCAATTTAGCTGGTGTGTGAGAAGCCAGACCTCAGTGTAAGGAACTAACCTGGGCCCGCCGCGCCCACGCCAGGTCGCGTCAAGCGCCGCAGTCAGCCGAGCCATGGCCGAGTTGCTATGCATACACCACTTGCAGACGCTGCAGACGTGCGCTGGGGGAAGACTAGCCGGATTATGGACGCTAACTTGCCACTGAATTTAAACTTTTCTCCTGGTCGCTGCGCGTTCGGCTAAGGATGCAGGTCGGCCCTTCTACCTGGACTACCAACGCATTAGGGGCGGTTTTCCCTGTCTTCGCAGCCGGAACTTCACTTCCTACGACCCCGCCAAGAAGCATAATAACCTATGGGAAATGTCGGAATAACCTCCACGACCTGAGCGAGCTTTGACGATAAGGCGCTGGAAGCGTTAACAGCGGCAGCGCGATGAACCTCTCTCATCATCGCATTTCCCAATCTTCGATGAGCACGCAAGCATCGGATGCTGGTGCGGCCGCCTTCACCGCCGCCCACCCGTCCACCCGTGCGCGCTTACGGTTATTGCAAGGGCTGTCGCTATTGCGACACCTTCTGCTTCTTCTTGGGACGTTCTGGTACCGCCTCGCCGGCGTCACTCTCCGCATCTTCCATTTCAGCATCGCTGTCGGACCCGCTGCTCTGATGGTCGGAGTCAAATTCCTCGCCAACCTCCGATTCCGAATCGGCCTGGAAGTCCTCGTCGACACTTTCGTCATCTTCGTCGGCGCTACCGCGGTTCGCTGGAGCTCCATCGTCACTGGACGCGAGGTCTTCGTCTTGGAGAGCAGCTGCCAGAATGGCTCCAGACTATATCGTTGCGTCAGCACGTCTCGAGCAAAAGGGACAATGTTACTTACGTCGTCCGCCATCTCGTTCTTAGTCTTGATGCCCTTTGCACGGAAAAAGTTCTCGAGTGGCTGTTGCTCCTCACTACTTGGTGTTAGCTCAGCTTTTCGGGTTGTGGAAGTAAACTGACCGATTGATGTTCGAGAACTGATGTTCAGCCATGCCGTTCTTCATGCTGAAAGTGATATCAAATGTGCGGCTGGCGGCCATGGCTCCACCAACACGCGACATAGTCACAGAGGCAATGTTGTCCATGCTGATATATGTCGCAGGCTTAGGGATGAACATGAAGGCCTTGTCGAGGCAGAACAGATGACCCTCGTTGGCCTTGATGGAACACTTGACACCCGACTGCTCGTGGTGGCTGATGAAGTCGCGAGACGGCCTGGTGATGCGCTTCCCACTGAGTCCCCTGAAGATATCTGCCACAACTGTAGCAATCGGGGCTTCATAGTGCGACTGAAGCTTGTCCTTGTACTTGTCCTCCAAAAGGTCTCCCTTCATGTTGAGGTCGAGATTAACTTCCTCATCGCGCTTGAACTGCATTACGAGGAATGGGTATCGCGTCTGACCCTGGCGGAGGGGAGGATCGAGACCGACGGTGATCAAAGTGTGCATGTCGTCGGGTTTTGGCAAAACCATGAACTTCTTGACCGAGTCGAACTGAATCTTGTAGTCGTATGTTTTACCGCGTAACCGGAAGGAGCTCTCGTACATGTCGATATCGAATCGACCTCTGCCAATGGGTCAGTACTTCTTCCAAAACTACAGATGCGAGTGCCATACCTGGGAGTGAGATGTAGGATGTCCAAGAAAGTGGCAAATGTGTCACCAGCGACTTCTCCAATCTCGGCCTTCTCCATCAGCGTCTCGTAGAACAGGTTGGCGGCATTGGTCTCCTCGACGTCCTCAGCCCCAGAGGCGTCCTCGCCGTCCTCTGTCTTCTCCTTCTTCGACGCAGTACCGGGTATGTAGAAGCGCATCTCGACAAGCTGGTCGCGGGCGCCTGCCGACTTCTTGCCTCTGAACCTTGCGCCTCCCAGATTTCCGTTTGCGCCAGCGTCGCCATCGGCAGGCAACGAGAAGTCGACGGCGACTTCGTTCTTGCCCGCCAAGTTCGTGTTGGACACTTCGGTGTAGGGGACTTCGAAGGCGGGGCGGTTGGCTACGTTGAAGGTGAGTTCGGCCTTCCCAAAGTCGGCCTTTCCCCAGTTCCAGCCACGCAGCGCATGCTCCCGGTTGTCCAGCCCGATGCCGTACCAAGTCTTGAAGACTTTGGAGACGCGGTCGAAATCCTCCTGCTTGAAGCCATCGAGTTGTATCACGCCGTCGTTGCGCGAGAGAATCTTGACTTCGTATCCGCGTGATGCTCGGCTCCACTGCGCTTGCTGGATCTGTGACTGGTCGCAAGTGTAGGTTTCGCCGTTTGCGGGCTTCCAGCCAAAGCCAGAGTCGGAGAATCGAGTCGCGCCAGGCTTCCGCGAAAGGTTGAGGTAGATGTCGTTGAACGCCTCCCTGCGCTGTGTTAGCTTCGCCTGTCAGGTCTGTCGCGGACTTTGATTTCTTACATGTTTGCGGTCGCGTCAGAATATTGTAATACTTGTGAAGCAAGACGACCACGGTAATGGGGAGTTGAAGGCGCGACGGAGGGAAGTCGTTACCGGCAAGTTGGTGCTCTCACTTCGTAAACGCGCTGTTTGCTTACCTAAATCCGCTAGTTGCAGATCGCACGTGATAGCGCGATTTCCCTCGCGTCTTATGCAACCAACTTCACTTGCTACTTCCATCTCCATGATGATGGCACGGGTACCAGAGAGTCATTGCCAGTCTTGCCTGGAGTTTTCAGCTCTTTTGTCCCCCCTAAATGCATTCGCTACTCCTCATCGATCGAAGTAGGCTGCACCTGAACAAGCTCTTCCCACATTAAGCAACCGCGAATCCTTCATTCAGCTGTATCATGAGTTCTCCTGGTGTCATTGGTGCTCGATACCGCGACCCAGATCATCTTGCTCGTCGACAGTTCGAACGCATGAGCTCCTTTCTACTATCATTACGCTTCCAATATTCACGATCGCTTCATGTCTTTGAGGCATATGATGTAAGCGTAGATACTGCGATTTTTATTCCTGGATCGACACAACCCGAGACAAGCTATGAATTCTTCGCCCGGGTCGTTGAGCGGTGTTTTCACCAGCGCGCTACAGCTTTTCAAATGACTGGCCAACGTCAAGGAAATACTGCCGCCTCAGCGCCTCTGTCCAAGCAAGCCATCCCGCGAACCATCATACCTTGCGCATTTCGCCTTACAATCGACTATCCGCACCTGATCGCGCCAAATCGCTTGACTTGTCCATGGTTCAAAGGACTAGACTCTGCTTCGCCACAGAGATCAGGCTCCTTCAGTCTGAAGACAGCATATTATCGATTCATAGTTTTGTAGTCCGTATCGCAAATGTCAATGGCAGCAAAATTGGTCAACCGTTGTTCACCCTCTTCTTCGAATCAGTTTGTCCTATCAGTTTGATAAGGTTGAGTCATTTGCTGAAGGTTTCACATCACGAACTGGATCGTCGACCTGTTCTGGACTGTTCACTGCTTGTGGCAACATGCCACGTCAATTGCGGCTATGCATCCCCTCTAGACTACGGACCGCAGCTCATTTCGCCTCAAAGCTAATGTCATCACATGTTTCTAGCTGCATCACCTTTCCCTATCTCCAGCCAACAATCCACTTGTTTCGTCGCGCACAAGGAGTTTAACTTTAGGAAGGATGGATACTGCCTCGCATGTGTACGCTCTGGTCATCAGTGTCCATTTCTCAAGGTCGCAGTCATTGAGTTTAGACTGACCACTGCGCTGAAACCTTCAATCACTTGCGTCAACGTGAATATGCAATCTCATCACTTCGGCTGCGGAGCGTCTAAACGCCCTGTACACTAGCTCCTGAGCTGAGCTGTTTAGACGGAAGTTTGAAGACTTCGTAAGTGACGCATGCTGAACTCGGTCCGGCTGTACCTGACGCAACTCATCCCTATCTGGCCTTTGGAAGAACGAGGTCTGATTCGTTGAATTCATCAAGACGTTACAGATACGTCGTTTCAATGAAGCGGCTTGGGTTCTGGTCGATGGATACATGGACTGTAATATCCCTGGGCGTACGTGTGCACGCCACTAGAATGCACGAGATTAACCGGATCAACGCACCCTTCGATTACATACAATGCTCTTCCAGCCCCCACAGCTGTTGCGGTCAAAGTGATGAACATTCGCCCGAGCATTTGCCCCAGATTAAGGTGTCGACGAACGACAGTAGCGTACGGCAGGAGTATACTCCGCGAGGTGGTAAATGTCGCACGAGAACTCAAAATCTCGTACGTTCTGTAGCCGAAATATCCAATCCTAATTAGGTCACTAGGTGAAATGAGTCCACCTTCTCGGAGTTGCATCCGGATGCTCTTTTATACTGTTCCGCCTCGAAACGAATTCTGTTCATTTTCGGGAATCTTGAACCGAGGCTTCTCATCTCGTATCGGTCACTGCCTGGGCAGGTTTTGGGGAATGTACAATTCATCGCGATCTATGTTCGTCATATATTTGAATATGCCGTGCGGAAGTGATGGACACTCGGGAACGGTGTAATTGTTATGAGCGTGCACCCAGGTACGTAACGAGCTGGGTGAATTGCGAGCACTAAACAGCTGCAGGACGCTTCGTTAAGGGAACGGGCACTTTCCTCAGATTCAATGCACATAAGTTCTCGCAGTTGCGATACTTCTCATTCGAGAGCGTCTCCTTCCGTATGAGTCGTATGAACTGCGGAAGGTGCGGTTGGCTCGTCGTCTCTAGTTCGCCTCTGGGCCATCGCAGTACCATGGGACGGCGGCTGAACGCATCTAAACAACGATGCAGAGCAAGGAAACATTTACGATGATGTTAATTGAAGCATCTAACAGAAAGCTCCTATGACATTATCTGGTGCCTGTCTTACTCAGCATGCCCCTCCAGGTGAGCTCGGAGCTACCCCGCCATGCCGGTACTTCGCTCAGCTCCTTCGACACGACCGAACACCACCATCATGACACCATGACGGATACGAGCGCACAACAGGCTGAAAGCCACTATTTTGCCAATGAGCCCCCGCCAAAAGATCTCAAAACGAACACGACACTTGCGCGCGAGTTCATTACGCGTCATGCCGACGAGGGCCGTCGTGTCGTGCTTGTCACTTCAGGTGGCACTACAGTGCCTCTAGAGCAGCAGACAGTCCGCTATATCGACAACTTCTCGGCCGGTACTCGGGGAGCCACCAGTGCTGAGTACTTCCTCCAAAATGGCTATGCCGTCATCTTCCTGCACCGACAGTTTTCGCTGTTGCCTTTCTCACGACACTACTCGCACAACACGCGCTCATTCCTGGACTACATGAAGGAGGAAAATGGACAGGTAGTGGTGGATGAACAGCATCAGGACCAGATGTTGCGCGTGTTGCGCCAGTACACGGAGGTCAAGCGAGAGAACAAGCTATTGATCCTGTCATACGTGACCATCACCGAGTACCTGTGGAATCTGCGCGAGGTTGCGCAACTCATGCGTCCACTTGGGCCGAAAGCCATGTTCTACTTGGCCGCCGCCGTGTCTGACTTCTTCGTACCCCAAGACCGCATGGTCGAACACAAGATACAGTCCAACGAAGAGTTCCACCAGGGCCCAGATGGCGCCCGTGGGGGCGACGTAAAGCCACCGGCTGCGCGTACTGAAGGAAAGAGTCTGATCATCGATCTCGAGCCGGTACCTAAGTTCCTCAAGCAGCTGGTGGATGGCTGGGCGCCCGATGCGATGATTGTGAGCTTCAAGCTCGAGACTGACCCTGCCTTGCTGGTTACCAAAGCCAAATACGCCCTGAACAAATACTCGCACCATCTTGTAATCGGAAATCTACTAGCCACTCGGAAATGGGAAGTCGTGTTCGTGTCCGTCTTCGATGACGAAAAATGGATACGCGTACCCACCAGCCGTAGAACGAAGAGCTTGTCAGGAATGCCATCACTTGTCGGGTTGGCCGATCCCTTGACCAAGAAGGACGTTCAAGCAAGCGAATCACTTGCAACAGAGAAAGGGGTACCGCAGGGCGAGCCTTCTCTGGAAATCGAATCTCTTATCATCCCCGAGATTGAGAAGATGCACACCAAGCTCATAGACAAGACCCCTGCATAGCAATCCCAGACATGATGAGCAAGCGTTGTTTGTACTTTGCCTTCCACGGCATGTGTTCCGATACGGGTCATTGGATCGCACGGCATCTTACACGTGTTCATCAGGCTTTCAATCTACATATTACATTGATTTTACCGCATTGCTCACTCTAGGATGACCCTCCACTGTGCCGAAGTGTGGCGTATGCTGGCGCCCCAAATAACCAACAAGACAGCACCGATGCCGACTATGCCAGCGAAGACCCCAGCCAGGGTACCGAAAGCTCGGACAAAACCCGCCTCTTCAGCCCAAGGGATTACACCGAAGAGGAAGCCAAATGCCACGATGTTCTTCAGCCCGTTCACAAGCAGCAGTACGTCCGAGTTGACTGGAAATGCGCAGTCGCTCACATACGCTATAGTGATCGTTGGCATGGCTGTGAGCGCGATCGAGATCATGCCGTACCCAAAAAAGAGCGAAACCCACGACATGGCGTTCTGAACACCGTAGCCGAACACAAGACAGCCTGCTGTTGTGATCACCAACGGAATGCCCACCAGGTATAGTCGTGTTTCTGGCTCGTAGATGCCGAGCATTTTCCTTGTTCGCCACCTGCACCATGCGTCCACGAGGTCACCTGTATTCAATCAGCACGTTTCCTGGCTACGTGGTGCTCAATTGTGACTTACCTCCTGCCCAAGCCCCGATCACATTGCCCAAAAGGCCTGGGATATTGATCAGGCCGTTGATCTGTGGGCTCCAATTGTACGGAGGTGCTTGCAGCACGAACGGATTGAGAATGTTGACCGCGATGGTAATGACCAGGGATATGGAGTAGCAGAGAAACGCGTATATGACCGCGGGATACACGATCATCGGCCACGGTCTGCTAGACGTTAGCATCGGCTTCCCCGTCCCGCTGAATAAATACATACCGTATAAACAGCTTCACCAGACTCGTCTCCGAGACGCCACTCCACAGGCTCAGCTCCTGCCTCCATGTGTTCTTTACCTCTTGGTGCAAGATGCGGTTACTCGATTTTGGGCGAAGATGTTTCTCTTCCGCCATGACGATCTTATCGTTTGAAGGACAGATAGCCACACCAGCGCCTTTGATATGCTCACGCGCGTATCGAGTCTCAGGGACTAAGAGCAGTATCGTGAGGAAGTTGAGTGCGGTCAGAATTGCAGCAATCCACTTGTGCCATCGCCAGCTGAGGTTCGTCGCGATGAAGCCGCAGACCAATGGTCCCACCGTATTACCACCTGCTATCGCGTTCCTGACGCACAGTCAGCGTACTGAAAAGGGTACATAGGGAGGGGATATATGCTCACATATAGAGACCCATCTTGCTGCCTCGTTCATGCAGGAAGAACAGGTCCTGGGAACACTCAGTCAGCTCGTCGGTCAAGATCGCTCAGCCCATTGCCCTTTGATTGGGTTTGGATATTAGCAAGTAGTACAGGATTACTCACATTGACTATTGCAGCACCCAGAGCTTCTGTAGAAGACCCTGCAAACGCGGCGACAATATTACTCCACAAAAGGCTCTTGAACGAATTCGCCATGGCGCCCCAGACGCAGCATGCGCACAGCAGGGCACTGGCGAATACGAAAACCGGTCGTTTCCCGAAATGATTGGCCATTGGTACCCAGAAGAAATTGAACACGCCCAAGACCAAGACGGGGTATAAAAGTAGATGCGCAGTCTCGTCCATCGGCTTATCAAACTCGAGCGAGAGAATATGGAACGCTGGCGCTAACCCTGCGATCGAATAGTTTGTCAGGAAAGTAAAGGCGCACACCGAAGCGAATGCGACATGTTTCTTCCATCGTGGCCAGCGGAGAGGGTCGTTCGGGTCGGTTGGCGAGGGTTGTGGGAAGAGGACGATGTCTGCCGGTGCACTTTCACCATACCCAGCTGCAGGCGCCGAATTAGCTCCGCATTCGAACGGACAAAGACGAGCATCACCGTACCTTGTTGCAACACCACCGTACCGTCAGTGCGATCTAGAGCCCTCAGGCTGGTGAAATGGAAGCCCATCATGATGTCAAGAGCCTTGGAACCAGCAGTAATCTCGACCTTGGGATCCTTTACTTCGGGTAGGAAACTGCCACTCAGAACCAGGACCAAGCAGGTGCGTCGCTATCGCTTTTAGTCTTGTCTTTAATGGGCGACATGGGGAGCACCCAGCGGAAGGTAAACATTGTTGACATGTGGTCGGACGCATGCTATGTAGGGCTTACGGAGTTCCGTGCAAGGCAAGATTACAGGTGCAGACTAGTCAACCAGGAAACTTTCCAAGGTTCTCACGCGCAGCAGGCGCCAGATTTGTTGATATACACATGCGGTCGTGTCTCCATGCTTGCTTATTTGGTTGGCTGAATGGAGATGGCTAATATGGGTATGGGGTCTGTCTGGTGCTGACATGCTGGACGTTCATGCAGTCCCGGGACATGCGGGGCCGGTCGAGATCCCGTGCCCACCATGATCGACGGCCAGACTCGATTCTGAAGGCCCTTCTCTACAAAAGAAACGCTCAAGTGCCATGGGAGATGCCGGACTGAAAGGCAGTAGCGTATATTCGTGCTTCGACTGCCGACTGCCACGATCCCGTTGCGTGGATCAGTCGATGGCAATGTGAATGTCGATTATGGTGTCAACAACCAACTTTGGCAGCCGTGCCAGTCCTTGTCGTACACACGATCGGTGGTAATCACGACTTCGTGAGATTGCGTCGCCATGCGCTCATCTCTTTGCTTTGTCAACCTGTGAGCGCCCTCAATCGCTGCGCCTGTCCCTCATGAGACGACCTTGGAACGAGTCAAACATTCTCCATGTTACTGCGGATGGAGATTCCCAGAGGTCTGAGCTAAGGCATCTCCACCGCGCGACGAGAGGAGGCTTGCGTCATGTCGGAGACTTATCGATCACTTTAGTGACGCTCAAGAAGCCGTGCATGATTGTTGTTGCGGCGCCATCCCGTCCCGTCTCGCTAATCGTCGCGCCAAGCCTACCAGCGTGAAGGCCGCGGGGGACTCGACCTTGGAACCACAACTTCAACTCTCCCCCCAAGTATCCCGACTAGCACACCACAGTGTATTGACTCGGCTTCTACCGCTCACGTTATCAAATCACGTTGCTAAGGTGGTGGTCGCGCGGCCAGTGCTCAGACGCTCGACGATACGGATGGAAGCCGAGCTATGCTTCCCGAATGCAACGTTGGACACATCGCAGAACATGACACGGAGGGGCAGTTGAGATGGATCGTATGGCGAGTGATCGATTTCAGTGTGAAAGGTTTCCTTCTCTGATGACGCTGACGTTCGCATCTAAGGCTTTATCTGACGCGACAGCTCGTTTTTCCTTACGCCACAACGTCTCGGATTGCGCGCCCAGTCGTCATGAAGCTGTAAATTCATCTTCGTCATATCATCCTCTTCAGATTGCGACACGAATCATGTGCGGTCTTTTCTTCTTCCCTCGAACAATGAAGGGTCTCAGAATGAACATGGAGTTACGTTTCAATGACGCCGTACGACAAGAACGAGATCCAATACAATACCCCACGGCCATGTCTACGACCGCACAAATGAGTCCAAGTGACACGACTTCTTTGCTAGCTGAATTGGGTGGATATACTGCATTTGTTCCGATTCCCCATGGCGTCCGTCAAGAGGATCAGCAGAGCCATCAACGCGCGCTGCAAAGCATACCGCATGCGCAGGCATATTTGCAGCGTTTTAGAGCGTTTCTCGACAGACGCCATCGCATGCTGACAAGACAGTGCTTCCTTGCACCTTTGCTTTTCGCCCATGAACCCTGCCCATCGGGTCCACGGTGACGCCTTGCGTTGCACGGCGTGGCGCCTATTGGACCAAGCACATATCGCATTCCCGCTAAACAGCCAAAGAGACGCGGAGATCTTACTGCTACTGCACGTTCATCGACCGAAGATCAATAGAGTACAGCGCTGTCGAATCCGCGGATGCGGCGCAACGTGACGCTTGATCCTAGCCTACACCAAAGTCTCTCTATCGGAGTGTATCCCCGCCACCGCCAAAGCATGGTGACTTGTTTGGATTAGACTTATAACCTGATAACCACCCTGTCTCACCGCTTGGCCCCGGTACCCTGGACTCGCACCAGTATATATCGTCTACGGACCCAGACTCTTACCAAAGTTTCTTTACATCATAGGCCCAACACCTCCCTTTCCTCACGCTATCACTCCTCACCATTTCCAACACTGAAACATAGTCGCTATATGGCTACATCGACCGTGGCCAGACTCGCGCCCCAGAACTCTTCAGCCCTAGCAAGAAACCCATCACCTCTCATGGATCCCCGACCACCACCAGGAAATCCAGCGACGACTGCGGAGATGTGGGATAGGTACGAGAGGCAAGCTGTGGAGACGGCCAGAACGAGAGAGAGGACTATGCAGCCACCACAGCCCCACCGCATAGTGATTCCAATCAAAGACAAAAGGCATAAACCAAATGACGTTTCACCGACAATACCAAGCTTCGACTTCAGAAGACGTGGCCACACAACAACGGTCTCGACTACACTAGCTACCTGCAAGACCTGTACACTTCCTATCACCTATGTCTCTGGAGTTTGCGAAAGTTGTACAAGAACCATCATCTTGCCATCTTCCAGCGGCGAAACCACTCCGCCTATCAGTCCAGCCTCTCGGAACTTCGCCTCTACTGACCTTATTAAATTGCGCAAGAACTCATATGGGGAAGATGTCAACATCCGAACATCAACAACATCATCGCGACGAACGTCGTACTGTCCACTACCAGCGCACCTTGCAGACCCCTCATTCCGGCTGTCCACACTACAGCCACCCCCCGAACTGGAGGCTTTCTCCAACGACCCCATACGAAACAGAAGAAAGACATCTCTCACAGACCCCAACGAGCCATTCCTCCGTTTACAAATCGCGCAACAAGCACCTTTACCCCGGTCTACAATGAACTCACCACCCATAACCCCTACATCACCACCGCCATGGGCAACCCATTCTCGCTCTTCCACGCGACGATCCAGTCTAGCAAACGCGGCAATACTGCCAAAGCCCGCCTACCCACACGCGCGCACCGACAGTGTAGCTTTATCAGAATACAGCACCCTCTGCCCCATCCAAACCACACTAACAACCAAACTGGACAACACAACCAGCGCCTGGGACGACTGGGATAGCGACAACGATGACGCGGATAGAGCGGGTCTCGCGAGCTGGATGGGCCGGCGCAAAACCAAGGGTCGAGGTAGTGGGCCCAGGGAAGGCAAAGGTAGCATGGACAGCACTGAGAGCGACAACGACGCCACGAGGCCCAGTCTGTGTCTGCGAGAGACACCCAAGAAGGCAAAGAAGAGCATGAACATCAGTAAAGAAGATCAAGGTTTAGAACGCGCTAGGATTGAAGCTGCGGAGAATGCGAGGGCAAGGCGGCGAGACGCGGAACAGAAGCTTGCGAAGAAGAAACCGAGTGGGTTCATCAGAGCGATTACCTGTGGGAAGAGCGATACTGATGGTTAAGTTTGTTTTACGCGGTTACTGCTTTCCTTGCGTTTTGGTTTGAGCAGGGCGTTTATCATGGGCGATATTTTTAAGGATGATACCACGCAAAAAGGTTGGACTGGTGTTTCGGTATTGGGCTCTATGGTATACATGTTTTACGACTACATAGGCGATTAAGCTATCTTAACTCATAACGTATAATATATTATTCAGAAGAAGTTCATATTCGTTCGTTGTCACTTGCATTGTCATCGCTTTCGCGATCTCACTCAGCGATACATTCCCACTTCTCCCAATAACAGCGCGGAAGTATCATCACAGACCCATCCACCCCATTCATCCCGAAAAATCCATCCCTACATTCCCAACCCCATACTAGAAGCCAACACACACACCCTCCACCGCTAAACGCCCTCCTGCACATTCCCGCACCCGCATCCGCATACCTACCTATCTACCTACCTTCCTATTCCCGTACCTGCTACCGAAGTCGCGTACACCCAGCCGCGCGCTCCCGCCCAGTCCACCCGGTAAGAGGTGAGAATGCGGGTAGGCGAGCGGTGACCCCATTGCCAGTCTTCACAGGGTCGTTGGCCGAAAAGCCGCGTAGGGGGTGGTAGGGGTAAGCGAGGATGCTGTGGGAGGCGGTGATGTGGCCTGGGGTACGACTGACGAGGCGGATGTGTTGAGGTGGGGTGGGGGGTTTAGAGGTCCGGTCGTATGGTGGAAGGTGAGTTGGGGGATATTTGGCAGTGGGGTGAACCAGACGGTGGAGTGGATTGCGATGAGCTGCTCATGACAGCTTAAGACATCATCATGGCCCTGCTACAACCTCATCCACACTACCCATCACCATCATCATCGAATCCCTTCTACCAAGCCCCTAACACCACCTAACACCCTCCCACGCAATGTAAAACCCATGTATCAACGTCGCTCCATCGCCCGCCTCGACCGAGGCCGTGGACATCTGATCAAGCTGGTAGTATGTGAAATGCGGATGTCGTGGCTACGCTTTGTGCTGCAAAGCATCGGTGAGGTCACCATACTGAATTAGACGCTCCGTTGTGTAACGTGTTGCGGGGCTGAGCGGTTGTAGGCGAGCGTTACACGAAGGGGGCGGGTGGGCGGTCTGGGCTTCTGAGGTTTGGGGTTGTTTGTGCGTGCGTGCGTGCGCTGTGTGTGTGGTTAAGAATGTGCGCTGTATCTGGATGGTTAGCTGTAAGTTGGCGCTGAGGTAAATGATGGTTTTGGGCAAGAAGGTAGATAGCTGGACAGGCTGCGATGTCGCAACTTCGAGATCGTAGTCCACGCTCGCGCATCACAAGTGGCGGTGTGGAGGCACGATAGGCGTTGGTCACGTCTAACAACTCGTCGCACTGTGGCGGACGCACCTACAATCGCTTTGAGGTTGTCGGTGCACATGTCAGCTGCCAGTTAGCAGGGCGAAGATGTCAGTTGTTTCGGATATACCGCCTTGACCTTGGCTTCTAGGAATCTTGACTGAGCCCACTGCAGGGTGTGCTTTCGACGACAAATTACAAGTGGTGATGAAAGGGCCAGCTGCATGTTTCTGTTTTCTTCATCTCCTGACATGCGAAGACGGATAAATCCGCGCTGTAGAGTTTCGAGGTTGAAATGTCGTTCTTGGCCGCGTGCGACATGTCGAAGTTAAAGTTTGATCACACTTCAATCTCCATATGGTTTGATAGGTTGACAGCGGGAGAAATGAAGTGATCCAAAGCTGTTGTCAACTCATCAGGCGACAGGCGAGGGTTGGAAGTTGCGAGCAAGTCGACTGAGATTGTGTAGCTTCGCACGAGCGGGTAAAGTGAAGGTTGGAGGTCTCGGGCGGACCGAATGTGACTAACAGTTAACAGTTACCAAAATCATCTTCGGTTCCGCACCCCCTAGTCATGACTATGATATTAGCAGTAGGAGAATGCGAGGACCACGTGATGCTGACCGTTGGGTTTTGGGTTGAATTACCACGCCGGCATCCGGTCACTTGGCCCAACGTACTGCACATTGCTACTCCTTTTCAAATGAGAAGACGTCATAGTCCACAATCGATACGAGTCGGAACTCACGAGGTCCGAAATTTCGACGAGACAGAAGTTGCGGTGGTGTTGGCAAGCTCATGCAAGCTCAAAACTAGCAGCAAGCCTTCCAATAGTTTGGGGCCCATCAACGACGGGCTGCTGGCTACTTCAACCGATGCTGCCGCGGATAGAAAGGTACCTGGACTACCGACAAACACCACAGGGCTTGCGGGAATAATGGCGCGGTGCCATGAAAGCCCGAGGCGTGAAGACAAGGAAGCATGGAGCTGTTTGAGACGCTATTCTAAATGGGTACAGCTTCTGACTTAGCCCTGCAGTATGTTTTGATGAGCTGTCACAGATCACGAACAAAAGAAATCGCTGAGCGCAAATATGTCAGAAGAAGTCGGGTGTCGGCACACAATCGGGAATTTGTGAAAAGAGGGGTAGGCGACGAGCATGGAGGTCGTGGCGGTGCTGGACGAGGTTGGTGGCTGCACGCCTTGGTGAAAGTTAACGCGGTCGGTCAAATCTCAGTCCATCGGTGTTGTTCCGGCATTGGCAGTCAGCAAAAGGCGCGACGCCTGAAGCATGGTGGATGCGATGGCATTGGCACGGTGGCGTGAGCGTCTCTCGTGATCTGCCACGAGGTAATTTCCTTACGAACTGCTCATTAATCGATACGCGGACGGGCCAGAGATAGAATTGATCGTCTTGCATCATCGTTGCCTGTCGTTGCTTGTAACCGACCGCGCGGATGTCACCAAAGCTTGTCGCTTCGTGTCGGGTCCGGAGAACGCGGCACTGGTGATAGTGATGGCCCACCTTGTGGGCTAGAAGGATGGCCGGTGTGTGTGGGAATACGGGAGCGGCCAGGGTCTGAGAAGGCCCGCCGGAAACTATGGAAGCGTTGTCTGTGAGGACGGCGTCAGCAGCGTCAGATTTATGTTTGTTGACTGCTTGAGCGCTGCTGGGCGCAGGGTTTTCTTTGACCTTTGACGCAACACGCAGGTGCGTGTCTTGGTGTTGCCAGTGTGTTGGTCGCACCTTACCCCTGACGCAGGCTGTTCTGTCAGACTAGCCGAATCGGGCGGATCTGTGGGGTCGCTTGTTACCGCATCGGGACAGATGGCTGCCAGGCGAGCCGTGGGCGCAATCTCTTCGACGCCAGCTGGCCAGCGCCTGAAGCTTATCTGGCTCTAGCGAAGGCTTGAGTTCTTCCGTCTGCTTGGTGACAGCGCGACAACGTTGGCAGGACGATCCTGCGCTGGCGGTTTAGGCCCTGAGTTCTGCGTGCCTTATCAATAGCGCCGCTGTTGCGTTCCACCTTTTACGAGGGCACATGTGGACGTTCAGCATCACCATCCCCACCACATCATCGGATCAGGCCCAGCGCATGCCGCTTGCCGTGCTCCCCTCTCGTCGTGTAATGCGAACCAATCCATACGCCCAGAAATAGAAGCTCGACGAGGCCAATCCCCGCGATGATCTTACCGCACAGTGCTCGCATTGGCTGCGCTAGGGTGGAGATTGCCGCTCGTGCCCCTTAGGGCTGTCCTGAGCAATACCGTTATTGGTCGATGCGTCCAATGTGTGCCTGAATTTTCCTTTTCCAGTCGCAAATGGCCGACGCGATGACTAGCATGGCTGAACGTCCTTCGTATACGCGGCATCGTCGTAGGTACTTGAATCTGGGCGCGCCCGCTTCTATCCTCCTCACCTCCATCGCTGTAGGCGCATCTCAAGTACCTGCCTTCAGCACTCCATTCTTTACCACCTCTCGGCCGCTGTCACTCGTTTCCAGCTGCCTTGACCCCATACAGCAAACCTCTAGTAATACTTAATTTGTTTTCGCTAGGTACGTACTTTCCTTGTGTTCTCGCTACCGCGCGGGGCTCCGCAGCCGCTTCCCAAAATACGTTGTTCTGCATGCTGGTGTTAGCCTTCTTTTTCGCTACACCAACCTCGCCATGCGACGACGTCCTACCCGCCCGCCAAAAACCAACTCCATAAGCGTTGTGCCGCCGCCCCTGGACTATCAATGCTATTCATCACCTACTTATACCCCTGCTATCCTCATTCCACAACGACATCGCGGATGATTACCCGGCCACATCTCTCGGCTTACACACTCTTTCTACCACACTCGTTTCTAACACCCTGCCTAGGTGAACCCTCATAATGAAGGCTTCTCTCTTCGGCCTCGGCGTCCTCGCCGGCCTGGCCAGCGCAAACATCAACTTCCTCTGGGTCAACCCCACATGCGACCACCTAGACCCCAACACCCTCTGCCTGACTGGCCAGCACTGCGACGAAACCGACTGCTGCGTACCTGACCTAAAGAGCGAGTACTCCAAGCTCGTCTCGCGCTCATCGCGCTCATCTCTTCGCGTTGTTCCCGCCAAGAGACAGGCTGCCAAGTACTCTCAGGACGGAAAGTGCGGCCCTGCTAACGGCAACCTCCTCTGCGACCCAAACAGCACTGTCTACAAGGGCACATGCTGCTCGCAGTACGGCTGGTGTGGAAGCACCGCCGCTCACTGCACTCAGGGCTGCCTGTCTGGCTGTGACAACGGTGCCTCCACGCCCGCTCCCACCAAGGCTGCCACTTCAGGTGCTGCTAAGCCCAGGGACGACGGCAGGTGCGGAAAGGACTTTGGTGGCGCTACATGCGATGCCAACGGTGCTTACGGCGGCTGCTGCTCGTCTTACGGATACTGCGGTTCCACCGACGGTCACTGTCTCGCTGCCAACGGATGCCAGAACGGATGCAAGGGCGCCACTGCTACTCAACCCGCCAAGGGCAACCCAGCCCCTGTCAGCAGCCGTCCTCCCTCTACCACCACCTCCGGCGAGCCAGTTCTTGGTAAGCCCTCGACTGCTCCCGCTTCCAAGCCCACCGGCGTCGCCACTACTGATGGCAGCTGCGGTGCCAAGTTCGGTAACACTGTCTGCGGTAACTGGGCCCAGGGAAGCTGCTGCTCCATGTACGGCTACTGTGGTAACACCACCTCTCACTGCGGTGAGGGTTGCCAGAACGGTCCCTGCCTTCGCGCTCCCTCCGTCCCTGCTCCTGCTGCCAGCCCTGCTCCCCGCGCCGCTAAGCCCGGTAGCATTCAGCTTAAGGGCCGCTCCGGTGTCCCTGCTATGCACGCTGGTCTCATGCCCAACGGCAAGGTTGTTTTCCTTGACAAGGTCGAGAACTACACTGAACTGAAGCTCGGCAACGGCCAGTACGCCTACTCTTCCGAGTGGGACCCTGTCACTGACAAGCTCACCCCCTTGGCCTACAAGACCAACGCCTTCTGCTCCGGTGGTATCTTCCTTGCTGACGGCCGCTTCGCTTCTCTCGGTGGTAACGCTCCTCTCGACTTCATTGACCCCACTGTCGGTGATGGTTTCAGGGGTATCCGTCTCCTCAAGCGCTCTTCCTCCGATGCTTCTCTCGATGGCCAGGCTTGGAACGAGCCCGGTCCTCAGCTCGACACTCCCCGCTGGTACGCTTCCGTCCAGATCATGCCTGACGACTCCATCTTTGTCGCATCTGGATCCAAGAACGGCCTTGACCCCTCAAAGCCTGAGAACAACAACCCTACCTACGAGATGCTCAACGCCGACGGTTCTCCTCGCGGAGTGAGCAAGAACATGGAGATCCTCAGCAAGAACCAGCCCTACTACATGTACCCCTTCATGCACCTGATGAAGGACGGTAACCTGTTCGTCCAAGTCTCCAAGTCTGCCGAGATCTTCAAGGTCGAAACCGGAAGCGTCGTCCGCATGCTGCCCGACCTCCCCGGTTCCTACCGTACCTACCCCAACACCGGTGGATCCGTCATGCTCCCTCTCTCATCTGCCAACGACTACAACCCCGACATCGTCATCTGCGGTGGTGGCCCTTACCAAGACATCACTGCCCCTGCTGACCCATCCTGCGGCCGCATCAGGCCTCTCGATGCCGACCCAGAGTGGGAGATGGACTCCATGCCCGAGGGCCGTGGTATGGTTGAGGGAACTCTCCTCCCCGACGGTACCGTCGTCTGGGTTAACGGTGCTCAAGAGGGTGCTCAAGGTTTCGGTGTTGCTCAGGACCCTGCTCTCGAGGTCCTCCTGTACGACCCCAACCAGCCCAAGGGCAAGCGCTTCACCACTGGCCCTGCTTCCACCATCGCCCGTCTCTACCACTCTGTCGCTCTCCTCCTCCTTGACGGTACTCTCCTGATCTCCGGCTCCAACCCCGTTGAGCAGCCCATCCTCAAGCCCGACGCCAAGAACCCCTTCGTCACCGAGTTCCGCAACGAGATCTACACTCCCCCTTACCTCCAGGGCAACCCCACCCGTCCCTCAGCCGTCCAGATCTCGCAGAAGGAGCTCAAGGTCCAGCAGCAGTTCAACATCAAGTTCAACGCTCCTGCCAACGCTCAGAACGTCAAGATCTCGCTCTACTACGGTGGATTCGTTACCCACTCCGTCCACATGGGTCACCGCATGATCTTCCTCGACAACACCGGCTTCAAGGCTGGCGCCACCGCCCAGAGCTTGACCGTCACCATGCCCCCTAACAAGGCTGTTGCCCCTGCCGGTCCTTACGTCATCTACGTTGTCGTTGATGGTGTTCCCGCTATGGGACAGTTTGTTCACGTTTCGTAGAATGGGGTCTGTGAATGAGAATTGGATGAGACGAAGATGTTAGCTGATTGCGATAATATTCCTTGTATCATCCTTGAATTGAGTGGTTTATTTCGCATTCGTGCATGTGTTATGGTGGATGGCTATTGAATAATTAGCGATGCATGTCCTATAGAAATAAAGAATTGTCATGATATCACTTGTTGGCTACGTTGATGTTGTGTGTTGTGAAGAGTTCATTAGGTGGGTCTTTGAGGACTACATACAATTATGACAGTGACTTCTCACACTGTCCCACGCCCTTGTCGTCTCCAGGCATACATATGAGCCTTACGCTCACACACCCAAACC
The DNA here is from genome assembly GCF_024043155.1 of Alternaria arbusti. Lineage (NCBI taxonomy): Eukaryota > Fungi > Ascomycota > Dothideomycetes > Pleosporales > Pleosporaceae > Alternaria > Alternaria arbusti. The sequence continues at coordinate 389,936 of NW_026249950.1, read as the reverse complement.
CCCCACTTAGCCGTCCAGCTCCCCCTCATCCTCACTCTCGACCCTCGCCCTCTTGCTGTAGTCCGCAAGCGGACTCGCGCCCTTGCGCTTGCGACCCACGACGACGTTGTCGGCCCTCAGGCCACCCTCACTCTTCTTCTCCCCACCACCACCACTCTTCTTCTCACCACCACCCTCCTTCCATCCCTTCTCTTTCCGGCCGCCACCCCCCTTCTTCCCCCCCATCCAATCAATAGCATCAACAGTCATACTGCCATGATACATATCTCTCAAGTCCCTCGGGACGTGAACGCGGCTATCACCAATGATCTCCCACATCCACGCCATGGACTCCCGCATCTTGGGTGCTTCCCGTCTCATCTCGCTCAGGGCGTCTTCCATGACCGCAACCCGGTTCTTGAGGGCCTTTATAGTGGCCTTGGCGTCGGCGGTGGCGTCGACGGTACCGGCAGTGGTGGTGACGGCGTCGGCCATGGTGGTGTTTGAGGACGACGATGGCGTGGTAGATGTAGTCACGACGGGAACGGGGAGGTGTGTAGGCACCACAACACTCTTCTTCACGCTCTCCAACTACAAACGAAGACATGTAGTCAGTAAACATATTCTCAAATATTCCAGACAGTAGTGTTAAACAAACCTCCTTCCTCAACTCCGCGTTCTTGCGGCAGACACGGTATGCCTCTTCGGCAATCTCCTGCGGAGTAGCGTAGTTGTCGAGGCGGGCGCGGATGCGCTGGGTATCGGGGTCGTACTCCATTGGTGTTGAGGAGCGGAGTTTGCGAGTGTAGGGTAGCGATTTCTTGATGTACTGCTTGAGTTTCTTTTGGGTGAGGCCGCTGCGGGTGCGACGACGGCCGGGCATGTACTGGTGAAGTGTGTTAGGATTGTGGGCAGTGGATCACAGCAGAGGGCAGCAGGAGAGGTTCGGCTGGTGCGTGGTGGTGCGAGGATAGAGAAGCTGGAGGGCGAGATATAATTTCAAGCTGCGATGCAGAGATTTCGGTTAGTGCGTTTGTGCGTTTGCATTGGGCTGGTTTTCACTTTCACTTTCACTGGAACGTGGTGGAAGTTCAGTGTTGATGTCAGAGTGTAGGTGGGCGGGCGCGGTGGGAGGTGGATGTGCAGAAACCGAACATCAGACCGCCTCAGGAGACGGTGAGACGGGGTTGATTCTGGGCCTCTTATAGCTACTCAGTCAATGGTTCATTGCCAGGCCTCTCCGCCGGTTCCTTCTTCTCTGGCTTCTCCATACGCCTCCATAGACCCAGGAAGCCACCTCCGACAACCATTTGGCCAGCTTTTGGTCGGCACACCATGACCCATTTCTCCTCCTGTTTGCTCAGATCTTCTTTTAGCTCGTTATCCCGTCCTTCTTGGCCTGATTCCGAGTCTGCGCTTTCATCGCTCGAAGGCTCGGAAGGTTGCTCTGGCTGAGCCTTCTTCATAGGCGCTCTCGGTCTGACTGCACGAACATCCCACTCGCGAATTGTACCTGCTCCTAGCTCAATGACCTGATCAAGAAGGTAGGGCATCTTATGTTCCCGAATAGCTTCGACACATTCAGCGATCTGGGTGATGCTTGGGTTGAAGACGGCGAGCATGCCATTGACGTGCAACGCAGGAGCGACATTAGCGAGGTGACTTGTCGCATTAGGAAGATCCAGGAACACGTGAGTCAGGAATGGCTCCTCGGTCTTTCTCGAAGCTCTCTGTTTGGCGATCCACTCAGACACGTCTCCTACGTGGAAGTCGACGTTGCCCGCGTACATGCCATGTCGGAAGCCTTCGACTATCTTCTTCGCATGTACTGAATGCTTACTGGATATATCCAGGGTATGTATCACAGCGCGACGGTTCTGCTTCCACGACGATAGTGCTGATTCCTGTAGGTCTGATATGGACTCGCCGAGGTATACTGCGTCTTCGGGTTCTTCTTGGGTAGTGACGTAGGACGGCGTTCTTGGAACTGGAGGGTTGCCGGCATGTACAGCGCGAGAGAGATGCATCGTCAGCGCTCCATGGCCTGTGCCGGCTTCGAGGATCTCAAGAGGTGGTTCGGTGCTGGGGGTAGCGGATGGAGTATCTACATGGATGTCGAGTAGGGACACTATGAGGTTGGTATCTGAAGGGTAGATCTGTATTATGTCAGCATGAGTATCCTGTCTCGTCGTGGCATGGCATACACACTGGAGTGACAAGGCGCGGTGTCAATCTGACATATTCGGCCAACGTAGGCTCGTAGATGCGGAAGGTGTCACCCTTGTGGGAACGGACAATTTGCCGTGGCTCCTTTCCAATGACATCTGCATGCTTGACGACGCCTCGATGTGTGCCGAGGGTCTTGGTCGCCTGCAGTTTCACGAGACGTCCATCCTGAGTCTCCTTGCTCTCGCGCAGGAGCACAACATCGCCTTCTATGCGCCTGTGAGCGGGGTCGGGGTGGTGGAAGCGGAGGTCTTGCCTTGGAAAGCGCGATGGAGGCAGGAGCTACTTGTAAAGTGTCGCGCACGCGGTCGGAGTGCAGCACGGCGTAGCTGGTGGAGAGAGGATGATCGCATGGCTTTGTAAGAAGAAAGATGTGCAGATGCGGAGGTGACGCCTTCTCCGCACCAAGCGAGCCGCGACCGCAGGAGGGCACCGAGTATGCTCTGCAGGCGTGTGAATGCAGTAAATTTTACATAGAGAACTAAGTCCTTTCCACATAGCTTCTGCCTCTGCTACGTCGTATATCAGTATATTTACTCTACTTTACTGCATAATGCGTAACGTCACAGCGGTGAATCTAATCCCTGCATCGCCATTGACGATCCGAGACTCCAGGGTTCGGCCAAGAACAACATGGAGCACCTGCACACTTCCAACGCATGCGCCTCGCCCAACACGCTTGACTTCACACCCTCAGCAAACGAGCCCATGTCATGGAGATGAGATCGCGTTGCTGCGAAAGACACATATCCTAAACCCGACGCTGGCTCTATGCGCCACTACTCACACCTTCGGGAGCCTCCACCATGACGCGCCGTATAGTACGTACAGCATATCGCTTCTTCCGCCAGTACTAACAGTCCCAGGTACGGACGGGCATTCAGCTCATAGCCCTTACCATCGTCGTCTCCCTAACCATATTCTTCCTCGATAACCGCTACCGCGTCCTCCCCCAATCTGTCCACAGTCACATGCCACTGCACCACGATGGCCTCGTTATCACCGATATCACCGTACAGACATGTTCGACCATCAATCCACTCTCCAAGTGCATGCTAGACCAGAAGAAATGGCATCGCATAGAGAAGGACCTGTACCTCGGCTCCGGCTGGGTCACCAAAGGATACGTCCACATCAAGCGCAAGCGGGAAGAGGAGCTCAAGACAGAGGACAAGGTCATTATCGACGTTCGTACAGGCAAGCTTGATCCCTCTGTGGGAGAGAAGGCCCAGGCGTCGGAGAAGTGGGAGTCGCGCCCAGCTGGCCTCTGGATCAAGCGCTCGCTGAAGCGTCACGCGAGCGACGACAAGAAGGCAGTGACGGCCGTAGACATCCTATTCGGCGCCGACGCAGTAGAGCCACGCCCTGGCTGGGAGCTGGTCAAGAACGGAGCCCTGCATCTTGAGACGGGCAAAGCAAGCACAGATCCTCGCCTGAGCATACGAAGAGGCCCAGCAGCCAAGCTCGAGAAGCCCGTACCCAAGATCAGAAAGGATGGCAAATTCAAGATTATGCAGATCTCTGACCTGCATCTCAGCACTGGTCTCGGCCACTGCAGAGACGCAGAGCCGCCAGGCCACAACGGCGGACACTGTGACGCCGACCCCAGGACCATAGAGTTTGTGGAGAGGGTGCTAGACGACGAAAAGCCAGACTTTGTAGTTCTGTCTGGCGACCAAGTCAATGGCGATACAGCACCTGATGTGCAGAGCGTAGGGCGCCTTCTAGCTTTTACCCACCACAAAGCTAACCGTCTCACAGGCCATGTTCAAGATAGTCGAACCCCTCGCAGAGCGCAAGATACCGTACGCAGCCATCTTCGGCAACCACGACGACGAAGGCACCCTCTCCCGCCACGCACAAATGGACCTCTACGACTCGCTCCCCTACTCCGTCAGCGAACCCGGTCCCAACACAATCGACGGCGTAGGAAACTACTTCGTCGAGATCCAAGCCCACAGCAGCAAGCACTCCGCCCTAACCCTCTGGTTCCTCGACACGCACGCCTACTCGCCAGACGAAACCCACTACCGGGGCTACGACTGGCTCAAGCCCAACCAAATCGACTGGTTCAAAGCCACCGCCGGCGGCCTGAAAGAAGCACACAGCCACTACACGCACAAACACCTCAACATGGCCTTCATCCACATCCCCCTCCCCGAATACGGCAATCCAGACAACGACCGCGTGGGCAACTGGACCGAACCCATCACCGCACCTGCTTTCAACACGCACTTCAAAGACGCCCTCGTCGAATACGACATCAAAGCCGTCTCCTGCGGCCACGACCACGTAAACGACTACTGCGCCCTCTCCAAAGAACCCGAGACCGGTGATCCAGAGTTGTGGATGTGCTATGCGGGTGGTAGTGGCTTTGGTGGCTACGGGGGTTATAACCACTTTCACCGCAGGTTAAGGGTGTTTGAGATCGATACGAATCAGGCGCGCATTGTGACGTGGAAGAGGTTGGAATATGGGGATACGGGCAAGAGGCTCGATACGCAGATTATTGTCGATTCGGGGAATGTTATGCCGATTCAGGTTGCGAATCAGGAGTGAGATGGGGGAAAGTGGTTGTTGCACGTTATGGCGTTTGGGTGTAGTGGTATGGATGGATAGGAAAATCACCGCTTTTTTGTTTGGGATTAGCGTTGAGATGTGTACGGCATACATCAAGACGCCTTGTTAGTTTTCAATTGAGAGTTTCAATCCATTTGTGTAATCATCCCGTGGAACTGCGTGTATGCTTCTGTCTACCTTGTATGCCTGTATTTTGGCTCAAGCACCAGTACTGTATTCTTCTTTTCATTCCTCATTCAATACTCCCATCTATACATCATCCCTCAGATGAACGTCCTCATAAACTCTCCCAGCGCCATAATAGCCATCGCCTGCCCATACGGCATACTCGTAATCTTGATATCCTTATAATGCTGCAAATCATGCCCCATACCCGTTCCAAAACTCGTCTCCGTCAGCTCACCCTCCGCACTAATCTTGCCCATGACCGCCTTGATAGCCTTAACCGCGCTCTGCAGATACACGTCCCCACTGATATACCGCTTCCGACACGCCTTGAGCATACCATATGCGAAACCCGCCGTAGCAGACGCCTCCTCGTAGCTACCTTCCGAGACCGGGATATCGAGGAGAGTGCGCCACATGCCGTTCTCGCCCTGCAGTTTCAACAGCGCCTGGCATTGCGACTCCAGGATACTAATGAGGAATTGGCGTAGCGGATCCGTCTCCTTGAGATCAAGTAGTTCAATGAAATCCGGAATCGCAATCGTCAACCATGAGTTTCCACGCGCCCAACGTGCTCGCGCAAAGTTGTGTCCGACTTCCAAGCCGCCCTTGTCTTCCCACTTCCAGCCGTGGAAGAACAGGCCTGTGGATGTGTCGCAGAGGTACTGGCAATGGAGGATGAATTGGCGCTTTGCTTCCTCTACGTATTCCGGTCTGTTGAGCACAAGACCGATCTTAGCGAGGGGCAGCGCGCTCATCATAAGGGTGTCGTCCCAGAGTTCGTCCTTGTTGAACGAGTTGTATGTCTCGTGTTGGAAGCCGCCGAATTTGGTGCGGGGCAGACCGTGCATGACCCATTCTGCCCACGTGTCTAGCCAGGGCACGAAGGTCTTGTTTCCTGTCTCTTCGTATAGGTATGCTAGTGTGAGGAAGGGGCTCATGGTGTTGATGTTCTTCGTTGTACCTTTGCTGAGCTGCTTGGTGAACCAGCCTTGCATGATGTCCATTGTCGCCTTGCTGCCTGTCAGCGTGTAGTAGTGCCATAGCCCGTAGAGACCGATGCCGTGTGTCCACTCCCAGCCGTCCCAGCCTTTGGTGTCGATGATGCGGCCATCGTCGAGTTTTAGCAGGAACTCGCCGGTTGTGTCGTTGATGTTGATCAGATTGTGGGTCAGGAGGAGGATCTTCTCGTCTATTTGGCCTTTTGTGAGGCCGTGGACTGTGAGTGTGGACATGGTGGGCGCGTTTTTTGGGTACGTCGCGGTCGCAGCGAAGGTATAGTGGGATGTGCTCACAACTGAATGAGGATTACAGCAACAAGCAATTGAGGAATGTAACGCAAGTATTAGAAGAAGACAGCAAGAGAACAGATGTCATCACACGCGTAGTCTAGCAAGTGGGTATTAGATACAGGCCGTCGGTCACACGCGTCGGTAGAGCTCAACCCAGGAACAGAGCGGGGAGCAAAAACTGGGGAACGCTCAGGGTCCTCAACCGCGTAGATTGCATCGATGCTGCATGTCACTGCCATATTTCGTGCCCTGTTGCACCGACTCGTCCATCTCTACCCCGACTGGGCGCTGGGCACACGTGGAGTCGCTCCAGCAGATGGGTTCCTGGAAGGCGCGGCTCTTTTCTCGTGTCAAACATCAACACCGAGACCACGGACGCCTGCTGCTGACATCCCACTCTAGGGTTTCTGCCGCGCTCGCATTGCATTGCACCGAGATTCGCTGATCAGTAAACTGACAATACCGGCGTGAAGGTCACCAATCGCTTACCTCTTGGAGGGCCGGAAGACACCGTGGAGGGAAGTGCGACCGCCGTGAAGGAGCTTGGCCGCCTGACACGACTCAGCCTGGGAAAGCCAGCCGCCGCCAACTCGCTGCAGGCGGACGAAATCTTCCACCAGCCGCCTTGGGCCCAGCAACGAAGCTTCGCATGACACTCGCGCGAGCTTGACCCATCACATGCGTTCACGAGGGACGCGGGTGGCCTTTCGGCAGCATCTACGCCGATGTTTTACCACAAACGGACCCTCGCCAAGTGGTGGCACTCTCCACACTGCTTGATCCTACTCCGCATTCCCAAGCACTCCACTATCTGTATGGACGGCATGGTGGCGGGGTTGGCGAACCCCAGAGGCTAGCGACTCAAGATGCAGCGTTGGCGCCGACAGGGTCGCGCTTGCAGCACGCCTTTCCAGAATCCTACCTCGAACTGGGGTGCGGAAACAAGGAGATGATCACCAATAGTCAATACCGGCTAGACGTTGAACGTGCAGGTTCTTGGATCCTAGGATTTGCGGAGTAGCCTGCCAGCCTGGGGTAGCTTGAGGCCGGGGAACGCTTGGACGGAACAATCTAAAATCGGGTAGAAATATCAACTCGACCGCTCCTCCATCCTGGCCAGCTCACTCGCGAGTCCTGGGGTTTCTTCTTTGCAAACCTCATTCCTTCTTCCGCTGTCAAGCTCTCGGAAGTTCTTTTCAAGATGGCTACCACCAGAGCCAGTGCCGATGGCGTGCACCACACACCCGAGGCTGTTCGCCATTCGGACGATAAGCAGGACATTAGCCAGGTCGAGCGCGTGTTCTCCGAAGGGGGAGACGAGAAGGGCGACCATGCCGACTACGATCGTATCGACAAGGAAGTCGCCAAATACGCAAACGCTTCTGAAGTTTTCATCTCGGAAGAGGAGAACGCCCGGTTAAAGAAGATGATTGACCGTCGTGTACTGCCTATTATGGTCATCACGTACTTCCTGCAATCGCTGGACAAGGGCACAATGTCCGCTACCTCCATCATGGGTATCCGTGAGGATATTCCCGCACTTCTTTCCAAAGAGACTGTGAGTTGCAAAATCTGTGGGCACTAGTATCATGTACTGACTCATGACAGTTTGGGTGGCTAACCACCTGTATCTACCTCGCTGTACTGGTCGTCGAATACCCAACCAACTGGATTCTCCAACGAGTACCAGTAGCCAAATACCTCGGATTCAACATTCTTGCATGGAGTACCGTACTTGCCTGCCATGCAGCCTGCTTCAGCTTCCCTGCGCTCGTCGTTTGCCGAACACTCCTTGGTATCTTCGAGGCTGTCTGCCAGCCCGCTTTCCTCATCATGACTTCTCTCTGGTACAAGCGTGAGGAGCAGGCCCAGATCGTTACGTACTGGTACATGATGAGTAAGTTATACAAGATCAAAGACATGCAGCACCAACTAATCCTTACCTACAGACGGCATGCAACAGATTGTCGGCGGTCTCCTCGCATACGCTTTCACCAACATCAGACATCCTAGCTTTTCTGCGAACCCCGGTAACGCTTCTATCCGATCCTGGCAAGCTATATTCATCACATACGGTTGCTTCTCCTTCATCTGGGGATTGTGGGTCATCTTCCGCCTCCCCGACAGCCCCATGCGCGCCAAATGCTGGTCAGAGGAAGACAAGAAGCTCATGGTTGAGCGTGTACGCTCCAACCAAACCGGTCTCCAAAACAAAAAGTTCCGCGCCTACCAATTCAAAGAAGCCCTCCTCGACCCCCAAACCTACTGCTACATGGGCATTCAGATCTTCACCACTTTACCCACGTCAGGCCTCGGCGCCTTCTACAACATCATCATCAAAGACCTCGGTTTCGACACTCTCCAAGTCCAGCTCCTCGCCATGGTCCTCGGTGTCGTCATCATCGCCACACTAATGGGTTCCGCCTGGATGGTCAAGAAAACAAAGCAAAACTTGCTTACCATGGCCGTCTTCATGATCCCCGCCTTCGTCGGCACAATCATCATCATGACCGTTAAAAACACAAACAACGCTACCAAAGCCGGTCTGCTCATCTCCTACTGGATCGTCTTCACCTTCTGGGCCGCCCAGGGTCTCGGCATGTCCATGCTTACCCGCAACGTCGGCGGGCAGACCAAGAAATCCGTCTGCATCACCATGAACTTCTTCGCGTGGTGCGCGGGTAATGCGATTGGACCCAAGGTGTTTTTCGATGGCGACCCACGCTATCTCAAGTCCCTGGCTATTCATCTCGGGTGCTACAGTGCGCTGCTGGTTGTCATTGCGTTTTTGAGGTTCAACCTCACGCTCAGGAATAAGAAGAAGGACAGGGAGTTTGGAAAGGATATTAGCAATGCGCATGGCTTTGATGATTTGACGGATAAGGAGAACCCTAACTTTAGGTATGTTTACTAGGGGGGTTTTGGTTGGAGGGGGATGTGTAGTTGAGATAGTGTCGTATGAGCCATTGAGCATGCCTCGAATGAGCTATGATATGACTTACTTATCATGTTGCATTGCTTCTTGTTTCTTTAGTTCTGGTGATAGGTTACAATCTCTGCCCAGTACTTGCTTTTCTTGTGAAAACGTCGCTAACACCAATTCGACCTGCGCCCGTGGATGTGAATGGAGACGTACCGATTCTGCCTCTCTCAGCATATCAGCATCATTATACACTCAAGCGACCTGTATGCAACACCCAGAGTAATTGTAATCGGATCATCACGAGACGAACGCGAACGCAACAAGACCAGTTCATCCCCACATGTTCAACGGACACCTCCACCCGTGCTAGCCTGAGAGCTACGCGATTGGGGCATTGGCTTGACGTGCGCGTCCCTGTTACATCATCGCTCCGCGGCGAGCCATGGACCAGGTCTGCCGTGCCGCAACCATGCATCTTCACAGCTGATCAATGTCTACGAATTCCATGCATGTCGCGTTGTGGATATTGTTATCTTTGTACACGGTTTGACCACAGGTAAGTCAGTATACTCGCCCTATCTCTATCGATTCACTCCAGACGGCGAGATGCTCGGACTCCCTGGTGCTGACAAGCTTCTAGTAAATTCGCGCGCATTGAATGAGCTCCTATATACCACCACCGAACCATCGCTCCTAGTACTACACGAATACGCGATTCTCCGCGATACACGTCCCATCCTCCAGCGCCCTGAACCGTGCCCTCGACTGTTGTCGCCTTCTCGAACCGCGTGCGACAATGTCCGGGAAAAGAAATTATCAAGGGGGAGACGACGATGCGGACAATAAACGGCAAAGAACTTCTGGGCTCCAGTACAACGAGGATGAAGTACGACCGGGTCCGGAATCAGGAGTAGATGCCCAGACAGGGAGATTCATTCGCTCCCAGCTGCACGTTAGAGAGTGGGGACTCCCCGACGACCCTGTATCAACAGCGAAGAAAGGATAATTCTACGCAGCGGCTGGCGGTCACGTACCTGGTGTATATGGACATTGGAATAGGATTAAGTTCAACAACTTCATTGGAACGGACATCCTCGCGGGCGGCCCGGGTAACAAGCAAGAGGGTGGTTTCAGGACTAGAGATGCAGCTTGGGACCATATGGAAGCGCACAGGGCTCTTATCGAGACTGCGCTTGATGTGGAACATGGTCGCGCCTACTTAGAACTTCAACGCAAGAAGTCTCCGGACCCTGCGACGGCTCAACGTAATCGCCAGCTGGCTCAGCAATTTGCAGCGATGCAGGCTGCTCGGTCTCAGCCCAGGCCGACTCAGCAGACATCGACAACTTCCGCTCCTCAGTATCAGCCTATAGCGCAACAACAGATACCGATAAACTCCGCTCCTCAGTTCCAGCCTCAAGCGCAACAACAGATACCGACAACTTCCGCTCCTCAGCCCCAGCCCAGAATAATGCAGCAGCCACCCACGCAGTTCGCTTCTCAACCTCAACCGCAGACCCCTCAGCGCGCATCCACCTCGAGCTCAAGACCATCTACAGAGTCTTTTGCCACCTCTTCATCAAGCCAAGCAGTAACGCCGGGCAGTCATGATACACCATTGACATCTCCAGATAATTCGCAAGAGCCTGGCTCTGCCGACGCGTCTTCCACTGTCGACAACGAGAGCACTGAGCCCGAGGTGACTTTAAGTTCTGAGCAGGAGTGGGTGGTAGATCGTATCATGAACGGACATAACGTTTTCTACACCGGCTCTGCTGGCTGTGGAAAGTCTGTTGTGCTTCGTACATTCAAGAAGAGATTGGAGAAGATGAACAAGCGAGTATTCGTAATTGCACCCACGAACCTTGCTGCGCTAAATGTAGGGGGCATCACGACATAGGGTTATGCTTGCTGGGCCCCGAAGACCAACACGAAATCTGTCAATACACTACTAGAGGAGATGGAAGATAAGATGAACGGAGAGGGGGAGGGATTCACGTGCAAGTTCACAGAGACTGATGTCCTTGTCATCGATGAAGTCAGCATGATGGAGAGCAACTTCTTCGAACGCCTCAACTACGTGATGAAGCGTGCTAGAAACAGCACTGCAGCGTTTGGTGGCGTACAGATGGTTGTCACAGGAGATGTATGTTGACAGGCCCACCTCAGTGAGATCACCCGCTAACGACTGTAGTTTTGTCAGCTCCCACCAGTCAAGCCCTTCGAACGTTGTTACCGGTGCGGATTCGAGCTTAAGCCCAACCGAAAATTCAACCCTAGCGAATATCAGTGTGATTGGTGTAACAGGATGTTCCTCGATGTCAAGAAATTTGCTTTCTTTAGCAATGCATGGAAGGTACATAGATCCCGCCCTCACTAGCTCGATTGTCACTCTGACACGAACAGGAATGCGATTTTGAATGTATTCACCTGACGCAAATCTTTCGACAAGATGATCCAAACTTCCAGGCTATCCTCCAGCACATCAGACTTAGTAAGAGCCTTTGCCCTTTATGAGTCCAGACCTATGCATCATTGGGGCTTGTTTAGACACGCACAGAAACGTTGCTAACGACAACTAGATGGATTTCAACTTACCAACGACATGCGGGCCACTTTGCTTGAACCCCGTTCAGGAACGGATGGAGCCATCGAGTTGTTTTCCCATAATGATGATGTCAGAGACGCCAACGACGAAAAGATTGCAACCCTACCGGGCGAGGCCATAAAGCTCACAGCAAAGGACCGGCTACAGCTTAGTGATGATGACAGAGATAACGAACACTTACAATGGCTCAGAAAACGGCCGAAAGGGTGCATAGTAAGTGAGAAGTTCTTTCCAAACAACATCCGCTGACGGCCACGCAGGGTGATGATGCTCATCGCTACGAACAATTCGTGACGTTCAAGCAAGACATGCGCGTCTTGCTGCTCAAGAACCTCTCCCCAGGCCAGGGTCTCGTCAACGGATCACAGGGTCTGATAGTTGACTTCGAGAAATACGATGGCACGAAGTTAACAAAGAAGGCGCTAGGGTTGGGTGGTCCCCATGCGCGCTTATGTGAAGTTGAGATCGAGGACTTTTGCCGAAGGAACCGTGTTCAAGTGTGGCCAATTGTCGAATTTGACAATGGCCAGCGCAGAACTATATACCCCGATTGTTTGGTTACCGAATTCGGATCCGGTGAAGGAAGCAGCCGCCTTTCGCGAGCACAGCTCCCACTGATGGCTGGCTACGCCATGACCATCCACAAAGCCCAGGTATGTCACTGAGAGTCCTGAAATCTCACATGCGTTCTAACACGTCTTCAAGGGTATGACACTTGATCGCGTCAAGGTGAATTTGAGAAGGGCCTTTGAAGAGGCAATGGTATATGTGGCTCGTAGGTGCTCCCTTAGAAGATATTTCAGCCTGCAGCACAACGCTAAAATTTCCGAACAGTCAGCCGAGCGAGGATGCTCGAACGTCTTGAAGTCGCCGCACTTCCTGAGAAGAAATTGAACCTGCTGGATGCACAGGTCAAGCAGTTTTACCAAAGCATCACGAGCGCCTAGATACTAGGAATCTTGGTCCTGACATTGATACCCGCATATCATCGATGGCTGTTGTTGGGAACCCTGCTGTCTTCGGCGTTTGGGGTATGGTATCTTGGAGTTCGTCTTTCTGACAGACTGGCATGCATGTTTCGTTTCATTATATCAGTCCTAGGTAGAGATAGCGACATTGCCGCCATTACTATCGTGCACGTGTCTTGTACAATACTTCCCATCATCGCATGTCTTCCCCATCTACATCCCCCACCCTATCCAACCTCTCATTCTTCTTCGCACTCCCCTCCAACCCCGCCAAAATCGCCTTGTCCTCCCCCGGTATCCGCATATCAAACGTCTCCCTCACAACCGCATACTCATAATACCCACACCTAGCAATCGGCTCCGTCTTCCTTACATCGATCTTGCCGTCCGTCAAAACGCGCTCATCGATGTGCACACCAACCACCTTCCCAATCACCACATCCGCCGAGCCCATAGGCGGATTCCCAGGAAGGCGTAGGGTGGTGTAGTACTCGCACTCAAACTTCACCGGACTCCTCTTAACCATCGGCACCATCATCTCCCTCCTCCCTTCCTTCCCATCCCCACCACTTCCCCCAACAACAACCCCACTCACCCTACTATCCTCCTTCTCCACGCCCGCCATCTCAAACTCATCAACCCCATACTCTTCCTGCACTGCACTTCTATTCACTTCCTCCCTCAATTCATACGTCGCTAGATTCCACACAAACTTCCCTGTAGCTTCGACGTTGCGGACGGTATCTTTCTGGCTGTTGCTGGGTGTTTGGTTTGCGCTGAACATGACGTAAGGGGGGTCGAAGGTTAGGTTGTTGAATTGCGAGTAGGGGGCTAGGTTTGCAGCGCCGGTTGGGGAGAGGGTGGATATCCAACCTATGGGGCGGGGGAGGACGCATGCCTAATGGGTGTTAGTCTCTTTATTTAGTTGACAATTAGGGATTTTTGGATGTATCCGGAAAGACTCGTAGATATGCATACTTTGAATGGATCGTACGGTAAACCGTGGTCTTCTTTTCCAGGTTGATAGAACATCGTGCCGGCAAGAGCTACGTCATGCAAAATGCCATTTAGCACTTTCTTTCAAATACGGTCGAACTTGTGATGATCGTTGTACCACGACAACATCTCCAGATAGTTCTTATATCCTTCTTCAAAGCCAAATCCGTCATGCGGGTCGTTACCCGTTTGCCGCCAACGGGTAGACTGCGGGGAACCATCGTCACCTCCAGATCGGCAAACCTAGGCGGCATGGACTAGGACCCTGAGGCTCTTCACCCCCACTACTTCCGACGCCATGACTTGCTGTAGTATAGTTTCCTTTCAACAAAATTGCCACATTGAGATATGAACTGTAAATCATCGACGGTGTACCTACAAAACTTCCTTTAGTCGCCTGCCTACCTCAGCCTCTTAACACACCAACACCACAAACCCTAACACCATAAACCCTAACACCATAAACCCTAACACCACAACCCAAAATGCCGCCAGAAACCATCCTAATAACAGGCGCATCCTCCGGTCTCGGTCTCGCATTCGTTCAATACTATGCCTCCCTACCAACACCGCCAATCATAATAGCCATAGACAACCAAGAATTCCCTCTCCCCGCCCACCAACAAAACACCATCTCCTTCCACAGACTCGATATAACCTCTACTGAAGGACTCAAAGAATTCGCTTCAAACATCTTAAACACACCGATATCCCTTATTATCCACTGCGCCGGCATCAGAGGACTCGTTCCGGAAATCGTCGCCCAACAGAAACAGGGCGACAAAGATGTCGCCGCGACCGAGACGCTAGAGGCCATGGACCATGCGACTATGATGCGGACGTTTGAGATCAACACTTGGGGCACGCTTAACACTGTTAGAACGTTCTTTCAGAACCTCGAACTCTCTGCTGCTCAATCCGCATCGAAACCTAAAGTTGTCATCTTATCTTCTCGAATGGGCTCCATATCCGCGAACACGGCGGGCGGCGGGTACGCGTACCGAGCCAGTAAAGCGGCGCTCAACGCCGTGGTAAAAAGTCTGGTTATCGATATACCTGATGTGCAATTTTTGATGCTGCATCCTGGAAGAGTAGAAACGGGGTTAGTGGAGTGGAAAGAAGAAGGGGCGATTGGGGTCGAGGAGAGCGTGAAGGACTGTATGAGGGTTTTGGAAAAGATGGATGAAGAAGGGTGGGAGAGTGGGAGGTTGGTCGATCGTTTCGGGGTGACCATTCCTTGGTAGGATGGCGGTGGGAATCCGTCGAGGGAGGTGGAGGGGGATGGAGGGGAATGCGAGAGAAGAGGTGAGGAAAGATGATATATTTTCGCACGTATATGTCCGCGCCTATCTGGCATTGTATTTTGAAATAAAATCGCTGAACCTCTGATCTCCCGCCTTTGCTCATCTATCCGTACATTCTCTCCCGCCTCAGATGTTCTTCCATAACGCCATAATATGCATGATTGAGATCGAACCACTCTTGTTCAACCAACGAGCTAAGACATCAGCCGCGTGCTCGATTTGTGCTGATGGACACAACTCAAGCCACAGCCGAAGCAGTGACGGTGGTGTAGTTAGTAACGCCATCCATCGTTGTGCCTATAGGCTTCGTAGATGACGCCCCAGGAGTCTGTACGGTGGTGTAGTTGGTAATGCCTCCGATCCTTGTACCTGTAGGCTTGGCAGATGTAGGAGTCGCTGACGGATCGTAACCGCTGTAGTACTTGCCACCAGTCGTTGTGCCCACAGGCTTGGTAGATGTCGCCGATGATGCTTCGAATACTGGAGCCGCCTCGGATGCCGTCAATAAGAGACGTTTGTTGTGGAAGGTGATGAGAGTCGTGGAGGATTCTGAAGGGTCATATGGACTCATGTTCTTACCGCCAGTCAGAGTGGCAGGCAGTGTCATAACCTTCGTTGACGTAATGACCGCTGTTACGGTAACTACCGCAGGAGCTGCCTCTGGGGCCACCTGCGAGGCACGCTGGCCATAGAGAATCTCAAAAGTCGTCGGAGCTGTAGGGGACGCCGATGGATCATATGGACCTTCGTTCTTACCGCCAGTCAGAGTCGCCGGTAGAGTCATGATCTTGGTTGAGGTGATAACGGTAGTCACTACTACTGGAAGGGGAGATTGTTCTCCAGCCATCGCTGAGAGCGGCTCTGCTTGAGAGGAGGTGAGGGACGCTTGAGGCAAAGAAGGTGGGAGGCAGTTGTCCTGGTAGCCAGCACCAGCGCCGTTTTGATAAACTCTCACCGAGTTGATGAGATAGTACACTTCATTGAACTTGTCGGGGTTGGTCGCAACGAAGTGAGTGCAAGATTCGTCGTGAGTCTCCGCTGCGCAGTGTGTGTAGCCAGACCAGGCATTGCCTCCAGCCATGGAGCCGCAAAAGGTAATGTTGATGATCTGTCCTATGTTAGTAGGCACTCGCATCCACGAGATCGAATGTACTTACGATCTTCATCTTCTTGAACGTATTGCGAATGTCGCAACCATCCCCAACGAAGTTCATCACAGGCTTGCCCCATGTGTTGGGGTCAGGATTCGCGCTATCCCAACCCGATGGCTCGTGACCCCGAGGAAAGAACCATGCCTTGATGCCATCTTCCTCGACTTGGGCTGCCCAGACACCGCCTCGGTTATCGTTGAAGGGTTGGCCGAACGAGCCCTCGGGGCCATTGACGCCGCAGTCGCGATGTTCCATGCATTCGAGGCCTGGGCGCGTCTCGCCTGATCCGCCATTGTCTCGCATCTTGCATGGCGTGTGACCGGTATGGAGGCTGAGCGAGTTCTGCGAGTTCATGGAGACACCCTCGATGATGTCGAACTCGGAGTACCATTCCTCTTGATGACCTGTGTCGTGGAGCAGCCAGCTGCACGTGGTTAGCCGATGTACATGTCTGACGTGCCACACAAACGATGATGAGCACAAGAGAGGATGCGAGAGTCAGTACTAACTCGAAAGTCCGAGAAGGTGAGGGATAGTTGGGAAGTGAGACTTACAAAGCAGGCCACATGCCACATCCACTGGGCAGGTGCTCAAAGTCGGCAATGAAGAGTCCGTTGTCAAACGTCTGCACTCCTTCTAGTCGGACGCTCTTGCGGCCATAGCCTTCACCGGGCTCTTGCGGAGGGAGTACTTGAGTTGTATCGACTCCTAGATGTACCTTGCCGTCGTCGATGCGAGCAAGTCCAAGTGAAGTTGCCTCTTCCTTGGAGACGTAGAGAGCCATGCCTTGGGTGAACTGGTCCCAGCCGTTGTAGAAACGGAAGGAGCCATTGTCGAAGAAGTTGCTCGCGTTGTATTCCGCCTTGAGCTCATAGCCTGTGGTGAGGCAGAGCACTGAGGCAGCGACGAGGAGGGTGCGTAAGATAGCCATGGTTGATACTTGACTGTAAAGCTAGGGAAATGATAGGAAGTGGAGTTAGGAAGTGATGAGGAAGCTCGACGCAGAGAGGTTTGAATCATATAGTGGGTGCCCGTGCCCATACCGTCCCGCCCCGCTTGTAGTGAGAGAAGGAGGGAGGAAGGAGCGACCGGCAACCCACCCCATGGCGGTGAGCAGAGTGAGAGAAACCGTGCTGAGGTATATAGCCTGTGTCTATTACATTGCGGCATCAAGCAATAATAATCCATGCTGCTTGAATGATGAAGGGGCTCACACTATGCAGCTCGCAGTCTGTGATGGGTATAAGTATACAGTAGGTGAGGAAAGACGGCATCGTGCCGTGGAGTCAAAGCCAGCATGCGAATGTCGCTCCTGAAGCTAATGACTGGCTCTTACAGAGGCGTATATGACTGTTAGATGTTACTGCGAACATACTGCAGCTGAGCAGCCAAGAACGCCACCAACTAGAACCCGCCTCTGAGTCAACGCAGTTGTAGTAGCAAAGAAGCGCGTGCTCGATACATATGCGCACTGAACGGGGAGTGTGACCTGGAGCCACTTGCGAAACGACAGAGCATACCAGCATCATGCTTCATCACCCACCGTCTTTTCTACATCGCCCTCGCGGACATCAGTCAACGTGCCCTGGTCTTCCTCTCTTGACCGCGCGCCTGAGATCTTGCTAGCAGTCTCCAGTCCTCTTTCAACATCCTGCACTAGCCCATCCAACGCGTTGAAGATGTCGCCTTGCTGTTCTCTCGCCTCAGTCAGCCTGTCCTGCCCAACTTCACCCTTGCCTTTGCCCTTGCTCTTCCTCGGTATGTCGATGCCTTGTATGCGCAGCATGTATCCTTGATCCGGCGAGTCCTCATCGAACGAGGGAGCTATCCGTACATCCGTATCGGTGATTTGCCACTCTGACGAAAGCGACTGCGCATCTACGACTGTACGCCCGTCTGCGCCGACATCGATTATGAGGTAATGCTCCTTGACGCCCGGTATGGGTGGGGGCAGCGGTGACTCGACTGGTGAGTCTTGTTCGTCCCCTTCTTCGCTCCCTTGATTGCGTCGTCTCTCCCCTCCACCCGGTGCATCATGCGGGAGGTACTTTGTATCATCCAGCCCCAGGCCTCGCATCGATGCAGCAGTTATGATGGTCGGGTCGTCGTCGGCAAAGACATAGTGTGTATACGGGTGGTAGTGCTCGCCCGACGTCGTGTCTTCGATCAGGGTGAAGAAGGGTCGGAAATTCGGCGGTGGTAGCAGCGGTTGCTCGTCACTAGGCTCAGGGTAGGGTATGTCGTCCTCATCCTCGTCTTCTGGCGCATCGCCAGGGTGCTGTTGCTCGGGGAGCTCGTCGTCGGGAGGGTCTTCGGCGCGCTCTATTGACTTTGATCGTGGGGAAATCGATGCGCGACGATCTGAACGGTACTCTGTAGTGTTAGGGTAGCTAGACATGTTGTGGGAGTTGATGGAAGACTGGAGTTAACGGAGTTCGGGAGCTCTAGTAAGGTGCATGATCGATAAGGGACGTGGTCCATGCACACTACCTCATCAACCGCAAGGCAGCAAGTCAGTTACGGAATGCCGTGAAAGGCCCCTAGCTCAAAGGCTAAAGTATGTAATGCAGTCCTTAGGGTATCATCCAAATCAAAACGCCGATAGTAACATCTGTGTGCAAGCCAAGGTATGGAAGCGCCGCTTTCCCAGCTTCCATCATATGCCTGCAGATCGAGGTGACGACAAGCTTCTCAACGAGTTGCCGTAATCGATCGCGTGATCCGAAAGCTACAGCGGGCTTGTATCGGGTTCTTGGGTCGGTGCCGGGGTTTCGGTGGCTGTCGGCGCGTCTTGACTCTTCGACTTGAAAGCTGGATGTACAAGTTAGCTGAAGATCTGGTAGGTCGCTTGCGTACATACGTTGTCGGCACATGGGACACTTCTCTAGAGAGCTCTCTTGCTTCAACCAGGAGAAGATGCAGTGCTGAGACGTGTTAGTCTTTATGGCCCAGTGTGACCTCGTGGGTATGGAGGCGTACCATGTGGAACGAATGGTTGCACTCTCCCAATACTATCTCACGTTAGTCTAGACCCAGCATCGTCATGGTCAGACATACATAGCGGACACTCATCGCCAGGAAACTTGCACTTGGAGCAAGTGCTGTCGTAAGGGTTGCGACAGATACCGCAGACATCGTCGTCCGGCATATCCCAGCGCCAGGCGGCGACGGCATTCCACTCACGTATAGTGACTTTCATCGTATCTTTCGCCGCTTGGAAGGTAGAATTCAAGGTTGGCGCGTAGTTTGGGCGGAAAACAAGATCAACAGCACCAAAACATGCCGAGGCGGCAGTTTACGGCGGTGAGGGGCGGCGATTGCGCGTTAATTCCGCAGGGGTCTGAGCTCAAGCTGGAGCTCCATGCTGCAGAGCGACTAGCACGCACCACAAATACACAATCACGCAATTTCTGTTATACAGACACGCCGTGCTATGGTGCATCTATCATGGCCATCTGATAGAGGCTACGCGACCGATTGCTGTCATTAGTCAATATAGGGGGCAAGGAGATCAGACCCTCTTCAGGTTTGCTGCAGTTCCCCGCACTAACGCTGAAGCTCGATGCGGACCCTCTACTCTGCACGAGGATTGTAGATTAGGGAAGCTTCACCTCGCCGTCTAGCTCCATAAATCTTCGTTCCTTCTTCCTTCCTCGCCGACCAAACAACACCTTCTCATTCCATCGTAGCCATCAGACAAATTCCAAAATGTTCGTCTCACGCTTCCGCTGCTCTTTACGTCCGCTCTCTTCTATCCCCTCCATCAGCTTCCCCATAGCTGTAAGCAGCAGAAGGACAATGTCTTCTCAACCCGCCTTCTCCTCTTATCTCGTCACGCCATCTGAGCTCAACTCGGCATTGAAGCACAATGCCAGCAAACTTTCCACAGAACCCCGCATTGTCCCACTTTGCGCTTCTTGGTTCTTGCCCAACGACGGTCGCAATGGCTACGATACCTTTCTTGCACAGCGCATTCCGCGCGCACGCTTCTTCGACCTCGATGCCGTCAAAGACATCCATTCGCCGTACCCGCACATGTTACCCACTCCCGAAGATTTCGCAATCGCCATGAGACATCTTGGTATACGACGGGAAGATAGCGTCGTTGTCTATGATACAAAGGAATTGGGCATCTTCTCTGCGCCGAGAGTGGGCTGGACTTTGCAGGTCTTTGGTCATCCGAAGGTGCATGTGCTGAACAACTTCCGCAAGTGGGTTGAGGATGGCTTTCCAACGGAGAGTGGAGAGCCAAAGGACGTCGAGCCGACTGAGTATGCGGTGCCAAAGTTGGAAGAGGAGAGAGTCGTCGCTTTTGAAGAAGTGAAGGACATTGCGAAGGAATTGGGCAAGGAAGGCGCAGACGAAGTGCAGATACTGGATGCCCGTAGTCTTGGGAGATGGAAGGGCGTTGACCCAGAGCCCAGAGAAGGTATCTACTACCCAACAAGATGCAATCACGGCAGAGCATCATACTGACTACACCAGGGCTTTCCTCAGGACATATTCCCTACTCCACCTCCGTCCCCATCACAGACCTCCTCGACCCGAACGACAAGACCCTCCTTCCTGCCTCCGAACTCCAAGCCATCTTCAAGTCGAAAGGCGTAGATCCGTCCAAGCCAATCATAAACAGCTGTGGAACTGGTGTTACGGCAGCAATCATTGATGCTGCGTTGTCGGAAGCTGGATTTCCCACAGAGCAGAGACGGTTATACGACGGCAGTTGGACCGAGTGGGCACAGCGCGTGAAGCCAGGTGAAGGTCTCATCCGCAAGACGGAGTAAAATGCCGCCTGGAGCGCGAGGTTGGTCATGGCTATGAGACATTTCCTTGCAAAGTTGATACCCATTTCACTTTCATGTATGTAGTTTGTACCAACGAATATATGATGCTTTTCCGCCTTTATGACCATGATGAAGAATAGAAGTGCATATTAAAAGTACAAATGTCGTATCCAACGATCATCAACAAATGGGGTATATGCAGACACCTAGATGGCTCAGCCAAAAGACTACCATGTCCACGAATGGAAACGCGCAAAAGGCGGACGGTTCTCAACAAAAGAAAAGAAGTGAGTGATACGCGTCATAGGAACTGTGGTATAGCATGGTGCGCATGCTGCGATGGAAGTTGTGTGTGCTGTAATATAGGGAACTGCGTGTGCCGTGGTAGGGGATACTCCGAATGTGGTGATGTAAACTGTGGTAGATGATACCCCGGATGCTGCGGTATGGGTTGTTGCATGTACCACTGTGGAGAAAACGCAGGAGCGGCAGCAGGAGAGAAACTATCCCTTTGCCAATGGAAAACACCATGGCCGTCTAGACCACTCCTCATAGCTTGAAATGGTCAGCTCATCCTTCTAATTGGAGAGAGGAGGCACCTACCGGCGGCCATGCGATCATAATCGGAAGGCTCATGACGTGGGCCATCATGCCATGCCATGGTTCAAATGGCCGTCTTAACGAAGCATAAAGAATGGAAGACAATAAGGATAATGCTATATGGCTGAATGAAAATGACCAATGAGGGTAGGTTGGTACGATGCGTGGGGTGGCGCGATGATGAAAAGTCGCGCTTCGTAAGGGCCCGACGCGCCAAATCGCGAGGCTGGCTGTCGCGCTAGCTCATTTCAGCATAGCTCCCGCACGAGATCATGTGGGGTACGTACCTGGGTATATGTGCGATACTGAAAGGGACTTAATGCTAGCGATATGATAGTAGTGTAAATAGTGTCATTGGTACTATTGCTGGCTCGAGTTGATGATCCTTCAACGTTGCTTTGCAACGAACGCGTCTCTGCAACTGGCAATCCTATTCCTCCCCAGCACTCAAAGCCGCTTCTGAAACCCCCCGACTACTACTCTGCCCCGTCCTCGCCCTCTTGCTAACCTTCCCAGCCTTCGCCCTCCCATTCCCAAGCCAGCCCTGCTTCGCCGTAATAGGCCGTAAGAACCCATCAATATGCACACCACCAACCGTCCGTTCTTCATTGTCCGAGTCATTAGTTCTAGGGTCGTAGCCGTGTACTCGCATGCAATGCTCGACGACGCGGTAGGCCAACGGGGCGTCTTCCTCGTGCCTCCAGCAATCTGCGTGCGGGCAACGCAGTGTGCCGATTTGGAAGAAGGGTCGTTTGGGTGGCGGAGGCTGTGAGATCGAGGGGATGGTCGGAGGCGGTATGGTCAGAGGTGTGTAGGATATGGGTTCGGGGGCGGCTTTTGTTGCGAGGGCTTCGTGGAAGGGCATGAAAGACATGCCCTCGCCAAACAGAGTTGCGCAGCGCTGGGCTGTACGTGCGATAGCTCCTTCGTTCCAGCCTTGCACTGCTGCTAGTCCAAGCACTTCACTCCAGTCCAAAAGCCCTTCCCGTAGTATCCCTTCTTCTCCGGAACTATCGCTATCGCCCATGCTGCTTGAGGATCTGCGGCGCTTCCGTTCGCGAGGGATCTTGTTAGACTGTTCCCAGTCAGATCCTCCGCTTGAGATGTCATCGTCATTGGCGGGCTCTCTTTCATCTGTTGCCTTTCTGGCGGCTTTTGTCTTTTGTCGTACTGTGCGATCAACCTCTCTAGACGTTGCGCGCGAAGGTGGTCGAGTGCTAGATCTGCGGCCTGTCGCACTCTTCGATCGGGCTCTCGATGTAGACCTTGATCTCGGACCGCTCGACTCGGCACCTGAAGTGTATTCGCTCATAGAAGAATCGCCTAGCTCTCCACGACCAAAGTGATTGACGCGCGTTCGGCGGATGGCTAGCGCCAGCTTGTCTAGCTTCCTCATCATGTTCTGTATTGTCGGCTGGAGAAGTCGCTGTGCCCTAGCGTCGTCTGCTAACAAAGTCGGCTCCACGAGTATCTCTATGCGAGGTTTTCTGCCACGTTTCTTTCCAGTCGTCTGATCGCGTTCGGTATCATTGCCGTCCTCGACGTCGTCCATCCTGGCTTGTGCCCTGGGCTTGTTGTTCAGTTTCGCAGTATCGGCGCTTTGTGATCGAGATCTGCTTCGCGAAGCTGATATGTGGTCTCCAGCGTCGGAGTCAGACAAGGGCGTTTCGCGTGAGTTCCACTTCTCTTTAGCCAGCCGCAAGAAAACAGCTAGGAGTTCCTCTCGCAGCTCATCTCCTGCATCTTCGGTGTTTGCACTTCCAATAGTCCATTCGTCCACATGGTTGCTCGGAGGCTCTTCGTCTGGAGGGATTGGCCATGCCGTCCACTCTTTGGAAGGCACAACCGCCGTCTGCGTAAATCCTGCCGCATCCACGTATTCTAGATCCTGCCCAGTCTTGAGCCAGTTGTCCCTACTCTGCCAGTTCTTGAACTTCGCCGTGTCTTCTGGCGCTCGTCGTAACCGGCGCTTGAGCGCATACGCGTTGTACAGATGTACTGCAAGATCTGTCTCTTGCAGCTGATCGAGGGAGTCGGCTATCTGGCGATCCGCTTCTGTGTAGCTCTGCCATGTTTGGGGCGGTCCGTCAAAGCGATTCGGGCGCGCCGGTACCTCGTCGTCGTCGTCCTCTTCCTCGGACTCGTCGCGTGCCGACTCGCTATCGGTATCCAGGTCATCGTTTACGTCTAAAGAAATCGGGATAGCGGGAGTGTGTGCTTCTTGCACGTTGCGCGGGTCCGGGATCTCCTCGACTGACGGTGACGAGCGCGCCGATGAAGACGATGAGGTTGTAGATTCGTAGGAGGAGGGCGGTGGCGGAGCGCTACCACCAAACAACGACATCTTCGTTGCGGTAGATGTCGAAGCGGGCTTGTGGTTGTCTTGGCGTCGACATTTGCGTTATGCGATGCAGCAGTTGTGGGAGTGTGGAGGCGCGCTCAAATTTTGGTGGGGTTCCAAGGTTCTCGAGAACGACGCGCCGTCACGTTGTCGTTACCATTATCCCTGGTTCACAATCTGCTACCCATCTGGGCAGCATCATACCACCAATTTCTCATCTAAAGCCATCTTGCTAGTCCCCAACTTGATTTTGGGATTTCCATCTACATGTTGAAATTGCTTCAGGCGGTCGCTGCAATGACATCTTAGTGCCGGCATTTGTTAGGTCTTACACCCTCGAACATGGAAAGCAGGATCTAGGCACACTCGGATGACTACAGAGAGCGACCGTGAAGCGATCGTCATCTTACACGGCGTCTCGGTAGCTTGGCTTTATCTTCGCGCTGTGATGTACCGGCACATTACACTTGTGATCTGTTGATGCACGTGCCATCGCTGGCAACTGCCCAGGTGGGCGTGGGCGTCAGCGAGGCTACCTTATTAACCCTCTCTTTTGCCGTAGCCTCCAACGATCCATCAACACCACGAATCCACTTTCACAGCCACCTTTGGCTTGGCCACGCGTTAGATGCGTCCCAAAATGAGGTTTGGGCGTCATACTTTCAGGAGGCCATCAGTCGGCATACATCAAGCTTTGCGCTTACGTATCAGAACAAGCTACATTCTGCAACTATCATTGGTGGATGCTATCCAGGAAACTCATCAATGCTCTATATCGGATCTCTGCGGAGGCTTCATGAATCACGGGACAGGAGCCTTCGCAGAAAGTCAATTGCGCACGAAACATCGAGAACGAACTCTCTCACAGACATAGTGTAAGCAAAAAAGGTGCCGACTTCCGCATGGCTGCACAAAGACTGAGGTGTACCTCTCTCTGTTTCCTCACCAATCGTCAATGCTCCAAGTGCTCCAAGAATTTCAAGGAGAACCCAGGTAGTGCCGAGAGCCTCAACGGCCCATGAACACGTCCTAAGCGCGGACGAACGCCCCGAACGCGGCGCTTTGAGCGTGGTCAGCCTCAGCCTCAACATCAGTACAGTATCTCCACCAGCAGTGAGCTAGCGGCGAAATTTATCAGGGTGTCGACTCCGATCCGGGGAAGTGGTCCTGAGCCAACACCACATGGTGATCAACGGCGTGGCAGGACGCCCAAGCTGGCGCACCGATACTAAGCAATATCACCACAAACCATGAATCTCATGGAGGCTTCTGGGTAACGCCATGTAGCCGTCGAACGCCTCGTTCTTCTCCAACGTCCGGCTCACATGATTTTAGGTCAAGCCGACGACTAGTAGGCTATACGAAATCCTAGTACTCCTTTGTTGTGCTTCGGATTGCAGTAGCTCTACAGCGCCCATCAGCACTACAGCACACACCCTGGACTTTTTCCCTTGTAAATGGAATCTTGACGCCCCATTGAAAGCTAGTAGCGATGCTTGTCGTCGATTCTTCCGAATGCGCGGTTCTACTTTGATTACACCTCGATCCACACAGTAGGACCGAACTGGAAGAGCCATCGCACATACATCGGCCTTGCTTGTGGCAATATAAATATAATAGGTCTGGTATGCCAGACGATCACCAACCACAGTCGCTCTTTTAGCTTTCATATTCTCTTGCAAGACTAATTCAATCATGCGTTCATTCGTTTCAATCACCGCCGCGGCGGTGGTCGCCCTTCCTTTCGCTATGGCAGCGCCCAGGTCGTCCAAGATGGAGGCCAGGTACTACAACCCGGAGCAGGTTATTGACACTGATGTTGTCATTATCGGAGGTGGAGGTATGGGTGCTTACTCTGCCATCCAGCTCAAGGACATGGGAAAGAGGGTCGTGGTTGTTGAGAGCTCGCACCGCCTTGGAGGTCACACCGAAACCTACATGGACCTCGAGACTGGATTCCCCATCGACATGGGAGTCAAGCTGTACCATGACGAACCTTTGGTGCACCAGTGGTTCGCACGCTTCAACCTCACTCTGGGCCCAGCAAGCCCTTTCCCTACCGGCCCAACCCAGCAGGTTGACTTCAGGACTGGTCAGGTGTTGCAGGGCCTCCCTCCTGCCAACCAAACCGCCTTGGCTGTTGCTCTGGCGAAGTACGGCGCCGTCCTCGCACAGTACCCTCAACTTGAGGGTGGCTTCTACCTCCCCGACCCCGTCCCCGAGGACCTCTACATGCCGTTCGGCCAGTTCGTCCAGAAGTACGACATCGCAGATGCAGTGCAAACCATCTTCGGTCTCACCTCCGCCTTTGGTGACATCCTCGAGCTTCCTGCCATCCAGCAGATCCGCACCATGTCTCTCGGTCTCCTGAAGACTATGCAGAGCTTCAAGACCAGCTCGGTGATGAACAACAGCATGCTCTTCGAGGCACTCACTGCCGAGCTGCTTGCCTCCAACTCTGTACTCCTTTCCTCCAGGGTCCGCAAGACCGCACGCGTGAGCAAGGTCGACGGCGGCGTCAAGGTCCTCGTCGATACCCCCAAGGGCCAGCGTCTCATCCAAGCCAAGAAGATCCTCATGGCCATTCCCCCCACGCCCGAGAACCTCACCCCATTCGATCCCAGCGGCGATGAGATGAAGATCTTCAGCCAGTTCACTTCTGTCGGCTACTACACCGCCATCATCAGGCACGCCGCTCCTACCAACGTCACCCTCAACAACCTCGCACTTGACAAGCCATACGCGCTGCCACCTATGCCCGCCATCTACAACGTCTTCCCCACCGTCAACCCTACACTCAACCAGGTCTTCTACGGCACCAAGGTCGGTCAGCACCTCAGCGACGAGGAGGCCCAGGCCGCTATCCTTGCGGACCTCAAGCGCTTCCACGCTATGAACAACATGACCGGTCCCGAGCCCGAAATCGTCGCTTTCAGCAACCACAGCCCCTACAACATGATGGTCGGTGGCGAGGCTACCAAGAACGGCTTCTACAAGGACTTGTACGCTCTGCAGAGCAAGCGCAACACTTTCTGGACTGGTGCTGCGTGGAGGGCGCATGATAGCTCCAGCAGCTGGGCTTACACTAGCAGGAGTGTGCTGCCGGCGCTTGTCGCTAGCCTGTAGGTTTGCAAGCGGTGGTGGTGGATCATTTGGGTTAATTGATAACGGAGCGGTCGCTCCCTTGAACGGTCAATGGCGATGTCTTCCTTGGTACCTATGCTGTTTTACGATACTTTCCATACTTGTATTAGTAGATGACAATAATCGAACGCCATTGTCCGCACTCGTCGAAGATTTTGCTAGTCTTGATGATAGCCTTGTTAAGCCCATGAAGACCAAGCATCTGTCCGTGCCTCCACGTTGACTGAGGGACAATCTGGACACCATAGACCTCGGGAGCCTACAATGACGTTAGCTTACCTAATTTAAACATTTTTGTCTTGATGTAGTCTGCAGACCTGTTCATTTTTGCTCTTGTACGAGGCGCCTCAGAGTCGATGGTGAGCGTTGGCTAGCTCACTTCTCAACCTTGGTTCGCAGCAAACATGCACATTTACTAGATTTTTCATTACATACTGCCGCTTATGTCTACATAGATGAGAGAATGTAAGAATCTGCACACACGCTCATACTCTAGCACCTCTAGCACCTCTAGACCCTTCCTTAACACATCTCACCGTCTTGAAACTCCTGCACTCTACGATGATATCTCAGCCACCTGCTAAACGTGTCCGATTTGGAGGCGCACATACTCTCTCGACGCCCGTCCGCTTCCTCATACTCTCAGATACGCATGGTGCTGAACTACCGGAAAACCTCCCGCCATGCGATGTACTCCTACACTGTGGCGATCTGACAGAAGATGGCACCCCGGAAAGCGTCTCTGCGGCCCTCCAGACGTTGGGCAAAGTCAAAGCCAAGCTGAAGCTCGTCATCGCTGGTAACCACGAGATCTCGCTCGACAAGTCATACTGGCTCTCCCAGGGTGAAACGGAGACTGATTCAGAGCGGGCAGAGGCGCTTGTGAGCTCAGATGCAAGTTCCGAAGCCAGCCTGAATGGCATCACCTTCCTAAGAGAAGGCACACATACCTTCACGCTAGCATGCGGCGCGACATTCAAAGTATATGCCTCACCATACACGCCTCTCTACGGCGCATCAGCATTCCAGTACCCGTCGAATGAAGATCGCTTCAATGCCTCAGGCACTCCACCGTGGGCGAAGAACGTCGGTACCGAGACCTCGACCATCCCCAACGACGTCGACATCGTGATGACCCA
This sequence comes from Alternaria arbusti, assembly GCF_024043155.1. Lineage (NCBI taxonomy): Eukaryota > Fungi > Ascomycota > Dothideomycetes > Pleosporales > Pleosporaceae > Alternaria > Alternaria arbusti. Next base: position 361,736 of record NW_026249950.1, on the reverse strand, counting down.
CGGCCCCCCAAAATACATCCTAGACACGACTTCTGACGACCAAAGCGCAGGCTGCGAGCACTTGCGCCGCGCCATCGCAAGGGCACAGCCACGACTGCATTGCTTCGGCCACATCCACACGCCGCGTCGCTGGTTCTACCAAGCACACGTGCTGGACTTCACCGGCAGAGGAGGAGCAGAACTAGATGCAGGTAGCGACACTAAAACAATAACCAAAGTCTGGATAGGAACGAACTCAGCGCATAGGAAGGGATACAGAAGCCTGCCACCAGGCCCCGCCCAAAAATTTCGAGAGAACAAACAGCAGACGCTCTGCGTCAACGCGGCGATGGAAGGCACTGAACCCGGCGTTCTCGAACACCCACCCTGGCTCGTTGAGTTAGATTTGCCCGTCCAGAGAGACGAGAGAGAAGTGGAAATGGGAGATGCCGTCGGTGAGGAAACGCATCTCACGTAAGCGCACCTGGGCATGCGAAAAGAGGGATCGCGTATTGGGTTCGGTGATGAGGGAGCGGCGCTGCAGCTCGGCGTCCGCGGGTCCCGGTCAGGCGGGCAGCTGCCGTAATCTGCATCTCGCGGTCGGTGGTTGGGAACTCCGAGTAGTTAGCTTTGCGACAGCATCGCGCAGGGAGTTTCACAGCTTATCGGCGTAGCGCAATGGGTTGAAGTATTAGGCAGGACGCCGTGGACGCCGTACAGGAAGATGAGGCGTACAAATGTAGAGGTTCCGCTGCTTGTGCCTCAGGCTCCACTACACATCCCTTCAGCGAACTCGCAACGGTACTGCCTCCATAGCCATCCATACCTACTAGCAACAAATTCACCATGACTGTCTCATCATCCCTCACACTCTACCGTCCAGGGCCGTCAACCTCCCTAACAACACGCTCGTTTTCCAGCTCCCTCATCTCCTCCCACCTCTTCACCCAACAAACCGGCACAGCAATCCTAACCGAGCTCGCCTATCGCATCCTAATCGACATCATAAACCGCTTTATACACTCCTTCCAGCGCCTCGCCTCCCATAGCCTCGATTCCGCATCCTCCTTCATAGAGCGCAGGCTGCAGGAACGTCGTAATCGGCTAGATGCTGCTACGTCCGGTACTGGGAACGAGGGTCTAAAGATCGTTGAAGAGGTGGGCAAATTGGCGGAAGAGAGGGGTTTTGTTACCTGTCCGTTGACGGGGATGGACATGGGTAAAGAGGAGGGAATGAGGGGGCCGCCGAGGTGGGTGAGGGGTGTTTTGGATGGGATTAATGAGGGGAGTATGAAAGAGAGGGATTTTTGGATTCATACGCATACGGGTTGAAGTCGAGACGTCGATACGCTTCGTTCTTTCTAGGAGTATAGAGATACCCGACGATGCTTCGATGGCTCAGCAACATGCCGCTTCAGCTCGGGAAGCGACAGCTTGCGCAGCAATGGCAGCGTATGCAGCAAGCTCCACAAGCACAGCAACATTGGAAACCCTCAACCGCAACGTATGCCGCAAACTCCAGAAGTGCAGCAACTTCAACGGTCGCAGACCCCACGTATCAAGCAAACACAGCCGGCGTCTCAGCTGAGTCGCCAAGACGAATCGCACCGCTCCTGTCGAGCAAGCTCTGCTCCAGACGATACGCCACCTTGATCCGCTTCTATCTGCCCTTGGATCTGCTCTTGAATGGACGCGCTTCCGCCTTCTTATAGCGACCGTATTCTCCATGCCCGCAATTCGCCTGGTCCCGACACCCAGCGATGAAGGCGTAGCTGTACCTCAGGCCGCGGGATAGCAAACCAACACATCAGAGTGCCACATCACAAAGCCTCCCTTAACTCTAGGGCGGCGCTCTGAAGTATACAGGCTCTGTCTAGCAGCTTCTGACTGACCGCCGGTGCCAATCAGGCGCTCGGGATCTGGTACAAGGACAGCGTAGGCCACAAGATCATATATTCTCGCTGTCAACACATTTGCTGTCCATGGCGCTCTGCTTCTCCCACATATTCTACGACTACCAATATGATATTTTTCTCAATTCACATCTGTGTTCCTACGTTATCCTCATTGCCTGCTTGTCTTCCTAGATGTGAAATATGGTCTCTCCCTGCCGCACAGGCCCAATTGCGTCTGGCCGGTGTCTCATCTCGTATGCTCGCCCTCCGTCTGCCGAACCAATTCCGCATCTCTGCAGCTGCTTGCCTCGTATATGAGGTGAAAGTAGGCGCCGCGTTTGTATGTTGCACGAAACAGCTTCGACGACATGCTCTTGGTCGGCGCGAGTGAGCAGCAACTATGCAGCGCTGGATTGTGACTTGACTCATCGAAAGCGACTGATACTTGCATCTCTAGCGACTGCTTACGGCACTCAATCTTGTCGCTGCTCATTCTCGACTCGGATCGTGGATGCGTACTGATCTCGTCGGCCGCAAGTGAGTACCGGCGTCGCGGAAGCACTCAGTCACATTCCTGGGCCATGAGTATATCGGCATTGATCCTGCGCATTCAAAAAGTGTTCTGCTCGCCGTCTCGGGCGTGGACGATCAGTCTGGCTCTGCTGTCGTCACTAAAGACTCACCCATCGAGCACGGCAAGCTCAACTCCTTCTAAGCAATTTCTAACTTCGCTGAGCTTGCTCTGAGGCGCTCATGGCTCACATAACACAACGAGAAGCATCTAGGAAGCATCTTAGAAGCATTCTCCGAGCGGATGCCACAGCTTTCGCTCTCGAAAGCTCGCCACGTACTTTCACGGTTGCTATATCAATAGGCTGGCCTTGATACGTCTTGCGCACTGAGCACGCTGTCTTCAAGATTTGCTACAAGAACAGCGCATCATCACTTTCCAATCTCGAGTTTGGATGTTCTCGCGTATCTTCACGTTCGCTCAGTCAGTCGATACCTGTGTACTATCGCACTGCCCGTCAAGCACACCCTCACTGGCTTCATACATGTCAGCAAACCCATTACATTACTCAGTCTCTGCTTGACCTGCTGGAATTTCGCGTTCTCGTTACCTGATGAGGCCGCACGGGCCACTCCACCTCGCGTATTTTGACTTGGTGGTTTCTCACTCCCGCCTGGCAACGCCCGCGCGGCTTTCCACCGCCAACGAAGCCCTTCTATACCCGCCTTCACCTGGTGTTTCCGACCTTCCTGTCGCCGGCAGAACACCGACCGGAGCAACAGCGCCGGCTCCTAGCGCCTGTCTGTGCGCGGGCTCTTGGCAGGCACATATAAACCCCATTTCCCCCCTCCGACCTACACTCTTTTACCGCAAACCCCACAATCTTTTACCCCAACTCGAAGAATTCCAACTTCCTAACACTCATTTCCTCAACAAGCTTTCTTCCTTCACTCACTTCGACCATGGCTCAACACTTCATCATTACTTTGGATCACTTCCACTTTGTCACATGACATCATACCTTCACTCACTTATGTCGACCACTTCCAACCTTACTGAGCTTCACTCTTCCTCAATCAACATCACTGCTCAAAAATCTTCACACCTTACTTGGTCATCAACACTTCATCCAACCTTGGTCCAACATTACATCCATCGATGATCAACCTTCCTTCACCATGAGCCATGGTCATCCTTCCAACATCCTCCTTCGCCATTGAACATAGTAAGTATCTTCCTGGCTTCTTCTTTATTCAGTCTTCTAACCTTTTTCGGCTTGCTGTCGCCTTCTACCACACTCACTTCGCTTCGGATCGCTCCAACCTTCGCTCAACATCGTCGCCAACCTCCTCAAAGCCCTACACTCTAGGCCACGATCGAGCTCTTCAGCATCCACCTCAAGCCCTCTTCAGGCCAGCATAGCATGTTCACAACACCCTGGGTCGCACGAAAGTCAAGTTGTTTGGATGGATTGGATACTTTGGTGGAGGAAACATACTGGTGGGAAGTGCAGGGTACAATGGTCAAAGACAGTAAGAGACGGACATTACAGATCTCGATGGGATCTCGCTTTGAGCCTACAAGGCTTGCTTCGGCAAGGCCCCATGGCTGGTGGACATGATCTGGAGGAGACTTCATTCTCACATCAAGGTGCTGGAGGACAGACAGTCTATGGTGCTTCGGTACTAAGCTGGGCCTACCTTGGAGATTTGAAGTTCTTCGCCAGTTTGAGCTTGCTCGCCCAGATCATTCCCCTGCACACTTCTCGATGGCGGCTCTTAGGAGTTTGGATCAATTCGAGAAATGCAGCATGCGAAAGGTATGAGAGACTTGAGGTGAGAGTGCCTGCAGTCGGTGGTCGATGTTTGGATTGGGTTTTAGATTAGCTTTGAGGTTTTGGACATTGGTTTGCTGATGGCTGGTGGATATGGGCTTCATCTGGTGGTCGCTTCTTGGTTGGACTTTGGTTGGATACTGGGTTGGACTTCTTCTCAAGGATACTTCAAGGTTTCGCCTCAGTATCAATGAATCCATCAAACTTCACTTTACTTCTTCTTTGACTTGACTTGACTTCTTCTTTGCTTTACTTGCTTCTTTCTTAACTTGAGTTTTTACCTACCTTCTATATTTGGCTTCTTCCTCAACTTGCTTTAGTCGAACATTTTGCTCCTTCTCTGCCTCGAGGTCTTGACATAGCTCTTACTTCACTTGCTTCTCTCTTAGACTTTTAACTTGCAACAAACAAACTTAATAACTTAGACTTCTTGCAACTTTCTATCTGCTCGCAGTGCATACACTACTACACATCTTGAACAAGTCTCTATCTCCACAACACCCTCTCTCCCCACTCTAAACATGCCTCCTTCTCGCCCACTTATTCAAGAACTCTCTTCCCTCGATCCTCCAAACATCCTCCTCAACATAACTCCCATTATACCCTTTCCCCTGCGCCTGAAGAACAAGATCCAGCCCCCTTCCACTCTTACCCTCATCATACCGCGGCCACCTGGGCAGAGCCTCACTATTTGGATCACCCTTCGCAACAAACCTGATCCACTGCGCACTCACCTGCTCGGCTAGCTTCTTGTACTCCTCCCAAGGGCCATAGAAGTTAGGATTAGCAAAGACAAAAGCCACCTCAGTGAAGTGCGCGACGCCCTTGTAAGCGCGCGGATTGCCGCCTTCGCTGGCGGTGTTACTGTTTTGCCAGGGGAGCGTGTTGAACCGGTATATGTACGTAGGCGAGTACTTGGAGTAAGCGCGGGCGTCGGCCAGGCGGGTCGCGTGGTAGAAGACGTCGCCCATGATGGCGGCGATGCGCTTGTACTGAAGTCCTTGTTCGGCGAAGAGCTCGACGCCGGTGTTGAGCGGGATACCAACGGTGGGGTCGTTGGGGTAGAGTTCCATGATGCGCTTGATGACGGCGTCGGGGAAGTCGAAACCTGTGCTGTTGGTGAGGAAGGCGTATAGGTCTTCGTCGGTGTTGATGACGCCGCCGGCTGGCGCGTTGTCGGTGCCTTCGTCCGAGTTGGTGCCGTAGAGATGGGGGATATGTGCGAAGCGGCCCGAGGCGAGGAGCTCGGTGGGGTAGGCGGGGATGATGTCGCCGTCGACGATGGGGTACCAGCCGGGGCCTTGGCTCGGGGCTGCGAGGAGTGGGAACATGGCTTCGTATGGCAGGGTACGTAAACAGGCGAGCGTGTCGACTTCATCTGTGCAGTTTGCCTTGTCGACGATATTGTCATAGATGGGCTGGTACCAGTCTGTGCCATTGTACCATGCCGTCGCTGCAGACCCAGACTCTTGGATGCTGCGGTGAAACAAATTGTCTGTTCGGCCGCCATACGACATGAGTAGCTGGCCTACTGCGAAGCTCCCAGCAGACTCGCCCCAGATAGTCACACTGTCCTTGTCGCCGCCGAATGCTTCAATGTTCTCTGAGATCCAAGCAAGTCCTTTGCGCATGTCTCGAAGCGCAAGGTTCGTCTGGCCGGTACCTTGGATCTCTCGCGAGTACAACATACCCCATCCGCCTTTGCGGTAGTTGATGCTGGCTGCAATGATGGGCTGGCCGATTTCCACGCTTCTTTGAACAATGTATGTCAGGTTGTAGTTCGCAAGCGCACTGGTGCCGACTTGGTAGCTTCCTCCATGGATCCATAGCGCAACAGGCAGCTTTGCGTAGTCGTTGTGTGAGAGACCCGCTGGACGAACGATGTTGATGCTCAAGCAGTCTTCGCTCATGCTGAAGTTGGCAGCCGAGGGATCCGGGCAGCTGTCTCCGTACGATTTGGCAGGGCGCGTGCCATTCCATGTCGTGTTCAACGATTGTGGTATGCGAAAGCGATTCTGACCTCCCGTATCTTGCGCATATGGGATGCCTAAGAAGATGTCTTGATTGAACGAAGGGAGACGTACGCCTTCGTATGTTCCATTCAGCACTGTGACCGTGGGTTCAGTAGCATGTGCTATCGTTGCCAGAAAGAACGTTGTGAGCGCCCCCACTTTCCAAGCTCTTGCAATAGCTGCCATGATGCTGGTGACTACCCGTCGAGATGAATGCGCGAGAAAACGAAAGCGGGGAGAAGCTCTACTTGTATATTGCAGCTGGCAGTGTTCCAAAAGTTAGCAATGATAGGGCGTATCTTAAGAAGCACCGAAAGGACCCTGAATCGTGACGTGATGGCTCTCCCACTCTTGTGGTGGATATGCATGTCCGTGGTGATCGGCAGAGGTGCACCTGCACGTTCGGCTGTGCGCGCCAATCAGGAAGGTAAGTACGGAGCTGCATGTGTAGTCGCACCGACGAGGATGCCGGCACATGTAAGCTGCGACTCTTGCTCGCTATCATACAGCATTATGAGATACTGGAGATGGTGAGAAGCGAGGCGGAGTTCAGCAACATTAATGATGCTGGCCTAGAATAGCTTGGACAAGAAGCTTCTCCTCTTCTTCGCTGGTTCCTTCTCTGGTACACTCGCCATCGTATATGCCGGGGAGAACATTGCTTGTCCAGGAAGTTCTACTGGTACATCGACAACACCATACTCCGGTGTCTTATCCACGGGCGCGATGTCTGGTAAGGCGTTCTGTTGTACAGGGCTGACGTACATCGGCGCCGGCGTACTCGGCACTGAGGTCGGCGACACCGGCATGGCCATGGGTAGTCGAGAAGCACTGACAATGTGTGTCGACTGCGGGTGAAGATATGTTTGCGCTGGCGATGGTTGCGCATGCACATACGGTTGTACCTGCGGCTGATGCCAACGTGGCGCGTTGGCAGTTTGCAATCGTTTGCTTTCAGCGGCCCATAACTCGAAGACTTGATTCATAAGTCGCGTCCATTCCGAAGGGCCTCCCTGGAAATTGTAGTTGACGCGGCGGTCTGTGAAGGCGATGAAGTAGTGCTGCTTGTTGTACGGCGATATGGCGACATACTGGGTTGCATCAGCGTTGTACTCATGTACTCATGTCATCATGGAGGCTTGTTTCCTGAACTCACACTGACGGCACCCGGCGCAGTTTCCATCAAAATCTTGTTCAATCCAGTGTAATAGCCGTTGAAGTTCCAAGCCAGATGTCCATCCGCAAACAGAACGAACCAGGCATCTTTCATCCCAAGGCCAACACAAGTCGGCGTGACCAGCGACTTCTTCACTCTATCCTCGAGACCTGAAGGTATAGCAGCCCATATCGAGCCCTGTCCGGGTGCGCACGCGAAGTAGCTGAACTTCTGGCTAAAGGTGACGAAGCACAAGCTGGCTGCATTCGGGAACGACTTTAGCCACTGCGCGAGATCGGGATAGTTGAGATCAAAGTAGGTCCGTGAGTGGACTGGTTCTGATTAGCTTGGTAGGTGCGATGGGGCTGGCCCGCGCCGTCATCGCCATGCGTTTCATGGTCGCGGAATTTGGGCCGGGGTGCTACTTACAGAGCTTGTCCTCCCCATCTAACGTCTTACACCCGATATACCAAATCGGCTCCGGAGAGTCTCCCTGAGGAGCAAGCGCGAGACAGTAAGGGCTAGCGACTCTCCATGGATTGCTCATGGAGCTCTTGAACAACTGACGAAGCGTCTGCGGTATCTCGTGGCTGCGCCCTGTTAGCCGCGCCTTCCTCACCAGCATGCGCAACTCACAACTTCCATGTTTGGCGACAGTCGAAGAAAAAGCTGTTGCGCGGTCCAAACACGAATGTGATCTCCGGCATCTTGTTGATTATACGATGAAACTGTACATGCGAGGCAGAGAAACGGAGGTGGGCTGCTCATCAGCAGGCGTGCGGCGTACGCCCAAGGACGTGGCGGTGCGTTGGGGGCCGCAATCAGCAGCACCAATTGAACGCGACGTGGAATCATCAATACTGCCGTTCATGTGTTCCGAGTCTCTCGATCTTCAAGCTGCGCATACATGAAACCATCATCTGGGTGTCTAAAATCACAGGAAGCCTAAGTCAGTATCCTCGTAGACATCGCAGATGCTTGTCCATCGTGCCTACCCAACTAGGTAAGCCCGCGGCATGTCATACAACAGCGGCACGCTTTCAAGATGCGACTGTTGCTCATGCGGTATCATTGCCACAGGGACTAATAGTCCAGCGCAGACCGCTCTACGGCATCACAATCTCCAGAAGCGACCTGAAAAGGACGAGCACATGAATAGACTTCTGTCGTGATCATGCCATTTCATTTTCGCATCTAATCGTAGACTGGCCTATCTACCATGCCTTCTCGTTATCCAATCTCGCCCAGCGTCCACCGCTACAAGACGGGTATGAGCCCTAGGGCTATCTCGTTTCGTGGTGTCGCGTCGTCGGTATCGGGCCCTCTAAGCAGCGGTGGTCTTCTCCTTAGGGAGAGGAGTGAAGCGAAGGTAAGGCTTTACGATCTGCAGAGGTAGAAGTACGAAGTCAGTATATGTCTCACATGCACTTCGTACAGTCAGAACTTACCCGGATGTCAGGGAACATAGATTTCGCGTCCTCAGTCTTGACGGCTGGGTGGACGATGACTGCAGAGGGAGAAGTACGAAGTCAGTATATTTCTCACATGCACTTTTTACAGCCAGGGCTCACCATCGTCACCAGGGATCCAGTTAATTGGGGTGGTAATCTTGTGCTTGTCGCCAGTCTGCAGGCTGTCGAGAACGCGGAGAACCTCCGCTGTGTTGCGACCGGTGCTGGCGGGGTATGAGAGGATGAGGCGGATGGTCTTCTTGGGGTCGATGATGAAGACGGAGCGGATGGTGAAGGCAATGCCCTTGCTGTCGACGTTGGTCGCGTCCTGGTGGTCGATCCTGTTTATGTCGTTAGCAGTGTCGCGAGTCGTAAGTCGCAAAGATTCGCTACCCACATGTCGTATGCCAACGCGATCTGGCGGTCCTTGTCGCCAATGATGGGGAACTTGAGCTTGCTGCCGGAGATCTCGTCAATGTCCTTGATCCAGCCATCGTGCGAGTCGACGGTGTTGGCAGAGAGACCGATGAGCTTAGCACCGCGACGGCTGAACTCAGGCTCGAGCTTTGCGAAAGCGCCGAGCTCAGTTGTGCATACTGGGGTGTAGTCCTCGGGGTGTGAGAACAGGATGACCCAGTTGTCGCCGATGAACTCGTGGAAATCGATGGGGCCCTGGGTGGTCTCGGCCTTGAAGTTGGGGGCCTTGCTGCCCAGGCGGAGAGGCTCTGGTCGGTCGCTCATGGTGCCTTCTGCGCCCATGTTAGCTCAGGTCCCAGCGATTTGCGCAAACATGCGGGGTGGCGGGGTAGGCGCAAGCAGCCAACATACCTGGTTGTGTGATTTAGTGTGTGAGTACGGTCGCGGAAGATATCGAGGTATCTTGTAGATGCAAATTGGGATGTTGGAGCGGTATTATGAGGGAGGGAGGAAGTTGAGGGGTCGATGATGCCTTTTTGTCCTCTTGTAAGGCCATACACAACATTGAACGACCAACACTTCCAGCTAGCGTATATTGCGCAATCGTCACCTATCTCACGTGAACTCCACCAGAGCTTTTTCTGCCATTGAATTTGCCCACGTCGTTTGGCCACTGGGCGAATCATCGACGCGACATCTCCGGCGGTATCGCATGCCAATTGTTGCCCCTCCTGCCGAGCATTCGTCGCAACTGGAAGCAGGTAGAAGCCAATGATGTTGTTGTTGGTGATTTCTCAGCGATATCCCTACTTGTCAGAATTCGAATAGGCTCCGAATCCATGTCAGAGCGTTTGCAGACGTTCCAGCGACCGATTTGGCGTTTGCTTGATCCAATCTCTCGGTAGCTTTGTGCATCAAATGCGCGCATTGTCGGTTTGCCGTGTGAGATTGGGTGAGCCATATGCACTTGCGACATTGGGGTACAGCAGCCTCCATTGATATCGAGGCGGGATGTTTGGCTGTGTGTCGCCCAACCGAACGATTGGGGAAGTCGCACTCTTCTAACAAAGTGCGCTTTCACAAACATTAGCACCAGCTGGCAGTGCGGAGGTTACGCGAAACTCTTCTGAGATGGGTAGCTTCATGGCGGCAAGAATTCCGTGACTGCCCGCCTGAACACACACGCCGTTCCCACGCGTCGCGCGAACTCTAATGTCGCGACGTCACGCTTGTGGCAGACACAGCGAGTAGCCACCTGACTACACCTCCATATGTTACACACGCGTCCAACGTCGCTACTCCCTCCTAGTACAGCTTCATATCGGCAACCTCGGCAGGGTCCTCTTTCTTCTCGCCTGGAGCCTCAAAGTGATTTTGGGCCGAACTTCCGAACTGGCTCCCTTGCGGCGACTCATCAAGGACACGATGCATATCTGTGCTGGTTATCGCAGGATCGAGCGACGATGAGGCTGCTTGCTTTTGCCCAGGTGCCGATACTTCCCGCCGATGATGTCGGGGAGCCATATGCTTGTCCGAGTCGAGATGCCTTTGCTTGAGGCGCGCCAGACTCCTTCCCGCATGACGCACCGGATCTACCCTGTTCTGCACGCGCTCCAGCAGCCAGAGACTTCGAGGCGGCCTTGGCATGTCGGTGTACACGATAAATTCCCAAGTTTACCCCGAAGCGGGACGCCCCCATGCATGTGGGCCTGGAAGATGGAGAAGGAGTCCTATTCCCGACCAATGCAAACGATTTCTACGAATCCCGTCGGGAGAGAACCGGGCGTCCCACACCGTCCAGTTGTTCGTTGGGATGCATATCGGCTACGCCTGTGGGTTAGCGGACCAGACCTAACCGCCGCTTAAGCTATGAAGGTCGCGCTTTTCAGCGTCACCGGGTTCACGCTTGCTTTTAGACTCTGACGCGTTCATTGCGAAATCCTCGGCGTAGCTCTTCGACATTTCAATAGAAGAGAAGGACCTTATGGCAGCATGAGTGCAAATCCGGAGATAAACCTCCCGAGAGACTCTGAGCTCGGAGAGTGCGCAGATTCAAAAAGCCAAGCGGGAATAAGCATATTGCCGGATATGCGCAGGCCTTCCGCAGAGGAACCGAGGGATCGAAATTCCACAGCGGAACCAGATAACGACCCGGAGACAGACTCCCACTATGGAAAACAAAGCACCAGTAGCGAGTTCATACCGCAAGAGAACGTGCAGGGCTCTGAAATCGTTTGGCGTTATCTCACATTCGACACCGAACTCCCACACGCGACCACGATATATCCGACTCAAACCGACCAAGAAGCGCCACCTGAACCTCCGAACCTCGTCAAATACACAAATCCTTTCGACTGGTCAGAGACAAGAAAGAGATTCACGATATGTGTCTCATGCATCATCACCGCTCTCACAGCGTTCTCGGCTGGCGCTTACAGCCCCGGTGTTGAGCAGATGACGCAGGAATGGGGCGTCAGCAGTGTTGCAGCGCTGGTCGGGATCACGACCTTCACGACAGGATTCGCTATCGCGCCGATGGTTCTTGCCCCGTTTTCTGAGATCAACGGTCGCCGGCCAGTCTTCCTCGCTTCAGGCATTTTGTTCGTCATCTGCCAGCTGTGCTCTGGCCTCACGCAGTCATATGCTGGAATGCTCGTCGCGCGCTTCTTCTTGGGCGTGGGCGGATCTACCTTCTCCACTATGGTTGGTGGCGTGGTCTCAGACATCTACCATGCTGAGGATCGGAACACACCCATGGCCCTATTTTCAGGTGCTGCTCTCTTTGGTACTTCATGGGGGCCTCTAGTATGTGGCTTCATTGCGCAAAACACGACTTGGAGATGGATATTCTACGTACAAGCCATCTCATGCGGAGCGGTGGTGGTGCTGATCTGTGTCGTATTCAAGGAGACCCGCGGCTCAGTTCTCCTATCCAGGAAAGCTAAAGCCTTGAACAAGTGGTACGAGGCACGCGAGAAGTCTGGCTACTATGGCTTTAATGTCCACAAGACCGAAAAGCCCGGATCGATGGAGGCTTTACGTTTGAGGTGGAAGGTGCGATCCGATGAAGAACGAGCTTCACTCGGCAAGATGATAGGCGTTTCTCTCTACCGCCCATTTCATCTTCTCTTCACCGAACCTGTCGTGTTCTGGTTCTCCCTCTGGGTAGCCTTCTCCTGGGCCGTACTCTACCTCACATTGGCAGCAATTCCGCTAGTGTTTCAGAGCAACCACGGCTTCTCGCTACAACAAGCCAACGCAGTCTTCGCATCGATGGGTATAGCCAGCATCCTGTCGACCATATTATCCATCTACCAAGAGAAGATTGCGAAGAAGAGCGGGAAGTTGACCGGCACACCAGAAGGTCGCCTTTACTTCGCTTGTATAGAAAGCGCTTGCATGCCCATCGGCCTCTTCATGTTCGGATGGACAAGCTTCCCCGAGATACATTGGGTTGTACCCGCAATTGCAATCGGTATCGCTACCGTTGGCATCTTTAGCATCTACCTGGCGACCTTCAATTTCCTCGCAGACACGTATCATCGCTATGCGAGTTCGGCACTGGCGGCGCAGTCTTTCTGCCGGAATATGCTTGGTAAGTCATCTCCATCTCATCACGACTGGATGCATACTGATATCATCTTAGGTGGCATATTCCCACTCATCACGACCCAAATGTATAATAAGCTTGGGTATGGTCCTGCGAGCAGTCTGCTCGGTGGGATTGGTGCGTTGTTGACCATTGTGCCGTGGATTCTGGTGTTCTACGGACCTAGGATTAGAGCAAGGAGTAAGTTCGCAAGTGAGATTATGGATGTCACCTCTTGAGAGGCAAGATCGTGTTTGATAGATATATCGCATAGCAATTCATTGTCCAAAAAACGGAGAAATTCAAACGTGATTGCTGTCGCCAGATGCAAGTAAGCCTTGGTAGCCGAATCGGGTTAGTCAGGCCAGGTGTTGCATCATCGCAGCTGTGACCCAGCAAACTGCAACACTTGCACAGCCTCACAAGTCAGCCCTGCCAGCTGCCAGTATCCACAGGAAGATGCGCACGCACACCTCACCTTCTTCAGAATCCATAGAGATGCATGCGCCTTTCCTTCCGGTCTCCACCACAACCTTAAGTGGCGACTAATGGAACTTACCATAACAGTGAGATTTAGTGCTACTTCATCTCACTGATGACCATGGACGATCTTCTTCCATCCTACGAAAGCGTAATGCGACGCGATCCTTGGGTGCTAATCGCTCCCTATTTACCTTCGCAGGACCTCTGCTCGGCAGCTTTGGTCAACCGGCAATGGCACCAGACCTTCACACCGAACCTTTGGGGTAGCCCGGCATCGCACTTTGGGGTCCAGAATGATACAGTATACGGTGTGTTACTATGCCACAAAAGCGGTGGTGTATACTGATGTCCAACAGTGGCGCTCACACGGTTCAAGCGTACATTACCTTACGCCCGAGCAGCTGTACGAGAGCTCACACATACTCTACGTTTCCCACCCGCTCATGCAGAGCTGTATGATGGACCGCACGCAGAATGGCTTCGAGACTGTTTGGAACACCTACCTCGTCTGCAGTGCCTAATTGTGGACGGCCTGCCCTTCTTCGATCACGCATGTCTTCTGAGCCTGCGACACTCAAGCCTGCAATGGAGGTTGACTCGCCCCAACACATATCCGGTGTTCAGCCTACGCCTACTAGATGCCTCCAGCTGTACAAATGCTACATCGATGGGCCTTGCAGAAGCTTTACCGCACTTTCCAGATCTTGTCTCGCTGGATCTATCAAAGACTGCAGCCGCGAGAGACAAGGCGGTTCTTTCGACCTTCAAGTACCTCCGAAATCTGCGCGTGCTGAATCTTCGTGGAATCGGCATCAGGGATGAGGAGTTCTCAGTAGTTGCGCATGCAATTAGCAGCCGCGTCAGAAGCCTTGATATCAGCAACAACCTTTTGACGGACACTAGCGTGCGACTCCTTCTTGAACTGTGCTTGAAAGAGAGGGTTGTTGTGACGCATTCTTCTCGTGGACCACTGGCGCCTGTCGAGAACGCGAACCCAACCGATGGACCAGAGACCTTTGAGTCTGAAAACCTCGTTGGCCATCTTCGCAAGAAGCTTACGGGCGGTTTCATCGGCAGCCTAAGTATTGAGGAGTCGAGCGATGTCGGAGTCTCGCACTTGTATCTCTCCAGTAACGCAATAACTGTTGAAGGTATATCGGCTTTGCTGCGATCACGACGCTTGCAAGTCCTAGATGTGGGTATACTACCCGCTGTAGTGACGCATCCTTCTAACCCCACGCTCGAAACACCGAATGATGACTTGGAACTACCTAGCGTATCAAAGCTTACTCCAGTACTTGCAGAGTATGCTTCATCTAGACTGCGATACTTGCGGATCAACTACGAGTTGGTGACAGAAGACGCCCCTTTTGAAACGCCCAATTCGCCGCGCGCGGAACTCACTGGGGATCTTGCTATCTACAAACCTTCAAATGCGCATGAGCTCGAAGCTGTAGAGCCACCGACACCCGAACTCGACTCAATCCCAATAGCTGTACACGAGGTTACAGGGGACTCATCATATCCGGTTGAGCTTCCCGGCTCACCTGTAACGCCTCAACTCGCTGAAAACGACAGGCCGGAATCAGAATTTGCCGATGGTGAAAGGCGAGACGCCAAAAGCGTTCCTAAAATATGCATTACTCCGCAATCACTACAAATTAACCGAGATCCTGCCTGCGCTCCGGAAGTCATACCTGTGGACTCGCCATTGAGCCCTCTTAGCCCACTGGGAAACGGAATCTACCAGCCTCACGCAGCTACAAACAGACATGATTCTGGAGGACGCCTTTCATCATCTACGCCGACCTACGGCAGCAGTACACTGGATCAGCCGATCACCAAGACTACGACAAGGTCACGAGGCAATTCGTTCTACTACATCGAGGACAGAAAGGTCCGACTAGACTTTCGCCAAGCAAGTGAACCTCGACTACATCCTGGGATGCTTCCTAAGCTTCACACTCTTGTTCTGACGGATGTGCCGACCATGACCAGCGATAGGAAGATTGTTCATCGGATTATACAGTTTATCAAGGATGCAGCCGAGGAGGCTTCAATCGCCAAGCAACGGGCCAGGCACACTTATGTGCTACCGCCAGGACGTAGGCGTGCCATAGCGGAAGAAGAGTACGCACGAGACCAATTTGCCCTTCGGAGAGTAGTACTTGAAATGGCGGCCCCACAGTCAGCGCCTAAGAAAATCTCTACCAGTTGGCGGGCTTATCCAACAAAGTCAACTACCGAAGATGCGGACTCTGAAGCATTTTGGGAGGCAGCAACGCATGACTTCTCCTTCTTCGACGATGAAGAGTGCGGACAGCCTGGTCGTGAGCCAGGCCGCACTCTGCCCTTGGCAGCTATGAGCGGATTGGAGCTTGCACCTAGCAATCATGTCTCACCAGTGGACACAAGTGAGAATGTTCATGATACAATTCCGCTCATCGATGTGGTGGGTGAGATTGGCAAGTTTCGGCGAGAAAGGAAGGCCGCATACAACAATTCAGTGGAGATGGGCAAGGCTGAACCCGATGTAGAGGGGTACTGGCCTGGGGATATTACGGTTCTGAGGAAGCCGGTGAGTTCAGAAGCTGGGGAACTCGACTGTTACGGCAACCGGTATGAATTGGGTTGGTTCTACCGTTGAACGCGATAGCGTGGCGCAGCACTAGCACGGGATAACGCTTTTACATTCCGAAGTCACTCAATAGGCTGATCGGCTATCATGGCTCATGTCTGAGTGTATTAGAGACTGTTTACCAGCCTTGTTGGAAGTATACAGTCCTTCAGGGTGGATAACCAATTACCGACAAGCTTACTCACCGGTTTGGTGACCGGTTCCAAGGGTTGCAGTGGGCTGACCCCGCGCACAATGACATCCACATCGACACACATCTGCCCACTTGTGCAACTGCTCTCGAGTCCTTATTTATTAATGCAGTTCATGGGTGCCAGAGCACCGCCCGCCACGACGTGACCGCAGACTTTACCCCGGTCTGGATGCACCGCCACGCAAAGGCTTCCTACGCTCATCTGAAGCACTCTGTTCCACCGATACTGGCTATCGAGCAGCGCCGAAGTACTTTCAGAAACGCTCAACATTCTTATCCGGTCTCTTACGGCTGCTTCGTACATCAGATATTATCATGGGCCAGTCGTGGAGCGGTCAGCGAACGATCCAAGCAGCTTATGAGCGACGTGGAAAGGTAGTCGCCTTGAAGTCGAGACAGTCAAAATCTAACAAAAGTTACAACAGAGGCCATAGTTCCTCTTCTGACGCAGACTCAACCGGACAACATCGGTATAGCCAGGCAGTTTCCAACGGCGTGACAGCCAAACCTGGACGCGGAGACCGCAGGTCGGCCTCTTCACATGAATCGCATCCTACCCGAGTAATACCCATAGGCAAAGCCAAGAAAGAGCGTACATCAACATTTGACAAGCATCGAACGAAGAAAGAAGCTCCACACAAGCCAAAGTCCAGCAAAAGAGCCGAAGGCGGTAGGACAAGGCACAAGTCGCTCAATCGAGTAGACAGCCATCACCACCAAAACGATTCACATCAACCCAAGAAAGAAAAGAAAGACTGTACAGTGTGCACAAATACGCTCTCACTGCACCACTTCCCCGACCGGCCGCCTACCAAGAACTGCAAGCACGACGTCGACGTATGCCGAAAGTGTCTTCGCACATGGATCGCATCTGAGTCCAGCGCAAAACTGTGGAACGACATAACATGCCCTGTGTGCAAAACACAACTGCGTACAGCAGACATAAGAGACTTTGCGCCGAAAGATATTTTTAAACGGTACGATCCCCTTTCCCTACTCCCTTTTCACACCCCGCACATGCCCATCCAACCAAACACATCACTAACAACACAACCAGCTACGCCGCCCTCTCCTCCCGCGCCAAGCAAGAAGCCCGTCTCGGCTTCCACTGGTGCCCCCTCAAAGGCTGCAAAGCAGGCCAAGTCCACTCACCCAACACCCCCAAATTCCGGTGCAACACCTGCGAAAAGACGTCTTGTGTCGTCCACAACGTAGCCTGGCATAAAGGAGAGACGTGCACAGAGTACGACTACAGAACAAATGGGAAACTGAAGAAGGAAGAGGAGGAAGCGAGTAGGAAGGTGGTGGAGAAAACGACAAAGGCGTGTCCGGGGTGTAAGAGGCCGATTGAGAAGAACAAGGGGTGTGATCATATGGAATGTACGTATATATTTCTCGTGCCAGGAGAAGAGGTAGGATCTTCGTTAAATGTGACGTTAAGGCTGATCGATATGATAGGTGCGAAATGCCATGTCCACTTTTGCTGGAAGTGTTTGAAGCCGTATTATGCGTCCAGCACACTTGCGCGGAACACGGGAAGCCACTGTGTTTGTCATGGAGGACTTAATGAGGGCTGAATTGCTATACGCGGCGGAAGCTGGAAAGACAGTATTTGCGAAGCCGACAACAGGGAAAGAAAAACTATTACACTCAATTCGCAACGTTTTACACAGTCAACTTCATCAGCAGTGCTGGTACCCCGGCACGCGCCATATACGCAGCAGTCACCCCCACAACCGATGTCAAGACCATGTACTTGAACCAACCACCCTTCTTCCCTTTCTTTATCTCTTGCGTCTCCATCCAGTGCCACCCCTCAGCACTCTCATCAATCGTCCTCGTCGGCGCATAATCCAGTTTAGGCGCCACCGACAACGATTCGATGAGCCCCGCTTTCTGAGATGGCACAATGTACTTGTGCAAATACCCAGCAAAGAAGTAATTAAAGCGTGACTGGTAGCTGTTCATACGCGTGAGCTTGCCGCTGGTCTCGACGTATTCTTTTGCTCGTGCGTGGCGACCGGCTTGGTATTCGGCGAACAAGGCGGCGAGATCGGGGGTGGAGATGCGACGAGTGGGGTTGGAGGCGAATTCGCGGTGCAGGATGTTGCAGAGGTGGACGGCGGACTCGACGGCTATGTTGGCGCCCATGCCGAGGTCGGCTGTCATCTGGCATTGCGTTAGTGATGCGCTTTGATGATGATGGGTTTGAGGGTGTGTACTTTGTGTGCTGAATCTCCTACGAGAACTATACGCCCGGCATGCCATTTACTCAGGACGCCTTCTTCGACATAGAGAAGACCGTGTCGCTCGTTTGTCTTCCATACATCGCCCAGTGTGATGTTTTTTGTCATAGGAAGATCGGCGAATCTCTCCGCCACCGCCTCAATCTCTGCCTCAGTAGCTTTACCTTTCTGCTCTGCCTTTTGAAATTCGTCTTTGAAGGTGATACCCCACATAGCCCTCCCCATCTGCGAAAAGAGAAGCATGGTAACGTCTTGGCCGAGAATCATATTCGTATTGGAGGTGCCTAGTTGAGCATTGTCCGGTAGCGTGCTGACGCCGAACAAACCTCTGTATTCGCCGAACGACATTACTTCTTTGTCGGTTTCGGGTATGCTGCCTGGTTCGAACTTGTCGGCGTGGTCCCACATGAGTTTCCGGACGTGACTGTGTACACCGTCTGCGCCGATGACCATGTCTCCTTCTTCGGTAGAGCCATCGGCTAGGTGAACACGTACACCCGTATCGGTTTGCTCGATACGTTCAAGGCGCCTCCCGGTGTGAACTTTGGACTTGTCAGGTAGTCCCTCGTATAGGTGCGACACGCAAGTTTGGCGATCGAACAGGATACTCGGTATTTTGAAGCTTTCGTGGAGTCAGCGCGTGATGCACACATTTCACACATATCTCGAGAGTATGGGAACATACAGTTTGCTCACAGCCTGCATAGTATCATCGCGACAGATCAAACTCCCGTCTGGCCATCGTTTGTAAGAGGCATCGACGGGCGACGTGGTTTTGGTGATTCTATCGAGAATACCAAATTGGTCGAAGATGCGTGCGACAGCCGGCCAGATAATCAGTGCTGCGCCTTTTAGTGAAACAATCTTGTCGTGCTTTTCGAGGACGACATGTTCGATATTGGCTAGTTGTAGAGCGTGTGAGAGCGACAAGCCGACAATACCGGCCCCAATAACAATGACCCGAAATGGCTTTGGGGATGTGAAATCTTCGTCTGCCATAATGAATTCTCCGATGCTGATGCAAGGGTTGCGGTGGGGAACACTGGGTCTTAGGTGCGAGGCCTAGAGCAAGGGATGGTCGTGACTCGAATCACTGCCGGCTTTACTATTGTTCTTGGATGACGCCTGTTGGGCCATTTAATTTAGCCTGCTACTGTATGAGCCGTGTTGTATTGATCTAAATGGTTATGATTTGCAAGTATCGGGTGGTGCCACAAGGGAGGCTTCCAATGTTGGTGCCTTATCTCAGTTTCGATGATGCTGACACGAGCGCCTCGGGCGTCTTCTTACTTTGTAGACAAGTCATATCGTAGGGCTTGCGCAATGTATTCCATGTCTTGAATGCAGTACAGTCAGATCAGTCGGAGTTGATCCAGGCGCTGTCTATCTGGTGGTGTGGAAGTGAGGATCTTGTTTGTACAGCGTCGCGCCTACATAGTCGATATGGAGACAGCCTTACGCGAGAGATGCGCGATGAGCATCGATCTTGCTGCAGTGGAAAAAAACCATATACCCCGTTCAAACGACGGTTGCAAAAGATTTGTACTCCTTTCCGATAATGGTACGATGCGCATTGTGAGTAGACGTGGAAAGATCGGCAAAAGAATACTCCGGAACTTGTTGTCAACATCGTAGCCAGGGTGGTTTAGTGGATTGGTAGCACTGCTGACACCTTTAGGTGATGAAGTTGCCGAACAAGGCCGCAATGACTGTGTCCATGCAGGAACCAGCTCGCTTGTGACGTCGAAAACCTGGGGTAGTGGGATCTGCAGCCCTGGCCCGACACAAGATGTCGTGTGGAACTCACATGTTCCCGGCTACGCGACTCATGAAATGAGGTTGAATGCGAACCTAATCTAGTAATGTATGTGAATCGGCTCACATTTCCTTGTGCGAAAGGCGGCTCAGTAAACCTTCGAAATGGCTGAGTGGAATGGGAGGAACTCCGGTAGCACGTGAGGGCAAATCGGACTCGGGAAACACCTGTTGTGATAGTCACTAAGGTCGGCAGAGACGACTGGATTGCCGAGCTTGGTAGTGACGGATCGGCCTTAACACGACGCGGTAGGGTGCAGTGAACGGGAGCTGCGACGAACTGCCTAGGTAGCCCACATGTTGCTTGGCACACTAGCTGCATTAGTCGACCCCAGCTCGCACCTTCAAGCAGGCGCATCACGGTATCGCGCCTGTCTCGCAACCAACGCCCCTCCGCCCATCGCCCACCGCTGGCTCCCGAATCGATGAACGCAGTGCACTCGATTTGCCGGGTGAATACGCGCTTGCCGTAGCTTGCACCTGACAGGACCGGCGCCGGCGCGTCATTTCGCGATCGCCCAACCTCACCCTTGCGGGTCTCTGGACACATCCGCACTTTCTACATGGCGCCTGTTCTTGACACACCACTACCACGCGTGAGAAGCACACGACCGCCCCGGCGACACATATCTGACTCAGCGCCAGCCAGCAAGCGGCGCAAGTACGTTCCAGGCGGACCAGGAGGCGGGGGACGATACGTGGATGACGAGGGGCTGGAGACGCCCGTAGGAGGAACTGGACCTGGAGGATACGCGTATACTGGTCCCCGTGGCCGTGTAGGACGCATCAACGCCGAGCGGCAGGGCCTGCCCATATCAGCGCCTTCACCCTCATACACCAGACCCCGACGCGAAAGGCCGCCAGCTGGACCGCGTTCCAGTTCGGCCGCCGCAGTCGCCGCCGCCGTGGCTCAAAACGATGGATACAAGCCGCGCGAGGAGCGGAGCTGGGATGAATTTCATCCGGAACTGGACATCGACGCCGAGTTCCCCGTCTTCAGCGCAGACCAGATAGATGGCATCAGCCCTGCAGACAGCGCCCCGGGGACTCCGCTCAATGGCTCATCGACGGGCCAATATGCCGTCGACAGCGGTCTCTCCGCGGTTCTTGACGGCCTACGGACGCAACAAGCAGAGGATGTCGCGCAAGAGCAGGAGGACGCAAGCTTAGCCGTCAACGGCTCAGGCGCCTTCGTCACACCAAAGCGACGCCCAGGTCGACCGCCTCGCAACCGAGACTCTATGCTAGCTGGGCTCGGATCGCCGCCTCGACCACGAGTCAACCCCCTTCCGACTATGAATCCAAGGGAGAAGCTCAATCTACCCAAGCCATCAGTGCGCCAAGTCGACCCGTTCAAGGAACACGAAGAAAGCGAGGGCGTCAAGGTCAACTATGTCGACAAGACCATGGCGAACATCGGATACCAAGAGAGCGAGATCTTCACAAGGCCATCGGAAAACAGCCTCATTAGGCTACCAGAAGGCTCCATCGAAGAAGATCTGGATCTTACTCTGCAGACAGAGGCCGAAGGTACTGCAGGCGCAGTTGCTGTAGGTCGCGTCGAGTACGACATGGATGAGCAAGACGACCGATGGTTGGAAGCACTCAACGTGCAGCGAAAAGAAGAGGGTGTCGAAGGTATCAAGCCTGCGATATTCGAAGTAACCATCACCCAGATCGAGAAGGAGTGGCACGCGCTGGAAAAGCGTAAGTTTTGTGGTGCTAAAACGAAGCGAACGCAACGACTAACATGTGAAAGGCATACCCAAACCCAACCCGAAGCCACCTCAGACACATCGACCACGCTCGAGCAGTGCAGCTGCTGTCAACGGAGAGCCTGCTGGCCAAGGCGAAGAGCAAGATACAAAGTGCGCCATCTGCGACGACGGCGACTGCGAGAACACAAATGCAATAGTATTCTGCGATGGTTGCGACTTAGCCGTCCACCAGGAGTGTTATGGCGTGCCTTTCATCCCAGAGGGACAATGGCTGTGCAGACGGTGTCAACTAGTCGGGCGCGGCACCCCTGTCAGCGAGCTTCCGGTATGACCTGTCGCTCCCTGCTTCACCAAATGCATGCTGACACTCACAGGGTTGCATATTCTGTCCGAATATAGACGGTGCATTCAAACAGACAACGACAATGAAGTGGGCACATCTGCTGTGCGCCATGTGGATACCAGAGGTATCACTGGGCAATGCGACATTTCAAGAGCCAGTGCAAGACGTTGAGAAAGTACCCAAGACCAGGTGGAAACTAGTAAGTGATCAAGATTCCTCATTGGTCGAGTAGCGCACTAATTGCTTTGCAGTCTTGCTATATCTGCAAGCAGAAGATGGGCGCCTGTATACAATGCGGCCACAAGTCCTGTTTCGAAGCTTTCCACGTCACATGTGCACGGAGGGCTAGACTATGCCTGCGCATGAAGTCTTCGCAATCGTCGAACCCGCAGGATACGACTGTGCTCAAGGCCTATTGCGATCGACACACTCCGTCCGACTGGAAGCGTGAGTTTGATGTGGAGAGTGCAATCGCAGATACGAAGGCCTTCTACCGCCACACCATGCGTCACATTCGCTGGCCGGACAGCCAAGCCTACGCGCTTTCTATTGGATCTTCGCACGCGATGCCTTCCATCGAAGGACCGGATGACGACACCCCTGGATCCAACAAGCGAAAACGTGGACAATCTACCAAGTCTTGGAGACTGCCATCTGGAGCTCCGGTTGTGCCCCAGGCTGTCTACCACAACGTTGAAAACACGCTGATCAAGTTTAATGTACGTAAGCGTAAGGAATTCGTGCAAGAAGCCTGCAAGTACTGGACGCTTAAGCGCGAGGCACGACGAGGTGCGGCCCTTCTCAAGCGTCTTCAGCTCCAAATGGAGGCCTTCTCTTCTATGGAGATCACTCGCCGCAACTTTGCAGGCATGGGAGCAGCTGGCAGACCCCGACTCCAACGACGCATTGAGTTTGCAGAACGTCTTGAAGATGACATGGAGCAAATCCGTGTCCTCTGCGAGATGGTCAAACAGCGAGAAGCTGAGAAGCTCAAGGACGTCTTGATACTGCAGCAGATCGTCGATTGCATCTACTTCCCGATACCTCAGCTACTGCAGCCTATCCTGGTCCGAGCACAAACGTAAGTAATTCACCTCTAGATCTTGAATCCCTACTAACTTTGCATTAGACTCGATAGTAGAGGCTACTTCAACGACGGATTCAACAAGCTTCAGACCAAGCTCGATGAGAAATACTACACTTCGGTGCAGACATTCAACGACGATGTGGCCGCGGTCTTGAGTGCTGAGCTTGGATCTGCCGCTGTCCCCAACGTTGGCGATGCTGAAGATCAGCTGAACAGGAGTGCGCACAGCAGTCTGAGCTCTGAGCAGAAGGAATTGAAGAAGGTCGTTAAGCGAATCACCAAAAGCCTACAACCTTACTTTGAGGACGCGATCCGCAAGGAGTCTGAGCTGGCTGGTCGGCCTTACGAAAAACTACCGGACCTGGAGACACTCCTCAACCAGAAGCTGCAACGCAGGCCGAGCGTCCTGTCTCACGACGAGACTGTGCGACAAACGACGGAAAGCGACCCGACAACTGTTGAGGAAGCTCAGGAAATTGCAGTCGATGGGGAAGAAGCTGCTGTGCTCACTCAGAAACCAGAGGAGATGCAGCTTGCGCCCACACCGGACGAGAACGCCGCAGACGCACATCACACACACCATGCACATGACGAGGCGGCAGACGAGGCGGCCATTGCCATTCAACTTGGCCAAGATGCTCTTCGCGTGTCCAGCAACCAGCCCGAGAACGCAGTGGTGGAAGCCCGTGTGGAGACCAATGGCCGACCCGAGCCCCTCACGCCCCCAAGATCCGAGAAGAACTTACTCAACCCTCTGGGCAATGGCGGTGTTCCCTGGTACTTTGAGCACTTCGATGTACATGGCACAACCGTATACGAAGAACGGTACACCGGTCGTGAGGTACTCCGAGACATGAGCGAGGAGCTTAGCGAGCTAGACGACGACGAACTCGACGGCCTGGCCGACTCTGATCCAGTTCGGCCCACAGACACGCCCGAGTCGAATGTCGCCGCAATCAAGAAAGCGGTGGCACGCAAGAGGCAGAAGAGATCGAGGGGATGGTAGATGATTGGGTTCACGTTTCTTTTATCCTCTTCTTTGGCATGTGCTCCCTGAGCCATGTCTTGTATTATCATTGGCATTTGCAGCATACCTACCTTGATGGGTAGATGAGGTGCTACTGGCGCAAGGCGTTCACATTCGGAGTTGGAACATGATACCGCACTTCGATGGATTGTTTCGGCAGAGCATTCTGGCAGGAGTAATTGGAGGAAGGCTGGTCGACTCTGCATGGCGTCTAGCGGGGTTCGGTCAACGAAGCGCCCATTGCGATTGGATTGATTATGAATATACTTGGTGGTAATGCGCATCATCGATTCTCACTTGACCCAATGTTTCACTCCGTTCGTGAAGGTCCTCTGCGGGCGGGGAGAGCAGAGCCTCACTCGTAAAGAAACGGCGGTGCACTAGTAATATTGACGCACGTTGACGTTGACGGCTTAGACAGGGCGACCAGGGCGCTGCTCTTGCCCCTAGCAGTTGCCTCACTCGAGCCTGCGCAGCTGCCGTCAGGACAGTCCTTACAGTCCTTTGACAGAACGAACATCGCATTTAGCTACATATAGCATCTGGCCTCCGCTCACCATCACCTTTTCCACTTTTACTCCACTCACTTGCAGCGCAGCTGTCCTTAGCGCGACGCTTACTAAGTAGGGACGCGGCTACCGTCGATCAGCCCTGCCAAAAAACTGCCCAAACTCGCAGCTTCAGCAAACACCTCTCCTCAACCAACCAACTACCAACTCCCCCGACCCACCACAACATCATCACCATGGAGTACGAAAACGAACAGCGCGGCTACGATGGTTTGTCTCCCGCCCTGTGTGATGCCAGCGCCCTTACTGACTGGTTTGCAGACGAGCCTCGCAGCTATGAACGCGACCGCAGCAGGTCTCCGCGTGGTGACCGTCGCGACGATGGTGCGCGCGCCCGCAGCGCCTCACCTGGCGGTCGCGACAGCCGGTACGTATCTGCTTGCTTGCTCATCTAGATGGAACTGTCGCTAACGAATGCCCAGTGGCCCGCCGCCAGAGCGCAGGGACGATGACGATGAGAGCCGCAACTCAGGCTCCAACCTCTTCGTCACCGGCATCCATCCTACTCTCAGCGAGGAGGAGGTCACTCGTCTCTTCGAGAAGTATGGCGAGGTAGAGCAGTGTAACATCATGCGCGATCCTCACACTAAGGAGTCTCGCGGCTTTGGCTTCGTCAAGATGGTCACCTCCGAGCAGGCTGACGCAGCAAAGGAGGGTCTACAAGGAGAGGTTCACCAGGGCCGGACACTCAGCATTGAGAAGGCTCGCCGTGCGCGTCCTCGTACTCCCACCCCGGGCAAGTACTACGGACCGCCCAAGCGTGGTAAGTCTGCTCGCTGTCTGCAGCGTACATGCCGTGCTAATTACATTGCAGAGTTCGGTGGACGTGGCGGCCGGGGCGGCGGCCCTCGCTACAACGATCGCTACACTGATGACCGCCGCGGCGGTTACGGCCGACGCGACGACTACGGTTCCCGCAGCTCAAGATACGACGATCGCGGCTACGGTGGCGGCCGTCGCGACGACTACGGTCCTCGTGGCGTCGACCGCTATGCTTCTGACCGCAGCTACGGTGGCAGGGACGGCGGCCGCGATGGAGGACGCGATGGCGGACGCGATGACCGCCGGGGTGGTGGAGGTGGCTATTACGACAGGCCCCCGCCCCCAGCTGCTGGCGCCTACGACGCCCCTCCTCCGCGCGAGGCGTACGGCGGTGGAGGACGCTCGTACGAGGGTGATTACGATCGCTCATACCGCTAGCTCTCAGCTGACACAGGCAGAACCCAAGCGGTACTAAGTTAGGGTTCGTATGGCTTCCTCGGTTTGTCGCCTCTCTCAGCACTTCATTCCTGTAATCCCATGGCTACTTCACTGGGTTCAGTTTAATACGGCTTTCACACGCACACAAAGGAAATGTGGTCGACAAAAGTTCTTCGATAAGGTTCGCAGCAAGGTGGGATCATACCATGATCTGGCGTCTTGCAGCTCGACATCGTCTTAGCCCTTCGTCGGCTCGGTATTTCCTTGGAGAAACGGTTCAGCACTTCGGTAAATGCTTTCGGGGCAACGTCTATAGCCCTTGGGAGCACCAGTCATCTTGATCGACACCAAATTGTACTTCTATCTACTGCCTCACGATGCAACCTGGACGTCCAGTAACCCGTCCACACCACCTTCCGCATGACCAGCACTGTCTAAATACTCTTCCTATCATCCACCATGACCGCATCCATGTCAACGCAGCCCCGACCCAGTAACATTAATGGGCTTGCCCGGCTCGACCCCCGACCATCACAGCATCTCGCAATGTAAACTCGCTCCGATACGTAACGGATGCTTGAGATGTATCCACACAGCATTCCAGTTGCGTGTCGGTGTCGCGCAACTCGAACAGCATAGTTGGGCAGCTTGCCTGAGGTCCAAAGTCGACGCCAGAGCCCGTGATGATAGCTTGCAGACGCGTCGCGATTGCTCCATGCAAACGAGGCGGTGTGTGCAAGTCTATGCTCCGGGGGTAAGGTACATTCGAAGGTGCGTGCCCTCCAATCTCGTTTGTGTTACTTCCTTTTTCGTCAATCGTGCTTTCCTCACCATGCCACTCACAAGCTGAGTCGGAGTCATGCAAACGTCGACTGCAAAACAAGGTAAACTGGTGAACGCGACACTTACTTGATCTTGGCGACAGTAGGGCGGAATGTTGGCATCGTCACCAACTTGTAGATGTGTGTGCTGCAATGAGCACACGGTGCAAGGCGTTGCGCAACGGCTACGCCGCAACATCACACTTCATGCTCCCGCGACCAAAGAGATTCAGTCATCTCTGTCGCACACATGTTGTTACCATTAGAGGACTCTGAGGCGTCTACAGTCGCTTGATTAATCAAATAGCCAACGTCAAACCTAATGCGCGGCTAATTCTACCCAGCCCCTGCAATATTTGCAGTTTCCGTAGAGCCATGTAGAATGCCAATCATGCCAAGTTCACCTTTGACCACCTGGGCATGCAGATGCCAAAGTGAGATACACTTCGACGCTTGTGCCTGGCTAAAGAATTAAGCTGTTCTTGGAGATCCACGGCAGCCGTGGAGCCGCGGGGTGCCCCGACTGAAAGGCCGATGCAGGGTTGGATGCAGCCTGCAGCAGGTAGCGGGCCGTCTCTGGCTTCTAGCACGACCGAACCTCAGCCCAAAGTCATCCGTCGCCATCGCTGCGGCGTCCGTAGCGGGCCACAGGTGCAACGCCTGTGTCTTGTGCATTGTGACTTGGGTGTAGTGTCAAAGTCCATGGTCTTGTATATGTGGTCTTTTCGCGATGCCTCGCCTCTGTACTCATACGCGCTCCGGTGGCCTATGTCATTCATTCGTCGTTCCACGTTCGTCACTGCGGAGCTTTCCTTCGACCAACCCCAGCTGCCGCGCGGCGACTCCACCAGCACCGTGAGCTTGACAAGTCCGATCCCAAGTATGCCCGGCTAACAATGCGACAGTATAAGACCATCCGGACCTCACGCTGACCTTGGCGATCTACGCCTTTCGCCCCCTGCCAGTCGTTCGCTTTCAACTCACGCAGGATGACCCGACGAAACGTCATTCCAGTCCTCGCGCTAATCCTCACACTATTCGTAGTCGCATTCTTCTATTCTGGCATAGACTCCAGCCAGGCATGGCGGGTTCTACCACAACATATCGGTCTAGGAGACCACATTGGCAGTGACGAGCGGCCACCTCTGAGTACCGGTACCGTCGAGCCCTCGAAAGATGCGACCAAAGACCCAGATTATGCGAACTGGAACCCGACCCCCATATTCAAGCCAGGCTCGCCAATGCCTGCAGAACACAACTATACCTCGACACTGGTGATTGCCAAGACGAAGCATGAGAGTGTTGACTGGATCCTAGACAAGATGCCGGAGCAGCAGACAGCCGTCTACGTAGCCGACGACCCCTCCGCACCGCTACATCCACCCAAGAACAAAGGCCACGAGGTCATGATATATCTCTCATGGATAATTGACAACTACGACAGCCTCCCCGACGTCGCTATCTTCATGCACGCGCACCAGTTGTCCTGGCACAACGACGAGATCCTCGGCAACAACGCGCATCTGCTTATAAGCCGACTCAACCGAGCCCGTGTTTGGAGAGAAGGCTTCGTGAACATGAGGTGCAGCTGGCATCCCGGCTGTCCCGATTGGATGCACCCGGCAGCAACCGAGCTGGACCCCCAGAAGCAGGAAGAGGTCCTCCTAGCCAAGTCGTGGAGCGAGCTCTTCCCCCTCGACGAAGTACCCACCGTCCTCGCACAACCTTGCTGCGCACAATTCGCCCTCTCACGAGAACGCATACAAGCAAAGCCCTACGCGCAATACGTCTGGTACAGAGACTGGCTATTCAACACACGTCTGGAGGACCGTCTCAGCGGACGCATCTGGGAGTACGTATGGCAATTCGTCTTCACGGGCCAGAACGTCGTCTGCCCCAAGGAACACATCTGTTTCTGCGACCAATATGGCTCCTGTTTTGGCGGCGAAGAGCAATACGCGAATTTCATTGCCCTCAAGAACGAACTCGGGGACCGGGAAAGGGATCTTAGGGAGTGGGAGGAGAAGCGAAAGGCGATAGAAGAAGCAACGCGAGACAACGATCAGACTAAGTTGCAAGATCTGGAAATACCCGAGGTAGGGAAAGACGCTGAGTTTAGGCGAGAGATCGATCGGCTGAGACCCATTGTCGATCGCTTGAAACATGATGCTGAAGTGAGGGGACAGGATCCGAGGATGAGGGCTGAGGAGTTGGGGAGAGAGTGGCATGAGGGAGACGGTTTTTAGATATTCTTCTTGATACCCTGGGTTTCTAGCCGGCGTATCGTGTCGTGCTGTATGGCGTTGATTTTCTATGGTCTTAGAAGGGCGTTTTAACATGCTATCTAGGGGTGGGATACTGTTGTAAGAAGGTGAAGAATACACTATATGCTACGTTCACATCACGCTTAAATTCTTTAATGTTACCATTCCGTCACGCAAAGAAATTAGGTTACCTCTCTCCTTTCATGTTCAAGTGCGCGTGTTGCGGAGGCTGGCTTATCTAATCGCCTCAAGCCAAGTCACATGCGCGCGCGTCATCGTGCAAACAAAGCAAACTCATCCCCATCCCGAGTTGATTTGGCCCGCTGGCCGGCCCGCTTGTCGTTCTCACACGACAGCAATCAGGTGTGTCTGCTGATCTGATTCCTACCATCTCGCGTCGAACCAAACCACGATCCTAATCTCCGCACCTCGATGCCAGCTTACGTCGCCGAGACGGATCAAACTGCACTCCACCCTCTCCTCTTGTCGGGTCAAAATATGCTTTGCCCTCTCCATCGAATCGCAAATGCTGCCCTCTTGCGCCCAAACCAAAACATGTCGCTGCTTCGGTGTCAAACCAAACCTCGTGGGCGCTTGCATACAAAAGAGATTCGGTGTCGCGCTCGCCCTGTAGACGTATCGAGTCGTTTTCCACTCGCAGTCCAAGTTGCATGAACTCAGTTGCTGTCTCCATCTCAACATTTGACCCAAAAACTTACCATCTGTGCATTGACAGCTCATACGACCGATCCCTCCCAGCCCTGTTTGGCTCCTACCGTCTGGCCCGTCTGATCTCGGGGGATACGAACCACGATGCGGGCAAACGTCGACGCGCCATACTACCAGATGCGCCCCGGCCAGTTCGTCACCACGCCCAACAGTACAAACGGTGCACCGCCCCCATTCGTGTCCGACGACGATGAATATGACTTGTCTGCTCCCGCTCCCCTCGCATCGCCGCCCCAACACCATCTCAACCCACACCTGTACGCCGAACACACTGCCCGTCAGACGTCAGACGATCACACACTGGAGGAGAACCATAACCTCGTTGAGTTGCTGGAGGCTGCGACAGCTGCAGGTCAGGTGACACATGCTATGGATACTGGAGATACAGGAACGGTGACTCTCCCACTACAGGATAGAGGCAAGAGAAGAAGACGTACTAGCTCCCCGGCCGAAGACGCATCGCATCATGCGGATAGGCCTGCCAACTCTAAGCGATGTAGAATTGGCGGATCTACCGATCCTCGGCTTCAGGACCATGGCCATAATATGCATGGTGACTCTGTCGACGACCGTGTGCCGCCTTCCAGTGAGTCTCTATTGAACGATGCCCGTGCCGCAGGCGTACACTCTGCCGCCGCTCTCTTCCGCCGCTCCTCCGAAAGAACGTCTCGCAAGTACACACGACCGCCAATGTCGAAGCTGTTCATGTCCCTCCAGCTAAGCCCAGAGAACTTCCTTCAACTACAAGCTTTAGCAAAAGGCTACATGCTCGACACATCACATCCTGAGCGGCAGAGCTGCGTTGGAAACCGTGGTAAAGGTGATACCGACATGGTCAAGTTGCGGCTCTTCAACTGCGTCCGGGACTTCTTGAACGAAGGCGTTGGCGAGCAGTTCTTTGGCGAAGATGTGGAGAAGCCGGGCGAGAAGGACGCGATTGAAGCTGCACGCGCACTAGGAGAAGACAAAACTCCTGATGCTGGGGAAAGACTGACATGGCCAAAGGACGGGAACAAGATTATTAGCCTCGTTACTCCGTTGATGCGACGAATGGTCACGAACGAGCGGCAGCGACAGTATGCGATCGAGACTAGGAAGGGTGGCGCGAAGAAGAAAGACAAAGAAGGTAGTACCGAAGCTGTGCTCCAGCAAGGCGATGACGATGCAGGGCGTGGAGTCGAGCAGCATCCACAGCCGGTCTTCGATCACAGTTTGGAACAACATCCCACGCCGTCACAGCAGACAGCTCCATCGACACGACTCACAACCGTGACGCCGCAGCTTTCCTCCCGAGGCAAGGATGAAAAGTCGGATTCCAGAGAAGCGGTAGAGTCCAACGCAACCACACAGCCGAGTTTGAAGGTAGGGTCGATTCCTTCATGCTCTTAGTATGATTGACGCTGCTAACCCATCAAACAGTTACCCACGGCCAGCCCTACCGAACCCAATCTCTCGCACATCAACATCTTCCTCGTTCTTGCCTCATCGAGCGGCAGACCTGGCATCAAGCTCGACGAGAAGCGCATCACAGCCGAACCACAAACACACCTGGCATGGTATGACTACAACGACTTCATGAGAGACGTCATCCTCCTCCTCAAAGCCGCCAAGGACAGATACCCCGAACTCAGCGTTAGTGTCGGATTTCGAGACGTTGAACCCGGCATAGACAATCTTCGTGGGCTCGCTGCTGCCGCAAACGCACTGCAGACAGAGCATGCTTTCCACGGAACATCGTCTCCATTCAACGGTCTCCCTCAATCATCCGAAGATGATAACGCTTCTATCCTTCCCACACCCACTTCGGCAGTGAGCACTCACCCCGTCTTCCCTGTCGACAGTCATGCGGAAACCAAGTCTCTTCCCCGTTACGCTATCAAGTCTGTTGGTCCGCAGGGATGGCGTGATATTCGCAATGCGGATGATTGGTATAGTGTGCTGAGGGAAAAGGCGTTTGCTGTTTGGGCTGATGGCGTGTGTAATGTGCTTGTCGAGCTTGTGGACTTTGCTGGGGTGGTGGGGTAGATTGGGATGTGGAACTGGGTGTTGTGGAGTATGTATTCTATAGGGATATGTGTTACCTGTTTCTATTGCTATGGAATACCATACATGATTTGATAACCACCTTCTTCCTAGCACTTCACTCAGTAGCTGCGGGCATCACGTACTTGGGCCTAGGCCCTCGATCATGGCTCCTCTTCCCACCCTTCTTACCCGGCTCAAGCACATCCTCCACCCACTCCTCCCGAACAACAGGACACTTCGGACACCATCTATGACCACATTGTCCAACCGCACGTCTAGCTTCACACTGGTAGGCCCGATCAGGATTGTGTGCCGTTCGCTTGATCACCATGCCATTGTTGCATTGACAGCATTCGTAGCTCACACTAAAGCACTTCTGGACATGCATAGGGGCAGTCTTCTTGTATGGACGTACAACATCTGGTTTGACAGCGGGCTTCTTGGCCTTTCCCCACTTGCGGCGCGGGTCTGCGGCGCTGTAGCCTTTTCGGAGGGGGTAGCTGTTATCAGCTTGTTCGGAATGGATGTGACGGCGATGATTGAAGTGGTTGAGGTTGGATGGAAGTATGCCTCCGCGAACTCCGTTACGGGGAGACTGAGTGGGGTGAAGGTCTTGCTTGGGTGCGGTGGGGTGTGGAAGAGGATCTTCGTTTCTTCCAGGCTTGCCGGATGGCTCCTGTATAAGATGCTCGTGCTCATACACAGGCTTCAGCTTGCTACGTAGCTTACGCGTGCTGGCATTGGTAGATGCTTTTGGCTTCTCTCGATGGGAAGATTGTTGCTTGGACAGAGCCATCACAATTGAAGCAAATGGGTTATGATGGTGGAAAGTCTTGGTGAGCGCGCCGACGGGCTTTTCTTATAGACGGTGAGTGACGGGAGATGATATGGGCCTGATGATGATAGTCAGAAGAACGAGATATATATGAGCGTGATGGAGATCTTGTGATAAAGATGAAAGCATGACTTTGTTTGTTTGAGCTTATGAGACAGTTTAGGTGGTGTCTGGTGGTTGTGACGGTGTTCTATGATCTTCGCATGCTTGAAGCAGTGGTCTTTGGGTTGCATGGAAGGAAGTGGTAGTAGCGACAAGTTGAGTACTGTCTTCTGGAAACAAGACATATGAATCATAGTCGAGTCTCGTCTGTGTCGAAAAGCGTATTCTCTTGACTGCTGCGTATATGGCATATCGCGTTGCATCGCTCCACGCTCGCTCTCCAGAAGGTCTACCGGTGTCTGCCAGCCGGATCAGCTTGTGTGCAGGTTAGTCAAAGGGCACTTTTGCCAGCCCTCAGTTGTCTGACTACCGGGAGAAACCGCAAGAGTGATGACAGACCCTAATACCTCACTTCCACGCACGTCCATTCCATCTCATGTCCCCCCGTGCCCAAAACTGCGATAAGGTGTGTATCCCATACCAGGCGACGTGCGCTGTCCGTGATAGGCAGGCGGGTGCGCCAAGCCATGGATTGTAGCGAACGTCGTTCGCCCAATTTTACCCCTCCTTGTCAGGCACACAATAAGCTTTCGGAAGATGGTAGCGCGCGCACCTGCACCCTTTTCAACGTCTGTGGTTACGTCAAGCGTGCCCCGGTGTTCTGGACTGCGGAGCGCGAGATGTGGGGACATGGCCTGAGGTTTGACGTTGGGCATGGCGGCGTGGTTCTGTTAATGACTCTGGTCTGCGCATGCATCCACCTGAGCTACAATCCGATCTCGAGCGCACCGATACTACCCGCGGTCATAGCACATATGACGTCGGTCCTCCTCCGGTCTACTCCTCCTCTCGTCGCTCTCGACCGCTGGTGTCTTTTCAGAACGTCGGCACTGCACTGTGATCTCGTTCATGTTCGTCAATCCTCGCGGTGAAATCGCCGGGGGGTTAGTACTATACGAGACACCCGTACCATGCCAGCCGGTACCAATCAGTTCCTTACATGGATATTCAACGGCCTCTACAGTGTCGCTGACATGACACCGATCTTGGCAGGGTGCCACGAACCGTAGAAACTGGATGCTCATGATCCCATGGAAGCTCCTACAATGCTCGAGTGATCGGCGGGAGAAGTCTCTATCTGAGGTACCAAGGCTACTCGTTCGGGGGTGACATCTGCCGTATAGCACCTCTGCGACTTCAGCTCTTCATGACTTGTCACGCGCGAACCTGCGTAGCAGGGAACTAGAGTGGCCGTTGAAGGCATTTGGAGAGAGCGAGTGTCGGTGCGCGCGGTATTGCTACACATGTCCTCCTCCTC
Organism: Alternaria arbusti; assembly: GCF_024043155.1. Lineage (NCBI taxonomy): Eukaryota > Fungi > Ascomycota > Dothideomycetes > Pleosporales > Pleosporaceae > Alternaria > Alternaria arbusti. The sequence continues at coordinate 327,479 of NW_026249950.1, read as the reverse complement.
CGTCTATCTAGCCGTACGCTCATTGACGACATTGTGCGCGATTCTCACCTCTCTCTACAATGCGAATGGCGACAATCTCCCTGTCCGTTCCAAACGAGAAGTGCCGTGCCTCTCGGAGGTTTACGCGGGAGACAAGTGCCGAAATCTGGAATTGATTGCAATGGTGTAGCACTGTGGCTAGGTCTTCAACATCAACGCGGGGATTTCTCAAAGTCATAGCCGTTATTGGTCACACGCAGAGGTCTTTAATCAACGGATAAAGCATATCCACACCAGACACCATCGATGCCATGGAGCAGGGTTGACAACAAGATACCAAGACTCGAAGCTATTAACAATCCTTCAGCTTAAGATCGTGGGCGGTCCTTCGCGCACCTTTCAGCAAGAACACACCTACAAGAACCATACAAGGATACACGAAAATGAAGTGGTACCAGATTGCCGCTCTCGCAGTGCCTGCTCAGGCCGCACTACGCTTCGGATGCTCAACCTTGAGCATCCAACGGCTTGACCCGCTCGTTGAGCCAGGCAAACTTCCTTCAGCTCATGTTCATCAAATTGTTGGTGGCAATGCTTTCAATGCCACTATGCAGGAAGACCCATCTACCTTGGCTACCTGCACAACGTGCACGTTCTCAGAGGACTTCAGGTTTGGTAGCCTGTTCACGTCTTCCAACTGAAGCTGATAGATATAGCAATTACTGGACCGCCGCGATGTTCTTCAAACACACCAACGGCTCGTATAAGCGAGTGCCTATCATGCAGAACAGCGCTTTGCCGAACGGTATCAACGGTGGCATGAGTGAGTTCTAACCTACTAGACGCAAGTGAGACACACACTGACTGGGTATCTACCTCTTCGCAGCCATCTACTACACACAGCAAGACTTCAACGGGAATGGTAACCAGAAGATTACTGCTTTTCCCAAGGTCAGTCATACTGCGGCACATGTAACACACTACTAACCCACTCAGGGCTTCCGAATGACTGTAGGTTCGCCTACAACCAACACGGTAGAAGACGCGAAGAAACACCCAGGTCTTCGCTTCGTGTGTCTGCAAGACAAGAACACCCGCTTCCCCGAGAGCCCAGACTTCCCACCCAAGGCCTGCAAAGGTGGCATCATGACTGTGCACCACTTCCCCTCGTAAGTGTCTGCCTCGTGAACAATTAAGTGAGAGGGTACTGACATAAACATCAACATCCAGTTGCTGGGACGGCAAGAACGTCGACTCGCCCAACCACCAAGATCATATGTACAACACAGCCAAGGAGGCATTCGCGGTTGCCGGCACATGTCCGTCTTCGCACCCAGTGCGCATGCCACAGGTTGCCTATGAGACACTCTGGGATACTACTCAGTTCAGCAGCATGTGGCCCAAGGATGGCTCCAATCCCTTCTTCCTCTCTTACAACGACAACAAGGGCTATGGTACCCATGCGGACTACCTCTTTGGCTGGAAAGACGACAGTCTACAGAAGGCGATGGACAACAACTGCATGTTCCAAGCTTGCGAGAATGGAAGACCTTTGAAGGTATGTGATGCAGTGTGGGTTCATGAAGCATGTTGTGGCTGCTAACGAGGAGTTGTAGAGTCAGAATGTTCAGGCCATGAACCAATGCCAAGTTAAGAGCGCTATCAAGGAGAATATCGATGGCTGTACGTTGTTCTTCCAATCGTGCTGTGATGTTCTCATACTAACAATCATTTTTAGGGCTTGACCGTATGCCCGGTATGGCGATGTAGATGAGCGGTAAGGAGAAGCACGAGTCAAGGCTCGTACTTTCGGCGATACCAAATTGTGATCTACTTCATCTGCGGACTTCGTATCTACACAAATTCAGTCGTTTCTGAGTCGCGTTTTTCCGTCACTTTTGCCATATCCTCGGAGATGTTTTGTCTCTAGAGACGGTGTTGATGAAGACTGTCCCGCGTCGCAGTCTAGACTCTTCGGCAAGCGAACCCGCAAGCCATCATGTATGCTTTTTCTCCCATCCAGACTCTCAAACGCCACATTTCAGCCCATCCAGACATACATACCATGCAGTGCTCGCCTCCTCCATCGTGAACCTCAGATATAGACACAGCTTACGCACTAGATCATGCGCGCGACACCGTGCAGCTCGATGCATAGCTCAGCGGTTTCACCACCAGGATGGTGCTCCGATGCAGCCCGACCTTTGCGCTGGCTCCACCGCGATGCCATGTGCCAGGAACCCGCAATTGTCAGACAGCGGCGGGCCGTGCGTCCACGGAAACCACGTTGCGGCCACGTGGTGAGCATGCATTTTCATGCAGGCGCTCGGACGTTGGATGAAAGGTTCTGTCGTGCTGCCGCTTTGGGGAGCATGTGGGGTTGGGCAGGCGATTGCGCATGTGAGGATGTGGTTGGAAGGCGTATGGGTTGGTGGGCAATGGGGGACGGGGTTGAAGCTTGGGGGTTGCTTTGGCTACTGGTGGGTGGGCAAACCTTATCGGCGACGCATCTGCAAGATCAGTGTGACGTGCATTTCCTCACATGCGCTCGCCAAATGTCAAATGCGGTGGTCGAGATTAACTGGAATGGAAAGGGGGCGGCACTCTGTGCCTTGACGTTTAGCTGCTCATTGCCAGACTGCAGCGCCCTCCGATGCCCAAACGCCTGGGCGAGCTGATGAACTAGTGCGAGGGATCAGCTGCAGTCACTTCAAAGAAGCCGACGCTACATTGATTAACCTAAGGACTTCGGGCTGACGGATGACGGGGCATGCGATACTGTCGATATTCACTGCTCCCGTTTCGCGAGGAATGGATGTCTCATAGATAATGCAAGGAGTTCTTCAGTCAGGGAACAAGTGCATGGCTCATGGCAGGACCAAACCAGGAGCGGCAATGCGCGGGCACCGGTGGAGACGAAGCTAAACCTAAGCAACACGGGGCCCTGTAGCGGCCAACGTGGGTTCTGGGTTCCCGCAGAAAAACGTGGCATAGGCGATGCAAGCGTGGGCGGTGGCCAAGGGGATTGGTCGGGTGTCGCGGTCGGCGTGAATGGCTTGAGTGGAGGCTGACTGCATGCAACTCACTCAGCACTTTATCGAAATGCAAGTATCCCTAGATGCAGTATCCTTACGTGCGGCTGTTTCAGAGCCGTCTGGTGGTTGTCATGATGCCGGTGGTGGGAGTGGTAGAGGGGTCGCTCTTTCCTTGCTTACAGCCGCCGCTGCCTACATAATCGCGTCGTGTTCGTCGGCGAGACTCCTGCTACGCGTCTTGACCACGCACATGCCGCTGCTTGTCTGCAAGGCTGACGTCTTAGAATCCTACCAAACATCACCGCCGCCCGTTGCGACTCGCTAACCGTGGTGCCCCTGCGCGTGCATCTTGCTACTCACGACGCCCCTTGCCGATCTGGGCCCTTTGAAACGCGCAGGAGTAAGGCAGGCTGAGCACAGGACTTCTACCGACTACAACACCCATCTCCTCGCTTTTCTCTACAGACCCAGCACGGACAACGGCCGCTGACTGCTCTGTTTGCGTGCGCCCTCTCTTATACCCTTCAATCGCCGTCGTACGATTGCAGTTCCGACGACCTAGCAAGCAGCACGCTATCCCCGCCCACCTACTAACCACCGGACTCGCCGTGGCGCGCATCATGACAAACTCTCTTGAGTCCTCGCGGCCCATGCTTGCCAACGTAAGTCATTCTCCCGTATCCACTGCCCGTTTCAGACGTCCCCTGCGTGTGGTCGATGCTCGCCGAGGAGCACCTGCACTGCGTGCTTGACATTCACTCCTTTGCGCCTTCCCTTCCCTTCACACTCACCACGCAAACACCTGCCTTTGCGCTCCAACACGCCCGCACCAACACAAACACGCACATCCCTCGGCGACCATGTCGGAACAAGCACAGTCACAGTCTAACGAGAAGAAGTCGGCCGCCAACCGCGCATCCACCCGCATGTCCACCTACAGCGCCACACCCACCCTCACACCCTCCATCGCGCCCTCGCACCTGTCGCAAGCCTCGTCAACAGCCGGCGACCCCAAGTCACACGACATCAAGACATGGAACGCAGGTTTTGACCGCCTCGAAGACAAGCGCCTAGTCCAACAACGGTACGCCCTCAACGAGCGCAAGACAGACGACATGAGCAAGCTGGCGCTGGGAGCAAAGCTGGACCGCGCACTCGCACGTCGCATGTCAGGTCAAGACGCCGTCTTCCGGCCAAAGGGCGCAGAGAAGAAGGAGATTCAGACATAAGCTATGAGGATTGTCGCGAACACCACTTTTCATCTTTTTCGTTCAGGGAAGCCGCGATTCGACAGCTGCTCGCAGCCACAGCCGGCCATGCACACGGTCACATTCCTTATGGGGCACGGATTTTGGGGGTTTAGCATGCGAGATATCTGTTCTCGCGCGGGAGGGAGCACACGCAGGTACAATCGAGGGGCCAGGCGGCGTGTTGTTAGGCCTGGGCGACAGCCGGATCCGCAGCAGGACACAAGGGCTGCGAGTGCTGCTAAGGAGGACCATTCATCACTCTCCGAGACATGACGGCTTCGGATTGAGAGCTTTCTTCGACACTACTATACCAAGGCGTTACATTTCCTACTATTAATTCCATTTCCCGTTCCAATGCTGCATGTTATACTCTTCACGGGCTTTGTACGTCTCCTAGCGCCTGCCTCCTTTCTCATTTATCTACTGAAATGCGAATGACTACGAAACTCACCTCCTGTCATTATCTTTGCACGTGAAAATCGCCTTTCCAGTCTGAATCGCAAAACGCGCGTCTCGCAATCAATCCCACGCCAACCCGTCCCGCACCACACATCATCATCATCATCATCATCATCATGCCAGCCTGCCGCGAATTAATCACCTGCACGCGGCACGTCAAACGTCAGTTGTCAACCCACGCGGCTCGGCACACGCTGCATGCGTGTTGATCCCTTTTGCACGGCTTTGTTTGTTTGGTGCGTGCTGATCACCATAACCTGCATTACTGTTTCCGCGCCTTGCTGGCGTCATTGTGGAGAAGGAGGATGGGTAAGGGGTTTTGCTGGTCCGCTGGTTTGCTGGGCGGAGGGACCCCTCCCCCCCCCCCTAAGATCGGCGCTCGGAAGGGCTGTTTTTGGGTTGGTGGACAGGGTGGGTTTAGGACGGATTGGATGGACCCCGAGTGGCGGAGTTGGGTCCGCGTTTGACAGACTTGACAGGAGGGAGGGAGGGTAAGCCGTTGGTGCTATTGGAAGGGGAGAGTTATCGATGGGATGGAGTAGTTTATTGTGTGCGAAGTTTTTTTTTCTGCGTTGTTATATGGGCTAAGGAAGGTTTTCGCGGAGGGAACGGAGGTGGTATTTCAATAGATCATTCGCTTTCGTGAACTTTGTGTTCGCTCCATGTACTATTGGCTGCGTCTGCGTGTTTATTCTCAGATACGCATAGGACTTTCGCATGATGGTGCCTCATCCTAGAGTATTGGGCATATCTAGTCACGTTAGGAGCGCGTTGCTCCGTTTGCCATTCGAATGTGATGCCGTCCTCCGCGTAGCGACAACAGGATGGGGTTGGGATTTGGACAGGTGGTGTGTACAGGTACTTCCAACATCGTTCGTATGTTTTTGCTTAGCTTTGTAGCATGTCCCGTCCGTCTAGATATCCCACAACCCATTGCGTTCTCCATTTCCGCTCCTCCTCCCCCTCCCTCAGCAAAACTCTCCCTTCTATCAATTCCTCCAATCCTACCACTCTACCAAAACTTCCCAGTCTTCCTCCGCTCGTTGGCCAACTCCAATTGTTCTCTAATGCCCCTCAACTCTCCCCTGTGCCTTTCGTGCGTCTCCTCCAGTAACCTCGCGTGTTCTTTCTTCAGTTCCACGAACTCTTCTTCTAGCTTTTCATGCCACGGGTAAAGTACGAAGATCTGGAAGCAGAGGGCTGACGAGCCGATGAGGAAGTTTGTGAGTGAGAAGGTGCGGGTTATCAGCATTGTGGTGGGTTTTGTTGTGTTGGGAGCCAGAAAGGTTCGTCTGAAATGAGAAGTTGAGAAAGAGTCGAATGTGGTCTGGCGGTAGAAGTTCGGGTTCCCAATGTGTGTTATTTGAGAAGCAGGCGTTATTCTGTAGTCAGCCTGTTTCGCACACCTTGTTCCGAGTGCTTTTCTGTGCTTCGTGCTCGATCTTGGAGTCTCTGCGCGAATAATCTCGGTTCTATACGGTGGAAGTTTGAGTTTTCTCCAACGGTGATTTGCCAGGCTGTATCGCGAGTTACCCGAATGGTAGATAGACTGCAAGGTCACAAAGCTGTGGAGAGTAGTGTTGCGCGATAGAGAAGGAGGGAAGAATGAATAACGAGGAATGAACAACAGAATTACGGTAGAGGGAGTAGGACCGTCGCCTCCACATACAAGCAGTATTTCAAGCCCCGAAAGTCGCTCAACATCGGTCACATGCAACGGTCCCTTACACACCTATTGGATCTTGCTCTCAAAAGTGGCATGATGGTTGCTGTTTTGGGCCAAATGGGACTAAAGCCGAAAGAAAATCAGACCACCACGCGAAACGAACGGCATGGCTATGCATCGGCGTACCAGTACATTATCGGCGATCGAGAGATATCCTCTTTGTTTGAACCTGCAGCATAGAAGAGAAGGAAGGAGTTCATGTGTCACAAGAGATCCAGTTCGGTGTTGCGTCGTGGTGATAATGGTCGCGGGAGGCACGCGACACCTGAGCGTGGACTAGCGCCGCGCTAACCCGAATGCCAACGCGCGTTGAAAGTGGGAAGAGCTCTCCACTTCTTTGTTACATTGCAAGCTGAACGACTGCTCTTTCAATTCGAATGCATTCTTTTGATGGAAATATTCAATTACCTTCGGAATGCTAGCAGTCAAACAGCAGACCCTAATGACGTCTTCTTCAGCTATTTCAAGCATACGTCATCATGATACGAGCCCACGGGACCAGCGGTAGTGCGGGTATAGCGCATCTATGTAAGCAGTGATACTGCAGCATCGATGCCTCCTGTTCAAGAAATCTCACATACCAGAGACGCTGCAAAGTGAGAGAAAAAACACAAAATGACGACCCCCAACATCGAGCTGCTCACAGCGGCCACACCCAACGGCCAAAAGATCTCCATTTTCCTCGAAGAACTCGGCATCCCCTACAAGACCACCGCCATCGATCTATCCAAAGACGAGCAGAAGTCCGCCTCCTTTCTCAAAGTCAACCCCAACGGTCGCATACCCGCGATTGTAGACCACAGCCGCGACTCATACCCCGTCTTTGAATCTGGAGCCATCTTTCTGTATCTCGCCGAACACTATGACAAAGACTTCAAGTTCAGCTTCCAGGATAGTGACGAGCGGATGGATATGATACAGTGGCTCTTCTTCCAGAACGCCGGCGTGGGCCCAATGCAAGGACAAGCGAACCATTTCGTGCGCTACGCACCCGAGAAGATTGACTATGGCACAAAGAGATACAAGAACGAGACAAAGCGCCTCTACTCGGTACTAGAAGCGCGACTCCAGGATAGAGACTATCTCGCAGGCAAAGGCCGCGGCAAGTACAGTATTGCGGATATCACGACTTTTACATGGGTTCGGTGGGCACCTTGGGCGGGGATTGAGATGACCAAGTTTCCGAAGCTAAAGAAGTGGTGTGAGGAGATTGAGGAGAGAGATGCGGTCAAGAGAGGGCTTTTGGTGCCGTCGGGCGAAGATCAGATTGAGAAGTTGAGGAGGAATCCTGATGTGCAGGATCCGTTTAAAGCGTGGGTGAGGAAGGGCCAGAAGGAGATCGCGGATACACATGGGAACTAGTAAGCCCATAGCGCAAAACGTTGCTAAATATAGTACCCAGGCAAGTGTACACTGCCTCAGAAGCTATCTAGTTGTCAACAATTGATAGTATGTATTTAGCAACATGCAACACGAGTTCTAGCCACCCCTACTGCCCCTATGGCATAACCCTACGCATGATCCTCAGTATACTCCCATTCGCGTGAACAAGATCGAAAAAACCTTACTCACGGTTGCAGGAAATGTCATGAAGGAAGGCAGGACTGAGTTCCCGAGCTGTTAAGGTTCCGTCCTTCAGAAATTGAAAGATAGTGCCATTTGGGAGATTGGGATCTAATGGACATACCGAGGTGTCCTCCTTTATGATCATTTCATAACCACGATCGATGCGTCCAATACGAGTTCGATACGGCTCTGCATCGGTGGGCCGGAAATACTGTATTTCCAATAAGTCATGCTCGCCGAAGCCCTCGGTAACACCCATAAGGTGACCGTAAGGAAAATTTATCTCGAGTGGGGGTTGGCTGGCGAAGAAGGTCGGTGATGCCCAGTGCTTGATTCCTCGGTGCAGCATCTTACGGAAACGGACCAGCTGGAGCCAGCGGGCGATATTTGTTCCTCGAAACCAACAGTTCTCATCAGTGCGTCTGCGTCCGGTTAATAGAGAAGTAAGAACATGGTAGGCAATGAGCCAACGAGTTTTACCCTGCAAATCCTCGACGTGTTGGGGGAAGGCAGACTGGTCGTAGTATATGAGAGCAGCGCGGATACATTGCATGACAATTTCGCCTTGTTGGTGATCTAGTAGTTCCGTAGCCTCTAGATACAACTCTTCGATGTCGGGTTCGTGCGCAAAGAGCGCAGTGATAGCTGCGCGACCTTCATCTGTGAGACGTGTAATCCTGCAAGATGGTGGCTCGCCATTGCCAAAGAACACAGTAACCACAGTGCGACCCACATCCACGATCGACAGTGGTTTCCTATAGCTTTTTGTCTGCTCGATAATCTGAGATGCATTGCGGTGGTGCCATTCGTCCAAGAAACGGGGAAGAGTAGACCAGTAACCGTCTTTCTGCAAGGCGTCCTCAATAGTTGGACCAGAAGGATACAGCAGCCGTGGATCTTCGGTTTTGTCGTCGTTGTATTCAATCTGGATATGAAGTGCCACAAGGCCGTCATAGAGTTGGGTAGTTTGCTGGTAAGTATTGTTCGGGTTATTCGGGGGCTTCGCAGGCGGCTGTGTGATCTTCTCGAAGAGCTCGCGACGGCAAAATGGACACAGATTGCTGACTTCCTCTCCGTCTTCCGTTGCAAAGGTTATGAGAAGACAGTCTTTGTGAAGAGGATGTCGAGAGCAGTGAGGGCTTGGCTCGACGACTTCCTGGGCCGGATACTCCCACTCACCACGACATATAGCACACGTTGGCTCGTCCGCTGGAGGTGCGACTGAGCGTAGGTTGGCAATATATTCTTGTTTCGGCGGGAGCCATTCGAGCTCAGCAACGGTTTCGTCGCCGTACTCTGTAGGCATCCTGGTCTGGCGATGCGCGGTCGAGAACGTGGTGTGGTGGGTGAAAAGGAAGCGGGCAATCACTTAACTGTCTAGAATAGGAGCTCGTGTGTCAACAATGCGCAATGGCTACGTTGTGCAAGTACAAGGATTGAGATGTGGAAACGTGTTCTGCCGACTACATTAGTGTACAAGATGAGGTGGACAAAATTCTGGGGTAGTGTAGACTTTCAGGAGATAGATATTCAGTTCTTTTCTTGCATGAGATGCTCCATCAGTGGAGTTGCCAAAGCATCTGATGTGAACTCACCATGTGAAGCCTATGTCTATCGCTTGTGACCGAGTCTAAGCCCATATGATATGTCTTCTAACCAGATTCACCTCCTCGAAGGTCGAATTCGCGCGTTCGCCACCCTTCCAACTATCGATATTCAGCGGTGAGACTGCCGCACTCTTCAACGACCTTTTCTCTGCGCAATCTGGATCTTCAACGGGCTCGGGAGGTTCTGTCGGGGGCGCTCGCTCAACCTTTACAAGCATCGAAACCGTATTCAAATCCCCATTTGGTATGAAAACACGGATCTCAGTAACCCATCGATTGTGGCCAAACTGCTTCTTGTGTTGGAGGAGGAAATACATTACCATCACAAGGTTCGGCGAACCTAGAGACTGGTAGTTAGTGCATATCCTGTGACTGTTGAGAACTTGAGAGCTTCTGGTGAACATATCGAAGAAAGCTGCAATCGTATACATACCCAGCAGAGCAATGAAGTTCTCATTGTCAGCTCTAAAGGTGTATCCTGGAGCCTTCGGTACAGCATTCTGTCCCATGGCTCTACTGATGATCTTGCGCGTTTCCGGGTTCACAACTGCCACCGTGAAGAAGTAGTTGATGTTGGACAGGCTTTCTTTGCTATGCCTATTCCAGAGACCCCAGGTAAGATCCGAGGTTCTTTGGAGTTTAGGCATTTCGTCCGGCTTGACGGAGGGTACGTTCCATAGCGTTCTCGCCGCGTACGTGGGGCTCTCAAGGGTCAGAAAGAAGATAATACCAGCCTTTGGATTTATACCAATGGTAGAATCCGCGCCGGTAACCTAGAGCTATGTTAGCTGTATTGCGTGAAGTTTTAGCCACATCAAATTGTACGTGCTCACATACCCTGTATCTGCGCCCTTCAACTTTGTAGTATTGTTCCTTAGGATCTTCTGGTACTTCACCGTTCTCATCTTTCTCCAAGGTAGGCCCGTCTTGATGTTGGATTGTGTGACAGATGTTGTCCCCTCCATCACGTGAATCTCTATCATCTGCATGTAGCTCTTTGAGCATATCTTGAAGGCCGTGGTTTTCTTTCCCCATGACACAGTTTTCGTCAGAGTCTTCAACTTCCGGGTAGTCAGGTTCCGAGTAGCCCCAAAGTGCTAGTTCGCGTTTGAGGGTTCCATCCCAGGGAGTTTCCATTGGTAGATAGAGTTTAATAGCCTCTGGAAGGTTCAAGCTCGTGGCTAGTATCAACATCCGGCCTTTGGTTAAGGCAGCATTCCATAGAACGTCATCGGCGGGTTCTGTCGTCTCGGTGTCAACTAATACGGCGGTTTCGATCCTGTCTTCGTCGATAGCAGCGCTGGAGACATTGGAGTAAGACGAGTCGAAGACGTCAGCGGTGGCAGAGGCGAGAAGAACCGCACCGAGCGCCAAGAGCTTCGAGATCATCGGGGTAGAATCGAACGCTGGTGGAGGTATGGGTGAGAGTTAAATTGTGTCCAAAGTGGAGCCCCCTGGGTACATACTTAAGTTGCTGGCGCGTGAAGGCTACACAGGTCCAGGCTTTTTTTCGTTTGTAGCAATGAAAGGTCGACCAGCGCGAAAGAGCAGCAGTTCCTTATTCCCTATCGGCGATTTGATATATGAAGGAAATGAAACGTTGTAGCTACTGTGAGTCACTATATCTCACACCGCGTGGATCTACTTCCTCAAGCGACGTTTTTGACCCGAGTACCCCAAAGATGAATGCTACCTAGATACACGTACATGTGCGAACAGATCACTCTGAGTCGACGAGACGTCGTCGCAGCCTTCGAGATATTTTTCAAGTAGAAACGTAGACAAAGATGGTGAAGGAAGCTGCTGATTTGGATACGAGCAGATGAATGCAACATGAATGTCATGGCCGGTATCTGCACGACATAGTCAAGCCTAGTAAATCTCGCCATTGCCTTCCTCGTCATCGTCATCTCCGCCTTCATCATCACAATAATCGGATACCCACGACGAGTACCACTCATTACTCATATCGCGCACGGTATTGGTACCGCAGTGAACCTCGCCGCCGTAGTTGTGATGTGTGTTCCAGTCGTCGATGTAGATAACATCCATGCCCACACTGGCGTACAGCGACTTGAGCTTCTCGGCAAGAACATCCGTTCCGTTCACAACGGGGCCCCAGGGGTTGGGGGCAATGTATGTGTCAAAGTCGGTCAAGACAATGCCGTTGATAACACCGGGGAAGAGCGCACCGACCTTCAGCTCATCTGTCGCGTTACCGGTAGAGTTTGCGCCAAATGTCGAGCCGTTTGTCGCATTACCGGAAAGAATTGCGGAAAGGTCGCCAAAAGGATTTCCGTTGAACATCTCAGGTAGGCGAATGATCTCGTCGTCAGTAACTCCTGTTGCTTCCTTGAGGATCTGCAGATTGCCCTCAATACGTTCGGCGCAGCGCTTCTGCACGGACATGAGGTCCTCATTGGCAAGCAACTCATTAATAGTGATTGGCGGAACGGGAATAGCAGCACAGGCGAAATCGGAGGTGCAGTTATCGAATGATTGGCTATCGTTCTTGCGCGAAAAGGCGTGCTCTGAGCCGTATCCGCTGTCCTTTAGCTGCTGGAGCATTTCGACGCCCATCATGGGATCGGTGACCATGACGACCCAACCACGAGGCGAATCGACAGGGATGAACTGGATAAATTCGTCAACGTGGCCGATGACCAGCCAGTCTGTATCGAGAAGAAGGGGATCTTGTGTCTCTTGAGCTTGGAAGAAGGGAAGCATGAAGTGTTTCTGCTCGCCATGGTTGCCAAGAATCAGACGACCGGCGGGCCAACTAGTGCCGTTGAACTCGTAGGGAGGAATGGTCTCGATGTTACCACCGGAGTTGATCTCATCGCGGGCACCACCGAGCTGCTGGACAGCGCCGATACCAGTGTCGCGGTAGTATTCGAAGAGCTGTCTGCCGGCAACGCGCTCGTCCTGGGGAGAACGGATCATGATACGCAGGGTGATGGGTCCGTCGGGACCGGGCATTGAAGCGAAGCCAGGCTCCATGAAGTCCTGCGCCCAGATATCATCGCTTCCGGAGAAAAGGTAGAGTTCCTCTTCGAGGCCTGACTTGTTGACGGCTGTCTGAAGGGCGTCGGTGAAGCGGAGGATCCATGGATTGCCAGTCTCGTTACCTTTGACAGCAATAACCTGCTGCACAGGGTCGAGATGAGTATGGGTGAGGACAGGTGCAGTGCGAAGCATGACATCGTCAGAAGAGACACCGATGGAGCTCTCGACATCGAAACTAATGGTGACGCGGCCGTCCCAGCCATTGGGTCGGCGGGTGTCGCGTCCGTCAACACCGAGGACAAGACCCTCACGCAGAGCGGCTGCGCTGAAAGTGGAATTGCCGTCGACATAGCTCCAGGTGCTGTTTTCTCTCGCCTTGTGGAAGATGCGGACATACTTGCGCTGCACGGGATCTTTGATGTAGATGCGACCATGAGCGTCATCGGGAAGCTCAGGCAGTGGAACTGTGCGGAGCGGAGCGAGATATTGCTCGGAGCGCATGACATTGTCAGAAGCATCGTTGCAAGCATCAATTCGCTCGTTGCTGACTGAAGGACCGTCGAGGAGGGCGTTAGAGCAACGCTTGTTCGTGTCTCCAATGTTGGGGAGAAAGATGGCTCCATAGTCGGCAGTCCACTCGGTCTTGCCGTCGCAGTCCTCGCAGTCTTCCACGTCTGTGATGTCGACCGTGCCGTCCCGATTGGTATCAGCTCGGATATCGGCCTTGACCTTGCCGGTTGTAGATGCATTGGTTGGTGTTAGATCGATTGATGCTTCTGATCCACGCGAGACGACTCCGGCAAAGGCGGGACACGCAAGGCCTGATTTGAATTAGCTTTTGTCCATCGAACAACGATTGAGTAATGGGTAAGCTTGGTCTGATACTTACAGAGGCCTGAGAGAGCAAGAAGCGCTTGAGAACGCATCTTGAAGCTTGCTCGAAACGATGGATGTAAACTGTTCCCGACGCTTCACCAGGTGTTTATAGGATGGCCGTTCTGGAGCGAATCTTAGATATAGAACGAGATGATCTTCCACTCAGTTAAACGTTACCTCTATATACAGCTTCCCGATAGCGAAGACGTCACCGGCCGATGCCAATCTTGTTGCCATGACGTTTCCGAAAAGGGCGTTCCGTCGACAAGACCTTGGGAGGCTGTGTTCTCTGTAGATAGGCATCATACAGCCGGCGTATAGCTTGCACAACGTTACCCGAAATAAGTCGACTCCAGTAGCTTGTTAACGAGATCAGTGGATGTTGTGGATGCCCAGGTGTTGTCGCAGTGGAGACGGAGGTGATGACAGTCAAATTGGCGTTTCCGACCGGCGGATTATACGCTGGAGCCAATCAGGGTCGTCGTGTCGGGCCGATAAGATGAACTAGAACGCATGATCGGGACTCCCGTCTCCTTGTTCTTCTTCCTAACAATTGCGCGTCCTCTCAGCCCTTACTTTGACTGTGGCTTCTGTGAAAAATAGCACCGCCTCAACCATTTTGAGTTTTGTGGGTGAACTCGTACTTAAAAGGTGAAGTACCCGACATACGCCACAGCCAATAACATGATCATGGATTTGCCGGTATTGACAAAGGGCCCTCGAGTGCGCACCTTCTCTCCCAAAGTTCGCACAGGATGTAATACTTGGTACGTTCTCCAGAATCGTGGTGAAGTGCAGCTGCTTTCTCTTCTTTCGTTCCCTTTTCCCACTCTATCGCCTCTGTACCTGCCATCCTTAAGAAACACCGTGTTATACACCGAAGATGACCTTTCTGCGCGCGACAATTTGGGTGGTTGACACAACGGAACTTTTACTAATGTGCTTTCGCAGCAAGTAAGTGTGTTTGGGTGTTGTCTCGCCATTGCACCATCTCTTTCTTCATACCAGGATTTCTGTTCCGCGATTGAGTATGGAATCACTGTGGCATCCAAGATCGCCCAACATATCAGGTTCAACATGCTGACATGCTGCGTGTTGATCTACAGAATACGCCGAAAGAAATGTGACGAAGAGAAGCCAACCTGTCGTCGATGTAGAGAGGGTCAAGTGAAGTGTGATGGATATGCGCCGATGCCACCTCAAAAGAAGAAATCACCCACTGGAGAGAAAGCCGTCCAAGTCTCTCCAGCAAGCAAGTGCACCGTCGCTCGTCGTCAGACGCGTAGCATATCCCCAGACGTCGGATCTGGCTTTGGCCTTTTCGGTAGCGCGCGGGAACGGCTCTTCTTCTACCATTTCTGCTCCATCACCATCGTCGATTTCGTCCGTCTCGCCACTCCGAAAGACTTCTGGTCCCGAAGAGTGCTTCCAATGAGCCATAACGAGCCTGCGGTGCGTCATGCAGTGGTTGCGCTCGGTGCAGCCCATCAGCTCTACCTCCAAAAGCTTTCAGCGCCTCTTCTGGAAGATACAAACGCGTCTATGGCTCGTCTAGAAGTCATTGCCACACAGCATTACAACAAAGCCATCGGAGACCTAGTGAGTGTCAAGGATTCCCAGACGTCAATAACCATTGATGCTGAGGTCACAATTCTGACCTGCTGCTTACTCTTTGTTTGCTTGGAGAACTTGCTTGGTCGCTTTGACGAGGGCATTCGTCACATGCGGGCCGGCGCACGCCTGTTGGAAACATGTAACCTGACGGCCGCTTCAAACGACTCGAAACAGCTGATGCAGGAGATCGGGACCGTGTTGGTTCGCTTTGGTGTGGACGCAGCCATGCTTCTCGACGACGAAGACGTCATCTCCGACATTACGCCATACGCCACGCCATTGATCGAAATTGACGAAGAGCAGACTCCATTTCCAAGCGTTCCAGAGTGCAAAGACGCGCTATGGGACCTGGAAGTCAGGATCTTTAACAACGATTGTGGCTGTGATGGAGATGAAGAGGCCACGGCATATCGTGGTCCAGACAGCGATATGATAGAACTTATCGCGTCTTTCGGGCGTTGGAAGAATAAGTTCGATCTGCTCGTCTCAGATTTAGCTGACTCACGGAGTTTACCGAAGGAAGTTCAGCGCGAACTACTTGTCCTCATGCTTCGCAGATGCGCACTGGAAATCATCCTACTTCCAGAGACTGAAGACAACGACGAAGAGTTATCGAGGCTCAACTATGAGCTCCTGGACATGGCAGGGCATCTGTATAGTATGGAGGCATCGTGGTTAGGACGGCCAATGTTCACGCTCGATAGCGACACGATTCCTTCGCTGTTTTTTACAGCGACATTCTGCGAGGACCCCATCTTGGTTCAGCGCATCATCGTTCTCTTACGCCAATCTCGACGACGAGAAGGCCCTTGGGATAGCTGGGAAGCTGCGAATAAGCTTGAGTTGGGGTCAAAGAAACTGTGTAGTGTTAGCAATTAGCAGGCTTCAATCCAACATACTGCTCCAACTAAGCTTGAGAAAAGCCATGAAAGATGACTGGTCAAGGCCGTAGTTCAGCGTCGAATAGGGTCTTGCGCAATCAGTTGCGAAAGAAAAGATGTAGTGGTGGATCCGAGGTGCTCTTCTTCTGCTTCAGCCTTGTGGTGGATTTGCCACAAAGACTGGATAAAATTCCGTGGAGAGTGTATACGCATTATATAGATGGTATGCAAAGCATGGTGCATTGACAAGTCTGGTTGGAGGGTATAGCAAAGGAAAAGGAGAAACGCGCGATGATGCGGGTAGCTGTGCGGGGCTGCCAGCCATCAGGCTCACAACGCGCCTGCCATCTCCGCCTCCTCACACATAGTCTTCTCTCAATATAACATCACCACCACGTCCTCAACCATTTCGGCGAATATCATGCATATCGCATTGATCCTGTTCAGAGCGGCAGCTGTCTTGATGCTGGTGTAATATGTGAGAAAGACCTTGTGGCACTTTATGTCAGTGCCACTAGGATCCGTATCGACCGCGGAGCGCGTCTCAACCCTCCAGGGCTGATGTCTCTTACCAACACTTGTTCGCCATCCATGTCCACGCAGCCACATGTGAAGAGCGGTCATTGATCACTCTTGGCTCGACCGACTGATGTCATATTTGAGTCTACTAACGCGACATGCACACGCCGTAGCTACTGGCGGAGAGGCGCAGCCCCATTTCATTATGACGACACGATGCGCGACGCGTTCTGGGGCAACGTGATATATCCTTAGGTGTCGCCTGGATTGGAACCACAGTCTACCATACAGATAAGAAGAACAAGTAAGGTATTGAACAGCCAGCTAGACCTAAAGCATCATGGACACCATCAAGAAAGCTATCGGCAGCGCCTTCGACCCCAACACAGACATTCCCGACCTCAGCGGAAAGGTAAGCTTATCCCTCCGTCTACATGTGCAGGTTTCTAATGCCTCTTTCAGGTATATGTCGTAACAGGCGGCTCCGCTGGAATCGGATACGGCATCGTCGCGCACCTCCTTCAGCATAATCCCGCGAAAATCTATCTCCTGTCGAACAAGGAAGAGCACGCCGACGAAGCTCAGGAAGCGCTCAAGGAATGGGGTGACATAAGCAAAGTGGAGTGGCGAAAGTGCAATCTCGAAGACTTCAAGCAGGTCGATGAAGTAGCCAAGTCGCTGGCAAAAGAGCTGGACAGGCTTGATGCTTTGGTCTGCAATGCGGGTTTGGGCGTTGGCGTATACAACGAGACTCGGGATGGTCTGGATAGCCACATGCAGGTCAACATCTTCTCGCAGGCCCACCTCACGCTCATGCTATTGCCTATACTGCAGAAGACACCCGACTCGCGCATTGTACACCAGTCTTCCGACCTACACAGGGGTGCCGACTCGAGCATGAAGTTTGAGTCCATCCAGGAGATCAACCAAGACATCGGTGCGATGAAGCTCTATAACCGAACCAAGCTAGCGCAGATCCTCTTCCTTCGCGAGTTGTGCCTCCGTATCAAGGCTGGAGAGTTCGGTCAAGTCACAGAGAGCACGGGCTTGCCATGGATCAACGCGACGCACCCTGGTGGCGTAATAACGGATCAGCAAGATCAGGCAATCGAGGCCTATGGCACTGCTGGAAAGGTTGGCGTCAAAGCCGTGCGACCGTTCATGAAAGACCCAGTCGCGGAGGGATGTCGCCCAGCTTTATTTGCTGCAGCGTCGCCTGATATTGCGAAGGAGCAGATTCAAGTGAGTTGACCCTGGAAGTTCTTTGCATCGAAAACTCAAGCTAACTGCCGCCAGAACTCGTACATCGTCCCTGACAAGAAGGTCCAAGAAGCATCCAAGCAGGCTAGAGATGAGAAGTTGCAGAGAAACCTGTGGAGGCTAACCAAGGAAGTCCTGGAATCGAAGATTGGTAGCTTGCCGTACGAGATGAAAAATGAGGTTGTCAACACTGCGTAGACCGAGGGTAAATAACGGTCCGATTCTGGATGGACAATGTCCGAATATGACTCAGGTGTCTGTTAGATGCGCTCCACAGTTTATCGCACTTGCGTCTAATCAACGATCCCGCATACATACTCAAGTTCCATGGAAGGTAGACGAACTAAACGCGACTCACGCGTCAGTTATGTGTATGACGCGTTACATAACCCAAAGCTCAACCACAAAGCAAGGTCATAACCCACTACAAAGCGTATGCAGCGTCTAGATCAAGACCTATAAGCTGCTATCACAGTCTTGATCGTCGCAACCCCCAGCATGTAGTTTGAAGGGCGTGTTGTGGTGCCCCGCTAACGTCATAGTACCAAGTGGGGTCCCAAGAGGCTCTGGGCAACTTCAACTGTACAGTCATGATGCGGTATATAATCGCCAACATCGCTTTCAGAACCATCATTACAAATCTCAGTTGTCTCAAGTGTCTCAAACCCAAGCACAATTCCATCTTTCCACAACACACCAAACACCATCATGTCCAAGCTTACCGACTTCAAGCTCCTCTCCTTCGATGTGTACGGCACTCTGATAGACTGGGAGGCAGGCGCTTTGACCGCCCTCCAGCCCCATCTCAAGAAGTCTGGTCAAGAGAACATGGATCGCAAGCACATTATGCAAGTCATGCACAAGATCGAGGCAAGGGTCGAAAGCGAACACGGCCACCTCAAGTACTCAGAGGTACTCACCATGGTGCTTCCTGAGTTGTGCGAGAAACTCGGGTTGGAGAAGCCCAGTGAAGAAGAGAACAAGGCATTTGGAGCGAGTATCGGCCACTGGCCTGGATTCTCTGATATACCATCTGCTTTGGAGAGGCTGTCCAAGTACTTCAAGCTTGTCGTTCTGTCCAACGTCGATCATGATTCATTCAAGCTCGGAAATGCGAACGGGCTCAAGGGATACAAGTTCGACGCCGTCTACACCGCCCAAGACATCGGGTCTTACAAGCCCGACCTGAGGAATTTCGAATACATGTTGGCCAAAGTGAAGGAGCAATTTGGCGTCGAGAAGCATGAGGTATTGCAGACCGCGCAATCTCAGTACCACGACCACCACCCAGCAAAGGACATGGGAATCAAGAGTTCATGGATTTACAGGCCGGGCGCGGTCATGGGAAACCGCGATGATCCTGTATATAACTGGAAGTTCGACACGTTGGCCGACATGGCGGATGCCGTGGAAAAGGAGGCCGCAGAGCAGGGAAAGTAGGCAGAGATGGGAGATTGTGTGGTTGTGTGCATTGACACTGGAGGTGGGGGACGCTAGAAGTACTCCAACTTTTGTTCTGGATTCAACAAGGAAGATATCAATGCAAAGCGCAGCCTTGGCGCTTGTTACTTTTCGGACCCAGATAATTTGCCGCGCGAGGCCTCCTACATTGTGATTAGTCTGCGTTAGCTTGCGGGGTGCAGATGCTTTCTCCTCCTCCGGACGCCACAATCTATTGCTTCGCTGTGAACTCAAAAAGCTTTTTCCCAATAGAAATGAGCTGATCATGCCAAAAGCAGACTGGGAGGGTAGGGTCTATGTGCGATCTTCCTGCGCGATGCAGTTCTGTTCAGCAGCTCTGTTCTGCAGCCGTGCCATACTAATACAGGCACGTAATCATCATGAATGCCCAGCTGCGTCCGGTGAGCGGGCGACGAGAGAAAATTGCCTCCACGGACCTTTACTCAAGCGCCTTGGAGAGGGAAAGTAATCTTTATGGGGGTAAGCTTCGGAGGAAAGTTGAGATGAAAGTTCACAACATGGCTCCAGACACCCTTGCACAACCGATATCTTGACTCGGTAGTGCCCTATCGTGGCTCGGCAACGTCATTATTCGCCAGCCACGTGCCGTTCTCACCCTTCAACACCAACGTTGTACCCATCACGACCGCAAGCTAGCGCCAACACGAATAAGCGCATGCGAGATTATCCGTAGCAATAGTCACATCGCCTGCATCCCCGCAGTCTCTCCGCTATCCGTTGCCGATAGCGCCAGTCGGCACCCATGGCGGACCGACTCCCTGCACCGCCATCGGCAGAAGTACGGGAGCAAGAAAATACTATGAAAGCAACCCATTTCTCCCCACGATGGTGGAAGAGAAGGCTAGCCATCATCATGATTTTCTCCGGTAGCACTGCTTTGCTATTCTGGTACTTTGGCGCTTTCAGCCAGGCCAGGCCATACCAGCCTGGTACACCCCAACGACCGGACCCTCCGAGTTATGAGACACCAGACGGTTCTCTTCTCGTCACCTTGCCGGAGTATGGGTCTTTTCAGGGAACACAGCTTCTCATGAACTTGAAGAAGACGGAGACTTTGAGTCGGCCAGTGGATGCGTGGATGAATGTTGAGTACTCTTCGCAGCCTGTTGGTCACGGAAGGTTTATGCCAGTAACATGGCCCGAACCATTCGATGGTACAAAGGATGCGACATCAATTGGACCAGCTTGCTTCCAGAACATGTACGGCTCCCTTGGGCAGTCGGAAGCTTGCCTCACCATCAACGTCTACCGACCCTCGGGTATCCCTATGGACCAGAAACTCCCATCCATGGTCTTCTTGCACGGAGGCTCGTTTGTCTCGGGCTCTCACCGCAGCTTTGACGGTCCTCTATTTGTGGAGCAGAGCCAGTCGCCTCTCATGGTTGTCACCGTTCAGTACCGCCTGGGTGCGCTCGGCAGCTTGCCAGCCAAGTTCATGCAAGAGGAGGGTCTTCTCAATCTCGGCATTCGCGATCAGAAGATGGCATTGGAGTTTTTGCAGAAGTACATCGGCGACTTTGGAGGCGACAAAGACCAAGTCACGCTCGCCGGTCAAAGTGCTGGCGGCCACTCAGTCGGTATCCATCTTTTCCACAACTACGCAGAGGATGCCGGAAAGCCTTTGTTCAGCAAGGCCATCTTGTCTTCGGGCTCACCAACCGCTCGCGCCTTTCCGGGTGTTGACTACCCTCTCTACCAGAAGCAAGTCGCAGACATCATGGACTACCTAAACTGCCCAGAGTCGCCCAGCTCAGCCGCTCTGGACTGTCTCCGCGCCGCAGAGGCCGATGACATCCAGTTCATGTCTTCTTCGCTATACAACGCTCATAACTACAACATCACTTGGCCATGGCAACCCGTCTCTCCTGGTCCCCTCCTCGAGAAGCGTGGTTCAACGTCCGGCCAAGACGGCACGTTCTTCAACATCCCGATGCTCATCTCCTCCGTGACCGACGAAGGCACAGGCTTCGCGCCCCAAGATCTCCGTACCAACGCCGAGTACCTCAACTTCTGGAAGACCCTCACTCCAGGCCTAACACCGGAAGATCTCGCCGATCTCGAGACCTTGTACCCAGACATCAAGCCCCAGCAGGGCGCCCTTGGTTACGTCTCAGACCAATTCGCCCGTGTATCCGCAGCTTACGGCGACTACTCTTACATCTGCCCTGTCCAAGACACCGCATCGGTCATGGCCTCTACCTCCGCTCCCGTGTACAAAGCGCGCTTCAACACACCAAACTGGGCGCCGACATACCTGGGTGTACCGCACGCAAGTGACTCTTCCTACTTCAACGGTCAGGCGAACACTCAATACCCTGAGATTGCAGACATGTACAGTGCCTACTGGGCCAGCTTCGTTGTCAGTGGAGACCCAAACACATACAGCTTGGGATACAGCCCCAAGTGGGAGCAGTATGAGGGTACTGGCGGCAGGCAGCTAGTGATTAACCCTCCGACTGAGGGTGGCTCGATGATGGAGGATGAAGGCACGGCTATCAGGATGGAGCAATGTGCTTGGTGGAGAGACCCGGAGAGGGCTAAGAGGCTTAACAAGTAGGGCTTGTTTTGTTTTCATCGTTGATGATGTGTATATATGATGATGATAAATGTTTGATCTTTAAATTATTACTGTTACATGCTTGATGACGATTCTTTTTATGATGATGATGATCAAGAAACGGTTTTGCTAACGTGAAAATCAAATAATCCCAGACTGTATCTACGAGGAAACATTTAGGCCTGGGGCAATTGTACTACTCGGATAGATGACAGTAGTAGATCCATGCTAAAACGACTGGTCAGGTCGTACAAGGAAGTCGCGTGGGAGGCGCTGAGAGTGCAGGCATCTACGACCCCGCACATGTGTCCCCGGGTCTTACGCACTTCTCTTATCCTTTTGCTGTGCCGCATTCCTACATCTACCGCCACGTCACCATCCACCTGTCACACATTAGCTATGTCGCGCACTTGCGTTCCTGGCGATGTTGTGCCCATGATTGTTAAGCTCGCATCGATTTCACGGCGAGCCTGGAGCACAACAAAAAGACCCTCAAACGCCCTACATCGATACCTCCTATCAGTACTCAATCCGCGCTCGCGACGACCGTTTCCAGGATGCTTTGCGATGTTTGCAAGCGATGTCTGGAGGGGATGCACGACCCCACTGTTACACCGCGCCTTCGAGCCACAGAACAAGGGGAACACAGATCTCGTCGCACACTGTTAGACATCGAAAAACACGTGTTTGGGCATCACCGTACCCGTGACTCTCTGGTACAATCAATGGAACAGCAGTGTCTCCTTTGTGTTAAGTTCAAAGACCATGAGCATGACCGTATACGTGCCGACGATGACTTCATCACGAGTTTCAGTTTAGTCGTCTGGGAAAAAGAAGAACGGGTATTTCTATATCTTATGTGGGGCGCCGGGGGAGTGAGAGCTGGGGGATTAACATTCCTGCTGCCCATCGAAAGGATGCAGGAAAAAGCAGATATGATCCTCGAGTTGAACGACAACACAGATGGCCAGCACTCTCGAAAGCTGGTCGACGAATGGGATCAAAATTGCCTCGTCAAACATCCACGATGCGCACGAACTGGTGACCCTGCCTTTTGGCCTACGAGAATACTTGAGTTTGAGGATGGCGGTAACCCTACCACATTTAGGCTGGTGTTACGAGAAGAGCTACAATCTAACTCAAAATACACTGCATTATCCTACCGTTGGGGTACTGCAGAGAATTCAAGCAAGATGTGTCTTTTGCAGTCAACCTTCGATACCATACGCAGTGGATTGCCTATTGGGTGCCTTCCAAAGACATACATCGATGCAATTCACGTCACTTCAAGACTGGGAATTCGACACATGTGGATTGATGCGCTTTGTATAATACAGGATTCTCCTGAAGATTGGCGTTCTGAAGCTGCTACGATGCAAGCCGTTTACCGCAACTCATACCTTACTATCTCGGCTGTCGCAGGTGCTCACGATGACTCTGGTCTATTCTATCCACGAGACCCAGTCAAAGTTCAGCGCACCTTGTTCAATATCATGTACACATCACACCATAAGCCCAAGCCTTTCATATGTGGAGGTGAGAACCTGGCGGTGGGATTGTCTTTCCAACTTGGCAACGTCACGAGAAAGCGTGGCTGGTGTCTTCAAGAACGCCTTTTGCCATCTCGTGTTTTACACTTTGGGTCGCAGCAAGTCTTCTGGGAGTGTCAAGAACAACACGCGTCTGAAACAATGCCATGGTCTATGTATTACGGTCACCAGGATGGTGATGTTCCTAGAAAAAGACTATGGAAATTTCTAATCGGCGAGGAAACCTCTTCTGACCCAGAAAACCCTTACAAGAACCTATTCCTCGAGTGGTATGCTACGCTATCCACCTATAGTAACTGCAAACTCACTTATGCATCCGACAAGCTCGTGGCTATATCTGGCTTGGCCGACGATATGAAGTCAGCGTTGAACATTCGTCGACCTCATACACATCATAAATATGTCGCTGGCTTGTGGGCGGAAGACCTTCGCTTTGGCCTGTGCTGGTTATTAAGAGGGTCGGGTAGAAGACCAGAAGTTTACCGAGCTCCCTCTTGGTCTCCAATGTCACTCGATGGATCGATATACTGGGAGGGATCGCGAGAGAGAGGTGAATTCACATGTCATGTCGCCGATGCAGATTGTACGGCGGTAACGCTTTGTATCAATGATTTGGATACGGGCGAAGTCACTGGCGGACAGCTCAAGTTGAGAGGTCCTTGGATGGCCATACAAACAACTACAGCAAGATATGAAGATGACGAGCCCATCGTTCGCCGCCTAGCGTACCTCAAACACTACGACCCAGATTCAGTGCCCGACAGATCTCAAGGTATTGAGGTGAGTCTTTCGGTGTTCTATGACGCCATGGACGATATTATGGAGCAAGCATTCTGCATGCCTATGTACACAACGTCGATCCGGGAGACTAGTAATAGTTACTTTCGTGGCATCGTCCTAGTACCAGTAGAGGATAGACCCTCAACATACCGCCGCATCGGTTTTATGGTGGGTGTGTTTCATATTGAAGAGGTAATGCGGACCTATATCTCGGAATTAGAGATACAAAGCGTCATGGTTATATAGGGTCTTTGATTTGCACTGTACGGTATCTAGACAGCATACGTTTGCAGCATACATGGACTTTATATTAGTTGTACAAATGACCAAGAGTCACCGTGGATATACACACTACTGATCGCAAGAACATCGAAAGGCGCAGAAGTCAGCGAACACCTTTCGGCTCTGTTCAGTCTTGCGTCTCAATGCAGCGAATACCTACAGGATAGGTCTTGAAATTGCGCAAAGCGTGTAGAAAGGCCATGTCTTCGCACAATAGTTTCTTTGCGCTCTTCCAAAAATGCCAGAGCTACCTAGGTACTGTAGGCGGGTGGCCTGCCACAAGATCGGGTAAAGGCCGCGACAGTTGAAGATGGGTTGGGTGAGAACCTCCAGGCAGGGCAATGAATGAGCGTGCCATCTACGTTCGCATCAGCAATATATGCCATGTTGCGAATACGACTGGCGCTAAAGGTGCTTCCCTTCCAGCTTTCTATACTTCAAGCTAGCTGATGAGGGGATTTCAGATGTCGTCTGAACTCGCCTTTCTTGTTGAACGTCTTTGGGGGTAAGTCGATGCCTTCGCTTCATTGGAAGGGGTGTATACATGTCGAGGAGGTGTTCATCCGCAAGGGTCTCAGCGGCCACCTATGTCTGTATCTTCGACTATGCTTGGGTATTTAAAAGCTGTTTAGTGTAGCGGAAGCGCGACAGGCGAGTAACAGATTGTACAGTTCAGCCTTCTGTGCCTGGATCTTATCACAGAATGCAAAACATCTAGGTAACATGTTAATTTCTGCGCATGAAATTGATGCAAAAAGAATTTCAATGGAGAGAAGATCGCATGTGTGAGATGGAGTGAATTGATAGCTGCGCAAGGCAAAAAAGGGCAAAAAAGAAATGATCAATCTAGCTGCTCTCGGTTTCGATCCGAGGTCCTCCGGGTTATGAGCCCGGCGCGCTTCCGCTGCGCCAAGCAGCTTTTGTGGTTGATTGGTTGATGGAAGAGTTGCAAATTCGATACAATATAACCGCAGGCAAATTACTGACGGGTTCGCAATGCACTGCATCATCACAATCAATTCTCGAAACTTTTGTGTGGGAGTTCAAGCGAGTGGTGGAACGTAGCGTGAAGATTCTGCTGTGACTCACAGAGAAGCGAGTGGTTGTGGAGATCCCTTGCTAAACTTCGCAACACCCCAACTAAACCCTACCTAGGTACTAACAAAATCCCAAAGCCTAACCTACCGGACGCCGCGCTAATTTACATAACTGAACCTTACACCAAGATACACTCATACTCGTGACCACAACTATAATCACACAATCCCCTCACCTCGAAAACGCACCCTCAGCATCATCCCCCAGCCCCCTAAACGCAATCCTCCCATTACTCCGCAGAACCTCACAAACCGTCTCCGCACTCAACTCATACCCACTCTTCCGCCAGCGCGCATTAAGCCAATCCGCCAACGCATCCGCACTACAGCTAAACCGCCTCGTATCCCACTCATGCAGAATCAAATCCACAATAGGCTGATCCGGCAGGGGCTCCGGGTGCGGATCCTGCAAGGGTACGGAAGAAAGAGGCATGGGCAGTGCGCGGGGCGGAAAGATGTTTTCGTAGGCGGTTAGGAAGTGGAGGAGGGTGTGTTCGGTGTGCGGGCGTGAGGCGAGGGTTATGCCGAAGGGTTGGCCGTTTAGTTTGAGCGCGGAGAGGGGGCAGGCGGCGGTGGGGTAGCCGGCTGCGGCTGCGAGGGCGGAGAGGGGGGCGTCGCCGGGGGCGACGATGAGGTCGAGGTGGAGGCTTGTGAAGAGGTAGTCGAGGCCTTCGGGTCCGCCGGCGGTTTGGAGGTGTTGGCGTGCGGCGTTTACTTCTTCGCGTTTGGTCGTGGATTGGAGGGCTGCCATTAGGTCGTTTTGGTCGGGGCAGGCTGGGTGGGTGTTAGTAAGAGGAGGAGATGGGGTGGGTTGGAGGGACGTACTTGGTGGCAGGCAGAGTTCGGGGTGGTCGAGGTTGAAGTTGATGATTTCGGCCAGCGAGTGCATCTTTGTGACTTTGAAGTCGCGGATGAACTCTGCTAGACAGTCTTTGAACTCGGAGTCTGCGTCGTATCAGTATACACCCAGCGCAATAGAGGAAGATACTAACAAACAACAGGCTCAAAGCAGTTCTTGCCGTCAATCGTCAAACTGGATTGGTTCGGCAACTCCACCGGATACACGACATCAACGCCCATCTCGATCATGCTCTGAACAATCATATCGTATTTCTGCGTCTGCACCATGTCAGCACTGCATAGCCCAACCCAACACCAACCCCTGCACCAAAACGTGCGTTCTATACTTCCATCTGTACGCAGAGGTAAGCGCTAACTCACCATGAATCGCTCGGCGTCAGCATTGATCCGCCCGCTTTTACGCCACGCCTTCCAAATACTCGGCTCGCAGATACCGATGCGGAGCGTCCCGAAATCCGGCTTGATCTTGAACGATCTGTGTGGACTGCTTGCGTGTTCTTCGCGGTTGGTGGGGACCATCATGGCGTCCATTAGCGCTACGAGATCTTTTGCTGATTTAGCCTATGGTGCCGTCAGTGCGTGGAGTACGAGCTGACGCATCCGTGTGTGCTTACCATGCCTCCGACGGCGTCGAATGTCTTGCTTAGGTTGAAGATGCCGTCCATTGGTATTTGCCCAGCTGTGGGTTTCAGAGCGTAGAGCGCGGCTCGGTTTGCGGGCGTGATTAACGATCCGATCGTGTCTGTTCCGATAGCTAGGGTGCTGAAACCTGAGGCGACTGCGACTGCGGATCCAGTTGATGATCCTCCCGGTGCGGAAAGCTCCCAGTGTAGCTTCCTTTTCGCGATGTGTCTTGAGACGTAAGGCGACTGACACTGTCCACCGACTGCTGACCACCCCGGAGGCATTGAAGGGTTCTTGAGACCGCAGAACTCAGTCAGGTTCGATTTTCCGATGATGATCATGCCGCGTTTGATCAGTCTTTCGACAATTGTTGCGCTTTTCTTGGGTATGCATCCTACGAAAGCGTACGATCCTGCACAGCAGTAAGTCACTGGCCTGGATCCAAGTTAACTATCCACATACCAACTGTGGTATCCATCCCTAGCTTCTCATCGGTCATAATGTTGTCTTTCAACACTATCGGGATACCATGTAATGGGCCTCTTATCTTGCCTCTTGCCCGCTCATCGTCCAGCTTCCTAGCCATCTTGATCACTTCATGCTTTGGCGCAACCGAGATCAATGCACGTAATTGTCTTCCTCTTCTGTTGTGCTGTTCAATTTCTTTCAAATACAACCGCACAATCTGTACACTCGTGAGAGCTTGCGCATTCATGAGTTCGGAAAGCTCAAAGGCCGAAATCGTAAGTGGATCAAAGTCTGGCAGCCATGCGTCGTCGGCCGAAGATGTGAAGGATGCTTTGCGCGACGCATTACTGTTGTCGACAGACTCCCGTGGTTGTGCGTTTCCGATGTTTGGCGCAAGGGCCGTTTTCAGATATCTGAATACCTTCGGCATGGCTGTGTTGGGTTTGCGACCGTCGGCTGTGATCAATGTGGGGTGCGGGCGCGTGGGGATGGAGATGCCGGGATGTGTGTCGATCCGGGGTGACGACAGCGGAGCGTGAACGTTGTTTGGAGTGAGAGTACGTGCGATCGCAAGACTGAACAAGCAGATCGTCAATGTAGGGAGATGAGACAGCCAAAAGCGTCTGCAGGGGACGTGGGCTCCGCTAGATTATGAGTGCTTGCCATGGCTGCGTCCGAGGCTCTAGACATCGCCAGTGGCTGCGGGTATGATCACTCCTTCGAGGCCTGACCGAACTGGACGTTCGCCTTCTGACATCCCGGTCCATGGCGTCCATAGACTGTGTGGAGTAATAGGGTTGGTGGTTCCAGTGAAGCCAATCGAGGACAAGTATTTCCGGTAAGTCGTACTTTATGTTCTTCCTATTCGCAGATGCGAAAGCCCCGTAAGAACCACATGATGCGTGATCAGGTTGAAGTTGCACAACACTTTACCCGGAACGCAGGGCCGCACGGAGCTGTTGGCGGTTGACGTCTCGCTTACGGTCAGATGGTGGCTGCTCACCCTGCTCCCATCCAGCCGGCTGGATATTGGCACTCTTGGGCTCTGCGGAGTCGTGGTCCATTCGGTGTTTTACCTCAAGAGTGTACCTGCTGCCTGGTGTCGGATGAGATGGTTAATCTTTACTACTACTAAACATGACTACGGATTAATTCCAGTCACTGCATCAATACCACCGAGGTCCATTGTCCATCATGAAGGATTTCCCTTCGTGATCTTCACCAAGGTCTCTCCCAGTGAAACTTAGCCGTTGCTCGAGATCTCTGCGCCCTGGTGGCACAGCGATATACTTCGTCGTGAGACGATAAGAAGACTTACCCTCTTAAACTCGAGCAACCATGGCGTCCTTCGTGTATACCGGACTGGGTAATGTTGGGGAACCTGAACCCCTGTCTCGCTTCCAGACATAGGTTTGCCGTGTTATGCGGGGTACCGACTCCTTCAACTTTGGTGGTCTGATACCTTGTTGATTCCTGAGCATGGTTGTTGCAGTCGCAGCACGTGGAATGTCGAAGCGCTACGACGAATCGCCGTTCGATCGAGGCTGACAGCGCGGCCAGGCCCGCAGGAGGCACGCGGGAGTCACTGTCACATCACAATGGAGGACCGATCAGAAGGGTGGCACAGTTCTCGAAGAGTGTTGAGGCGGCGCGGCTAGTCAAGCCTAGAATAGCGTCAGCACGAAAGCCTGCCGCCGTGCGTCCAGATAGTCAAGACGCAATATGCAGCCCCATACTTTGCAATATGCGACGCCACGCTGTATAAATTACAACCCAGGTCAACTGATGCTACTCGAAGCCGCGATTGCCACTGGGTTAGCACAGGTGTGCAGCTGCCACCTTCAACTTCCCGCTTCCGCCAATCTGGACTGTGGGATTTCTCACTGCCGCAGTAGCATGTCAGAAGCCGAGGCAGGTCCCGGTGTACTGCATGCTGGGAATTAATCAAAAAGTGAATGTAGTGCGAACCTGATGCGTGTTTAGCGGATGCGGAGGAAGATGTCTAGTCATTGTACCGGTTCGGGTTGCTCGGGGCTGACACACGTAGAAAGATCGACTACATTCATGGCCAAGAATAGAAAGTAGAACGCATCAAAGATGGGATGCAAAAGGTCTCGTGGTGGAGATTGGAAAAATGATCGTTTACTACCGCTAATTCGACGCCAGCTTAAAGCATCTTCTGCGGAGAATGCGACCTCTGCTGTCGTGTCGCAGACGCGATAGTGAATACCGTTTGAAACTGACAAGTGATTAGAGGTAGGCATGTATAGGCTGCAATACAAGTATTGAGCGACGTCCTGCCGTAGCTTTTCGTGCCTTCAGACTACCACAAACGAGCATGTCCCTAGAACGTCGTCGTAGCCAGTCTGCTCGCCGCATTCTTCGCGTCAATGCGATCATCATCCTCTTCAATCCCCTTCTGGCTGCCTGCCTTGCTAGTCGCACGTTTCCTCCCATTCACAGACTCTTCCTCATTCTCATCGGCCTCGGGTAGAGGCGCCACGATACTGCCGCTCATGCTACGATTGAGGCCGTCACCTGGGCGTCGTGGTACACCGGACCATGCATCGCCCTTGGGTCCTTGTGAACTGGCCATGGGAGTACGGCGCTGAGTGGGATGTGCTTCGCGACCCAGCCGGGAAAGGCCACCACTACCGTCGATAGCGCGGATGTCTGGTCGTACCGATTCTAGTGTCGCAAGTGTACGGCGCTCTGCTTCGATTTCTCGCACGACGTATTCGCGGATCGCTTGCCTCATGTCTTGTGTGGTTCTGTTGAACCATTTGCGTTGCTCTTGTAGGAGGTTGGCTGTGACGCGCTGGGCTTTGGTCGTGAGGTATTGTTCGTGGCTTCTCGCTTCGTCTAGGGCTGCGATAGCCTCGTCGACCTTGTCCCGCTTAACGCTCGAGCTGGCCTTGAGCCTATCGGCTGCGGACAGCTTGGACTTTGTCGCGGATTGTGCTTGTAGGAGCTCGCGGAGGAGGATGTGTCGGTTTGTCAGGGTTTCTTTCGCAATGAAGGCATCGCTGCTGTGGTATTGGAGAGGGTCACCGAGGGTTGTAGCTTCGGCAGTACCCTGTGCTGCGTGGAAGTCGCCCGTGGCCTGGATGACCTTCCCGAGCTTCTTGTATGCGTGTGAGAGACCGACGTGTGTTTCTTGGACATGTAGCGCTGCAAACTTGGCACCGAGATCGGATTCTGCGACTCCCAGATCTAGATTGTGTTAGCCATGAACTGCAAGGTCTGCCTAGGAAGCGTCTACTTCTCCTGTGTTTCACGACCTTCTCTAGCTTCTGCTCCGCCTCCATTGTGCCTAGGTAGAAAGCCTTGACGACTGGTCGTGCCGCAGCAAGTTCCGGCGTGTCGTCTGGCGGCGGCGCAAACTGCTTGATCATCTTGCGGCGCACGCCAGTCGCAGGTTGCTTCCTCCGCACCACAGGGCTGTAGCCAAAGTCGCTCTCCACGAAGAAGACCATCTCTTCGTCGCGTATCAGAATGTCATTGCTGCATACAATGTTCAGCCACCGTTGTAGCGAAGTCTTCAGGCGTGCCTCGTCTTCGTCGGTGCCTGCGCCTGCCGAGGTAGTCGCTGGCGGTACTGCAGGCACAATAGCCTCGGGGCATGCTGAGATGAGATGCTCGCCGAGCTTTACGAACTCGGAGTGCAGGCGTCGGACATCGCGGAATTGGGTGGTTCGGAACTTGGGGAGGTTCGTCTGGAGACACGTCAGTAGGAGTTGGAAATGGGGGCCAGGCGTGCGCGGTAAGGGCAGGATTGGTGCAGCTATGCAGTCCGACTGAGATGCCGGAGAAGCACATGTCTACCTTGCACCACGCCTCAATGTCCGCTATGTCGCGCGCCTCTAGCCCGGTCGTGTCGATGTTGTGGAGACGTACGTAGACATCAAATCGCAGTATCGGGTCCTTCTTGCTATTCCGCTCGAGTCCCGTGACCTTGGCCTGGAGCTTGTAGTGTTGCTGTTGCCGCTGCGGCCTGTTGCCGTGGTATCGCTGCGGCTGCTGCTGGCCCTGCTGCGCATTGGGTGACCGCGGCGCATCCTGGCCCGGCATCTGTGGTTGCTGCAGATGGTCGCCGTTCTCTGGCGCCGTACCGGGCCGGCTTTGCGCATCTTGGTCGCCCATGTAGCCGTACTGCTCACCACCTTCATGGTACGGGGAAGCCTGCGGAGGCAGCGGGGATGAGGGGATGTCGTTGGTCGGCGGCTGGCCAAACGACGTTCGGTTGGCCTGGGGCGACGATGCCCATGGGTCGCGGCCGCCGGGGTGGTCCGGGTCGTGGGCGCTGTAGTCCATGGTGTGTGGTGGGGAATTGGAGCTCTGGACAGCTGCACCGAGCTGTCGAGTGATGCGATGATGTCGCTCGAATGCCCTGACCTGCCCTGGAATTAGCCGAGCTAGGCAAGGCGCGAACCTTGACATCCTTCACATCACGTGCGACTGCCAAACAGCCAAACGCTGTCAATTCGCCCATCTATCGCACTGAGCAGTACTGGGCATGAGGGTCGGATGGGTTACGTCTACCCGTCGAGTCTTGCGACACCATGTGAAGACTCCACGGCGCTTGCTGTCGACGCAACCACACCATGATCTGCTTTCCAAGGCCACCCGCAACATTGGCATCATCGCCCACATCGATGCAGTAAGTGCTGTTTTCTGATAGTTAGATTTGCTCTGACGACTCGGTAGGGGAAAACGACGACGACTGAGCGTATGCTCTACTACAGCGGAGTGACAAGGCGAATAGGAAGTACGTACATGCCATGTCACTTTGGACGATATGCTTTCTTTTCGCTCTCAATTGCTTTTACTCGAGGAACATGCGCTATTAACGAGAGCCCTTTTCTATCCCAATCACGTCCGCCATGTTTTGAAATCTTGACCAAGTATCTCACATGCGTCGGCCATTCCCTCATCCAGACCTTGTCATTCACCTTTTCAAGTTTCATCGTGCAGAAAGATCAACAACGATACAACGAGTGGTATCTAACGCCATACAGATGTCGACGAAGGCTCGACAGTAACCGACTTTCTCCCCGCTGAACGAGCACGCGGCATCACCATTCAATCCGCAGCCATCACGTTCCACTGGCCTCCTCTACCGCCAACTACCCAGACTCCGCCACCGCCACCACAGCTACCAGCCTCATTCGAAAATGTTCTAAGATCTTCAACATCCCACAACATCAATCTCATCGACACGCCCGGTCACGCAGACTTTACTTTCGAAGTGCTGCGCTCGCTTCGTGTACTAGATGGAGCCGTATGTATCCTCGATGGAGTCGCCGGTGTTGAAGCCCAGACGGAGAAAGTGTGGACGCAAGCTGGACATTATCACATCCCTAGGATCATTTTTGTCAACAAGCTGGACCGTGTGGGCGCCGCGTTCTCACGAACTGTTAAAGAGATAGGCGTTAGACTGCACGGATGGCCAGCCGTTTGCCAGATCCCATGGTGGAAGAACGGCAACGGCGATTTCGTTGGAGTCGGTGATGTTATCAACTTACGCGGTATGCTGTGGCAAGCCGGTGGTGATGGCAGAGACATTCAAGCTTTTGGGCTGCAAGATCTGAGTAAAACCGACGAGAAGTTTGCAGAAGAGATCAAGAAGGCGAGGATAGCCCTCGTTGAGATCTTGAGCGAGCACGACGACGTCATGGTTGAGCACTTCTTGGAACACGATGAAGACCACCTGGCTATCTCTGGACTACAAATCATGCAGTCATTACGCCGAGTCTTACTACAGGCACCACAGAAAGTCATCCCAGTCTTCGCCGGCGCCTCTTTCCGCAACATCGGCGTTCAACCGCTGCTCGACTCGGTCGTTGATCTACTCCCTTCACCACTCGAACGACCAGATCCTGAGATCAGCATCTCCAACCAAAGCAGCACACTATCATCCCTTCTCGGTGCCACAGCAGCAGCGCCAACGAAGACCACCAAGCCATCGAAGAAACAGCAGCAAAACAACGGCGAACTAGCCATCGCAGAAGTCAAAAACCTCAGCGCCTGCGCCCTCGCCTTCAAAGTCGTCAACGACGCCAAACGCGGCGTCCTAGTCTACGTCCGCGTCTACTCCGGCTCCATCGACCGCGGCGCCACCCTCTACAACACCAACCTCTCCCTCGCGGAGCGCGCACCCCGCCTGCTCAAAATGTACGCCAACGACGCCGTCGAAGTCGACAGCATCTCCGCCGGCCAAATCGGCGTGATAACCGGTCTCAAGCACGCAAGAACCGGAGACACGTTAATCGTCTACCGCGGCCTCCAAATGAAGGGCACACCGCCCGGCGGTCTTCACACCCTCCAATTGCGTCCCATCGCCGTCCCTCCCCCCGTCTTCTTCACCAGCATCGAACCGAACAGTCTCAGCGAACAGAAACACGTCCAAGAGAGTCTGGCTATCCTACTGCGTGAAGACCCCAGCTTGCACCTTTCCATCGACGAAGAATCTGGGCAGACTCATTTGGCCGGCATGGGCGATTTACATTTAGAAATCGCACGAGACAGACTACTCAACGATTTCAAAGCCAAAGCACGGATCGGAAAGATAGAAATCGGGTACAGGGAGACTATCACTACGATGACGCCAACGGAACCATACACATATACACTAGATAAACTCGTTGCGGGGAAACAGACTAAAGCAGCTATAACCGCTTCTGTGGAATCCGTGGAAGACAACAGTGTGATCCCGCTTTCCCCAGTCCAAAACCAAGTCGACGAACGACACGCCCGCTCAAACCCATTCGAAACTACATACCCCCTCCCAGACAACAACCACCTGCACATCCACCACCCCCCGCTCTCTTCCCTCGACTCTTCGGCTCATAAACAGCACATCCCCCCACA
The DNA here is from genome assembly GCF_024043155.1 of Alternaria arbusti. Taxonomy (NCBI): domain Eukaryota; kingdom Fungi; phylum Ascomycota; class Dothideomycetes; order Pleosporales; family Pleosporaceae; genus Alternaria; species Alternaria arbusti. The sequence continues at coordinate 293,130 of NW_026249950.1, read as the reverse complement.
CCTCTCCCTCCCCGGTATCCTGCACGCCCTCCAAGCCGGTACATCCGCAGCCCTCGCCCGCGGCCCTTTCAACGGGTTCCCCGTCGCAAATACACGCGTCAGCCTCACACTGGATGCGAGTGCGCATCTCTTCCCCGAAACAACGTCAACAGCGATATCGATGGCTGCGCGCGCGGCTGTAGGAGCGGGGTTGAGGCAGGCGAGTGAGGCGCAGCCGGCGGTGTTGATGGAACCGGTTATGAATGTGACGATTTTTGTTAATGAGGGGAGTATGGGGGCCGTGGTGCAGGATATTACGAGTTCGAGGGGTGGGCAGATTTTGTCGCTTGATGGCTCAGACTCTTCGTCCCTATCTTCTTCTTCCTCATCATCTTCTGATGACGCCCTTCCCCGCATCGACCCGCACCTTATTTACACGCCTCCCGACCCCTTTGCGTCGGGGACGGGTGATGTGGGCAGCGGCTTGAGCGATAGCCAAAGACAGATTGTAGCTAGGGTGCCGCTGAAGGAGATGGTGGGGTATTTGAATCAGTTGAGGGCGTTGACAGGCGGGAGAGGCACGTTTGTGATGAGTGTAGATGGGTTTGAGAAGATGGGAAGCCAGAGGCAGAGGGAGGTTTTGGATGCGTTGAGGGAGTTTTAGAGATCTAGAGGGAGTGAAGAGAGATGAAGTGTATGAGTAGCTAATGTAGTATAGAAAGTTGTGTGTATGTGTTCCAAACCATCTCAATGCTATGCGCGCAAGACATGCTATCTATGTATCGATCTATAATTTCCACTCATATCCCCCCTGTACATGATGACACACTCACGCCGTAAGCGCACTACTCAACCCCAGTATCCCCATTCCCGCAAACGCACTGACAAAGCACAGGCGTCTCGAATTCGTCAAATCCAGACTCTCGCCCAACAGCTGCAAGCTCACCATCGCCATAATCCCCGCAGTAACTGCAAACATGCAACCGTAAATCGTGTCCATGCCCTCATCAGCGCCGTGCTCTCGACCCCTACCTTGGATCTTGAACCACAGTGCTGCGACACCAGCACCGAGGGGCTGACTGACACCACCCAGGACGGCAGAGATGAGCATGGCTTTCCAGCGGGAGCCGATGGCAAGGTATAGGGGCAGAGCGAGAGCGAAGCCTTCGGTGATGTTGTGGATGAAGAGGGCGAGGAAGATGGAGAAGCCGAGGGTGGGGTTGGCGTGGTTGGTGGCGTAGGTGATGAAGCCTTCGGGGATTTTGTGCAGGGCGATTGCTGTGCTTGTTTGGAGACCGAGGGAAAGGAAGGCGTTTGTTGGGACGTGGTGGTGGTGTTGTTGGGCCTCCTGGTCGTGTTCGTCGTGGCTGTGGCCGTGATGGTGGTGGTGGTCAGTGTGCGATGAGGTAGTCGAGGATGAGCGGCTGTGTTTTTGGAGGGGTCGGATCTCGTGTGCTGCGTGGCCATTGGTAGACGGTAAACTTGCAAAAGAGCTTTCCATGGTGGCTGGTCCGGACTTTGTAGGTACTAGAGGTGTGGTTTCGTTCACATCCTCCAACGCTGTTCGCCGATCATGGGGTCCCTGCGAAGTTTGGCTTCTGCTCATCCCAGATGGTCGTGTAACACTCAAACTGCCTAGAGACTTCCGTGACTGCAAGCGTGAAGGCCGTACTTCACACAGATCACCATAACATTGCCCATTGTCAGTGTCGTCACATGCTTTTTCGGCACCGACAATTAGTTGCGAGACTTTGGATGACAGCGTCTTGTGAAGCGATGGTCTCTGAGGTAGGGCGGCTTTCGAGTTCACGCTACTTGTTCCGTACGAAGTATGCTCGTCATGTCCGTGGGCGTGCGGAAGACTGAGCGGCTGCTCCTGCATCGGTTGGTGAGAATGCAATTCCTCTTCTTGAAATTTCCCCTGTTCCTCGTCATCGTGTTTGCTTTCGCAGTCGACAACTGAGTGTGGAATGTATTGGTGCAGTATTCCGGAAAGGACTGAGATGCCAAGAGCACCAACAAGGAAGCACCCGATCAAAGTCAGTATCGCATTGCGCGGTGACATGCCTCCCTTTTTCAGATAGTTCTTCGCGGAAGGAAGCATGCTGTATAGTGATGAGAAGATCTTAATCTAGGTCAGCAAGAATCGAACGAAGCCCAGCAGCTCCACTCACCATGACACCAAAAGAAAGACTCAACCCGGTCGACAAGAACGCATTACTCTCTTCAATCTTAAAGTTCTTCTTGCCAGGAAAATATCGCACAATGAGGTCGACGCATATTATCGAAGCTAGCCATCTTTAGCATCTCCCCAGTCTGAAGTTCTCGGAATCCCGGTCGATGGGATCAACCGCGGGAATAAATCTCACCTCCAAATGTACATGCTGTTTACGCGTTAGCTCATGTGCTCCCCGTGAAATCCATGCAGCTTCCCGCGCAATCGTCAATCATACCTATGCCGCTGACCGCAGTCATGATCCACCCACGCGTATCGTTATCGAGAACCATGGTGCCTGCCTGCAGGTATACACTTTGGGAAATGACGTCGTTATGCCAAGCTCCTTGTCGCTTTCACGGGTAGGGGATAGTACGCGGAAATGCAAAGGCGATCAGATTGTTCTAGAGAGCGGGCGGCAGGCGGATAAGAGATGATGAAGTTTGTATGTACAAGAGGGTCCTGGTCAGATGAGGCGTCTTCTTCGCACCGTGTTGGCCTCCTAGCGCGTCTGTTCCAGTCAAGGAAAAATCGGGTTTAGCGGCTTGGCGATCGTGTGATACTCGCGCGTGGTCATTGGCTGGAGCGAACGAGGCCGGGGTATCGCGTTTCGCCTCACGTTGGATGGCAGCTACAAATGGACATACAGAGGGAGTGTCAGTACTCGAGAGCACAATCTGAGGGTCTCAGAAGGACTCTCAAAGGACACGAAGAGGGTCCTGGATATAAGTGGAAGAGTGCATGAGAGGCAGACACACTAGTGCCCAACAAGGAGGCGGTGTATGAGATCAGACACGTGAAGTATGACATCTGACTTTGTGTGGCTGACAATCATGAGGCTACTGTGACTGTGACTTTGAAATTACGACTAGATGAAAGAAGAGAACAAGCCTCCACCTTGTCGATGAACACGTATTAAAGTGTTAGACCCAAAATACTCCTAAGCATCCTTGACCAGCCCGCGCTGTGCGGCCAAGGACGTTGCTCCCTATCCGAAGCATGTTGGTGACCGTAAAGGTAAAATTCTAGAAAGCTCGGTGAGCTGCCAACGCCGTGTTTCCCATCCATCCCGCTATGCATAACAAAGGAAAATTTTGAAGTACTAAATGAAGGCCGTGAGAAAGAAGTCGTCGTCGATGGTCGTGTCTCTAGCGATCAAGACTGAGGAGGCCTCGGAACAAAGATCTTGCTCCACGAACCAGGGCCGTGTTCGGGCTTCTCGTTGATAACAAGGAGATTTGGCGATGAGCAGTAACCGCCGGGCTCTGCTCTCCTCTCCTGCTCAACGTAGTGGCCTGCACGATCGGCTTCTGTCGCATTTTGTGCAAAAGCCGCAGCTGGGTGGTCGTAGATCCAGACTTTGTCCGTCACAAGCTCCCCTGGCTCCTCAGCGAACCGGGCTTTCTTATCAGGAAAGCCGACGAAGTAGTTGAGGATGTCGTGAATCGGAGCGTAAAGACGTTCCGGGCGACGAATGAAAGAGAGCCAGCTCAGCGTCTTCTCGTCGTACGCTACTCGAACGAATGGATTCATGTATATCCTAGATTCCGCAGGTCGGCCTCTTCCAGACATGCGATACTGTAGATCCGCGTGGATCAAACAGCACTCGGAAGCCTCCCAGAAAGTTTCGTTGTCATGACGGAAGCGGAGCGGGAAGATGCTGTGATTAGGCGTCCCATTTTGCGGGTTGGCGGGTTCGGGCTGGACTCCGGTCTCTGACTGGAACCATTTGGCGTCAAAAGCCACCATGCCGCCCCAGCAACTCCGTACCCGTACCGCGTCTTTCCCTGCGAGCACATCACTTCTGCTGGTCCCTGTTCCAGCGCTGGTGAACCACGGGAAGAAGGGTAGCCCGGTGATCATGCCGTCGAAATCGCGCGTCGCGAAGCGGTCGTAGAACTTGAAGGGCATGATGTGGTCGACAGCGCATGCTGCAGCGTAGTCTGCCCGTCCAGTCGAGTCGATGTTGGTCGCGAAAAGAAGCTGCGCAGCTTCAACGGGGTCGAAGTTGACATCGTTCAGGTACAGGACCTTGTCGAATCTGACCCCAGGCTGGTCGATGGGCGCAAGGGCTCGGTTGCGCACCTCAGCAAGGAATGCGATGCGCTTGAGGCGTTTCTCGCCGTTGGGTAGCGTAATGTGGGGAAGAGAGGCGAGGTCGAGATCTTCGGATACAATGGTCGAGTTGCCTGGGGGTTGTTAGCGATCTTTGCACGGCGGCACGAGGCGAAGCGTCTCACATTTGACCTGGTCGCGGAACGAATCCAACGACTGCTTCGTCACCAAATCTGGGTTATCCTCATATATGCTCAGATGGACATTCTCTGGTCCCAGCAATTCCACCAGCTGCAGCACCTCTCTGCCCCACGCGCCAGACGTCAAGTCGCCCTTCTTTTCGGCGAGCGAGGCGGCTATGAAGACCTTCTCGTTGTAGGGGTTCGCGCGCCCAGTGTCGGTCGCTCGCTTGCGTAGCTCGTCGTAGTGCGGAGGCCTGACTGTGTAACTCGGGAAGAAGATGCCGGCAACTAGCACTAGGACGATCAAGAGGTACGGTACGGAGAATAACGTCCAGTACAGGATGCGTAGAATGGAGCGCTTTCGGCGGCGCGGGGTGACGTAGTGGGCGTATACGGCGCGATCCGAGAGCTTGTTGACTGCATTAAAGCGACTGCTCAGCCGGTTGAGCCAGGAGCGTCGTGTGTTTAAGCACTGTTCATCTTGACCGACAACAGCTTCCTCGCCATCAACATCGAGGGATTCGCGCGGAACCAGCTCATACTCGTGTATGGGCCGGCGGGAGGGTTTAAGCATCGGAGGGTCTTGGGGGGTCGAAAGGGGCCTAGTTAACTCAGGTCCGCGGGCGCCATCAAGCGATGATCGGGCGGCAGGGCTGCAGTGGAGGCGTTTTGTAGCGTTGACTACAACCACAGCGGAAGTGAGTGTTTGTATATCGGAATGGGAAGCGGCGGGAAGTAGTGAGTGACAGCAGTCGTGCACAACGCAGCGAGGTTCCGCTTCTTGGGGACGCGCAATTCACACGGACTCGCGACTGTTTGGTTGGGGTCACCCATCGCACAGGGTCCAGCTCCCTGACGACAGCCCTGGAGTGGAGCAGCGCGAACGTGCCTCGTCTTGCCTTGCCTTTTCCAGCCGCCAGCACCAACTCTAATCACGACTCAGGCCTGGATAGCCGTTTCGAGCGCCCGACCCTCGCTGGTCTGACCAGAGGCTAACCCTCCGCGCTGCGAACTGCCCACATCACAGTCGCACCACGCCCCCAGAGCAGAGCATGTCGCGAACCCTCTCACTGGCAACCCTCCTCGGCCACCGACACTGCTGCATCATCATCAACATCATCAACAAACCTTAGCCCATCCTGGCGGCTGGGCCTTCTCTCGGTGATTAGTACCGTCATCAGAATCTGCACATGGGTGGCTTGGCCAGATGCTCGGCCTCTTGGTCTTCGGTCATTTGGACCATGGGACGTCGATGCCACAAGCGAAGATCCATCTCCCGGAATCGCGCGGAGCTTTCCGTCGTACGACGCTTGCAGCAGGCGCGTACCTGGCAGCGTATCGATATACGAACGCGTGTATACATTTGCACTGCCTTACACTACTCCACAGACCTCAAACAACTGGCGCATGCCGTTGCGCAGACGCGTTGTGCCTCACAACCCATACTACCGTGATTGCTAAAGCTTACACAGCATACTCGTCACATCGCTTGATGCCCGTGTCTTACGACGTACGTGATGATATCTGATCCAACTATTGGTCGTCCCCTCATGCAGAAGAGCATCTGCCACGCTAGCGATGCAGTAACCCTGGCTTTGATCCTCCACGCTCGCAACACTATCCCCAGTCCCATCCCACCACTACTCACCTTTGTCCAGACTCGACACGGCTGACCTAGGCGAGCTGAGTGGACTTCGTAATTGCGAAATAGGAGACAGTGGCGCAGACGCAGGACTAGCCTTCGGACGACCAACACTGCCGGAAGCCGACGGTATCTTTGGTGCGTTCCGCTGCCCCTCAGAAGTTGGAGTACATGGTTCCTCAACTACCGGCACCGGCATGGGGGAGTAGCGGGGCACGTCTTGTGTTGTTGGCGAACGTTCCTGATGTGGTTTCTGCTCGGACGGTCGATCGTTCCATCCGCCGAGTTTCGGTTCTTCGTCACGGGCGCTAGCAACGACCCGTTCCCTTTCTTTGCTCTGACTTGTGTCGTCGTTTAGCTTCGTATTGGTCTCTTTCGCTTCATATCCTTCATCTCGCGGTTCGTCCTGCCTTCGTCCCTGGTTCCTCGGGCTCGTCGTCCGCTGTCTCCATCGCTCGTACGTCCGAGACCGAGGTACGCTAGAGCCTATTACAATGATTGTCAGCATACACTCCGTGGAACAAACGAGACTTCACTTTACAGACGAGCAGCGGGATCAGGGTAGCATTACTCGGTGCGGGGCGCATTCTGCTCGTGTGCAAACCCCATGGCCTTGCTCTATACCCGCTCATCGGCGTGAAAGGGGCGTACCTGGCTTGATTATCTAGTCCATCCGCCCCCGTTGTGTCGCGCATCCATTGCCGAGGATACGATCGAGGCGTATTCCACGCTCTTGTTGCTGAGTACGGATGCGGTGGGTACTCGAAGGGCAACGTATCTGCGAACCCAGGCATCGCGCGCGGTATTGACTCTCTTGGGACTTCTTGCGTGGCGCCAGACGGGTCGCTAGAGCATGACGACGACGATGACGACGATGGAGGCGCTGCTTTCTTAGGTGTCGCTTCCTTGAGCGCTTCCAGCACAATAGGTGGGTATTCATCGCAAATGTGGATGAAGTCGACTTTCTCATGCCGACGAGGGCGTTTAGCTGGAGACTTCGGCTTCACTGGAGGAGTTCTGTTATGGTTGGTTTTCGGCACATCCGTACTCATCGTCTCTGCGTAGGGTTGTCGATGTGGATACCGATCTCGAGGCTGGTACTGAGGCGGATACTGAATTGGCTCAGGCATCGTTGCGGCCATCGGTTGAAACGGCTGTTGCGGCGCGCTTGTCGGCATAGCAAAAGGTGGCATCTGAGCCGCCACTTGGTTCTGCCATGACACTGGCATCTGTTGCCGTACACCAGGATGGTGGCACACAAAATTCGCGCCCCATTGGTCTAGCCAATCGTCTGGAGGATAACATGACTGTCCGTACGATTGATGTTGTTGTGGCCCGCCAATCTGCATGACTGGCCTAGCTCTCTCTCCATCTCTGTGTCCCGCCCAATTCCCATTCCCATACACCATTCTCTGACTCTCTAAATCCCTTCCTTCATAATACTTCCTCGTCTGCGATCTTTCACTCCTTCCTCTTTCCCTCTCCCTCTTTGCAGACCTCGATCGGTGTTTCGACGGCTCTCGGTATCTCTCCGACTCCCGCTGCTCCACTTTCTCAACATAGATAACTGGCGGCGGTCCCGTTCGGTTCGGAAAAAGGAAATGAAACCAATGCTCGAGTTCGTAGCAGCGCTGGTGGATGTAGCAATGGACGTACCAGAGACCGAGGTAGACGAGTGCGGTGCCGAAGATGCCGGCGAAGACGAGGGCGACTATGAGGTTAGTCGTTGCCATGGTTCGTAACTACCTATCAGTAGCAGAGCTCAAGCCAGCCAACAACTTCTCAGCAGAAAAAACAACACAGGTAAAGCAAAGCAAAGAAGAACGAAGACACGACTTTGCATTTTTACCGTCATCCCAAACACAGTCGTACAGAACTAACCTCTAGTATGTTTGTTCGTAGACTAACACCACTAACGACAAAGCAAACAATTCAGCATGCCGTGCAACAAGCCCAATTCTTGAACATACACATGCCAACGCAGTAGTCGCACCGATGAGAATTCCCCTTGGCTCTGTAAGCTTGTGTTTTCCCATAGTTTTTGTCCCGCAACGCTTGGAGAGGCGCCTAGCTGCAAATGAAGGATATCGCCGTGGATGCTGGATATTGGGGTGTGGTACATGCGAGAGGGACAAACTCGTGCGACGGGGCGTAGCCGCTTGTGCGAGCGTGGTATGTTGTACGGAGGAGGTGAGGGAGGGGGCTGGGTAAGTGGTTTGTGTTGTGGTGGGTTGTAAGTTGTCGAGTGGAATGATGGCTGTGTTTGTGGTTAGTATATTTCTTGGTATCTCCGTAGTGATCGTTGACATACCTGATGTTGCCCAGATTGACTCTACCAGTTTCCTTTGACGTCGTTGCCACCACCTGCGTCCCATGCTGCTCCTCCTCCGCTCGTGTCCCATCCTCCTGCTGCTGCTGCCTCTTCTCCACCTGCTCCAGTGTCGTCCCAAGCAGCAGCGCCTCCATTTCCACCGCTATTACTCTTCGCTCCTCCGCTCTTCGCCTTACTCCCTCCAGCATCTCCAATCCCACCCCCATCCTTACTTCCTCCACCTCCACCTCCACTTTTGCTCTTCGCGTTACCGCTCTTCCCCCCTCCACTTCCTCCGTTACCATTTCCTCCCCCACCCGCACTCTCCCCCGCCCTTATCTCCCCACCTCCACTCTTACTCTTACTCTTCCCTCCCACGCTCTTACCACCACCTCCTCCTACTCTTATCCCAGCCTCAGCATCCCTCTGGTACCCTAGTTCGTGAACTTCCAGATCGATAGCCCGCCGACAGCTCTTCATGAGGTAGTAGCCGAAGAGACAGCAGAAGAAGGTGATGAGGACGAGGGTAAGGATTATGGCGTGGACGTAGTACATCGTGTAGAGGTGCGTGGGTGCGTGAGTGCGTGAATAGTGTTGGGGTATGGGTGCAAGGGTTGATGAGTGAGTGAGTGGATGAGTGAGTGTGACGTCGGTGTGTAGTCTTCGTATGAAAGAACAATGTAGGCGGATGGATCTGATAGCAGCGTCGATGTCGAAAGCGCAGTGGTAAATCGAGTGTCAGCGTGTTCCAATCTCGCGTTGGTATCGGGGGCCCACGGGCGACTTTGCAAAGCGCGAGACGTACTGCCCTTACTGTGCGGTCCAAGGCATGGCGCGTAGGTCAAAGTAGCGCGAGTATGAGACTCTCGTGTGGAAGCGCAGTAATGGCGGTTTAGTGTATAACTGCGATGTTGCGATATCGCGATCTAGAGAGAAATCCATCTTCACCTTCACTTTCACTTTGCTAGAAGGGATTAAAGCACATACAGTCATGTCCAACGACGTATTTCGAAACATTCCTCCAGAAGAGGAAAGTGGATTAATAGTATGGATATTGTCTAATCATCATGTATGTTATTACACAGGAACATAGTTTACTGCCCCATCATTCACTCCACCGCAGCAGCAGTCCCCGCCTCAACAGGCTTAGGATTCGCTTTCTCGCCCCCACTCGGCGTAGCAAGAGTAATACTGTCTTTTACTTCTACCTCCTTCTCCCCGTCCTTCTCCGCTTCCTCACCCTTCACCTCCTCCTGCACCGGCGCCTGCACCTTCGCAGCCGGCGTAGGTGTTGGCGGCGGCGGCGGCGCGACAACCTTCCTACTCGGACTACTCATCTCCCAAAACCGTCTCGGCACGTTCTTCGCCGGCGGCATACCCAGGAAGCCCTTTCCACCCATACTCTCCAGGGGTTTGGCTCTGCCTCCCACATAACATCCCAAATCGCCGCTCCAGACGAAACCGCCTCCTACCACACCTCTCAATACGCCGAAAGCGCGGGCGTCGCGGTAGGCGATACCTGTTTCCGGGTCGCGGTATCGGGCTATGGTGTTGGTGATAGGACACAGCTTTTGGCCTGGTTTGAGGACGATCTCGGGCTCGGCTTTGGGCGCAGCGTTCTTCCGAGGTGGTTTTGGCGGCGCGATGAGGGTTTGTTGGATGTAGTTTGCTGCTTCCGCTGAGGTCCAGTTGAAGAGTGCTGTGTACAGCTGTACCAGAGCTGACTTGTCCTTTTCTTTGAGGAGCGAGGCTGCTGTCCTGGCTCGTGAGGAGGATGTTGGTGGGGCTTCTAGGTTGGGGAAGTTGGAGAGGATGAGGAGGTTGCGGAGAGCTCGACGTATGACTTTGCGTCGCGGTGGCTGAGGGGGTAAGGCGGGTTTTTGAAACTGTGCGAGGAGGGCTTGGGGGCCGATTGCTGAGTCGCCGTTTTGCTGGGGTAGAGAGGGATGTAATTGGTTGTAGAGAGCTGTTTGTGCGTCTGAAGGTTGATTTTGGAAGGAGGAGGCTTCTGTAAAGGGGAACGGAGGAAGTTCGTTGCCATGCATGGGCTGAGATTGCTGGTCTTGGGCGTATTGGTCGATACCATAGAGGAAGGAGTCTTGGCTTGGTGGTGCGAACATGACAGTGCTCGGATGTTGCATGCCGAACGAGCCCATGAACACGTCGCCGCCTTGTGATGCTGCTGCTGTCCATGGTTGTTGTGAGTTATCTTGTTGTGGGGGCATGGTTGCGGGTATTGGCGACATGTGTGTTGAGCTACTGAACTGATCAAGAGACGGAAAAGAAGGCTGTGAATTATCTGCATGGTTATCCGGAGCTTGTACCGGTAGCTGTGTGGACTCTGGCTGAGTTGCCGTCTCCGCAACTGTGACCTCTTTGTTGAGCTTTTCCTCGAGATGCTCCAGACTCGGTGCGTCCTTGCCTGTGTACTTGAGCTTATCATCGACCCAGATGCCCGGTCCGCTGTAGTATCGGTAGAAGGGCCCATCGATCTGTCGATTCTTGAGGGCGTCAATCTTGGCCTGCCTCTCCGCTGCCCTGGCTTCCTCTGCCTCCTCCCATCTGTGTAAGGTTTTCTTGTTGATGCGCTCATTCCGAGCAGCCTCAGCAAGCCTCTCAGCCTGCGTCAAAGGTTTCTCCTTGGACTTCATCTTCCGTGCCTCTGCAGCCTTCATCATAGCCAGGGTGTCATCGCGCCTCCGGTCCTTCTCCTTCAGCTTGGCCAGCGTGGCATCCTTGTTTGCCACTGTTTGTTTGCGCATCGACATTCGGACCGGGCCATCCTCTTCGGTGGGTAGCCATGATGCCCTTTCGGACTTCTTCTTGGGTCGCGGAGGCGCAAGCGTGGGCGACTGTGTGCGGGGGACATCGAGCTTGACCTTCTTGCGTGCTTGGGCGGCGACTCGTGCGGTGAAGGGATTCGTCGTGGCTTTGCGCTTCTTATTGCGCTCTTGTCGCTCGGCCTTGCGCAGCTCCTTCTCGCCCGCCTCTTCCTCGTCCGCATCCTCATCACCCTCTTCTGACGATGACGAATCCATGTTGTAGTCCTCCTGCTCGTTGACATCACCGCCTTGGAACTCCTCCTCGTTTGGCGCTTCCTCCCACTCCTCGCCCCATTCCTCCTCCTCGACCGATTTGGCGAGCAGGATGGACATGCGATTGCCGGCATTGGATCGCTTGGCCCTGGACGTGACCATGAGCTCCGCAGGCGCTTCCTCCTCGCTCTCATCCTCGGATGCCTCCGACTCGTCATCGCGATGTGACGGCGGGGCATCCTCCATGGCTGCCTGGGGTGGCTCTTCGGACATGGTGAATTAGAAGTCCGGCGGCAGGCGCGAAGTAGGCGGGGAAGGTGCAGGCGAGGGGACTGGAGCCTGAGGCAAAGCGAGTCGGACGGCAGCGATCAAGGTTTGGGCGAGGCTTTCCAGAAGGATTCCATGCGACAGCGACACGGATTATGCGCTCCAGCTGTGGGGTGAACGGTTGGCAGCATGGACTGCAGGGCGGCAGATTCGTCTGAAGTGCGGTATTATGCGTATTGTTTCAAGCGGCGTGATGGCAGCATGTCGTGAATTCAGAGCACGCGCCAGCATGACGCGACGGGCCATGGAAAGTCGCCAAGTCAGCAGTAAGGCTTGGCGCGGCCCGTCTGCATCTGAAACTTAGTGCGCCTATGATAGAATCAGATAGATAAACGTCGTTCCAAGGTACCGCACCATCGGCTGTCAACGCCTCACTAAAGCTCTTTGGGTCTGCGTGGCCTGTCAGCCTGTCTACTTCAGGACGTGCAGCACAAGGCATATCCGCCGTGGTCTGACATATATGTTTTCCAGAAGGGTCGTTTCGACTGTGTGGATGCTGCGTCGATGCATTGCAGGGTCGTAGTCTGTAGTCTTGATTGCGTGCCACATTGTATGCTAGATGATAGCAGAGACTCAGTAATGGCGTACGCATCGGGCTCAGAAAGTCTAATAGGCCGTTGGTATGCATGCAGGACCCCAACGCACCTCCATCCATGTTTAGCAGCAGCAGGCCAATCACGTCTCATGGCCGGGCAGAGGCACACAGTGTCCACGTCAGATTCTGGAGTAACGGACTTTCTCGACGCGCCTCTGTGTTTCAGACGCTGGCGGGCACGCGCTGCTCTGTCCCGCGGCCACCCACTAAGGACACAATTGCAGGACGCAGCCCTGGAGCCACCCGGGCGCCCTTTGTGTGCCCCTGAATTGTACAAAAGCAAAGCACCGCAGCCGTGCCATCGCAACCCTCACTCGCCGTTGCACTTAACAGCCCACCTACAACCGTAGCCGACCGCGCAGATCGTGCCGTAACCTGTAACGTGCTTGTTCTGGCAGCCCGCCCAATTGAGCTAGTTCCCTCGTGTTCCTGGTGGCTCCCCATTTCTATCAAGCGAACCTCACCATTCATTCCCTCGCAAGCATCGCTCCATCGCTCATCGCTCTCTTGCTCCCGCCTGCGACAACTAGCTGTATCCGCCTCCGCACGAGCTCGCATGCATTATCGGCCCTCGTCCGCTTAATCCTATTACTTCTGTTCTCCAGGCACTCCGGTGATCTGTCTATTCCGCCCGCCTGCTGCTGTACAGCACCCGTACCATAATCGACACCCGCCCAGTCTCCGTCACTCCTTCGCGGCCTCCCTCGCCGTCGAGCTGCACCACCGCCCCCGGACTGGATCCAACCCGTGTTGTCGTCTTCACTGTACACCAGGCTGCGCTGTGCTGAGCCCGGTCTTGCTGGCAATAATCCCTCGCCTCACATTCCTTTGGCCGGCACCAACCCTCCTTCGATCCCTTACCCTGGCTTTGGTAACCGAGTCACGACGACTATTCTTCCCTATTAGACTACCCAGGTCACCGCAGGGTCTGTAATCCATAATGGCTCCCACCACCAACCGCCCCGAACACCACATCAACCTCAACTACATCCCCCAGCTGCCCCAGCCGCCGCACTCGGGCTCCTCGACGGGCAACACCTCGCCCGTTGAGCCTCCCAACAGCGGCCCTCTGCGCTTCGCTGGCAATGCCCCGAACCCGCTCGGCAACGCGAGGCTCGGCAACGGGTCCCCGTCGCATGAGTATGGCAGCCGCCTATTTTCCAAACGGTATGTCGCACCCTGAAACAAGTTCCGACTCGTGCTAATGCCCTGACAGTGCACGCGAGATTCAGGCACAGGAGGGCTTAACTCCGCAAATGTGGGGACCTCCTACCAGCGGGAATTCCACGCCGCTGCGCGAGACCATCCCGGAGTCCCCCAACAGCGAGAACTTGAGCTTCCCCGACTTCAACAACGCCGTGCCAGACACCATGTCAGCTGCACCCGCTCCCAACCGCCGCGCCCGCGCTGGCACCCTGCCCTCCCGCTTCTCCCCCTCCGCTGCCCCTCCCGGCCTCATGTCCGGCTCCTCGCTGCTTCCCAAGAGCTCCCGACCAACGCCCTCGACGAGCCCCTTCAAGCCAGGGCCAGGCACACCAACCGACAACTCGAGCTTCAACGCGCTTGGGTCTACAAACGCTGCGGCCAAGTCTGCACTGCTCTCACGTCTGCGTGCTGGCTCAATGCCTCAGCGACCGGGTGGCTACCTCCCTCCCTCCAACTCGCCGTTCGGCAACTCCATCTTCTCGGGCGGCTGGTCAAACCAGCGTGACCGCAGCAGCACACTCCAGAGCATTGCCTCGGTGCCCTCAAACGGACAAGGCTCGCCAAGGTCTTCCTTCTCCCGCGACTCGCTCGCCGACACCGATGTCAAGACCCTGGACTACCTTGGTCTAGTCGACACCCCGCAGCCTGCACGAGCTACCCTGGCTCCGTCCGACATCGAGCTCCTCCTCGAGAGCCAGAGGAACGCCAACAACCAGAACTCTGGTGGTGCAAACCGCTTCCGTTCCTACTCTGTCAACGCCAAGGAGAAGTACGCCGAAGAGGAGGAGGATCAATATGGCGCATACAGCGGCACCATCACTCCTGCCGAAGCCAACGCACTTCTCATTCACGAAGCTGTTCGCCAACACAACCTCGAAGTTCAGGCCTTTGCGAACCTCGCCTCAAACGCGCGCCCACGTGCTCGCACCGCGGGCGTGTTAGATGCTCCTTCGCGGGGCATGATGCGGCCCTACTTGCCCGCCATGGGCCGGTTTGACAACGGCATGGGAACCGGTGACTTGACTGAGGATGCAGAGTACAATCTCACTGAGGCTGTCAAGAAGCTACACTTGCCCGGCTCCAACCTCGGCGACGATGGAACTCTGGAAGGACCCACTCGATCGCTGTGGCTCGGCAACATTCCGTCGTCGACCACTGTCTCGTCGCTCCAAGTCATCTTCGCCCAGTACGGTGGCATTGAGTCTACTCGCGTCCTCACACACAAGAACTGCGGTTTCGTCAACTACGAAAATCTCGAGAGTGCAGTCCAGGCGAAGTCAACTCTGAACGGAAAGGAGATCTTCCCAGGTGCTGGCCCCGTCCGCATCGGTTACGCTAAGATTCCAAGCGCAGCAGCTACCCCCGGCCACAATGGTCTGTTCCCTTCACCAAGCCCTGACCCACTGTCAAAGGCTCAGGCTGAGGGCACAGCTGGCTCTGCCGCCGCTACCAAGGTTGCTAACATCCCTGCGAATGTGCCTTTGACCACCCCAGAGCTCAGTGACATCCGCAGCGACATCATCCAGATTGTGAAGGAGCTCGGCGCCACCGACGACGAGCAGTCAAGGATCACCACCAAGGTCGAGAAGGCTGTCCAGTTCAACAACTACGTCGACGAGATCCCGTCTGTCGAAGAGCCGAGCCACACTCGCATTCACGACGCTCCTAGACTGCGAGAGATCCGCAAGCGCATCGACAATGGATCCTGCTCCAAGGAGGACATTGAGAACATCGCCATGGCCATGCTACCGGAAATCGCTGAGCTGTCTTCTGACTACCTTGGAAACACTGTCGTGCAGAAGCTGTTCGAGTTCTGCGAGGAGCCTACCAAGGAAGCCATGCTTCGCGAGATTGCACCCCACCTAGCCAAGATTGGTGTGCACAAGAACGGAACATGGGCTGCGCAGAAGATTATCGATGTATCCAAGTCCGAGACTATGCAGAAGATGGTCGTGGATGCTGTTCAACCTTATGCCATGGCTCTTTTCCTCGACCAATTCGGTAACTACGTCATGCAAGGCTGCCTCAAGTACCAGAAGTTCAATGACTTCATCTTTGAGGTCATGCTGGGCAGACTCTGGGATCTCGCCCAAGGTCGATTCGGTGCCCGTGCTATGCGAGCTTGCTTGGAGAGCCACTATGCCACCAAGGACCAGCAGCGCATGGTAGCTGCTGCAATCGCTCTTCACAGCGTGCAGCTCGCAACCAACGCGAACGGTGCCTTGCTCCTGACCTGGTTCCTCGATACCTGCACTTTCCCAAGGAGGCGTACGGTCTTGGCTCCCCGCCTAGTCCCCCACATTGTCCACCTCTGCACACACAAGGTTGCATACCTCACCGTCCTGAAGATCATCAACCAGCGCAACGAGCCAGAAGCTCGTGACACCATCCTACAGGCACTCTTCTTCTCTCCCAACGACCAGGTACTGGAAAGCATCTTGGCCGACCAGAACTGCGGTGCCACCTTGATCTTCAAGGTACTCACCACTCCATTCTTCGATGAGCAGATCCGTGCGGATGTAGTAACAAACGTTCGCAACGTTCTTCTTCGCATCAAGGCGCAGCCCCAACAGGGCTACAAGCGACTCATGGATGAGGTAGGTCTTTCCACTCGTGGCGGACCTGGTCATCGTGAGCACTCCGCAACCCGCCCAGCGTCGAAGGACAGTATTGCATCTGGACCGCCAAACCCTGGGCAATTTTATCAGGGAGCGGCAGCTGGCTTCGACCCTGTCGCACTCCAGCGCACGGCAAGCATGGACTCCAATGGCTTCGAGCAATACCCAATGGGTGGTGGACCCATGTACATGCCAAACATGCAGGCCATGAACAACCAGCAGCAGATGCAATACCAGCAGCTCCTGGCCCGACAGGGTCAGTTCTACCCTCAGATGAACGGCTTCCAAGGCCCTGTTCCGGGCATGGATGCCTACCGCAACGCATCACCTGTCGCGGGCCCCGGTAGCTTCAACGGGTCACCGATGATGCAGCCCGCCAACCTCGCCGGCCAGGGCATGCCCGGCATGTACCCTCCTTACGGCATGTACATGCCACCTCAGCATCAGCAGGCGGCTGGAGGCAACCAGCGACGTGGCAGAGTAAGCAGAAATGCGTCCCCTGCTAACAGCGTTCGCCGTTAACGTCTCTTCAGAGATAAATATCGCCCCGCCTGAGGGTTTGGATTCTCATCTCCTCTTAGAATTTACTGTGTTGCCAGGAAAAGCAGCACTATCTTCCTGTATATGATTCGGATCTTCACCTACAACGCATCTGCTAGCGAGCATTTTTTTGCAAAGCGGCATAACACCATACTTGCCATGTCTTCTCCTTTGCTGTCTTCGGACTCTTACGATTTTCATATCCTTTCTTCACTCAATCGGCACATGGGCTATCTGTCGGCCGACGATCGTCCTGTCTCGTCACTCGCTTAACCACCTTGCTTGGGTGTTTCGGGGCGTACTCTTTGGAGCTTGTATGTCGTTTCGAAATGAAGAGGAGCTTACCTTTGTGGGCTCTTGTCGATCGATCGGATGATCACTGTATCGATATGAAATGCGCATATGAGAGTTTGGTTGGAATGATATATGCGACTGGTGACGCCGCAAAAGTACCGTTACAATGGCATGATGTTTTGGATTTGGGAATCTTTGCACATCGATCTTCTGTCTTCGTGGACTGCATGGTGGATGGAGGTGCGGGACCGGGCTCGAGCCTGCGAGCTAGATAGAATCGAGGCCTCTTTCAGTCTATCATCGCATCGCCGTCTTTGTGTTATGACAGTCAATGTGTGTCGTCTTGTACCACCCAAAGAGTGAGTCAATCAACGGTATCATGACTCTTGCTCGTGCACGTACAACATCCTGAGCAAGGAACACATATGACTATACTTGCTGGCTCATGCTTTATCGTGATATCGTTACAGTCACTTGGTAGTATCTAATCACATACATGCATAAATATTTCCTCTACATCTTCAGGACATTCTATCCCACTACTACAAGTTACTCAGACCTCCAATGGATCCTCCCGAAAGCAACAAGAATATGCCTGCTGCAGAAACGCAGGAAGTTGCAAAAACACAGAAAGCCTGGCCTCTACAACATTACTGGGAGGGGGAAATAACAACTGGCTATACAAACTCCGAGAAACTGAGAAAGCTCCACCAAAAGCTTTTCCCGGAGTTCTACAAAGATGAGAACAAACGCGGGGACGATCACCAGTGGGACCCCATTGAGATTAAAGGTGAACGTATGCTGTACTCGTACCAACGTCGCGATGGGGCGGCTCGGGATCTCAAGAAAGAATTCCCCGAGTTTGAATGGCCTGAGGGAGACGTGTGGGGGTCTGGCAGGCGTGAGTTTGTTCAGGAAGAACTGCTTCGGACAGGTGTGCTAAGCTTATTTGCAGTCCTTAAAGAGATGAGAAAAGCGCACCGGTCATACAAAGACGAAGCAGCAGATGCAGTATCGAAAGCGAAGGAAGATAGTGACGGAAAGGGAGAGGAGATGGAGAAGCTGAAGGGTGACGCTTAGCCTAGTCCTCAGCGATGAATCTGATTGTGTCTATGGTGTCAGTTCTCGACCTTTGACTCAACGTCGACTCAGCGGAGAACTTAAGAGTCAGTGTACTTACTTAAGATCTTGGTGTATCTAAGGGTATCCTGGGACATCATCAACCCTTCACACACAGCTTCACTGCGCCCTAATAGTTTAGCAGAGAACATGTCTATACCGGCCAAGTCGAAGGTCTACTTGGTAACATACCCCGCAACGCTCCCCAAAGAAGGCACCATTCCTGTCGAAGAGAAGATCGAGGCTCTCACAAACTATCCATATGCCCTGAAATTAGTCGGCCTTGAGGAGGATGGTCTGGATAAAGATGGTAAAGAGGTCCCAGGATGGAGCATCAAATACATTGGCATCATGACCGCAGAGGAGGCTCGCCAAAAGTACAGTTTCGACGATGGTGAGCCCGTAGAAATTGAAGAGGGCGGCGAATGGCAATGTTACGAAAAGGGTCAATGGGCCACTCCTGGACGTACGTCAAGTTACTCAGAACCAAACAGAAGTTCAACAACTAATGTAGAAACTAGTTCTGGCAAGGATCAGGCTTACCAGGGTTTACAAGATCCCATATCGTATTAGCGAGCATAGCCCTTTCATCGACGGCCATACTAATGAGTACCATATTGCCGAAGTCTTCCACGAACCGGTGTTGTGTCCGCCCCTGATGTTTGAGATAAACGAATGGCTTGTTGCCGAGAACAAGAAACAACTTCAAGAAGCCAAAGACAGTGATGAAGGATGGGTGCCTCTCCACCCGGATATCGCGAAGGGGCCCGGCGGATGGATTACCACAGGCTGTGAGTCCTCATGTAATCCACAGAATAATGCCACGCTAAACGATAATCTAGTTCAAGATGCCTACCTTCAGTTGCTAGATCAGAGGAAGAATGGCAAAGACAAGAAGGCAGTGGAAGTGGGAGGCAAAATTAAATCTCCTGGTTTCTTCCAAAGGTGGTTCGGCGGGGGGAACTAGCCACGAGTGTAGTGACTGGGATTGCAATCTCGAGTCTAGATATTTGCCAATGGAGCAACGTCTTCCAGCTCGTGCAAATAGTTGTGCGATGAAATAAAAATACCGAGATAAGCCCCATCAGCTTTACGAACTCGCTGAAGTTTCTGTGACTGTTCAACCCCTGACTTCCGATAGATTGTGTCGTTACATTGCAAGTAAGAGTCATGAAGAAGGGTGTGACATGCCTACTCATCAATACAAAGTTACTCACCGTTTAGATATCGTAGATCATTGTTATAGTCATCATCGCAGTCACCATCGTATCTGGGCAGTCACCGCGCTGACATTTTGTCTTGACTCACCTGCTGAATCATATCCATAGATAGTCACTACTCTACGCTCATACCTCATGCTGTCATTATGGCAGTCAGCGTGCGAACGCTTATATCTTGGTGTATCTGCGCTTACACTTCAACACACTCTTCACAACACCATTACTTCGACCAAATCTGTTCGTATACATCCATGGATAACTCGATACCTGACTCACTTATTGACTTGACGATAGAGCCAGAGCTCTATCTTGTCGTCTTTCCCACGGAGTTTCCTCCAGAGGGAGAATGCGATGAACAGGACATCGACATCGGCTTCACTAATTCTCCCGCTATAGGGGAACTCATGGAGAGATCTACCAGAGACCCCAACCTACCAAAATGGGAATTTGTGGACCTGAGTCACCTGAGCAAAATCGCCAAGGAGCGGATATTGATGAAGCATAATATCAAAAAAGAAGACTGCGTGAAGGTGAAGGGGTGGGATAAAGAAGACTACGGCTTGTGGATCACTCCTGGACGTACGTACAATTCTGAAGTATTATACGGCAGTAAACGTGCTGACACGGTAAATAGTACTCTCCGCACTGGAACTAGCCAAAGTATACAACATACAATACGAATGGAATTCCAGCGAAAAATGCTTTGCAAAGACTGGCTACACAAACAAGCACGCTATTGCGGGCAAGGTTAAAGCTGCCGAGCGCCTGGGTTGGAGGTGGAAAATAAATGTGACGGTTATCCTAGTGAAGAACGAGGAAGAGCTTACGAAGCTGCGGGATGAGGATGGGGGACCTAAGCGAATTGCGTTATGGGAATGCGAGGGTGAGGGGGTCGAAGGTTGGATTACAGATGGCTGTAAGTTCTATCTGCAACGTTGCAAAGAGTGGCATGAATCGATGCTAAGCATTGATACAGTAAATCGTTCACGCAAGGCATGTCTTGAGCATGAGAGAAAGCGCCGGGAAGAACTGGAACCCTTGCGCCTTAATCCTCCAATGTTTCCATTGCGATAAGTGAAGGTACAGCTCGAGCCCCAGGTTTTGCCGATGGGCTTGTGGTTTCTAGTTTATGTCTCCGGCTTTACGATTCCAAATGGCATTTTATCTGGTTCTTTCCGCTATGTATATCATAGACATATCTCATCATGCTTTAACCCCTGGCTCAGATGTGATTCACTGCAGTTAACAGTCACAGTTCAAAATACCACGACTCGCTATTTGACGCACCATGTTGATATAGCGATTCTAAGAGTCATTTGGCATGTGTCAGACTACGTTGTGTTCAACAGTAACTCACATCATCGAATCTGAGATCTCTACGCAACACTTCACTGCATCACACTGCACCATATTACATCAATTAGATCGCCAACACCTATAGCGACGATGCCGCGAATCTGCTCGATATACTTTCCCCAAAACCTCCCCAAACCAGGCGTCCTCCCTAGCAATGATAACATTGATGGCATAACAAACCACGCATTCCTGAGAACACTTATCGACGAGCTCATCGAAAGGCCAGGCTTCCAGGGATGGGAAGCCGAAGACCTACGTAAAGTCACGAGAAAAGCGCTTAAAAGGAAGAAAGAGGAATACGAAGACGAAGGCCTAGTAGAGATCCTTGGCGAAGAGTGGAAGGCTGATAATAATGGTCGGTGGGCTACTCCTGGATGTGTGTAAAGTGACGCAAACCCAGAATGCGCCTAGTCTATGAACGTGTCTAGTGATGAAAGTACTCCGTAGCTGCAGATACTACGAAATAACTTATCGTTTCCGGCCTCGCACTGGCTCACCAGACGTCTACAAGACGGGCTACACGAACAGCTACTCCATCGCTAAGGGAATTGAGCGCATTTTGAAGTTGCCAGGGCGGCCGTATTCGCGATTCGACAAATACGACGTAAAGCTAGTTGCTAGCGAGAAGGATTTCAAGAGATACCAAGACAGTGATGGTAGGTGTGAGCGCCTCTTCAAGGAGGGGGTAGATGGGGAGATAATTGATGACGGATGGATCACGAAAGGCTGTAAGTTGATCTTGGGTTGGTGAAGAGCGTGCCGCAGAAGTTATGCTAAACAACAGTCTAGTGTTTGCCGTGTGTCAAGTGGCTGCGGAATTAATTCCCAAAAAGAAGCGGAGGCGCAGGAAGGCCCACAAGGTCCGACGTGAACACTATTCCACTAAGGCCTAGTGTAGAAATCGATGGACTCAGTCATGTCGATTAAGATCGTACCCAAGTAATTGAGACTACTTCCCCTTTGACTGACTTATCTAATCACGGTGAACTGTCACCACGTACAGCTATGACCAGCCTTTCGTTGTCACAGGTATACTCACCATTATAAGGTCAGCATTCACCATCGCAGTCATCAGCGCAATGATCATCACAGTCACAGCGCAGGCGTGTATGTCCTGGTACGTTTAGTACCTCGAACACTTCCTAACACTGCACTACAACGAACAACTCTGCTGACTATTCGTATAAAATCTCAAACCGAAACCCTCCTCCACCTCATCAACGATGTCGGAATTCTACACGATAGTCTGCTTCACGAAGAGCAATGCGTCCCTTGAATACGAGTACACGGACTCTTCCTACCTTTTGAGCCGTGTACCCGATCTAGCAAAGACTCTAGCCGGCGCAATCTTGAGAGTTCATAAGGGCGGCGATGTATATAAGCAGGAGTATGGGGTATCCCAGCTTCCTGACGGAAGAGCTGTAGTTGTCGACGAAAGATGGGGTTTAACCAAAAAGCGGTTGGTCACCCCTGGATGTGAGTACCACTCTGCAAAGCTATACAAGGCTCAGTGAACTCACGTTTTGCGAAGTAATGTCAAAGCTGAATGAAGCCTGGCTATTACTGGACATGCAAAAGGTCCACAAGATCACCTATTGTGACAGTATGGGAAGCACAAAATCCAAGACTGGCTATACAAACAGCCCGCAACTCATGAGGATCATCAGACTCATCATCGCGCAGCTGCCCTCGGAGTCATGGGCTTGTGAGCCTGTTTTCCCCAAGAACGAGAAAGAATTGAAGGCACTTCAAGATAGTGATGGTGAGGAGTGCAGTCGCTGGAATAGAAGTGAGGGAGAGGAAGGTCACGACGACGAGGAAGAAGGCGGAGATGATGGATGGTGCACGAAAGGACGTGAGTATCTCTTTGAGTATCCAGAGGAGTGTGAGAGATGCTGACAGGATCTCTAGTGCGGCTTGCATACGAAACATTTGCACTCGAAGCGCTCAAGGCCTTGGACGAAAAGGAACAGAGAAAAGAAGAGAAGGTAGGAGCGTCGGGAGCGGCGGGAGAGTCTTAGACATACTTGCGTACAACGAATCTGGATCAGAGCTTTTTGAAGGTATTCAATACACATGAACGAATTCACTGGTTGCTCATCGATATTCACCCTTTGCCCCAGGTTTACTCGTCGTGTGGTTACTATGACTGTCCATGGAGTCATAGCAACATAACTTTGGATGACTGTAACCAACGTGTGTCTATGCATTTACTTAGATGTGAACACCACTGCAAAATGATACCCAAACATCTACTAATCGTAACCCGACAAGCGATCTCCACCTCTTCTATTCACCCCGGTACCCGAAACCCCCAGAGAAACTTCCCATCCACCCATCAAAAGATGGCAGCCACCACCTCAGCGATTTTCCAAGTCATACACCTCCTCGGCATAGACTTTACATCCTCATCCTCAGTCGCCCAAAGCATTGGCAAAGCGAAAAAAGTACAACTGGCTCATCATACGATACGAATATCCCAACGACGAAGAGGGCAAGACGTTCATCAAATATCTGACAGCAAATCGAGGCAATAATTCCCAAAAGGTTCTGAAGGACTGGCAAAAGAGATTGCTACAATCGGAAGTGGCAAGGGGCGCTGGAGTGCACTGGGGTAGGGAGCGGATGACCCGTAACTGTACGTATATCCAGTTGGCTCAACAATGTACATAGATTGCTAATGGAAAGGACAGTGTATATGATCTTCAAAGAGGCTAGGGAGGGTAAGGAGGGCAGCGATGAGTCTTTGAAGCATATGCTGGATGTGTTTATGGGGAAGAGATGATAAGGATGGGGCTCATTGCACATACCTACGGGGAAACGGAGCGAGGCATCATGATAACGGCTACCTTTTCAGGTAGCCTGGAGTCAGACCATCAAAGCAACACCATACTGAGAACAACAAAGCTTCAATTTTTGCCGCCCTACATAAACTGAGCGTGGGTATCATGAACTGCCTAAACGCGCCGTAACTCCCTGACGGATACAATTACATCTTAAACATTGCAAAACATTGCTGATAGCAAACCCTGGAGGTCCTCATCGCGTCGAAACCCAAACGCTCAGTGACCGTTGAGACCGTCGCTGAATTTTCGCTTTTTAGCCTCGCGTTCGCCGTCCTGCGGAGGGCGGTATTGGTCCAGCTTGCCCTGTAAACGATATGTCTCGCGTTTGATATTCTCTGCGTTGGCCAAAAGGTCCATCTCGGTGACCGGAGCTTCAATACTAGCCAGCACGCTCCTAACAGTGCTGATATGATTGGCGTCCTTCTTGTCGTCGCGCCAGCGCGGCGTACCGTCCGCCTCAGCCTTGTATTTCCACTGTCCACCTTCTGTGCGGTAACATTCTATGATACGGCCGTCGAGGCGTTGGTTCAGGGATTTGAGCGTCTCCCACTCGGCGGGGGTGACGGAGAGAGTGGCGAAGACTTCGTAGTGGTTCGAGTTGTGCTGCACGAGCAGTTGGAGGGGGGTGGGCATGGCGTCGTAGTCGGGGATGAGGCCGTCTTCGCCGTCTTGTGGGTCTATGAGCGGGAAGTCGCCGAGGCGGAGCTTGAAGTCAATGGTGTTCTCGTGTGGTGGCTTCCACTTGAGGATGTGTCTGTCGGTACCGAACTGGTAGGGTGTGGATACGCAGGTGAAGATCAGGCCGTCGTTGCCGTGTCTGAGGTTGGGGAGGATGCTGCTGAACATGTCCTCGAGCTTGTATGCAGGGTAGGTCTTCTTTCCTTTGAGTGCAAACGGCTTCAGGTCGTCTGGTGTAATGTTCTTGCCAAACGTCCTAGTCAAGCCGGCTTCGTACGGCTTAATGACCCATTCATGCAGCCGGCCCAACCGCTTGTCCAGTGTCCTTTGCGTCACATTTGTATTATCCACCGCCAAGCAATCGAAGACATAGAAGTTGAGACGTGGCGCAGGCTCGTTCGGATATTGGTCGTGGACCAGCTCGCCGTCCAGAAGGGTTCCGAATAAGAATGGCTCGGCTTCGTTCAGGTGCTGGTAGTGACGTATGCGAAATGGAGGCTGGACGTTGTAGTAGTTGTTCTTCCTGTCGATCAGGAAAGTCACAGGCTCGAAAGCTCCTGTCGGTCCCTCTTGCCAGTGCAGGTAGAGCAGGCAGCGCAAGCCGTCCGTCTTCTCGCACATGTAGTATTCATTGCGCTGGAGCTCCGTGACGTGTTCGCGCGAGAAGGATACGGGTTGCGCGCCGGGAAAGCGTGGGTTGTCGCGTTCGAGGAGTTCGGCGACAGACTGCTTGAGTGAATGCGCCTCGTCATTTGGGATCTGGAAGCCTGGAATCTGGGGCGGCGCGTGCGATGGTAGCGCGGCGGCCGGCATGTTGAGAAGATGCGGGGGGTATTCGAGGCTCCGCAAGAGTTGGGACGTCGAGCGCGATGGATTCCGTACGCGGGGGCGGTTGGAGGAGGGTTGGTCTACCTTCGCGGTCGCAACAGTAGTTGTACAAGCAATGGATCTGCCGGGCGAGCTTACGCGCTAGTGAAGGGTCTGCTTATGTAATCGCTGGCTGCGGCTGCCTAGGCACGGCTGTGGCATGGCCCATCATGCTTCTGACCTCGCTAAGATTCAGGGAAGCCTTGATGTATCCGCAGTACAGTTCCCATCATGCCGACTGTTTCTTTTTCGCATCAATTCCGTTAAACGTCATTTTGCCAGCGTACCGACTGCCCGATATAGTCTGTTGCAACCATGGTACTACGACTGCGCACAACGCCGCGCCTATAAGCCATTACCAAGCACATGACACCAACATGAAAACTGAAAACTCAGAGGCATAAATTCCTTTGCTCTTGCCGAGACTTCTCCCCCTCTTCAACAAAATCACCACAATTCTCACATCCAGTCACTACCAGACCCAACACTCACGATGAGCGACTTGCCCACAGAGATATGGGCCATGGTGTTCGCATATTCCGACGATACCGAACACCTCTGGCTTTCCTGCCGTCACGTCTCCAGCAATCTAAAGGCGGCCGTCGAAATATACACCAGCACCATCTTCCTCCCAAACTTCCTCACAGTATCGCTCAAATATCTGACAAAAAACCAATGCATCATACGTTGCAAACGCGGTACTTTCAAAGGATACTCCCCAGACAAAAAGGTCATTTACTTCGATATGAGCCGCGACGACCGGCCATGCATCGAGTATGTTGACACACAGAGAATGTGTCTCTCCGTCGACAGACTACAAATGGAAACGCCAGATAGGCGGTTTGGAGTGTTAGCGAACTCGAAAGGGCCAGATCACGATCGTTCATTCTTGGTCAGACTTTTGGATGGCGTTACGGCTAGCCCTGCGGATAGTAACCAAGGATGGCTCACCTTTGGGCTCGACTTGAATGATAAGATCCTGTCCTTTGACTGGCGAGAGGTCATGACGAAGAGCTTCATGGATAGTACTGATTCGGAAGGACTCCTTATCGACAACTTATTGTGGCGCGTGCGTGATCGCAGGTTTCCCTGGTGGATTTAGTGGTGGCTTTGGGCTGGCCTATCAGAGATGGACTTGAACATGTCAGGGGAGGGACAACAAAGAACCCTTGTAAACAATGCGGCGAAGAAGTCCTACGAGGGCTGTATGTCGCGATCAAGAACATTTTGGCAGTACATTAGAGGTATGGTTTGTGTTGAATCTCAGTCAAAGGGTACATGGTCTAATGGCAAAGGCGCCCACTCTTACGCAAGTGAGAGTGACGCTGGACCCAGCCGGTAACGGTTGGAACCCCAGCGGAGAGGAGATGCGGGTTCGAGTCTCGCTGTATCCACTTACATTTTACTGCTTGTATTATTTTTGTCTTCATAGTTGTCATCTCGTTCTAGAATTGTGCTTCTTGGTCGATACATAGTCCTAGCTAGTCTGAAGACTAGAGACTGCTGTACTTTAGCTATCTCGTCGAACAAAACTAAGGATGACACAGACTATTTCATGTATCCTTTTCACTAGAACACCAGGCCTCATACTTGGAGAGAGCGCCTCAGTATCCAAGCTTTCACTCGATTTGACGCCACCTCCTCGTACTATGGAAGGTCTGCGCTTTTTCCTCGAAAGGGCAGATTGCGTGTTCTAGTATAGGCTTTCAAGTTTCCGAAGAGCAACCCATGCATAACTCCACCGAAACCGCAATGTTGTTGCCAACCCTTTCTCTCTTTCTGGCACTCGTCACCGCTTGTCCACCGCCTCTTAACAGCTTCAAATATGTAGCCAATGATACGCACACAACATCACAGATGATTTCAAGTCTACTCGTATCAAGAGACGAATCTTCTTCTTTGAGTCGCAGATGGACTGAGATCGTGACTATGGTATGCTCATCCCTACACTCCAACGCATGACGTTCAATTAACCGTTCAGCTAGACCGGACAACCTCGTACAGTGTGGCCCGACGGACTGGTCCGATACTGTTTCGAAGACGAGAGCGCCCGAAATAACTTCAAGGACGACATCGACGCAGCCTGGAAACTATGGGTGGACAAGATCGGTGAACCCGGTTGCCCAAGTGGTCACATACTTCAGTTCAGGGAGTACAGGGTCAAGGAAGGGGTATGGCCTTACTGCTACAACAAACGCGAAAAGGACGATGACCCCTGGGTCTGGAACAAGCACGTCAAGAATGACATTGCCGTTATCGCGGAGTCCAAAGATACCGAGACTCAAGCTTCTTCGGTCACAGGCTACATACCAAAAGACTGGAGTGACGAGCAAGGGCGACACGGCATCCATCTCGGTCTGTCATTCAAGCAAAAGTACCCGCCAGATTACTGGATCACAACCGTCGCCCACGAACTAGGCCACTTATTCGGCTTCTGGCACGAGCACCAACGCGAAGACCGCAACGACTACGTCCACTTCGACTGTTCCAAACTGCGGGGTTACGCAGCTGCGAAAGCGAAAATTGATGCGGCGAAAGAACATACCATGGAACAAGTCTGCGCCGACTACCGTCTAGCTCTCCAATACGACTTCCCCGCTGTCCAAGACTACGATACCATTGACCATATCGCGCCTCTCCGCGAGGGTGGTATTGAGTTACCATTGTACATCAACAGTGACCTAGAGTTTGACGACGAATCTATCATGTTGTATACCTCTTCGGAATTCGCGAATGACGGAGCCAATACAGACGACGTCCTACAAGTCCCATTAGCATTCTGGAAACACCGCGGTATAGGCTTCGATCCACCAAACCCAATCACAAAAGAAGACCTAGAAATCATCGACGTGAGATGGAAAGTAAGTGACGGAGATGCAGACGGCGTCCGCCATCTCTACCCTTATGTCGACTCGGACGAAGGAATGGAGAAGAGAAAGAGAGATCAGCCTGACCGCCGGACTTGGATAGAGTGGACATCCGAATTCAATAGCATGGTATAACTGATCTGATACCAAGGTAGAAGTATTATGTATTACAAAGATATGTAAACGGCGATACGTTCGTTCGATCAACGAACAGCGCCGTATCCGTGAGATAGAGGAAGAGCAAGATCTTGAGTGGGGTATATAGCGAACCGAATGAATCCAACCGGCCCAGTACGTCGCCGCGCAAGATCGTCCAGTCCATCGTCGTGTGCCGTTAACGCCAGAGATCCAAAGTCCATAATCCAAAAAGGCGCGTAGTCCTACATATCGTACATAATGTTACAGCATATTACAACAGGTTTGCGAGCCAACCGGGGGCTCGTGAATGGATCCAAAAAAGAACGCCTCGCTGGAAAAATAGTCCCGGATCCCGCAGTAGTGGTGGTGGTGTTACATATATTACAGATGACATGTTCTCGTAAAACACATCTCAGTCGCGTCGGTCGGTGAAGTCAACGCATGCAGCTCCTCTCTTCGTCGCACATCTAGAAGAAGCCCTTGCTCTTCCCAGATCCAAGTTTGGGGCTCATGGGTCCAAAGAGCTTCATGTCGGTGTTCATCTTCTTAACAAACACCAAATATGCCTCTAGCGCCTCATCTTGCGTCTTGAAAGTCTTATCGCGATTCATCCACATCTTCAAGTATTTATCCGCACCAACATCTTTCAGCGCTGCGTACCAGCCGCCAGAAGAGCGCTGACGCAGCGAGATCGCTAGGTTCTTGCCTTTGAGACCCGTCACGTTGGATGCTTCGCGGAGACAGGCGGCGCGTAGATCGCTGTATTCGTCGTCTTCGAGGGAAGAGGAAGAGGACGTTCGCTCCATCTTTGGTCGCGACGAGGAGGTGCGAGCATCAAGCTTAGGGCGCGAGGCTTCTTTAGGTTTGGGCGCGGGTTTCGACTCGGTCTTCTTGCGTGACGGGGTGGAGGGCTTGGGTTCTGGAGCTTTCTTTGGTGGCGCGGCGGCTTTGGGTGTCGGTGGTGTCTTCGGTCGCGAACTTGACTTCTTCTCCGATTTAGACGACTTCTCGGCCTTTTCAGATTTCGATTTTTCTGACTTTTCGTTCTTTGAAGACTTCTCTGGCTTTGACGCGGAAGGTGTGCTGGTTTTTGACGGCGCGGATGGTTTCGATGCGGTAGTTGTCTTGGAGGACTTCGACTTCGACGGCGTTGACGGTGTGGGCTTCTCTGGTGGCGATGTTCTCGCTTTGAACGAATCGAAAGGACTTGGCCATGCGCCTATGGCTTTTGGTGTTTCCTCGACCACTGGCGCATCTTTCTTTGACCTCGAAGTTTTCGCAGGCGTCTTTGGTTCTGGGGCCGCCTTAGTCGCAGCAGACGCCTTGAGTGGCGCGCCTCTCCTTCCCGTCGCGACCGGAGGCGGAGGAGCAGCATCAGGAACCGCAGCCTCTCCAAAAAGCTGCCGTGCTCTATCCTTCACACTGGGAAACATCGCGTGTTTGGATCTGGGGTGGTATAACTCGGGCCGACTATACTGCTGGTAGAATACAAAGTGCTAGACGCGCGATTACGATTAAGAGGTACTACAAATACACAATAACAGCGGGCGTCAAGACTATGCGAAATGGGAGAAGTAAACAAGATGCGTGAAGACATGGAAACATAACTGGGGACCTCGGGATGGCATACGGATTATTCTGGTGCCTAGTTGTGCAACCATGACACGCCCCCATGCCGCATCGGCCAGCATGCGAACAGGCGTTCACATCCAAATTCTGCGTAAATGAGCTAGCGGCCGCTTCTAGAACGCCTGAGAGCATCTCGGAATGCGGGTGGCAAGCGGGTCCCGCGGTTGTTGTTTTCAACGTTATCGATTGAGCATGCTGGACGCGACTCCTGCCATGCGCGCCCAACGTGACCTCAGCGATGTCTCTCGACTTGATCAGCTTGAAGGCCCATCTGACAGCTGGAAAAGAGATCGTTTCATCGTAAAATGGTGTACATTGCGATGACCGTTAGGGGCAGTAACGTTACGAGCCACAGTGGCCCCTTTTCCGGAGAACCGGGCTGTGCGGGAAATTGGAACGGGGACGAAGGACGGCGCGGCAAACACCTTCCGGATGAGAACAATGGCCACAACGCTGCGCAAATGGTGTTGGAGGAAACAGTTGCATCGTTGTCAGACGTTCGTGATGGAGATGAGATGATTTGCGATAAGGTGAGTTATCTTGGGCTGCATTGTGCATGCTGCACGTCAGTCAACGTGCAGCGAAACGGGTTCGGGATGTGGTATAGCGGGCTCCACCCCTTTAGCGCACCCTATTTTGAGCCACGTCTCTCATCTCATCCCAGATACCCCATATCTGTCCTTCGCTTACCCAGCCGTTCGCGCATCCCTAGGGATGCCTTGACATCCTGCTGAACCAGTCGCTTGGGATCTCAAACTCTGGAATTCCTGTATCACAATGGTAGCTCCAAGGTTGTCTATTGTTTGTCTGTGATTATTCCAGCGCTTCCATGACACCCGGATCACTCCCAGCTCCCCGGAAACTTTACCAGTCCCAACCGTTCTGCTTTTCAGCCGTTACTATGGCGTCCCCTCCAGAATACCATTGTTATGGCCCCCCAGGTACTGGCCAACGACCCGATCAGCAGCTCCAATAGACCGAAGCGAGTAAACCGTACGTAAAACACATAAAAAGGCTAAGCATATGGCCCAACAATTTCCTGTGTTTTGGCCCAAACCTTGTCCTGGGCGCCGCTCGCCCTCAATCTCGCCAGCGGCTTCTCATTCAGCGTCGTCTCACAAGTATGCCATATCAGGAACAAGCCTCCGTCTTTCTGTCCTACCGTGTTCTTCCCTTCCTCAATACCTTCCCTCAACGGCACACCCTTCCCTCCAAAAGCCGCACTGGTGATTTGGTACACATACCTCGCACCGGCCTCCTCTTCCCTATACGTCATAAGCCTAATAACCGGATCCATGAACATCCAAGCCGCCCACGAACCCCAAGACCCTTCCTTGAACCCGCGGAACAGATTTCCCGTCCGCACACTCCCTGGAGCCGCGTGTATGAAGACGATATTCTTGTTCTCTGGTATCGCCGCGAGGCGTTCGAGTGAAAGTGTGGCCATGTTGATCATATGTATCATCGTAGTCATGCCTCCGAAGGCGCCTGGCGCTTCGAGTAGTAAATCATCTGGTTTGAAGAACCAGTCGGTTTCCATTCCGCCCGCACGCACGCTTATTACGCGTGCGCGATCCGAAGCGCGGAGGAGGGGAAGGAGGTTTTGCGTAAAGCAGAATCGCGCGTAGAATTCTAGTACCTGGCTGATATCTAGGCCTTCGGATGTAGCTGGGAATGTAAGTTTTTGATGAAGCGCAGTTTGACATAATTAAGGTGGAATAGACTTACTCTCTCGTCCAAAAAATGGTACGTATCCGGTTGTCAGGAAGAGCAAATCGATGCTGGTTTCGAGCTTCTTGATTTGGTCGCATATGCGCTTTACTTCTGACAGCAGCGTGACCTGACCTTCTACCCATACGATATTCGCATTCGGATTCGTCGTATGTAGCTCTTCGATGAAAGGTTGGAACGCCGCCTTGCTCTCTTTCCTTCCAACGACATAGGCTTTGAAATTTGTTCCAAGTTTCGCTACCGCTCCCAGCGTGATTTTTCCTATTCCTGAAGTCCCGCCGACAAACACTGCAATTCGGGGTGCTGTCTCTTCGTCGATTTGCGCATTACTTTCCTTGATCTTGGTAAGGTGCACCATATTGCCGTCTGCGATGGTTGTTTGTGAGAACCGTGGATCTGGATTGCGTGGGTTGATATGGTGGATGCGCGCTGTGCAAGGGTTGAGAGTACTTGAATGCGCAGGCGCAGTTACCTAGCTGCGCCTCGTGGACGAATTGCGCACGGCAACAACGACCGGATGATTTCGAAAACCTCCGCGCAGCATTTTGTGGCAGTGACTGCATATGCGCCAAGTGTTTGTGATACCTTCCGAGGTCATTTGCGGTCGACAGCTTCGCAAAATCATTCGAGTTCGCCGCTATCTGCTGTATTTCACAACGCCTCCCAACACGAGCGCTAAGTATAATGAAAGGACGGTATGTGAAATGCTAATCTGTTTGTATAAAATATACATGTTTCCTGTCATGCTCCTATACCCATAACGCCTGTAGACTCTTGTCCATCTAAATTCACGCCTGCGCGCTGACAGGCTTGATGCCCACCTCGGTCATCTTCGTCTTCTCCACTTCCTCCACCGGGCTATCCGCCCTCTCTACAACATCAGTCAGACCCATGTACTTCAAGCTCGCCGTCCAACCTAGATCATCGCCGAAGTAATTCTTCATGACCTCAACACCATACTTGATGCCGTTCTTCGGGTCGTATGTCAGACATTGCTTGCCAACTGCTAGACCAATGACTGCATCCCATGCTGGCAGCTCTGTTTGGGTGTATTGTTCGGTTGAAGGAGCAAGTTCTGAGTTTAGGATGGCGGAGTAGATGTTCTGTGCAGCGGCTTGACCCATGACTGTTGCGCTGCCTGCGCGCTTGATACCGGTCCAGGCGATTACATCGCCGACGCCGAAGTGCGATGATGCGTTTGGAATGTTGTCCTTGAACATCAGAGATTGGTGGACCATGATCTCCTTGTCCTCGTTCAGGCACTCAGTAGGCAGGACACCCGTGGTTGGTGTTCCCTTCTTTGTCGAGTCAATGACGAAATCGGCTGTGATTGTGTCGTTGTTTGCGAGTGTGACTGTGAACTGGCCATTCGGTTGTTCCGTGATGGATGCGCGGCTACCCAAGACCAGCTTGACGCCTTCTTCTTCGAGCAGGATCTTTGCACGCTCCTTAACGTCTGCTGGTAGTGGCTCCGAAGACAGTACTTCACTCCGTGAGTGCACGAGTGTGACGTCGATCTCAGGGTAGTAGCTCTTGATCTCAGCAGCGAATTCGACACCGACGGCACCAGCGCCGATGACTACAACTTTTCTTCCTTCGCACTTCGATGGGTCGCCACCAGTGATCTTCTCAATGAAGGCCTTTGAATCTCTTTGGTACTCTTCGAAGCTTCCGGACTTCGGCACAGCAGGGAACGGTCGCTTCAGGCCAGTGGCCATGACTAGGTAGTCATATGATTGGTGTTGCGTCTTGCCATTGCGATCGCACCACTCTGCAACCTTGGCCTCAGGGTTGATGTTCTTCACACTTCCATGCTTGAAGTGCAGATTTGGGTGCTTCAGCTCATTTAGATGGCTATACCTCTTCCACATATGGGTTGTGTACTTTGGTGTAACATGGGCGAGCGGTGCGCCAACCGAGTGGACTGCAAGACACAAGCATTAGCTAGACTTCCTCTAACGCAGGGTGACAAGGTGGGGCAGTGAAGATGCTGAGCCTCGGCTAGTGGGGTAGAGTGACGCACAATAACCATCGCGCTCATCGATGACAGTAATTTCAACCCCTCTGTTACTCCGTGCACCCTTGAAGTCAGGGCCTGGGTAGACACTCTGTCGGGCCTTTCCTTGTGAGAGTTCCAGGAGGTTGACGACAGTAGAGATGCCTCCATACGCGCAGCCGACAACGAGTACGCGGTTGGGATTTGATAGGCTGAGGTTGCCCAGTGTGTCAGTAACGCCTTGGAGCCTCATTGTGAATATTTGATCTGATAAAGGAGGGGTCGTGGGGGTGTAGGAGTGTTGGCAGGGCGGGATGAGAGAAAGATGATCTGATTAGATTAGAAGTGCAGGTGGCAGAACGCCCACTTCTATATGCCGGCAGCGCACCACACATACACCACACCGACATCGGAAATCAGCTAACTATCGTCGCGCCAGTAACTAAGCTATCCGCAAGTACACGAGCGATCCACCATCGTCGCGGATATGGTGGTCGGTTTGCGATTGGTAGATGAGAGAGCATCTTATCAGATCCGAGTATTATCCGGTGCAAATTTTATCTGATGCCCCACTCCAACTGCATCTGCCCATCCTTCGTGTCTTGCCAAGGTGAGCAATCAAGGACCTGACTACGCAACGGTGTTCAATGACAGCCTGGTTTCGGCTGCAGCTACCGGAAGGTCGCGTATTTGACCACTTTTCGACTATATCTCCACATCAGGCCTCCGCTGGTGGACACACATGTGCGGAGACCAAGGCCGCCGGTGACAGTCACGGTTCACAACGTTACAATGAGTTCGTATCAACGAGGAATGAAATACGCGTCCGACCTAGACCAGGGCTTACCCTTGGCTCAGGCTGGTCATTGAATGTCACTTTAGTGCACGGTTTGAAAGCGATAGCTTTGCTGAATGAGGTCGTATCATGGATGCACGATCGTTCGCGGCACGTGCCAATTAGATCAAGTGAAGGGGAGAAAAAGTCTATATTCAATCTTCATCTTCATCGTCAGATCTATTAACATCAAACCCAAGTAGCTCATCGCCCTCTCCCTCATTTTCCTCATCCCTAACCTCTATATCACGTATCTGTCATTCGCCCTTGAATCCATCCACAAGCACAACTGGGCCCTTATACTGCTTGCGTCCGCGGATAGCATAGTCAATACCACTCAGAACAGCCACACCAACAAACATAACAACAGCCCAGTTGAAGTACGCCAAAGGT
Source organism: Alternaria arbusti (assembly GCF_024043155.1). NCBI lineage: Eukaryota > Fungi > Ascomycota > Dothideomycetes > Pleosporales > Pleosporaceae > Alternaria > Alternaria arbusti. The sequence goes on along the minus strand of NW_026249950.1, from coordinate 258,456 downwards.
ACAGGCGTAGACTCAGGCCAGAAGCACCAGAAGAAGGCGTGGGAAGAGTAGAGAACGCCACCGATGTTGATGGGTACGCCCCATTTGCCGAGGGACCAGCGGCAGTTGGGGAGGAGTTCGGGGTGGCGGATGCGGCGGTAGAGGACGGCGCCGATGGAGAACATGTATGTTATCATGAGAGCTACGACGTTGAGGGAGATGACTGTAGTGCGTTAGCTGACATTGTACAAATGTGCGGATGGAAAGGAAGAAACATACTAGCGTTGAAAGCAGTATCCGAGCCAATGTTGATCAGACTCAGCGCAACCGTAATAAGACAGGTCACCGTCACAGCATTCGCCGGAATTTCCAACTTTGGATCGACATGGCCAATCCAGTTGCTGAAGGGAAGACCCTTGTCTCTAGCAAAAGCCCAGGTCTGGCGTGAAGTCGACAAGTTGAAAGTTAATGTGCCGGCGAAGATGAGCACCGTGGGAATGGCGTTGAGGGCTACGACACCACCAGAGTTGACGGCTTGGGCAAACACCCACATGTGCGGGTAGTCCTCAGCGAGTGCGGCGTCGACGTCGGTGATCATAAACATATAGCTGATTAGGAAGACTATTCCAAGGGAGCCGTTCATGAGGTACGCGCCGATCATGGCGCGGGGAACGGTTTTGCCGGCATCTTTGATCTCTTCGGCCATGTGGGCTGCGGAGTCGGAGCCTGTGATTGGATGTTAGCTTATGTTTTAACGATGACGCTTGGTAGAGATATAGACTTACAGATGCAAGCATAGATGGCTGACACCTGACCCACCATAAGAGCCAAGCCAGTTGAACTCCAGTTTCCGCCATTCTTGAACTGGGTGAAAGTCACTTCAGCAGTAGCCCGTGGCGACAGAACCCAGAAGACAATGATGATGGCCAAGAAACCGAATACGTGAACGACCAACATGACGTTCTGGAAAATAGGCATAGCCTTTGAGCCCCAGATATTCAGGACCCAGACCAAGAAGGTCACGGCAATGACCATGAGCGTTCCGTGCCAGCTGGTGGGCTCGTATTCTGGGTACATGACGATGACAGAGGCTTGGATTAGGGTGCCGACGAGGAAAGGTCCGGAAGCTGTACCGGCTTGCCATGATAGTGTTGACATCCAGCCGATGAAGTAGCTGAATGGCTTCTGGACGCTTGGAGGCGAAAATTCGGAGACCCAGTGGTACTGGCCACCAGCAGTCGGTGCCATCGATGCCATCTCTGCTAGCGACAGCATAACAGTGCTGAAGCCGAACCATGTCCAGACGAAACTCCAGATAAGACCTGCTGGGCCTCCATCGAGAAGGCCTTGGTATGTTGCACTACGATATTGTCAGTCCCTAGTCCACATCCATAGTACCAAGGTAACGTACGTCAAAAGCACCTCCCAAGTACCCTGCAAGATAACGGTAAACGCCAACGCAGACAACGGCCGATAATTTCTTTTCAGCTCTTGCACCTTGCCCATGCGCTCCATATCCGCGCGATCAGCCCTCGTGAAACCCCTCAGAGACTGGTGATACTCCTGACTCTCATCCCCATCCAACGACCGCGACGCATTCGCCCGCGACTCCAACGTCGCCTGCTTATCCATACTGCCAAGCGGCTGAGCCTCGTAAGCAGCCATAACCAGATGCGCGCCTTCAGATATGCAGGAACGCAGCGCCTCAATAAAAATGAGACCCAAGAAACAGGAACAGCAAACGCAAACGAACAAGCGAAAACGGTGCGATGGTAAGTAAGAAGAAGGGATTGCCCACACGGACACACGAAATGGCGTGCACATGCATGCTGGCGAGATGGGCTCGTCCAGCCGCTGCGAAATGCCTTGTCTGCCGCTTCCACGAAGAAGTGGGGTGCACTAGACCCAAACCCCCTTCACATACCCGGCATCTCTTCTTCTCGAGCGGAGCCAGGGTCCAATGGTGCAGATACACTCCGGTACACATGTCAACCAACAAGATCGTGGCGGTACACAGTGCGTGGCCCTCCGACTTGCCATGAATGGTTTGACGTCCTGTCCGCCCAGATGCCACTATCCCTGCCGCTAGCGCGACACCACGCGGCCCGCTTCCTTATATGGGGGTTTGCCGCGGCTGGGCCGTAGGCTATTGCTGCAGGAGTCGTACATTGATTACATGTAGTTGCATCTGCCGCAGGCTTGTGTAGGAAAAGATAATCCGCCGAGATGACACGCCCGTGAGAGGTGGAAACGTCTCTCTAGGGGAAGCGGAAAAATTCGTTCTGGACCTTCTCCAGCCTTACGAGGTTGAAGGAAGCCAGGGTGAACATCAGATTAGCGAATGCTGATCATGGTATGATTCGTAAGTCATGGTACGATTTGTAGATTTGTAGCGTTCTGTAACCGTATTGCTGCTTCGAACGGATATTACCTAGGAACTCTCAAATCAGTCATGCTGGTAGCCGAGCTCATCAAACCCGAGGGAACGGTAAACTTTCACAAGAATTTCTTGTCCCACCGTTCAGTAAACCGCTTTCTTCGCGCTAGCTACCTGAATGTCATTTCAACGTATGGCAGCATGCGGCTGTCATTCCGCCGGGCGCCGAGCCTTGTTGGCGTCAGCCACTGTAGCACATACAAGGACGAAGAGACCCTTATGCGTTAGGAGTACTTGGTCATGGCTCGCTTAGCATCAGACGCCATCTTCAACAAGATCTCCCGTGAACCCGTGTACATGGGTCGCATTCGGTCCTGATCAATAAGCGATGAGGTGAGGGAGGACGACGTGAAGGGAGTGACATGGGCGGTATAACGTCCGCGCGAGCTCTCATTGGGCTGGCTTTGTGCAAACCACAGGCGGTATAGGTACATGTCAGACGCAGGAGCAGCGGTACAGAACCCAAAGGGTCGCCCTCTGACAACTGCCGTGGAATCTGTCTGCCTGTCATCTTATGGCCGCCACTCTGTTGTACCTTTGTTCTTCAATTTTTCCCCTGATGCTCGATGGCTGGAGAGGTGATTCCTCCGCCGTACGTTATATCTGCGGATGACAAGCGCGGGCTCATTGTGGTGACTGGTGCAGCTGTTTTGGCCTTTGTCTGGTCTTGTTTTCTGATCCGGGTATGGTTGCGCCTGCAATCGAGAGAGTGGCGATCTGATGGTAAGTGCTCTAGAGTCGGTCTGTACTCAGAGTTGAGACGTTCTGCTGATGGCGTGTGTGCAGATTGGTGGCTCGCGATAGCAACATTGCTTGACACGGTACAATCAGGAATCATATTCCATCTCGTCAACCTAGGCCTAGGAGCCTCACAAGTCGGAGTACCGCTGCCGCAACTGCAGCAACTTGGAAATGTACGTGGTGTTTAAGTTTTGGCGATTCAGCGACCCTCTGGATCCGCGCGTGGGTGTCGGCTCCTTGCTTCCTTCTGGCGTTCGCGCAGGGCAGCCGCGACCGAGTGAACCGCCGAACATCTGGGGAAACCGCGTCTAACAACCAACAGGAAGGTTTCGCGTCGCAGATCATTTATATCTTCGTTATACTCGCCTCGAAGCTATCAGTACTTTCTCTGTACCTACGGCTATCGCCAGGCGGATCTCATCGCATAGCATCTTGGTCGCTCGTAGCACTGTCCTGTCTATGGGCACTGGTATCCGTCATCCTGATTGCTATACCATGCAACCCTGCGCAAACATATATAGACGCGGGCAACTGTACGAACAGGGTAAGTCGACTATCCTAGGCGACTAGGCGCATTCTTTTCCTCGATGAAATACATCCACATACTAACGCACCACCACAGTGGCCAAAATGGCTCAGCATAGGCACCTTCGACATCCTGACCGAACTCCTAATGTTCCTCGCCGCAGTCCACCTAATCTACTCCCTCCAAATGCGCCTTCTCGCCAAACTCCTCGTAATCCTCGCTTTCTCCGCCCGCCTTCCGGTGATCGCAATCGCCGGAATTCGACTCTACTACCTGGACCTACGACTTAGCGGGTCAAACTTCACTTTCGACTATGTAATCGCTACGCAATGGCAGATGGGTTACGCGATTATGTCGAGTACGATAACGGGAATGGGTCCGTTCTTGAAGCCGTTTGATAAGGAGTACGTGAGTAGTACGTATAAGCAGTATGGAGAGGGGCATAGTGGGAGTGGGAGTGGGGGGAGGTCGAGAATGGAAAGTGCGTTGACGACGCATTCGAGTGGGATGTTACCGCCATCGAGGAGGCAGATGATGGGTCACCATCAACATTATGGCCATCATAGGCGGTCGGCGGATAACATCTCGGAATCGTATCTCATGGATACGTTGCCCAGTCGGCGGGCGAGCAAGCAGTCCCTGGGAGATCAAGACGGCTCCCATGGTCTTGAATTGATGCAATCCAGTAGTCCGACAAGAGCGTCGCCGCCGGGGCATACTCACGGGTTTATGACGGCGGATGAGCATTTTCGTCCTACGCATATGTATCGTGGGCATGAAGCGGAAGTTTGGGTCGGAGAGAGGAGTTTGAGCATTACGAGGGAGGAGTTGGATAAGGCTGCGGAGTCTGGGGGGAATGGTTCCAAGTCTGGGACTAGGTTGGTGATTGGAAAGAAGAAGGAGTTTAAGATCGAAGTTGATCGGGCGAGCCGTATTGTGTAGGCCCTGTGCTGCATTGTTTGGGTGGATGGTTTGCTTCAAAATGAGTTTAAAATACCCCTCTGTAGTTTGCGTTGGTTCTGTGGGAAATTTGGCAGCGGAAAGAAGAGGAATACAGATATGACATTATGACATAGAAAGCCCTGTGGATTGAAGAATCTTATTAGCAACATGTCCGAAATTCCTGGAGAGTTGAAGATTGCCTGTATGTGCTGTGATGGTGAGAAAGAAGGACACAAGCGCGCATCTCAGCTGCATTGACGGTCTCCCTATTAGGTCCCCAGACTTCAGCTATTGCCGGTTCCATCACGGTGGATTGGTTCAACAGACATCAATAAGAACGCATTGTCAAAACTCCTGATTCCAATGGGGACCTATAATACAGCAAGCAAAACTAGCAGTCCTTGGCCATACGAGCTTTCCATCGTCCTGCCAAGTCAACGGTCAAGATGATATCCTGATACAATGCTTTTACGGTTCGTCCCATGCTTTCTATGCTTGTGCCCAACGATCGGGAATAGATGATAAGGAAATAAACACGGGTAATCGCAAACAGAGGTTGTGAGAAATGTTGGGGTCGCCGTAGTAGAGGGCCACCTCAACGTAGGGGGAATCGGTCGAATGTTGTAAAGGGTGCATCTGGGAAGATGTGTTTATGCGGAGAATCGACGCATAACCTTGGCGATGACTGGAGCTGTTAGATTGATACCGAACTAGGAGGTTCCGGTGTACGTACCGTGAAGAGCGACAACGCTGAAGATGAAGACAACGGACAGGGTCATGACTACGACGGGGTCGACCTTCAGACCGGGGGACTCATCGGTGTATAGCCCTGGAAATGGATGTTAGCCAATGTCCCACAGCTGTATCTCTGCCAACCGCCGCATGCCAAATCCGCTGCTAGCATAGCTGAGCAGCTCATTCTACTACACATCCTCCTCCTCTAACCAGCTCGGAGTGCACTTACTCAGCATAGTGCTTGAGCTGCCGCCAGCGCCGGCCGCCCTTGTGCTGCTTGGTCGCAGGTTCGCGGTCTTCTCGGCGCGGTCAGCCGCAGCTTTCCTGCGCATAACGGTCGCGGGGCCACCTGGGGGCTTTGGTGACGCAGGACGCGCGGTTGTTGAGCCCGTAGAGCCCGTGGCGGGGGAGGTAGCGCGTGCAGCAGACTATCGGCCATGTTAGCAATGATCTTGGTGTTCTGTGGTTTGGCTTGTGCATGAGGGTATTGTCGCAGGGCTTCTTGGATGAATCGAGAAACCATGACGTCTGAACGGATAGCAGACAGCTCGAGAAGTGACAGCACGCGACACCAGTCCAATAGTCTCTGAGACATGTCCTCATGCTCTTGCTCTCCTGTCGCATGCTCCGGAACGACAGCCAGGTGTCCTCGTGTGTCCAATGGCCGTCTATAGCGCCAAGGAAGGTGTTACTGACCATAATGTGTGTTTTTGACGGTGACCGGTGCGAGATGGACGGAGTGGTTGTGATGGAAGATGTTGTGCAAGCAGCTGGTGATAGTCGCTCGGCGGCTCTCAAAGGCCACGATTCTGGAGCTGGGGTTGCCGCGCCGCGCTAACCCTGACCTCGATTGCTTCGCTTAGAACGCCGCTAGTAAGGGTCACGTGTTAGCTCCTTCACCACGGCAGCGATTATTCCGAACGGGCAGGTACATAAACACAGCGGTGGTGTGAAAAATTTCACTGGAGACATCACGCAAAGCATGTTCACCAAAAGGATGGTTCGTCCCAAGCCACTTTTCCCATTAGACCGTTTGATATACCAGGCCAGATAGCGTCCCAATATCATCAGCGTAGGACCTAGCCCACTTTCGATGATGTAGATGCCCTCGACCAGATCCGAAAGCTAGCAACCGGTAATAGCAAGTCATCCTTAAGCAAACTCCCGCAAGCCCCGTAAACCGATGCCGACCCTTAACCTTGCCTAGCAAACACCCATGTAACCGCCCGTAAGAGGTATATTATCTTCAGCAGACCCAGAGATGTGGAACGTAGGCGAGCATGCTGCAAGTGCGCCGCCAAACCCACAGGAAATATTCGCCGACCACCAATTGACCGGCTCCACCCATGGTTGTATCTGAAAGACCGACACAGTATGCCCGAGACACCTGAAATGCAGTAACTCCGGAGGTGCATCCTATCTCCCTAATCAAAACTCCGTTTTCTAACCCCAAACAGACGCCTGCACTCCCTGGGTGGGGGTGTTGCTCCAGGGTCCGTTGTTCCAAATACCAACGCCCTTGTCAGTGACAGTAGAAGAAGGGTTCATAGAAGCAGATGTCGTCATGTTGTTCTGCTCGCTCGCGTTGTACGAGTTGTAGCCGAGAGGCGACGGCAGCGGTGAGTTTGCGCGCTTGCCCAGGGCGGCACCACCTGGCTGCTGCAGGTTCTGGTTCTGGGGACGAGTGCCGATGGGGGCGACACCAGAGCCATTGGCCTTCTGACCGGGCACGGGAGGAGAGCCTCCGGGTGACGAGTTGGAAGTGCGGTTCGCCTGCTGCGCATCGAAGAGGTTGAACGCGGGGTTCTGAGTACCGGACGGCGAAGAGGTGCTGTTGGCACGAGCATCCTGGGCACCACCAGTAACGTCCTTGTCGCGGGGAGGCATCTGGACGGAGCCCTCGCCGGACTGGGCCTGCATGCCGAAGGGGTCAAAGGCGAGCGGAGAGGGGCCACGGCCGGCAGCAGAAGTCTGAACGCGGACATCCTGGCTCGAGGTGGGGTTGCTGTTGTACAGGGTGGAGGTCTCGCCATACAAAGCACGGTGCTGGCGGGCGATGAGTTCGCGGCGCTCATCTTCATTCATGGCATTGGGGCTCATGGAGCGGTCCGACTTGGAGCCTGAGCCTGAAACGTCTGTATTACCCTAGTCAACCAACTGTCCTGCCTATTGTTGCCCAGATTCCGAGTCCTTACTTCTGTGGTATTGCTGCTCCTGATGATAGTTGCGCAGCTCACGCTCACGCTGAGCCGCCATCCGTCGCTTCGCCTGTGCCATCTGGTCCGCGTCGTTGGGTCGGGGCGCATAGCCGCGCTGGTTCTGGTAGAAGCCCTGGACATTGGTCGCCGAGTGGGAGCGGGAGCCGTCGTACTCGCTGACCGAGTGGTGGCGCTGGGGGCCGCCCATGCGCTGCTGCTCTGTGTCACATGTCAGTGGTGTGGAGGGGCATGCGTGGGCAGAAGTGTGTACCGAAGTCGGGGTATGGGCGGGGCGCGCCTCCCATCATGGGCATCGACTCGCGGCGGTTGGCGCCCATGGGGGTGGGAGGGAAGCCGGGGCCGAGGGGCTTGCCGCTCTTGCTGAGGTTCTCAATGGCGCGGTCGACCTCTGTGGTTACTGGTCAGCACTGCCTCGCCTATGCTTGCGACGGGGCCTGTCACTGCCATGTCGGGTCGCATTGGCTCTGACAGACCCCACCGCCGGAACTACGTACCCTCAAACTGCGAAGCAAAGGCATTGGCGACCTCGCTGTTGACTGTGGAGCTTGTGCCTACATCCATGTGAATCGCTGCACCTGCGCCGTTGAATCCCATGTGGCCGGTACCTGAGCGCGAGGGCGGTTGGGGCTGCTCCCATGACTGCTGGCGGCCGGGAGCGGGTGTGTTCCACGACGCGTCGTTGTAGTAGGACATGGCGGGCAAGAGGCAGTCCGGTGGCTTCGTGGGAGTCGGGGTAGTTGCGCAACGCCAAAGGGCTCGTGGGCGGGACTAGTCTAGATATTCTGAGTACACTGGTCAGTACGGTTGTTCTGGTCCAGCAATGGCACGCAGCAATTGGCGACTGAGGTTCGGCAACAAGAGGTTCGGCGGTCGGCGGCAGCCCGTGTTGACGATATGGGGGCGGGAAATGAGGTCGAGGCGGGCAGCGGAAAATTTTGGTGGAGAGCGGAGATGTTTTGGACATAGGGTCGTGCCGCGTACCGAAAAAAAGTGAACCGTGAACTCACCTTCACCGCGAAAAAGGAGCGACAGCTGTTCACCGGGCAGGCAGCAAGTGAGGCACCAGGAAAAGCACAACTGAGAGCGGGTAGGGGTCAGGGAGGGACTTCGGGAGATATCGCGGGAATGTGAGGACATGGCGAAAGGGGATGCTGGATTCCTCGCGCTAAGCAGGCCGAGCAACGACCTATCCACTTAATTCATCTCCGCTTCGACGACACGGGCCTCACCAGCTGCATGCAATTAGTTCGACATGCCTTCCATCCCGTCCTGGTCCAACCGCGTACTTCGTATGACGGACGCCGCAGCCTCGCGTTGGTGGCTGCCATTGTCCTGGAAGCCCAACTCTACGGCTCTTCAGCGGTCGGCGAAGTGGAAGAGCTGGCGGATGACGTCCGAGAGGGGCAGCTGCATGTCGTCGTCGAGGACTGCGGGATATGCAGTGCGAGCAGCGGGCGCGTTTAGCGAACCTGCAACCGTCGTTCGGGCTCTCACCACCCTATCTGTCGTCGGCTATTCGCAACAAAGCCCCGCGCGTCTCCTTTACACGTGGACCCTACCGCTCTGGCTTTGTCACGGCCCTGACATACACCGACTCAGGGTCTGCGTCCTCCCATAGACATCTACAGCTGCGTCGTGGCCTTCATCTGCGAACCTCGCGTTCGCAGTGCCCCGCCAGTGCGCCCGCGAGTGCAGCAATCCATGGCTGCCAGGCCGACGCATGCCACGCCGTGCTGCCAGCATGATCACTGCCCTCCACCATCACGCACCATGTGGAAGCGCTTGGGCTGTGATGCGGGGCAATCGGACGAGCAATGTGGGCTGCCTCCAATAAGCACCCACCAAAGACAGACATTCGTGAAAATATCGAATTGTGGCTTGCTTCTCCATCTGAGCACATGCACATCCATCAGAGAGATGATGCTCCTACCATCGGTGTGGTTGTCGCCTGAGTCCGTTTGGCTCAGAGAAGACCAAGATGGCCAACGTCGGTGCCGGCCTTGTTTCCAGATGAGGTTTAACAAAGTCAAGATAGCAACGCCATGCACGCCGAGCTTCGCATGCTGATATGCGACGTCAGTACCCATCCACGATGTGGGGGGTCGGAATGCGCTGCCGAGTCTCCAGATACACAAGTCTTTATACAAAGCCCGCCGACGCTCGAAAACACCTCACTGTATGCGCAATAACAAAATGGCACGTGCGTGAACCGACCAACACAGACAAGGGTACAACCCATTCGGCTAGGCCTGCGCTCCCGCATACCCCAGCTTCTGTAGTTCGCCAACTTCGCCTACACTCCGCCGTTGCGCTATAGCCTCCAAAAGTAAGCCTTGCACACGTCATCCTGAGGAATGTATTCTCCTTTCGCCTATCCGCTCAGTCACCCTGTCCGTTCCATTCCATCGTCATCACACATTTCGAGTCATCAAAATCCAACGCTCTTTCCCCTTTCATTTCTTGATATCACGCGCCTGCCACCGATCATGAGTCTAGGCATCACTCAAGCCATCAGCCACACCTCCGACATGACCACTCATCCTCCCTTGCAACATATACGCCCGATAAGCCCGTCACACATGATGAAGCGCAACGCCCACCTCACGCATGAATATGAGACACGGCTCTTGGAAAGAAGGCGAAATCATGGATCCCTTATTAGCAGCGAATTCACCCTTCGACGGACGGGCGCTGTTCGCCTTTACAGTCGGACGTGAAATGTCACAACGGTGGCTATACAGTGTGAATGACTCCACCGATATGGCTACGCAAATGGCCTCGCCTTGTGCGCGAGCGTACTGCATCGACCTCCTCCTGCGACTGTTTCCAATCCTCAGATCACGAAGATCCACAAAGCATCAACAGCCACCTCTGCCGAGCGTACAAGAAGACATCCCCGCGACACCAGCACAGCTCATCAACCTCCCGACTGAGCTCATCCTCGATATCGCAGACATTCTTCCGCATGATGCGATAGTCGCCCTAGGGCTCACACAACGACGAGTCAACAGCATAATATGGCTTAATCAGCGACGATGGCAAACTCCACGCCCACGATGTGTACAACGCGCCATTCAACGTCATCTAGCTCCACCGTCTTCGAAACCCACCCATCGATACTGTATCTTGTGCAGGGTTACATGCCCGATCGGTAGTTTCAAGTCATCGCTCAGTCCAGCCTGTCTGCCCATGGCGAGAGTCAACGTTCTGCACGACGTTATCGAACTACCACCAAACGTCTGTTTCTGCCATGTTGCAAGGTTCACGATGCATATCAAAACCGGGCCTGGAACCATTCTTCCGCCAAGAAACGCATGGGTTAGTCAAAGGATCAAGATATGCCTACACTGTGGAAAGACTAGTTGGGATTTGGACAAGTGCAATTTCGCATGCCCAACCTGTCTGACTGGGGAAGTAACGACGTACATCCGATATTTCACACCGCGTGAAGAGAAGCCAAAGTTCGTTTTCTGGAGGGAGACTCCCAGACCAGAGGAGCAGGGAGCAGGTCAACTTTGGGTTCGGGAGACTCACAAGGATGCGGTCGACACTGTGTCAGTCATCAACTTTCGCGTCCTGTCTGAGTAAGCCCCGAAGATGGAGGAGCAGGTTTGACGTTGAGCTTGAATCGCAATCCAACCAGTCTGGGAAGCTACACTTCATGCGCGAGCTGGTCTCGCGATTTGCGCCAATTTTGTTTATACTCTTTAATTCATAAGTCATTTAGAACCCCGTCTTTTCATCAAACATAAAATCGTCCCTCCGCACAAGGTCAGCCTTTTCCACGTCCCCCTCGCCACTCCTATCCTGACCACCTAACTCCTGCCCCCACGCCCTCACACTGCACAGTGCCCACCACTGCGCGCCCATCAGACTTAAACCCAGTCCCGCAATCGCAAACTTGACAACAACAAAAGTCATCGAGCACTTCTCCAACCACTCGTCGTCCCATCCAAACCCCGCATCGATATCGCGACACAACAACGACCCATCAACGGCATAGCTCGGAATAACCGGATTGAGTAACCGGAAGTCGAAGGGCAGAATCAGGTTTACGAGCGCGATGGTGACGAAGGAGAGGGTGATGGCGTGGACGATGGTGTAAGCTGACACTAGCCGCGGTAACAACTAGAAACGGGGCGTTAGCACATTTCCGCCTCGTCTTACTAATTGTCTTGAACATGTCTTGGATGTTGCTTTCCTCCGCGCGAACCCGGACCCATCCAAGACCCGCCAGTCGCACGAATCGCGGGGACAAAGAAAGTGGCTTGCTTGCTTACCCGTATAGCGCCCACGAGGCCTAATATGCTTGCGCTGCCGGCGATGGCATTGTATGTGATGGAGAAAACGGCGCGGTTGGGATCTGAGCCTGGGAGGAGGAAGGAGAGGGCGAGGAGCGTGTGTGTGCAGAGTGTAAGGGAAGGGAGCACGACGGCTAGGAATCTGTGGGAGAGCAAAGTCAGCATTTGCTGCATGGCGCAAGCTTCGCGCGTTTTCGAACATACCTCATCTGCTTTTGCTCGACCGATAATGTCATGTTTCCCGTTTGGTCCAGGCCAGGGAATTGAGAATGGGATTCAGGTATGACGGTGTGGATGTGGATGCGGATGCGGATGCGCCTTGATCAGGACTCAAAGTAACAATGCGCAGCGCTGCGTTGCGTTTCGTTTCGTTCGGGCGTGATGCGCGTAAAACGTTCGTATAAAAAGCAGATTCAAATCAAATACGTCAGACAGACTCCGGGGGTGGGTATCAAACAGCAGATCAGTACCGGCGCGTCGGAATTCAGGATCAGGAAGGAGCAGAAGCAAAAGCGAAGGATCCGGCACAGCTTTCTTGTATGTATCTCGTAGTCTTTCGCGGGTTAACTAGCTAGCAGGTAGCTAGTAAGTAGTACAATCGTAATCGCAATATTCGCAAGCCGGTTGCCGGAGAGAGTCAAAGTCAAGAGAGAAAACGTGGTGGTCGCGTGCAGTAGTCAAGTAAAGTAAATAGCCAACGACCTCGGAAGCTTGATGTCAGTTTTGCCTGAGTTGGCCGATAGAAAGAGCCTCTGGATTGTTAATCGGTCCTGCGTTTCGGTGTTCCGATGCAAAAGATTTAACTTTGTCGTGACCTAGTACACATGGCATGAGCTTTTTTTCGGACTAGCTCCGGGATCCGCGGATGCAGGATGCACTATCAGGTGCCCTGCGATGTGCGGCGGACGACTCGGAGTGATGTCACGGGTTGAGGATCTTTCTGGTCCGGGTCGCTATAATGCGCACGCGCGTTTTAATTACTTCGTGAAACTGATGCGCAAGCTGAGTTGCTTTCACGCAACCTTCTACTTCACGTTCACGCGCAGATTTCACCTCTAAAGTTCAAATGCGCCATCAACAACACGCATCACACAAACAGGTCTAGCCTTAGTCTCTTAGTCCTTGCCATGTGTGGTTTATGTGCCAATGCCAATGCGGATCATGCGGCAAGCGGTTGTTCCAGTGGAGCACCTTCCGGAGCTTAGCGGAAACAAGAACCTCGAAGACCTAGAATCGCAAGCGCGTCATTCCGTGCCTCCAGGTCCAAACGTTATCTATGTCTTTCTTGGATATGCCGCGCTTGTACGGCTGTCGGCAGGTGTCTTTTGCCTAGGTATGCGCTGCCCCGCAACTGAGGGCGTAGTGCATATTCATGGCTGATGGAGTTTTCATGATGGGATTGTTGGATGCGCATTCTCGCATACCCATCACACATCTCCCGAGTCTGCATTCTCGACAGAAAGACCCGGATGCCCACGCTTCCTTATTCCGTGACCAATCACCCAACATCCCATCTCTCACACTGGTCGCTCAGACAGAAGATCTTGAATATGAAAACTAACGACACCCTGTCCGATGCACAACCAGCACAGCAAAGCCATCACGATTCCACGCGCCTGCAGGGCTGGTACAACAGAACGGGTTCTGGACGTGGCTTGTACCGTGGAGCGGACGCGTTAGGTGCATGCTGTGCTTGGCGCGATGATGCAGTAGGGGCTGGAGCGAGTGTGACAGCTATGACAACAAACTGGCGTGCGGTATTGGTGTGTTATCGGATAGTCCGGCGTGGTTAGGTGTGCTTTGGCTTTGCCTGAAAGCCGGCGAGGAGGGAGGGGGTGTGACGGTGCATTGACGTGCGTGTTGGAAGGGACTGAGACCACTCGTTCGGAGCTTTGGTCAAGGGTCGCGACTCGGTTTTCATTCGTCGTCCCTCGTCCCTCGTCACGATAATCGACAGTGTGGTTTGGACTATGGACGAGTGTTTTGACAGTATATTCATTTTTCGCCATCTGGCGTTGCTATCTGGCTATCGGCGCAGTGCAACGCGCCGTGCCGTTTATCTATTCATTCATATCGTCATCCTCAATCGTTTACCACTCTCTCTACACGCCATCCATCTATGCGAAGACGTAGCAAGGGATACCGTACTGCAATACATCATTAGCACTCATCCTATACCACAAAGATGCACATATAAACTTACGTTGGTAGGAGCGTTGAACTTCAAGTTCTTGTCCAGGCCAGAGATCTCTGCAATCTCGCTGTCCTTGAGATCAAAGCTGGTAACATCCAAGTTCTGCTGCAGGCGGTTCGCCGAGTTCGACTTGGGGATAACGCTAAGACCGCGCTGTGTCGACCAGCGGAGGAGGACCTGCGCGGGTGTCTTGCCATGCGCATCAGCGATCTTCTTGATGACGGGGTGGTCAAAGAGGAGGGGTGTGTCAGCCGCAATCTTCATGTCGCACTCGATGAAGCTCTGGGGGCCGAAGGAAGAGTATGCGGTGACCTTGATGTCGTGCTGCTTGGCGAGCTCGATGAGGTAGGGCTGGACGTAGTAGGGGTGGTGTTCGATCTGGAGGGTGGCGGGCTTGATCTTGCAGTAGGTGAACATGTCGAGGAGGAGGGCGCCCGAGTAGTTGCTCACACCGATGCTCTTGGCCAGGCCCTTGTTCTTGAGCTCCTCAAAGGCTTCCCATGTGCTTTGTAGGCTGGCATTGCTGTGCTCGATCTTGCTCTCGCCGTCGACGAACCAGCCCGGTGGGTAGCGCACCTTGGGGTCGACGTACTTGAGCGCGACGGGGAAGTGGATGATGTACAGGTCGAAGTAGTCGACGCCCCAGTCGGCCAGTTGCTTGCGGCAGATGGGCTCCACTTGCTCGCGCTCGTGGAATGTTTGCCACAGCTTGCTGACGATGAAGAGGTCTTCGCGCTTTACGAGCCCGTCCTTGATGGCGCGGGCTACACCCTGGCCGCACTCGACTTCGTTGCCGTAGTCTGTAGATTGGATTGTCAGCTGTGATCATGCGCGGCGCTGTTCCGAGGGAGGGCGCTAGGATTCCGACGCAATGTAACCTTGCAGAGGATGCAGAAGCCACCGGTAAATCGGAGGTAAAACCCCGTCTGCGATTGCCGATAGATCTCTGCTCTTTACGGTTTACGGGCCGATGGAGCGTTTCGTAGTGATTGAGACCGATTCCCCAGATTTCCGCCAACAGCGGCTCTGGGGATGAGGGGAGGGGATGAACGTACCGCAGGCACCGTCGAACAACCTGTATCCAGCCTTGATGGCGTTGTAAACAGTGTCGGCGCAGGTAGCATTGTCGACCTTCCACAGTCCAAAGCCAACCTGGGGCATCTTGTTGCCATCGTTGAGCGTAACGTAGGGAGTGTTGACAGCCATGGTAGCGAAGAAGTTGCGATGCGCAAAGCTATTCTTTTGTAGTAACGTAGGAGGTGAACGTCCAAAGCAAGGTCTTGTCGAACGAGTAAAAGAGGAAGAAGCAAGAGGTCTGCAAGTAGTAGCAACGGCAGAAGAACAGGCGGCACGCAGCGTATTAATACTGCTAGCACGGCAATTGAAGCGCCCAGCAATCATGTCCCTGGGGGTAGTATATACGTGTATTTTGCAGACGGAATAACAGATTTTGGCGCCAGGTACAACAGCCTGCCGTCTATATACGCCGTGTCAGAGGCTAGCATCACCATATGACCCTGCGTCTTCAACCGGACGACTGGGCTGCCATGGCCGTGTCTGCGCCTTTACCCTGATGGGTTATGGTTCCGCCTGCCTATTTATCCTTGTTGCGCCGCATGCTTGTGGCGGATGCTGAGCGTGTTGGTCGGCCTTGGTGTTTGGCGTCGCCTGCAAAATACTACTGCAATGCCTCTTCCTTCCGTCCTCCTGTCCGGCAATTCTCAATACATGGGTAAATAGCGGCTCGTCTCAACAATGCTCGATCAGAAACTTCTGCGTCCTGAAACTGCATGCGAGCGCAGTAACGCTGGCAAAAGAGCGCAGCTGCAATCACGATCACTACAGTGACGATAGTGGGGTACCATGTGCCCCTCCCTACCCACAATTTGGCCTGCCACCACGCGGTCGACGGGTAAAGTAGCTACTAGTCTCGACAACTCGAGGCACCGGATAATTAGTACGCGCCATGGTCGTGATTTACCGTTCGTCCATGGCATTGGATAAGCGATGAGCCGGCGTGGGATTTCTTTTTGTGCTGTTCGCATGCCGTGGTGGGGCGATGAAACGTTTGAGGCTCTTCGGACATGCGACATGACGGCGTGATTGTTGCAATAGCCGTGGGTGAAATGGCATTACAGCACGTCAGCGACAGAATACAGACTGAATAGAGAATAAGTCATTAGAAACTACGAGCAAAAGCTTCGTTGGTTGACGCTAACATCAATAACACTATGCAGTACCGATATCAAAGACATCATGCCCGCTGGGAGCGCAGTCGTACACGAATATCATTCCGCCCATTCCCATGCGCCAAGCAAACACCGATGAGTGAAGTTCATTCCCGCGATCATCCCCAGATCCCGGCTTACTTCCGCGAACTCGCCATCTCTCCGAACCGACCTCGTTGCTGTGTGGTGTCATAGGCTTGCAGCACCCTAGCTTGCGATTCGTCTGTTTGAGAGAACGCATAACCACGCTGTTTGCGCATGCGCTGCACTTGTCGGACTTTTCGGATTGCTTTTTGGAATTGTTCCATGCTGTTGAAGAGTTAGTCAGCTGTTGCTAGCAAGGGTGAATATTAAGTAAACATACCGTGGCCGATAATCTTGGATGTTGTACTTCTGAATCTCCTGGACGTGATGGTAGCTCTGCGGGAAGTACATCCTCTTGGCGTACTTCCATGCAAAGTCTCGGATGAGACAGAGTGGCGGCAACACCAAGACCATTGCCCAAAACCGCGGGTCGGGGAACAAGCGCTCGATGACACCAACGTACTCGGTGGAGATGTTAACCTTGGGAGCCACAACGGCGTAGATGGGCATCAAGATGAACCATAGCAGCATGGAGCCTGGGATGGCTATTACAGTGTACTTCGTCCAGATGTTGGTAATGAGAGAGGCTTTGAGAAGAACAGTCGCAAGGTTGGCTGTGTAGGAGGCAGTTCCCCAGACCCAATGACCTGCGTTTCGGCCATCCCATTGCGGCCAGTCCCACAGAATGAATGCTTGAGCGCCGAAGTAGAGGATTAGCGAGTGGTAGAAACCGTTTCCGACCCATGACCAGAAAGAGTGCATCCTAAAGAACACGCCAGACTGACTGAGTCGGTAGAGTTGCGGATACCTGTCCAAAAGCCTTGCGCTTACGAACTGATCGAAAATACCCAAGACGAAAGGCGGTGCAGCGGTAAAGAACACGTTGTACATCGTCAGTGTCCACGATTCGTAGATAATCTGGCCAGAGAAACCGTTCTGGAAAGCGTACCAAAACTGCGTCATGAACATGGCAATGTTCTTATAGAAGGAGTACAAGATGACCTTGCTAACACGCTGGTAGCTCCACGCGCCATGGACAAGAAGAAGCTTACGCAGGTAGCGGAACTGCCCAATCGCGATATCCGCGCTGCGAGCTGCCTGTAATCCCTCCATACCGCTGATACCAACACCAACGTGAGCAGCTTGGATCATGGAGACATCGTTCGCACCGTCGCCGATGGCTAAGAGGATAGCCTTGAGATGGCGTTTGACAAGCTTGACAACAAGGGCCTTCTGGAGAGGGGAGACACGGCAACAGATGACAGCCTTGCATCTGACAGCGAGATCCAAGAACTCCTTCTCGAGGTCGCGTTCAAGAGCGTAAGTGAGTGATTTGCCATCAATGACTAGAGCGAGGACGTCCATCTCTGCGCCGCCTTGGCTCTGGCTGGTGACTGCTTGGTACTTTTTGCGAATGTTGTCTCGTGTATCTTCCTTGTTTTCCTCGTTGATGATGAGGAGACTCATGTCCTCACTAATCAGCTTGCAGCTCATGCCAATGTTGATAGCGGTTTCTTGACGATCTCCAGTGAGAACCCAGACCTTGATACCGGCTGATTGCAGAGTAGCGATAGTGTCTGGCACGCCCTCCTGCAGCTTGTCTTCGATAGCAGTCGCGCCAAGTAGAGTCATATCACGCTCAATAAGCTCAGCGGCCTTGTCTAGCTCTTCGGCACGGTTTCCGCTGACTGTGGTTTGCGCAGTGTTGAAGATGGTCCACCATTCCTGGAACTCGTTCTCCGGTATTTCTCGCATAGCAAGACACAGCGTGCGCAGTCCCTCGGAAGCGTATTCCTCAAGATGCGTCAATGTCGTTTCCACATGGGGGTTGTCCTTGCTAAGTCTCTCCAGAATGACGGTGTCGGCACCCTTGGTATAACAGACAATCTTGCCTTCGGGAGTGCGGAAGATAGTCGACATCCTCTTCCTGGTAGAGTTGAATTCGCAAACGGCTAAGAGCTCGTATTCCAACTCGCGACCGTCGACTTCGATAATGACGGCGCGCGGCTTTCGTGCGATGAATTTGTAACCAAGAGTCACCGCACCTTCAACCAAAGCACCCTCATCAGGAGACGCAGCTTGGTATTTGATAGCGGCCTTTTCACCCTTTCGCTCGGGAATGACTGTGTGACAAGTTGAAAGTAGAGTGAGGAACTGGTCAATGATATACTTGTTGTGGTGCGTTTTGCGATTTTGCTCGAGCTGCTTGAAGTCGTGAATACCAACCTCAACGCCGTCCTCGATCGTAGCACGTCTGTCCTCTGGGACCTCGTCGGCATACTGGATACCAGCAATTGTGGACTGCTTGAATTCCATTACATTGCAGGTCAGAGTACCCGTCTTATCTGAAAAGATGTATTCAATCTGACCCAGTTCCTCGACCAATGACGAAGTTCGACATTTCGCAGGTGTATCCGTTGGTTCGTAGTAAATGTCCAAGTCGGAATCGATCAGACTGCCAGTATAGTACTTGACGATCTCGATTGTCACGAAAAGTGAGATGGGTACCAGGTTGGAGTATAACACCCAATATGTCAGAAGGTCTCGGAAGAACTGCTTGGCGCCGTTGAAAGTCTCAAGCCTAAGGTACTCGAGGCTATCTCTTTGCGTGGATTGGATAATGACGTCGCCTATTGAGCTGATAATACTTAGGATTATGAGAATGACGACAAGCATGAGAATCTGCTTGTTGACCATCCTCTCCACTGCAGTAGTCTTGATAGGTGTAGCGGTCGCATTCCTCATCAGCTTGGTTTCGTGTCCAGTGAAGACAACAACGCCATGTATCCAAGGGGTGTTTCGTAATGTAGCTCCACGTAACAACAGCTGATCGGGTTGAAGTGGTAGTTCCTTCTCTCCGCCACCTGCTGCGATGGTCAAGGTTGCTTCATACGTGTATAGACTACTGTTCGGCTGTTCCGATCGGATGCGGCCTCCCAGTCGCGCTAGCTCAGCAGGGCTGACATAGTCAGCTGTCTCCGGAATAGCTTGCTTGATCTTGAGGTTTGTCTCTCCGTCCAAGTTGGCCGTTTCAATGTAGCACAGACCTTCCGGCTCGGAAGAAGCGAGTAGGACCAGATCAGTTGGGAAAGGTGATTCAGATTCGACGCGTACGATGTCGCCTACTGCCACGTTGACCCATTTTGTATCCACAAAGGAAGACCCTTTGAGAACTTGCGCCTTTGAGTTGTTGAGGTCGGAATCGGACTGTTTTCGCCGGTAGTCCTCAATGTATTCCTTGACCGCCGAGACCAGTAGGACTATGCCGAGCGGAACAATTGTAGTGAATCGCGACGTGGGTGAGATACCGGGGATCTGTTGTAGGATGGCAGTGAATAAGAAGAAGAGGTTGGCGTATTTGGAGAACTGCTCGTAGAGGAATTTGGGGAGGAAGGTGACGACGTTGTATTTCGAGGTGGAGATGTGGTTGTCGACGTATTTGTTCGCGGCGTTCGCAGGCGGGTTGTTCAGGTGGATGATTCGGGGCCCCAGTGTGGATGGGTCTGGCGCACCCCGACCGAAGCCGAACTTGAACGTCCCCAGCCCCTTCTTTGTCTTTGACGACTGGCCATCGTCGCGTGCGCTCGCGGTCGCGCTGGGCTGCCGTTGGTGTGCTGCATTCTCAGTCAATGGAAGGTCCATCTCAGAGTACTCGTTCCCCTGCCCGAACATATTCTTGACTCTCCCCGTTAGGCCACCTCCGAGACTCAGGATACTATTCCTGTTGTGCGCCTTCTTGGATGCCCCGCGCTGTATACCTGGTGAAGCCTGATCATACGCCCCTCCTGCAGCATAGTAGCCCTGTGTTGAGGCATCGTCGTCGTGTGGTATATCTGCGTCCGAGTACCGTTGGTAGTTGTTCAGGTCCGACGTTTGCGAGTAGGCTCTGTTATTGTTTGCTCCCCCCAGATAGGGCGAGGTACCCGTTGGTGCGCCAGGCCCGCCCGGCAGGCCTGCCGTCGCCCTCCCACCCCCAACAAAGTCATCGTAGGACACCGAGGGCCGGCCCTGGGGCGCCGCGTCGGAGCTGTCTATGTCGTACCGGTGGAGGAGGTCCTGGTCGTTTGCGGGTGGTGGTGCGCCCGAGTAGTATGTGGGTTGGTGGTCGTCAAAGTCGATCAGGTTCTCGCTGTGAGACGGTCCCCCCGGCGGCCGGCTGGCCATAGCGGCCGAATGTTGTGCTGGGCGTCTGTCTCCGAAGAGCGCGGCTTCTCTACCACTTCATGTACGGGTCGCCAGTGTGTCGTCTGCGCTGCAGTGTGTTGGCGCGTCGCGGAGGTATACGGAGTACGGAGGTCTTGCGGAGCTTCCTCGTAAGCCGCCCTGGTAATAGTAGTCACACAGCTTGGCCGGCGTTTCGGAGTTGAGTTTGTACGGGTTGCGCGCAATGTGTCGTGATCGCATGTATATCGTGGAAAAGCGAACGTCAACCTTTCACCGGCGCTGGCAATGGTCGCGGATTTGTTTGCAAGGTTTCGCTGCTTGCCCGTCGTCGAAAGATGGAGGCACGGACCCAAGTGCTGAGGCAGTGCCTACCCCGATCCTGGACAACCTGCTGCAACCGCGCCCCTGGGGTCTCGATATATCGACGAATGATATCGGATCTCCTTGGCCGTATGTCTCAAATTGCACCACGCTGCACGCACGCGCGAATGCTGCAAACTACCCTACTTGCAGCGACATTACGCGGCGCCACGTTGTGGGGAGAGATTCGGTGGAGACCCTGACGTTGCGCCAAGTCTGCATGCTGATACTCTCAACAACGCTCTTCATTTCTTTTGCTAGGGCCTTGTTCTAGAATACACGAGTCCATCCATCAAGATGTTCGCCATGCAATGCGCAACACTGTTAACCTCCTGTTAGTACCAAAATACCATTCGGCTTGCCGGACTGCGCCAAGTACCGACGGCTTGTAAGGCGGGCACACTACAATTTCTCTCAGCCCGGTTCGTGCTGCGGCATGTTGAACTCATCGAAGATGATCAGATCTAACCGACAGAACGAATCTAGAATTTTGCTCATATATCAAAGTGCCGAGCTCATCAAACTGTGCATCTGCCACACAGTCGAGAATGTGCATTTTGCAAGTGCATCGACATGCTTCTTCTGAAGAGTTGACGTTAGTTTTGACGGTTAGGACTATACGGATCGTTGGTAGAGTGAGGCTGTGGCTCGTTCTCGTTCACTCGTATGTACTCATGGCGCAGCCGATGCGCCCAAAATAGCACCATGTATTCGTGGCCTGTAAATCGTTGCATATCCGCCCCAAGGCAGTGTAATTTCTTGATCATGGTACCCGCGTACAGTGACCGCGGTTTGAAGACTACTTGGTAAGTAGTTTCCGTCGAGTTATCTCACTGTCACAACAGACCGTAAGTTCGGAAAGTAAACGTCTTCAATGTAAAGTAATCAATACAGCCATGGCCAATAGCCAGGAGGTTAGGGTGATGATTTACCGAGCATGCAGATGGTTGGTGTTCCACTAATGAAATTTTCCAAGCGTCCCGCGGACATCCTCCCCGCCCCGCCCACTATACTTCCAGTCATGGCAAACTTCATCATAGAAAGCTGTACAACCATGCTCTCGAGCTAGAGATGGCGCTGCTTGGTATATAAAGGTTACTAGAAAACAGCCTTCCATCGAACAATATTACTAGCCCGGCTAGCTCAATCGGTAGAGCGTGAGACTCTTAGTCTTTCACGGTCTAACAGACACGATTACTCAGTACATCTCAAGGTTGTGGGTTCGACCCCCACGTCGGGCTTGTACGTTCTAGCTTTTTTGTTCCGATTCATTTGGTCGCTTCAGCCCTTTTTTTGGTGTTGAGGATGTTGCTGAATGGCATTTCCACCACGTCAGCCTTTTTACCCCACCACCACACCCTACAAAGCTGTATCTGCACACTAGAACTGTAGCGACTCTGCTCTAAGATATCATTGTATTTTCAACATTTTTTATTTAGTATGTCATTGTCCGCTCGCTCCAACACGACGTAGGCCGCAATGCTCACGTATTCTACACGCCATGGGATACGACTCGATTGTTCGAAACATAAACAGCAGATGCTAGTCTTGACATCTGCGTACATTCTTGCTTGTTCATTGATATTCACAACATAGGTTCTTGAGACTAAGAGTCTTGCAGTGTTCCAATTCTCTTAGGCGTCACCGATAACCACTACAGTGAATTGTCTACTCAAGCCGACGCCTGAGCGCGACCGAGTCTGTTCTTCTGTCACACGACAAGCGTTATGAACTTGCGATAGACTTAGTCTGAAATCCACACTGCCTTCTACATTCGGTTGTTCTCCCACCTAGGCGCCTACCACTTACCACAGCAATTATTCTCAACCAAGTAAACTGTCATGTCGTCGGCTAACAACATATGTCTTCATGGACGCGAAGCAAACACTATTCACGGCGTTCTTCATCACCAACTCCTTGCTCGTCATTGTCTCCTCGACGATGCCCATCACGCCATCGGACTAGACTACACCACTGCGCCTAATCTAGGTTTATTCTCTCGGCTTCCGGTCGAGTTGCAACAGCAAATTATCTTGCACATGGATGTTGCTACTGTATTAACGTGGAGAAGGGTCAACAGAATGGCAATGGACTTGGTATCTCAAATGTTTGAGTGGAAAGAAGTGAGTAAGAGATACTTAGGGTATCAGCTTTCGGTCTAACGCTGTAATCCTAGATCATCGCACTCGCTCCAAACACCCTGAGAATGGCCATTGGAATCCGCTCACAGGCCACGTTCGGTCTCGCTGACCTTCATACCGCCCTCCACCGCCGGATCTGTGATACCCAGGGCTGTGACACCGATACCGCACAGTATATCAATATGAAGACTTTCACACGTCTCTGCCATAACTGCTTCGCGGAGCACGCATGGTATGCAAAACACGTTGTTTCACTCGCGTTGATCTATAGCCGCTACGCGGAAGAGAACAGTAAACCTAGGGAGGAAATTGCTGGGTTGCTTAAAGTACCTGTTACTGAGCAGATGGTCTTCGTTTATATGGGCCCGCTGTAGAAGTGAATACGATGTTGCAGTGAAGGACTGTCAAGGTATCGATGGCGGAGATGCGGGCAAAAGCTGAGCTGGTGGGTTGGCGTGGAACGAAGACGCGTTACTAGGGAACAACTAAAGCTGGGTCGCCCTTTGCTGTATGCACGCTATCAACTGTCAACAAAGAATTGGTATTGAAGATGATGTATACTTCAACCTAGAGTATGTTCTGCAGAACGTCCAACGCAAAAAGATTTTGTCGTCTCCTAGTCCTGAGGTAGCGACTCGCACATTGCACGCCGAGGTGACGTAGACTTCTGCGTCACCACAACTTTAGCAAAAAGATATCTTCCCAAGCAAGTATACGAACAGTCTCCACGTCGGCGCAAAAGAGAAGCAATAAAGATGATGATGAATTGGACATGGCGGAACTCGAACCCGCGTCTCCCTGCACATTCCCTTACCTGAAGCAAGTTCAACGGCTTTACGGGTGCCTTGCCATACTTTGTTCTGTTGAGTCTAGACCACATGCCCTTGAAATGTTTTTGATGACTAATCTTAGGGTTGAATGGGATATGATGATAGTGAAAGAAGATGAGATTGAGTAGAGTGGTGGCGGGTCGGCTTCACCTGGACAGTACGTAGCGCTCGTCAGTACTGATGATGTCACTGCTTGCTTCTACTGCTTTCTCGACACGAGTATCTAGGTATGCTTTCAGATTAAGCAAAGTATCGGACGTCTCCTGGGGTAAGAAAGCGAATTGTGGGATGGTATTGCTTGTGCTACAGTACGGACTTGGTGAACGTGAAAGTCCTAGTCCTCTTCACCACACCAAGTCTCTTCGCTGTGCTCTTTTCCATTTTGATGAGCTTGTAGGAGCCTCTCCGACTGGGACCGTCGCATGTTTGTTGAGATATGTGGAAGGCTCCTACATCGCGAAGGTTCATGTCTAGAATGTTTTTTTGTCTTGTTGGTTAAGGCGGAATGGCTGCCGTTTGTAGGCGCGCATTGAAACTCGGATGGCGAAGTCGCGTTTGATCTGGGTGCGGAACGGGGGTGTTGAAGATGATGTATGCTGGATCTGTCGCTCTTGTAAGTTGGTGCCTTCATAGCAGGTAGGAAGAAACTTGCCTGTAAATCAATGTCTCTGGATCTCCCTTTATGACAGCAAGCTCAGGACAGTCCCCTTCAATGTCCCAAATTTCTTCTCCAACTCCTCGTTCTCCCTTTCCACAGCCTCAATCTCGCCTTCCAAGTTACAGTTCCTCTGCTTTAAATCCTTGTCCCCAGTAGTCTCCTTCTTTAACATCTCGTGACTTCTCTCTAGTAACTCATACTTTCTTTCAGCCTCACTCATTCTCTCCTTTGAATCCTTCTTCGCCCACTGTAACTGCCATTGCAACTCCCGATTCTTCCCCTCCAAATCCTTGCACTTCGCTTTCAACTCTTCACACTCTTTTTCTACCAGTTCGGTATTCTCGTCCGCGTTTGTCGACATGCTCGCGCGGCTCAACTCGTCGCTCGAGTCCGACTTGCGCTTCTTTCGTGATAGTTGAGGGCAATCCTCGCTCATGTGTCTTTGATGACCATGCTCCCCACAGCTGTAACAAATGTGAGATTCTATCTTACAACTAGGGTCGTAACAAGGAGGGGCCATGTCGAGTGTCTGCGTAGGTCGTTGTCGTTGAGGTATGAGCAGTGAAGTTGTAGGTCGATCGAGAGCAGCTGATGAAAGTAGTGAGAAAGTATGAGGGAGCTGATCGGAGCGAGAATTATTTGGCAATTTTGAGAACCATTAGCGAAGAACGTACCTTGAAACCACCAACAGACCCCACCACAACAACCAATCCAGTGTCGCGCATATAGGAAGGGTCACTTCAATTACGTCTGTATTTGAGAAATCTGTAGGGGCTTTCTTCCATCGTGTTCCAAGTCATTCTTATTGCTGTGATAATGCGCGATGATGAGACGACTCAGCCTTGACGAAGACCAGGCCTAGATAGCTCTAGATCCAAGACATCGGTGTAAAGTCATCCCATTCGAGAGAAAGAATGAACACCCTAAAGCCTACATTGACTTTAGGTTATCTGTTTTGCATGTCTTCATCTTATTGTAGGCTGCAGTCCTGTTCATTTTCTTCCCTGTGTGAGGTACAGTCAAGCGCATTGTGGCTGAGAATTACTGGTATTTAAGATGCTAGGAAAGCTTACATGAACAGTTTCTCCAAGACTAGTAATACAAAGGAAATGTACCTAATGCGTTGCGATATTACCGTCGCGCATTTTCTCGACGAATGCTTGAGCCAACTTATTCGAGGAACCGTCCAAAGAATCCAATACAGTTTTCCACTGACCTTATACTCTTCGGGTAGTATTCATCGAAGCCGTGGGTAGCTGCAAGTTCACAATCGCCATCTACGAGTTGAACCTGAGCTGATCCTAAGTTGACCTCGTTCCCAAAAATGTCATGTATGTCGATGATGATGCGACTCAACTGTACATCTGCGGCATTGAGTGCCCTGAGAATGTTCCGATCCCATGCTTCTCTATACCCGTACTTATGCAGGGCTCCTTCAAGCAGCGTCGCAAGAGTGAGGGCTGCGTCATATCGCCATATAAGGCCACCATCGCTTTCCTTGACCTTGAAATAGTCGATTTCGCATACGAGCATGTTGATAGTGAGGTACAGGTGGTATGACTCTTGATCGAAAAGTTTCTCTACGTATTGCTCATAGTTTTGCAGTTGTGCTTTCGCAGCACTCGGGTCAACCCTACGTAGTTGGGTGTATCGTAGATCTCATCATTCTCGTCAGTACCGTAGAGCAACGCTCAAGATCTCTCGATAAGTAAATTACCTTTGTGCAGACACTGCAATTTCGGTGCGGCACAGGTATCCGCGGTAGTGCTCTGTGTGAAGGCTCGCCAGCGTTCATATTTGTTGTTTGCTTCTTCCAAGTCTTCGCGCAGCAGGTCGATCTCTTGCCGCGCGCGCCGCAGCTGTTCCTGCGTGTCTTGTAGTGTTTGACGCGTCTTACGCAATTCTTCTTGCGCTGCGATGCCACTGACGTCATCTTCGTTTTTCGGGCATTCTTTGCGAAGATGTCCAAACCCGCTGCAGCCGTAGCACTGTATGTTGACCTTGTCAGGGCAGTCATCCATGATGTGACCTTTCTTTCGACAATGGAAGTAAGTTGCCAACGGACAATCCTTGACCCAATGTCCCTGGGCGTTACATTTGAGGCATCGGCCGCTTCCAGGAACAACTTCGCCGGCGTAGTCGTTCAAGCCTGGGCTTGAAGAACGTGAGCGTGGAGGCGAGCTCATGATGCTGTCGCGTGCTGCATGGGAGTGTTCGCGAGCCCTAACAACCTCCGAAGAAAGAGTGCTTGCAAAATAAGAACTGGGTACCATATGCGCCATGCTTGCTCATGGATAGATGTCTTTGTAGGAATTCGCGTTGTGTTCGAAAGGTACGCCTGAGGGTCGACGACGACATACCCACCACATCGCGGGCGCGACGAGTCGCGTTTCAGAAGACCTCGTGCTTGTCACGTTCGTGCCGTGCTTGTCACGTCCCGCCGACTAGGTTTGAGATAGTTTAGCTGACATGGAATGAACACGCATGGAAGTATAAATGCATCCGGCTTACACCGAAACCGAAGATCAGACGAATTCCCAAGGTCTTCGAAGCTTCAGCTGGTGCAGACACTGCCCAGGTGGTATAAAGCCGTTGTGACAGCATCTAACAGGCTCCAAGACGTGCATCGAACACGAAGAGATATCGTGTCATAGATTGCGCTTCGTTGCTCAAAAGCATACAAAGGTATCGAGATTGCAGAACATGAAGTGAAGGGCCGATGTGGACGTCGCGGTGGAAGATAGTTCGCGCTAAATTCTGGGGCTCACGGGAAAACCTACGGCTACCCCCAGGATATCTTATACCCACAAGATACTAGGAGTTAGGAAAGCGAAGAAATGGCATAGTAAAGAAATGTATGAGTGTGTTCAGACTGTTTGCTGCAGGCGACCATGGGTGGTTTCCACAAGTGAACTAGCGTATCACATGATCGCGCTAAGGCATCTCGCGCAGACGCTGGAACTCCGCTCCTCCCCGACGCTGAACCTACACTTCTGTTCGCAAAATGCTATCGTGCGAACACATGCCGCTACCGAGTCCAGCACACAAGCGTCGCAGCAGTTGTCTCTGGCATCTTCCCGTCGTTCTTGGATAGTCGTTTACCCCGCGGTCAGACGCGTCGCGAGGTGCGCGTGTCCAGCTTGCGCCGATGGCTTTCGACTTGCTGTTCTACCGGATCCTACGTTACTCTTCGGGTGCGCACTCATGATGCTTGCTTGGAGTTAACATGAGAGCAAATCCTGTAGAAGACGTCTTCTTGACATACCAGTAGCTGTGGTGCCTGTCAACTATCATCTCACTCAATCACCCGCACGCCAATCACGGCATCCAGAGTCATGTCATTCGACATCATCTCTCAACTGGGGTCAGAATCAGGCTTCTAGGATAACTCTTGGTCTTGTTGTCATTGACTAAAGGCCATAGATCATCTTACCTATCACAGGCCCGTTGGGCTAGCCTGGTTATTCAACAACGCACCGCCTACTCTATTACCTCTCTCTCTCTCTGTTTCGCCTTCAGAGATACTGCAACCCCGCGCGCGGACTCCTCGTTTCTGTGTTCATATTGCCTTTACCTTTCTGACATTTTGCGGCTCTCTTACCAGCCTTGTCAGCAAGATTAGCGTCACAATCCATGACTATATCTAGAAGCCGGAGCTCCTCCTCCTCCATCTTTCTTCCACTACAACCGCAGTACCTAAATCCTTCAGCATCAAAGCATCTCTTTCTTCGGTAGGCTTTGGCTTCTTTCCAAGCTTTCACAGTATCTTCAGCTCAGCTAACAATCAACCCCAGCATTTGAACTCTCCACGCTTCCAACACAGGCCATTGATTATGGTACACTTTCAAATCTTCAGCCGTGAAGAGTACCTTGCGTACGCCAAGTCCCAACCCGCTCTACAACCATATCGCTCAGCCACTGAGACTCCGCCTGATCATCCTTGGTTTCATATCCCGAGAGCGAAAATCGATGATGAAACCAAGGAGTTCTCTCGTGTGGCAGCCAAATGTCTGAAAGGACATCCACGTGACGACAAAGAGCTGAAGCACCTTTACGAGGCAGCGAAGGCGCTTTCCCAAGTCCCCAAGGGAATACCTATCCCAGTCGCATTCGTTGGACCCCAAGGTGCTGGAAAGAGCCTATTACTCTGTGCCTTGTTTGACTGCAATGGTCTTTCGTTGACTGGTGCAGAAGGCAAAGCCTGCACAAGCTCTGTTATCAGGTATCTACATTATCCAAAGAACCAGGACGGCAGCACTGCGTTCCTTGCCGAGATCAAGTTTCTGGATGCGAAAAAGCTGGAAGCCATGTTCGCTGAGCAGTGTCGGAACTATTATTACTACCACAATGACGACGACTCTGACGACGAAGAGGATCCCTCATTCAGAGAGGACTTCAAATCGAACGATAGCGACGGGCTTAAGGATACTGCAGAGGACATCCTTAGCGCTATCTTCGGTTCGAAAGAGAACTTCGAGGATCATTGGAGTGCCGATTCTTACAAGAGCGGGGAGTTTGTCCGGCTGTGCCGGCTCAAATTCGAAGAAGCACTTCAGAAGGAGAACACTAGCAGCCAGGGAATTGCTACCAAGATGGGAGTGACTCAGCATGAGCTCCTGAAGCGGATAAAGCCGTTCATCACTCAAGTGCCAGGCGAGCATTGTCTATGGCCTCTTGTGGACGATGTCACTGTCTACGCTTCCCATCAATTGCTTGAGCAGTCGCTGGAGTGTCTCGATCTGCCAGGTGAGTCATGCTATTGATCTATCTAGGTTTTCCCCGCTAACTTGACAATGATAGGCTGTGGCGACACGAACGCACAGCGTGCCCGACACATCGAAGAGCTCAGAGAGCGCGTCAAGTTTGAGATCATCATAGCCGACACTGCGCGCATCGAATCTGACCAGTTGTTCATCAAGCATGCACGTGCTGCAATCAACCAGCATGGCGCAGAGAACGTGCAACTAGTCGCTACGAAAATTGATGTGAGTTGAGATCATCGAGGTGATACGGCTCATATGCTAACAGCCTCAAGGATCTAGACGAAAACCAGCTTATGCAGTATACCGGCGAGCCTTACGATACATTGAAGCGGCTTATCAATGAGACGACAGAAGCTGAGGATGAAGCGAGCGAAGACGACGACATCGAGAGCATGATCAAACGTGAACAGCTCGCCAAGTACAAGAAATACCTAATGCAGACTTTGAAGCAGGTCAAGGTAGCAGAGCGTGCGGAGAACATTTCTGCTGGCGTCGCTTCGAAGCTTCAAGGCCGTACCTTGTCCGCAACCCCGAACCTTTGTCATACATCCGCCTACGAGTACATGCAATGGACAACAAAACCGAAAATCACCTTCAAGAATCAACCATCGCTATCCCCAGAGGAGACCGGAATTCCTGAATTGCGTAAGAAGCTCATGTTGCTTCCTGCAGATCAGAACCTACAACGCTATTACGACCACGCTCACGTTGCACTGCTAGCTTTCGTTGCCAAAGGTGAACGTTCAGTGAAGTTTAACGACCGAGACGGCGATTTTGGAAAGATCGCAGACCACGTCGAATCGCTGGGTCAGAAATTCCTCAATCGACTCCACAGTCAAACCAAAACGTCATTCCAAAAGATTTCGGATTTGAGCGTCTCCAAGTTCAGCTCAGACATCCCCTTGTTCAAGAACAGAACAGAGGCGAAAGTTGAGCAGGACTGGTGCAAGTTGACTTTCTTCGCCTTCAACCGGGTCCTCAAAGGGAAGGGCATTGTTCCAAAAGGTGCCACCCAAGCCAAAGGTCTTGCGCAAGGTAGGAATTGGAACCAAGAGCTGTCAGAGATAATGGCCCCAGGTTTCAGTAAATGGTACAACGCGCATGTTTCCTACATGGAACCGATGGAAGACTCCTTACGCATCGCTGTAGATCAGCTGCACAACAAGACCATGACGGTTATTGACGACTCCACTGCCAACATTGTCACAATTGAGAAAGCGAAAGCCAAGTGGGGACCCTACCGAGAGAAAATCAAGGCCAAGATGATGATTCTTGTAACCGATATCCAGAAGATCGAGAAGCGCGCACTTGGCTGGGCCATTATGCAGTATGGTCAGCACAACAACCTTGTCGGATCGATAACTGATGACTGGTATGACGATATATTTCACGCCGCTCCCGCCCTTAAACCCGCTGTTCCCGGCAAAGGCAACAAACCAAAGAAGCAATACGTGAAGCCTGGGAGATTCCAATATCAGAAGAACCGGATGGTCAGCCACTTCCTCAAGTCTAAGGATCATTTCGTTGATAGAGCTGCCAAGTACTTCCAAGCGCAGTTCGACCAAGACATGAAAGAGCTGCTCGATAAGCACTTTGCCGACATCACCATGCAGCTAACGGAATTCGCGGCACACCTCCGGACTAGAGCTCCACTCGACTATGTAATTACAGATGAAGGCAAAGCCATCAGAGCTGACTTCAAAGACATCATCCCAGACCTCGTGAAGAGGGCCAAGTCTATTCAGAGTATGATTCCGGAGCCCAAGAAAGGGAATAACGCACATCCACAGGCTACGTCTTCTCACCATCTCGCCGATGTCAAGTATGACGGTGCGGAGTTCCAAGCTATCTACGACAAGATGGTCAAGCAGAAGAAGAACGATCAAGCACAGGCTACCAAGCATAACATCAAGCGAGAGGACGGAAACCAGATGAAGAGGATCAAGCACGAGCAGGACTGATCTTCTCGGTGGATACCCCCAGGACCAACTTTGGATCATCTACTCGTCAACTACGGTACCCACGAATTCGGCAATGTGTCTACGCGCGCAAATGGGATGGTTGCGGATACATACCATCCTTTCTCTACTTCACTTTCCTTGTTAGACAAAAGTCGGAGCCACGCTGCATGATTGCATTCCACTTCGGAACCCCGCCGCGATCGCTGTGCAGGCGTATGCAAAACATCGGCCACGGAATGCGATTTTTGCTTTCCTTCTAGCGCTTACGGTGTTTTCTTCCAGCAACAGCAGCAGTTAGTTTAGCGATTTCTTTCCTTCTGTTCAGCAGGCGACTTTGAGCCCACTCTTTGGGTTCGGTCTATCCTGCGCAAAAGTTTCTCATCATCGAGCCATCTTTCTTACATACTCAGTCATAGCAACATGAATTACATTCAAGATGTCAGCGAACCTTTGCCTCCAGTTCATGATTTACGTGATCAACCCGGTCGTCCACTCGATATCTCTAGCTCGGTGCCTCTGACACGCTGCAATCACTCACGCTCTTCCAATGTGCACTGAGATATTCGTCTGTTAAGAGGAATTGAGAGGGATATAATAATAGTCGCTAACAAAAATGTGTATGTATCCAGCACGCGAAAGATGAAAGGAGAGTCAAAACCATACAGTACACCAACAGCAATCCACATCTCCTACTCCAAACTCAGAAAACACCAGTATCGTATATCCACCACCCATCTCCTACAGCCACCATGATCCCCCACGCAAACCCCTATGCTCCTTCTTCCGCAGGTATCATATAACACCCCTCTACGCGCCATCCCCCCACAGCCCAACAACCTGCATCGCAAACGCGCAACCCGCCAACCCCGTCTTAACCCACTCAACCACCTGCTTCCGCTCCACCGCCAAGCGCACCTGCTCGCCATTCACCTCATCGCCCTGCGCCTCCAACTCCATAACCTGCCTCTTCTCATTGCCGCCCTCGGTCAGACCAACCGCATAGTCCACACCGGGTCCAGACACAAACGCAAAGATGGATGTGTAAAGTAGGTATGGGTGCCGGAAGCGGGCGGGCGAGAGACAGTAGGCGGAGAAGAGGGTGAAGGTTGTCATGTGGCGGAGGTAGGAGGATAGGTTTGTGGATTTGGTGGTGAGGTAGATTAGGGATGTGCGGGCGTTTATGGCGGTGGGGAGGGCGAGGAGGGAGGGGAGGGCGATGGTGGAGACGGTTGCTGAGACGCCCTGAGGGGGGTGTTAGTTATCTGAACAGTGTCTTCTGGGGTTTGTGCTGGGGGAGTTGGTATACGGAGGGGAGGGTTGGAGCTCTGATAGCTTTCAAGCGGGGAGCCTGGAGAAGTGAAGTGGCGGGTGGTGACTTACCGTTGCGATTCCTAGGGTGATTGTTCCGACGAATTTACATATTGAGACTGTTTGAGCGGCCATTGTGATGGTACCGAGAGGGTTTGCGAGAACGGCTTGCTTTGACTATCGCGAGGTTTCTTTGTCGTGGAGTTATCTGTTGGCAATGCAGGTTGACGTGCATGCAGCGCTTGGAAGATTGCGGAGATGCTGCGGGCATCATCCGGAGCAGGCTGTCATCTTTCGGAGAAATCGAAATGGCCCAAGCTTCCCCTTCCCAGAATGCGGAGAAGAGCACATGTCAATCAGTAATCATAGGCCACACGCCCTATAGAAAGAAAGATGTTGATTCATTGTCAGGACGCTCCTTACCGTTCATACTCTGCACAGTCTCTCAAACCTATAAAATGCAGTCGATGCGCGCAATGTATCGCCCTGGGCGGATCGCAAGCATCAAGAGAGTAATCTCGCCAGTCGTACCTCGGCTTACAACACCAACGCGTATCCTGCACGCATCAGCCGGGGCTTGCGGCCGTAACTTTCACACGACGTGAGCAACCTCAGCTACTTATACTCCACTCCGTATTCATCTCCGCACTCGACGATAACTCCCAACGTCATCACCTGCTCACTCACCACCGCCAGTCCTGCACGCTTCCAGTCCGACGACCCCGATAGCACAGAACCCGCCTGGAAAACACCGCGCACCATGCCTATGGAGAAGTACCAGTTTATGAGCAATGTCTGGAGGGATGGCATCTTCGGTATGTCTCACGTAGACGTGGATAGGCAGAGCTGGCCTATAACCACAGCTCAAACAGCCCAACCTCTCCATCAAAGCTAACAACCACTCCAGACAACAAAGTTGTCTTCTGCACCGGCGGCGCCGGCACAATCTGCTCCGCCCAAGTCCGCGCCATGGTCGCCCTGGGCGCAAACGCCTGCATAATCGGGCGCAACGTGGAGAAAACCGAAAACATGGCCAAAGACATCGCAACCGCGCGCCCCGGCGCCCGCGTCCTCGGCATCGGCGCCATCGACGTGCGCAAACCCGAACTGCTGCAAGAAGCCGCCGACCGCTGCGCTCGCGAACTCGGGAGCCTGGATTTCGTCATCGCAGGCGCAGCCGGCAATTTCCTCGCGACCATCGACCAGATCAGTCCGAATGCGATGAAGAGCGTTATCGATATCGATGTGTTAGGGAGTTATAATACGGTCAAGGCGACGCTGCCGTATCTTAAGGAGTCGGCGGAGAGGTATCGGACGGATGGGACGACGCTGCCGGCTAATGGGACGGGTGGGCGTATCATCTTTGTGAGCGCTACACTGCATTACACTGGCACACCGATGCAATCCCACGTCTCGGTCGCGAAAGCAGGTGTAGACGCCATGGCCATGTCTGTCGCTATTGAGCAAGGCCCCCGTGGTATCACATCCAATATCATTGCTCCTGGACCCATTGCTGAGACTGAGGGTATGGCGAGGCTGTCCAAGTCGGATGCTAAGAGTAAGGTTGCTAAGGCCGTGCCGTCTGGTCGCTTTGGATCTGTCAAGGAGATTGCTGATGCGACTATCTACTTGTTCTCGGATGCGGGTAACTTTGTTAACGGTGAGACGCTTGTTGTGGATGGTGGCGCGTGGCATACCGCGGGCTTTGCGGGTGGGTTCGAGTATCCTGATTTCATGCTTAGTGGGGAGAGTGTTACGGGGGTTAAGGGCGGGAAGAAGAGTAAGTTGTAGAGAGGAGATGTAGAGACTGGCAGACGTGGAATTTGAAGAACGATTTTGCGGGCTACGAGGACGCTGAATTTATGAGTTGTACCTTCTGACGCTGCCGTGGAGGCATCCAACAGATCCCTTGCTTAAAGTCGTGTCCATCTAACGGCGATGTATCTATCAGAGCGTCTCTTGGTAACGTATACAGCCCTTTCAGAACGAGCGTCTTCGTCAAGTAAAGTAGTGAGACTGGCACATCTCACATCAAGTTGCAGTTCAAGCGTATGTGACCCGGCCATGTATTGCATTGCGTTCCCTTGATTATTCTCGTTCACGTATAACTGTTGAGGTCTACAATGACGAGATTCGCACCGTGAGTAACTTGGTAAAACGTCCCTGGACGCATCCTTTGCGCCTGTCATTCCTCGAAGTCATCTACACCAGTGTCATGTACATGGAAGCTTTCGGAGCAGCAACAGAAGCTTGAATGAGAGCCCCGCTCATCAGCAGCGTATCTGAAGATGAGGATGTACTTGGTCTCCGCGGGTTCGTAGACTGACGCAATAGAAGGGTATGTATGCGTCTGAGTATAATGTATGATGCAATATATGCATGATAGCAGATGATGTATACGTCTGTTCCGAGGAGTGCTAGGTATAATTCAGAGAGTACGTGGCACAATGTATACATCTATGCTGTATGTAAGACATCACCTACAAAGGCAAACCTCTCTGTCAGCGTTCGGTGCCAAACAGTTGCATTCCTACCCAGAGCTTCAGCCTTTTCAACATTTTCCTGAAAACAAACATGTATACCACGCCTGTTCACAGTCGTTGTGATGCTGGACCAGGCTGACACTGAGGTGTGCAGGCACGCTCGGGCAGCACTAAGTATCCCAGCTGTTGTATAGCGCGCGGCCCACTCCATACCTCGGAGCACTATAACACCGGGAATCGAAATCGAATCTCAACGACTTTTGGACCAGGTTCGATAGCTCAAAACGGAATGAACCTTGTGTCAAGGCTGTAGTGGCTGAGCAAAAGCAAAAAGTATCATCGAGAGAGATCATCAGGTATCGGTGCTGCAATCTCACCAAACGTTGAGAGACTTGTCCAAGGACCTACCTCCGCGTCCAGCTTGGTCGTAAAGGCGGACGGACGAATATAGCAGTCAATCTCTCAGTAAGCATCGCGCCCCAACATCCAAGCATCAGATCGTCGACTAGGTGTATTTTGAGTCTGAGATCATCGACCCTGAGCGGGAACTCATCTCGTCGTCAGCACATCAAAGAAAATCTCACACTTCCCCACGGATCAACATGCCAGCACATCGATCCTACCCAGTGATGCCAGCCGCACATCAAGGCATCCACGAATAAAACCCACTCGTTACCAACTTTGGTCCCGCGGAATGACGAAATGGGTTGCAGTACCAGGTTTGGAGCGAGTGAACATCTTCATCTGCGCCCCTTGACGAGCCGCACACGCCAGGCCTGCGCTCCAGTTTTAATACAAAATGCGCAGCAACGGCTTACCCTGCTCCCCTGTCGATCGCACTATCGATACCCAGGGGTGCTCCTTCTGGACTGGGCTGGTGGTGGCTGGCCATGCATGCGTCATAGCCCTTTTTCAGGAGACAGACGCGAGCGCGCGGTGCCCGGTTAGCGAAATTGAGCGTTTAGGTTTGGCGTGTTTTGGGACTGGCGTGGGCTAAGACGCGTGGTCAAGCGGTGGCTTGCGGGTGCTTGGCCGGCATCTTCGCTGCGGTGGGTAGGGCCGTCGTTGTGTTTGGCTAAAGGTCGGCGCGCGTGTTTGTGTGGTTACTGTGGTGTTGGGCAATTCTCGGAGGGTTTAGGCTGAAGTGGAGGGTTCGTAAAAGAGATGAGGAGAGATAGGGTGAGTGAGCTTCCGAGGGGGAAGCGACTTCATGTTGATTGAAGATGCAGGTGTGCAGACTGGTTGTGGGGTCGTAGAGGTGCCGTTGACTGACACGTTTCGATTCGCGGGCGCGTCGCCGTGCTCTTCGCGCGCCGCTTGAGTGGTGAGGGAGCGACGAGGCTTAACGCCGTTGCTAGACGACGGCGTGAGGGCGCCGGCGCTTTTTGTCATGCGCGCCCAAGCGCCTTGCGCATTTCATGGGATGGCAAGCCTCAACTTGGTTTTGGAAGGTCGCACAGGTAGAGGCATGAATTCTGCAGGTTGTACTCAGGGTGCGGGTGGGAGATACACGGAGGGGATGACCTTTCTTGTACCCTGAACTATAGCAGAGCGGCCAGTAAGCAGGGCTGCAGGTACAACAGGTACATAGCGCGGAGACCTGCTTATGTTGTTTACTGCAGGCTGCAGGTAGCGATGATGTCGCTGCAGGTTGGGTTGGGTGTAAGCGACAGGGAGGCGTCCGATACGACGCCACCGAGGTGTTTAGTATGCCCCGTGCCAGAGGATCAGCATGCATCAAAAGACAAAACATGCAGCAAGTCCCGCGCTGTGCACCCAACCATTACATTCTCTCCCCTTTCACTTCGTACACTCGTTATCGAAAGTGCGCTTATACATTCGTTTGTGTGGTGTTTGGTACAGATCAGAAGTAGTTGGACTGCCCAGGACGGTCGCTTTATCGATTATCGCGAGACATATCAGTTCCGGGAAAGGGTCCGCGTTAGTAACACTGGACACGGGAGCACCAAGACGGCTTTGCGAATCACCGACGGCTTGTGTGTCGTGTCCGCTGCGTTATCGCGATCGAAAGAGTCGTGATCTGCGAGGTGTCCGAGGTAGAGCACGTCATGCCCACGAGATAGGCCGAGTGCTTCACGTTTGACCACACGACTCCATCGTCGAGTTTCAGCACCCACAGCCATCCCACGACGCCGGCGGAGCACCCAGGGCGCCAACCAAAAACCCAGAGTTGGCAGTGCAGGGAGTACCGCGGTTCGAGTCAGACCTAGTGCCAGTGCGGAAGAGGCGGAAGAGGCTACTCTTGAACTAACGGCCAAAGCGGGAGAGATCAGTTAGCCAGAAAGTGCTCCATTCACCAGCACAGACCTCACTTAGCGCTGGTAAGTCCTGCAGCTCCACCAGCTCCCATCCTCAACAGCCGCATCGCCATCAACCTCTTCCCTCTCCACACCAGCTGTGCTACCGGCGACACCCGTCCGACAATACATCACGGGCAGCGATGCTGACGATAGTGTGAAGCATACCAGCAACACCTCGCGCCCACTCCCAGTAGCCGATCCCACCGAGCCGGCGCTTTTCTGCCAGCGACAGGCCCGTACCACCTCACACCACTTCCACCCATCGACCCCACTTGGAATCCTCTCGAGGCCCTCCCAACCTCCATCACCAGCTTCATCGCCCGTTCACGACGTCGGAGGCGTTCAATCGCTGTTCCAAGTCCCCATCGCCCCAAGCGCCCATTCACTACCGAGGGACAAACAGCATTGTCAAGACCTTCGCACAAAGACCGCGCCTATACAAGCGACCTCGATCTCCCCACCCACAACCTCACACATCCATCACCATGGAGCATAGATTCGCCTCGACGCTGCTGGGCTTCCTCGCCTTTTTCGTTCTGCTATCGTCCATCCAGCGCGCAAATGCACAGGGCTTTACGCAATCATATTGCTCCAGTCTAAACACGGGTAGCGATGATGATGTCTGTAAGTGACATGTCAATCCTATCTCCACGATCCACAACTAACGTCTTCAGACACATGGCCATACCAGTCCAACGGCAACTGCACCAACCACTGCAAGGAGGAAGGTACCTATGCCTTTGCCGTTCTAAAATACACCGACTGCTGGTGCTCCAACTACGCTCCCGGGGAGACGGCCGATATCAGCGACTGCCAGAAGGACTGCCCTGGCTTCCCGGCCGAAAAGTGCGGCGACAAGGACAACAACCTGTTCATGTATATCCAAATGGACGGCAAGGTATCCGGCACCATCGGAGGCTCGCAACCCACGTCCTCCGCCGAGCCTTCGAAGACCAAAGACAAACCTACAGAAGCCCCGACTGTTAGTATTCCCCCTCCTCTCTCGCGCGCGTCTTTCTTGTCTTTCATCTCTCTTGGCTTTCTTGATTTCTATGCGTACTCTATCGTGCGACCGGTGTTTGACTTCGTGGTAGTCTGCTCCGGCTCCGCCACCAGTCACTGTGACGCCTGACCCGGAGACTGTCATCTCTCTGGTCACTACGGCACCGTCTTCTACTTCTTCTTCTACTGTATTTGCTCTCAATCCTGTCTGTAGCACATAGCTAACGCATCAAGCAGACCGAAAAGCCATCTGCGACTCAATCCGAAGCCGACGATGAACCGACCTCAGCCATGGCACCTGTCACAACGCCAACCGTCTTGACCGAAAGTGGTCGTGTCGTTACCAGAACAGTCGTCTTCACTCCGACCGCGGCTGCCTCCGAGGAAACCAGTCATGACAGCGGCCCCAACGTCGGAGCCATCGCCGGTGGTGTTGCTGGCGGTGTCATCGCTCTGCTAGCCATCGTAGGTGGTGTACTGTTCGTCCTCTGGCGGAGGAAGAGGCAGCAAGACGAGCAAAACGGCGGACATGACGGTGGTTCCGCTGGGATCTCGCGCAATGTGAGCACCATGAGCAGAGCCGGCCTGCTAGGAGGACGTAGCGAAAAGTCACCGACCCAGCTTGTTACAAACTTCGGTTCGCAACGAAGCCGCCACGACGAGGAATCGATCACGCCCGTTACACCGTCGAGCCGCCGATTAAGTCAACCCATCCTAGTCGACTCGCGACTCAACCCAACCGCTGTTTTGACCTTCCATGGCGCGAACGCCAGCCGGGAAAGTCTTGGAAGTATCGACGACAGCCGAGACTACGGACGACAATTGAACGTGCGAAACCCGGATCCGAACGTCAACTAGGGGAAGAGCTTGAACCACCATCTGCGGACTCGATAATGGGTGCGACTACATCACGACCCGGAAAAACTCCGTACATTCACAGAGCACACCTACCATCAGAAAAGTTGGATGTCACCACCGCGCTACGACTGACGAACCTACAACATCATATCCAAAATAACCAGGCGTAATCCATAGCACCGACGCACGGCCGTCTAGTTTGTTTCATTACTGTCTTTGGGGGCTCCACGCCACACATCTACTCGAGACACTCCTGTCCGGTTCGATCACATCATTAATGGGCGCCAGCATCTGTGTACACTATTTCTCCTTCTTCGCTGGATCTCTGTTATGCGGCAATGTATATACTTATTTAGGGGGCGTGGGAGAAGAACAACATCAGAAAGGCCTCACGGCACTCGGCAGAAAAGGGACACACCTTGCCACACCTAATGGGTCACACCGTCATGGTGTATGGGGATGGCGGAGTCGCAACAGGGATTTGCTGGTAGATTAGTTTTGTTGGAAGAGATGGGACTGCTACGCGTACGTGAATGCGAGTAGCTGCATCACCACTCGATACTTGAATTTAGAAATTACTTGTCAATTTGTGTTTTAGGATTTTCGTTCCTGCTGTTCATTTGTCAACGGCGATCCGAATCATCAACCCTGGCCTTATTGCGTCCCGCCAAGGCGCTAATAACGGAGACACCCAGCACGACCTGTCGCATCTTACACGTTCAACTCAAAGTCAATCTCATCAACCCATTACTTCTCACCATTGCCCTCTCAAACCTCAGGATGGATAAACTTCCAACAGAAGTCCTCGCCGAGATCGTCGAGTTGCTCCGCGATGACCGCAAGGATCTTTGGAGCATCAGTTACACGAACAAAAAGCTGCATGCGATTGCCAACGATATCATATACTCCCGTTATAAGCTTTACTATCAGGAAACGTCGCCGTTCATCCGAGCGCTTGCATCGAATCCCAATCTCCAGCGGTGCGTTCAACACATCAAGTGGAACAGTCCCATCCATGATGAAGGTGCCTTCGAGTTCCCCCGTTGGATCACGGAAGCCGAGTTCGATCAAATCAAGGAGAAAGTGGGATTTCCCTTCCCTGCAACGTGGCCACGACATGCTACCTTCCTCACTGGGAAACTGGTGGAGGTGAATAACTGGATGCGTCTTCGTACAGAAAGCGACCTGTATCTCAGTACGTTCATGTAGTTTACGCCGAACGTCAAGGAGCTTTGCATCTCCACGAAGCAGTGGGAATATGAAGGCATGTGGTTCAAGCAATCGCTGATCGGTAAAATTGGCACAAACCTACAAAAGGTGATACTCGATGGCGGAGCGACCGTTGTAAACCTCCTTCCGCTTTTTCTGCTGCCGAAGATGAAAACGCTGCTCATTGACTGTCTACTGCAATCCCCCCTACACGAGGACGCCGAGTTGGAAGCCATCAACCTCGTTTGGGCACGACTAGAAAAAGAAGGATCGAATCTGGAGCATTTGGAAATCTCTCACACTGCCACCGACATGCTCGATCTCGCCCGCTTGCTGAAAAGCCTCAAAAACCTCAGAGTAATCGACTACAAGCCCGGCTGCGGCGGGGGTTCGGTCAAGAAGAACAACAGAGACGTACAAACGCTCTTCGAAGCCATCGGAAACCACTGTGCGTCGCTCAATAACATGGCCATCGACGACGACCGTCTAGTGATGAACCCAGGCGCGCTTGAACAACTGCGCGGCTTGGAGAACGTGGAGACATTCCAGATGCACACGCCCGTCTTCTACGAAAACTCCATTGCCGTTCTGTTACCAAGGAATCCCTCGCCGAGTCGCTACAACGAAACCTCGGGAACCTGCCCACGCATCTCAAAAACCTGCGCATCTCAACCAAGACGGGTTATCACGACGTGACGGAAACCTGCTTCGATGTCTTGCTCACCCTGGGCTCTGCTATAAAAACTCTCCTCCCTAATCTCGGAACCATTACGTTCTTTGGCTGGCACCCGCAACTAGGCACTTTCCCGTGCCAGACCCGCATCGCTGCCCTCCAGTCTGCGTTTGCGCAGGTAGGGGTAAAGATTGTGTCGGAACATGATACCATGGGCGACTCTGAACGTTGGTACACTAAAACGCGCGTTGGTGCTTCGAGCAAGATTGAAGAAGACTATGTCTGGGTGCATCTTCTGGAGGACTTTGAGGGTGAAAGGGAGAACCCGTGGGTGGCACGGTTTGGGAGCTCGTATAGGGGGGATGAGTTGAATGGCGATGTATGGGATAGTGATGAGGAAGAGGAAGGGGGAGATGATGATGAGGAAGAGGTAGATGGTGATGAGGATGGGGATGATGACAATGGGGACGGGGAAGACAGCAATGGGGACGAGTGGGAAGATGAAGAGGATGACGACGAGACTCCTAATCCCAGTGCGGGTGGCCGGCCACTGAATATGCAAGATATCATGGAGGAAATGGGCATTCTTGCGGCTCAGGGACGAATGCCGGGTATGCCTGGTATGCAGCCAACAGACGACGATAATGAGGGGGATGGAGATGATGGAGAAGAAGGCTCGAACACTGAATTTGGCCCCGGCCGCCCGCTTACCATGCAGGATATCGAGAATGAGATGAGGATCATGATGGGTCAGGGACTGATCTTGAATTTGCCTGGTATGCCTGGTTATAGACCGGAGGGCGGGGATGAGGAACATGAGGAAGAAGATAATGATGAAGATGGAGAAGAAGGGTCGAACGATAGCGATGCCGAGCAAAATGAAGACGACTCGCACAACAACAACGACGACAACGACGATCCGCCACCAGCCCTGAAACCCCTACCCAACGCTAGCCACCTAACCCTACAAGAAATCGAGGAAAATATGAGAACAATGATGGCTCAGGAGCGCATGTTCAAGTTACCTGGTATGCCTCATTTCAAACCGGAAGATCAGTATGACAGTGAGGAGGAGGAAGATGAGTATGACGAGGAAAACGAGGCGGAAGAGTCTGATAACGATGACGACAATGATGACGATGCGCCGCCAGCCTCGCATCCTCAACCTAGCGGAGGTCGCCCGTTGACGAGGCAGGATATCGAGGATGAGATTAGCATCTTGCGGGGAGGGGGCCGCCAAGAGGGATGTGAGTTAATGTGATGGCGATGATGGATTGAGGGATCGGTGGATTGGAAGGTTGAGTAAGGGATGTGGGGTTCTGGGGAGAGAAAGGATGTATCGCTTTCTTTGTATATGGGAGTAGGATATTAGGTAGCATGCGAGGACGTATGTATTCAGCAACGCGGAGTTGGTTGAGATTAATAAGTGTAGTTGAATGCATGCTTGTTGCGCCCCTCACTACTGCGAGGATAGCTTTGTTTTTGCTTTTTCAATACAGACTGCTGATTCTCTTTCTGCGTACATGCTGCTCAGCATGCATCACAAGAATACTACCGAAGTAGCCTATTCCACGATTTTACGGTGCCACTATTTTCAACATATCCATGATATGTCCGCTGAGGCAGATGAAACAGTATAGAAACGATGTCGCGACAAAAGCGACAGCATCAGATTTGGTGCACTTGACTGCGTGGATACCCAAATCACGCAGATCCCTGTGAGGCTCAACTGCACACGCGCCACGCGTTCTTAGGCCCACGTACCCTGAATCTCGACCGCAACACCGACCCCGTCCACGTTCCCCAAACCTGGGACCAGACCTCACCTTCTATTCCACTGCAATCGCACAGTTTCTCGGTTGCCCATCATGAGCAAAATGTGGGAGGTGGATCCGGAGACGCGGAGTAAGGTACGTTGCGCCTTCCACAGCTGAAGGAGGGGGACGTTAGGGGTCAATTGCGGCGTGAAGGCAGCACAGGTGATGAGTCGAGCATGCGCATATGACAGAGGCTGATCGATTCCGTACGCAGTTACTTGAGATACAAAAGACGAACGACAACAACAAGTGCGTCGACTGCAATGCGCCGAGTCCGCAATGGGTATGCAACCGCCCTTCCTCCACCTGCGCACGCGATCACCGCCTACACCTACTAAGATGAACTGTCCTAGGCCTCGCCCAAGCTCGGTATTTTCATGTGCCTCTCCTGCTCGGG
This sequence comes from Alternaria arbusti, assembly GCF_024043155.1. Classification (NCBI taxonomy): domain Eukaryota; kingdom Fungi; phylum Ascomycota; class Dothideomycetes; order Pleosporales; family Pleosporaceae; genus Alternaria; species Alternaria arbusti. The sequence continues at coordinate 215,125 of NW_026249950.1, read as the reverse complement.
TGTGCACCGCGGTCTGGGTGTGCACATCTCCTTCATCCGCAGTATCACCATGGACGCCTTCAAGGGCTCGGAACTCGTGCGCATGGCTGCCGGCGGCAACAAGCCCTTCCAAGACTTCTTCAACACACATCCATCGAATACGAAAGACGGACGCACATTCGAGGCCTCATCCATATCAGAGCGATACGACTCGGAAGCGGGCGACGAGTGGAAGGAGAGACTCAGCTGTAAGGTCGAGGACAGGGAGTTCGACAAGGCAAATCTACCCAAGCGGTTACCCAAAAAGGACAATGTATCTACAGCCGGTATGGGCGCGCCCTTGAGCGGACGCGCCAGCGCAGCCGGAAGCCGAAGCCAGACACCCCTCGGAAAGACACGAAGCAACGACGCAGGTTTCCAGCGCTCGGGTTCCCCCGCCCTCGGCACCAACGCCATGTCTAGCCAGAAAGTGAAGAACGAAGCCTACTTCGCTAAGATGGGCCAGGAGAACGCCAACAGACCCGACGGCGTTGCGCCGAACCAGGGCGGAAAATACGGCGGCTTCGGCAGCGAGCCAGATGCGTGGAAGAAGGACGATGAGCCCGGTGCGCCTCCTGCGCTGGACGACTTCCAGAAAGACCCTGTTGCGGCGCTTACCAAGGGCTTTGGCTGGCTAGGCGCAAGCGTGAGTAAAGTAGGCAAAACGGGGTATGAAGGCTGGGTGAAGCCTGGTATGGCAAAGGTACATCTTCCATCCTCCCAAGAACCCTATAACCCACAACAACGACTAACACATCATGCTACAGCTCGCAGAAGCAGACCTCGCAACCCAAGCCCGCACCACAGCCGGCACCCTCGGCCAAACCCTCCAATCCGGCGTCGCAAACGCAAACACGCAATTCTCGCGCTTCGTCGAAGGAGGCGACTCTGCACATCCTTCTTCTTCTTCCTCTTCTCGGGCCCCGTTGTCGGGTCAGCGCGAACCTGAACGTAAAGACTTTTGGGAGAGCTTTGGTGCGGCGCCAGCGGGGCCGGCGAAGGATAAACAGGACTTTTGGGATGAGTTTGGGAGTGCGGGGGATGCTAGGGCGGCTGGGGGCATGGCTGGGAAGAAGCCGAGTGGGATTGGGACGAGTGCTATGAAGAAGGGGGGTGCTGGTGGGGGGATGGGTGGTGGAGGGGCGAAGAAGGATGATGAGTGGGGGGAGTGGTGAGAGAGGGTTTGAGGGAGGCGTGAGGCGTTTGGGCGTTGGATACGCGGGTGTGGGTTGGGTTGGTATGGTTGGTGGTTAGACAAAGAATGGGAAGTATTGCTATCGGTTTGTGAGGAGTGCTTCATCTTTGGGCTTTGCATGTGGCTTCACTTCGATCGATGGATTTCGACAAGGTCCCCGCTCCAGGTTCAGGTACGCTTTTACACTATACTCATCTTTCATCTGAGTTCACTAGACTTACTTCATGTAGGGTTCCTGTCGAGCGTACCTGGTTCGCTCCTTCCTTGTGATCGCTGTCGAAACCGCACTTTCCCAACAGCCACTCTCACCGTTTTCATGCCTTCCTCCGCCGCGATCTCATCTCATCGAGGCACCTCCAAAACAATCGATACCGCTCAATTGCTTATCCCTAGGGACCGAAGAAGACTTCTGGGATGGGATGACACCATGGACTTGTCGCTGCCGTATTTGACAGAGGTTCTTCCCTCATCAGTGCAGCATTCTGGCCTGTCTTGCTATAGCGTTTGGCGCGACTGCCTTCCTTGCTAACTTCCTGCCCAGTTCAACCGTCCGCAGACGCCTCAACTTCGTCATTCCGCCACGCAAAGCGCAGCAACCACACGAGATGGACCATCTTCTTTCCCCAACCCACGGAAGCTGCCTTCTTCAAGCATATCTCGGTGATGATGTCCGAGATCTGGCTTTAGCGCGTCTCCGGGACCCTTATAATCCCACTTCCTCTCCCGTCTCTCCGTTTCTTCTTCACCCAACCACTCAACGGCAACAGTACCATTGGACAGTTGCTTCTCTTGCACCACTTCTCTACTCAGTTGGTACGTGTCTCTATTATTTCTCGTCCTGACCCTTGGTCTGCACCATGCCAGCACTCGAACCCCTTCGACTTCCTCTTCCATCCGATGCTGCTCAGGGCATGTATACTGACACACCACAGGGTCACATCATACCTTTGAACTGCAACCTCAGTCGAAATCCTATCCTGCCTTTTGGTTGAGTAGCTCGCCTCGTCTTGCTCTTCATCAACAAGTGCTGACGCACATAGTCGATCCTTCTTACCGATCTGAGCCGTCATCGTCGAACTGAGCTGCGGTTGAATACCACTGCCGGTATGTCTTCTCACCTTCCTCTTTCCTCTTCTTTCCGACACAGTATGAACCTTCATTGACGCAAAGCAGAGCTCCCCGACCATGCCTCGCTCCACCCTCGTCGTCGCGAGTGCAGTCCTCGCACTCCTATCTCCCCTCGCCCAGGCCAAGATCAAGAGCGAAATACGCACGTACCTCTTCACCAGCGACGACTGCAATGGACCAACTATCGGCGGCAACGAGGACCTCAAGGTTAACAAGTGTCACGATATTGTCAGCGGCGCCAACAGCATGAGGCCTTCCACAAACAAGCACCAGGAGTGGCTCAACCAGATCAACCTCGGACAGCAAGAGTGCTGGGTCGCCACATACAAGCATCACGGCTGCTCAGGCTACCCATCAATTGCCGAAGAACTCCCCGGGGCCATCGATCAGTGCTTGTCACCAGACGAACAGTTTCTCTCCATAATGTTTGGATGTCGAGACATGAAGTCAGAGAACTTTACGACTACCGTCGTGGTGACACCACCCACCATCGTTACCGTAGCTCCGCAGCCGATCTCAACTTCCTACATTACGGTAATTGAACAACCGGCCTCAACCACCATTACGGTAATTGAGCAACCGGCCACAACCACCATTACGGTAATTGAGCAAGCGAAGAATACCGTTACTGTCTATCAGCAGCCAAACAATACCATTACCGTCTATCAGCAGCCGATCACAACTTCCACCGTGGTCACCGAGGTTGGGGTTGTTGGCTATCTCACGACATGGATGCACGCCGGCAGCTCCTTTACCAACTACGTCTCTACTATCTTGACGACTTCCACCAAGACTTTGTATTCTACGAAGAGGACCGTCCCCACCTCCATGGTGACTATCATGCCCACCTCCATAGAGACTATCACCCCGATGCATACCGGAACCGTGCTTCATAGCTCTCGGCCCCATACCGTAACCGCCTATGTCGAAGACAGCCACTACCCGCGCGAGCGTCGCTCCGACCCTCAGCCCGAGGCCCATGCTCTGGAGCCACGCCGCAGGAGCAAGTGGAAGGGCCCTCGGATTGGTGTATGGATGAAGCACCCTTGGTCCCAGGCGGTCATCTGCTACGAATGCTACGCCAAGGCTCATGACAATCTGTGGAAGTTCGAGTGCCGCTCTGGACCGAACAACCCCGTCTCATGCGAGGGCCCGGTACCTGATCCCAACGAAACCGTCACCGTCACACATACTCCAGATGTCACGGTAACCCAGGGTGCAGCGATCACCAGCATGTCAGTCGTTACAGTAACAGCTGGGCATGCGATTACAACGGTCATCGGCGGCAACCCAATTCAGCCAATGCAGACCATTACGCTCGGCCAGAAGGAAGCCGATCTAGAACGCCGCTCATTCCACAGGGCCGTCAGATTAACCCACCCGTGGTATCCTAACACAGAGATGTGCGCAGATGCTGAATGGGAGGAGCGGGGATCGAAGGGATCAGAAGTCCGAATCCAAAAACCCAAGGAAGACATGAAGAAGTGCACCCCGAAGCAGCAAGTGCAGTTTATCGACGCCACTCCAGAGACGAAGACTGTCGAACTCCCTTACTCTACTGTCTCTGTGATCTTCAGCACCTCCACGGTTTATCCTCCCGCTATCGTCACCGTCGCTCCTCCGTCCGTCGTCACGGTCATTGGCTCTCAACCCGTGGTTACTATCACCACCATCTCGGCTCCTGCCATGGTCACCGTCACTCATAAGTTCCCTCCTGCAGCCGTCACCACAACCATAATCGCCGCCCCCGAGCCACCTTGCACCACCGAACCCTACTCCATAAAAACCGTCTACGTCGACCCTGAGCCACCCTGCACCACCACCCCCGTACCTGTTTCCATCACAACCACAACCGTCTTCGTTGACCCCGAGCCACCTTGCGATACGGTCACCGTCGCCCCCGAGCCACCCTGCGACACGGTCACTGTCGTCGGAAGATCTGCGCCCACGCCCTACACCACCTTCTACTCAAAGCGCCAACAGCTGCGTGATCTCTGAGTTGTCTTTGACTTGTCGGAGTAAAGGAGGAGGACTGCGCTGGGTTGATGATGTTGTCAAAGCATGATTCTGTTTGTATTGTTTAGTGTCGTTTCGTTAGTTGAAGTATGATTGTTGGGCCCAAGGCCACGAAACTGCTCTTGCTCTCTTCTTATATGATATCCATACGCTGTTCATATTTCGCATCGTTTGATGTGATTCCATCTTCTTTTTGCGCCTCAGTCATTGGTAGCTTACGGTCTAGTACTTGGGAAATACCTCGCTGGCTCTTTTTCGTTTACTCCATCTGATTCATCTCAGTGGGTACATAATACATTGGTGCTATTCCCACCAGAATTCTTCCACTACATTCCACTCCAGACTAAAAGAACGGCGAGGAAGAAACACTCGAGAACAAGTCATCCCAATCCACCAAATCAAGCTGTATCGCATCATTCACATGAGAAGAATGCTGTTGCTCCCCGAATCTATCCGGGGGCAAATCTTGCAAAGACTCCACCGCACTCTGGCCACCCACACTACTTCCGTACTTCTCTCCCGTATCCCCAGCATCCCGATACTTCTCCAAAATCTGCATGAGCGACTCATATAACTTCGCCGCTGCCAGTGAATCATCCCTCGCATCAGCAATCATACGCAACCCTTTCGCTAGATCGCGGTCTTCTTGCAGCTCAGCATGTACTTCACCCGACCTATTGACACAAGCATCCATGAGCAAAGCGATGGTAGCGATGAATATACTATACAGCCCCGCCGGAGGCCGTTGGGGCCGTCTCGCAAACGGGTGCCGCGACTGCAGTAGTTTCGTCTCGAGGTATATAAGCTGCCGGGCGGAGTACAGACACGCAGTGCGCGACGAAGGCGTCGTTGAGGTACCCGTCGACGCAGACGGACGTGTCAGCGTAGTAAGATGCAATTTACAGCGCTGAGTGTGGATGAGCGTGTTGAGGAAGTAGGCTTGGATGAAGACGTGGTTTGGCTTCTCAGAGGAAAAGATATTGTCGTAGTAGTCTAGTAGGAAGAAAGCGGGTGTTTCGTGCATTAGTTGTACGAGTTGGCGGTCCATGGTCATGAGGTGGGCGGAGCGTTGGAAAGGGTCGGAGGTGAGTTGGTCGACGAGGGTGCGGGAAATTTCTGCGAGCCGGATGCGTTGGAGGAAGTAGGACATGTCTGTTTGTTGGGAGAGGGGGAGGGAGGGCTGGGGGCCGGTGGGGAGGAGGTCGATGTCGTTGATGTTTAGGGGTTTGTTTACGTGGAAGTGGAGGGGGTTGGTTTGGTAGATGCCGCCGTTGGGTCCGCCGTAGCGCGCTGCGAGGAGCCTAGGGTGAGCGGTCAGTCCGCTTTGTAGCTTTCATGCATCGAATTCTCGAGAAGACACGTACCAATCCGTTGCGGTCAGGTACCACCACACGCGACGACCAATCTCTGCTTTGAGCGTCTGGGCCGCATCGGCATTGGATTCGTGATCGATCCGGTGAAGACCCATTTCCCGACATAGTAACAAGCCAGTTGATATTAAGGAGCGATATCGTAGCGATACACCTTCTATGTTGCATAAGACGTATGACAAGATTATGATGCCTTGTATAGCCTCCAGAGCCAGCGAGGGCCCCTCTTGTAATGTCTCGAGTACAGTATATGTGGCCTTGATCCAAGTGGATGTCTGAGAACGGGCTTGGGTCGAGGACAAGAATAGGGGACGTTGTCTGTTCAGTCCGTCCGGCATACTCCATACATGCGTTGCATGAGCGATGATACTTAGCAGTAGAACGACTTTGCTGGTATGAACAGGCTCACCGCTTTCGATTGGACGGTAAATTTCGTCGTGGACGGTTGGTAAAGAGGGGGTGTGCGTTACGTGTTGAATGTAGTTGAGCTCGGTGATGTAGATGTCGAGGAGTATGGTGGCTTCTTCCCTTAGTGGGAGCCATATACATGGTGTTAGTCTACCGAGTTGCGTTGTGTGAGTCAATTTTGGTGGTATTGTGCGGATCTGACCGATCTTGAAGGTAACATGGTTTGTGGTAGACAGTTCGAAAGAGCTCTGACTCATGCAGACGCCTTCGAAATGTTCTACCATTTCTTTCGTTTCTTGAATATCGGAGGGTTGGTCCATCTCGATTTCGTCTCGAGTGGTTTCAGAAAAGAATGTCGTTCGAATGCTTTCGCTGTCGTCATTGCCGGCCTGCAGAGGAAAGGTAGTCTCTTGTGCGATACGTTCTTCCAGCTCCTGCACACGAATATGGAGTGCAACCATCTCAGCCAACATGCCAGGTCTTCCGGTTGAAGATAAAGGTGTCTGGATGCTCTCATGTGGCTGTTGCTGTGTGAGCGAAGCCCCGATCGAGACTGGTGTCTGAGGGCCTTGAGCTTCGCGTGCCGCTGGCGTAGGATCGAATTGACACGTCTTTCCTCGCGACCTGCAACTTGTGCATGGCAGTGGTCGATCACAGCGAATCTTGCGCGACCGGCAGAAGTTACAGGAGTACTGTCCTTTGCGATTGGAACGTTCTCGCTCGCCGGCAGCTGGCATGACGTTTCTTGAAATCCTGGTAGACAATCGCAATGAGAGAACAGTGGCAAGAAATCAAGAACCATATTCTCTAGACTGGGGAGGAAGATGGTTGGTCACATGAGGTATGTCTGCAGGTGGGTGCCAAGCATACCGCGGGTATTCCGCGGAATACCCGTCAACGGAGAAGCGATGCTGACAGCATATTCCTACCTGGGACTACGCCACTATGGTCACAGAGTCGATCGTAAGCTCGAAGGATTCAGGAAGCAGGAGATCTGAAACGGATTGACCCTGCAGACGGTAAGGATTCCATGGGAGCGTACTTTTCAGTTCACTGGGAGGGTGGCGCTTTCGGGTCTTGATCGTACGGGCCTGCTATCCTTCTCTTTACGACATGAATGAGCTGACCTGGAGCTGCAAGGGATACTGGTAGCAGGTGCGACGCTATTGAAATCCATGTGGTAATAGGACAGATGCAGATAGATGGATTTAGAAGTGCGATGCATAGGTGTGCGAGCCATGGCAATTGCGAGACCAGACGCCGACATTCACACCAGTCATGTTCGCCAAGGCGCAGCTATCATCTGACTCGCATCCAAAATAATTCCATCCTCCACTTCCACCACATCTTCCCCTCCACCACAACACCAATGTAACCGATGTCATTCATCCCCCGCCATGCCTTCCCGCAAATCCCATCGCTGCCCCGGTCCTACTTCCTGGGCCACCACAAAGCCGGCCTGGCGAAGATGAAATCCCTCCTCTCCTCCATCGACCTAGTAATCGAATGCCGCGACTATCGTGTCCCACTCACCTCGCGCAACCCTCTATTCGAAGATGCGCTGGAAGGGAAAGAGCGAGTTATTGTTTATACGAAGAGGGATCTGGGCGGTGGCTCGCGCGATAATCGGAACGAAGATGTCATTGCGAAATGGCATCACCCTACTACGACAATGTTTGTGCGGAACGGGAAAGAAGCAGAGGGCGAGATTAGTGGAAGGAAGAGCGTGATCAAGCTCCTGGATATCCTGCGCGAACATGCGCAAAAGAGGTGGAAGCTAGTCGGCCACCGCGTCATGGTAGTAGGCATGCCCAACGTGGGTAAATCCACGCTCCTCAACGCCCTGCGCGCCCAAGGAATCGGTCGAGGCAAAGTCGCAGCCACCGGCGCACAACCGGGTGTAACGCGCAAAGTAAGCAGCAGCGGCGTGAAAATCATACCGAGCGAAGACGACATGGAAGCAGCGGAGGCAGCGGCGAAGAAGAAGCTTCAGGGCGTTGGAGGAGGTGTATATTTACTCGATACACCCGGTGTCTTCATCCCGTATGTCCCCGACGCAGAAGCCATGATGAAACTAGCACTCTGTGGCTCCGTCAAGGATACCATCATTGCGCCCGTTATGCTCGCAGATTACCTGCTCTACCACCTGAACCTCCAGTCGCCGTCGCTATACTCCGAATACGCGTCGCCTACTAATGACATCATCGGGCTCCTTACTGAGATCGCGAAGAAGACTGGTAGATTGGGCAAGGGCGGGGTCATAGATACAGAAGCGACGTCGTTGTGGATGATTCAGAAGTGGAGGCAAGGCAATATGGGACGCTTTCTGTTGGACGAGGTGGATGAGAAGAGTTTGGTGAAGGCGAAGATTGATGAGGAGGGGCTTACGCCTAGCTTTAACCAGGCGAGGAAGGCGGAGCGGGAACGCAGGAGAGAGAGGAATAAGGCGAGGGGGGAGAAGTAGGATGGTGAGGAGGAGTGTCGGTGGGCATGTGGCACGGGTTGCGCAAAGCGTCTAGTACAGATGTTTAATGTGACCACAGCTTAATCGAACCACGGCTTCGAAGGCATGTCCGCCATACTCATGCTCTGCAATCGTTCTCTACCGTCTTCATAACAAAAGACGGTACAGTTGGCCTATAATCCAGACCGAAGTCCTCATCTTACAACGCAACAACCCCAGCGAAGTCATCAAATTTTCCTTGAAATCCTTCTTTCCCATCCTCCAAACAAATCTGGGCGTAACACCCCATCTTCTTACACAGCTCCATCAACGAAACTTCCCCCTCACATGCCGTAGCCCGCTCCAAGTTCACGAAAAACCACAACACGCAAAACAAATACATTAATCCGCTCAAATAGCCCCCACCGGACCCCCCACATCAGTTCTACCAAGCATCCTATTATACGGCGGCGGCTCATCATGATACGGCGGCGGTTCCTCCGTATGAACAGCCATCTCATACATCCTCGGCGCAGCATCCAATTCGTGGTATGCCAGCGGTCCCGGCCCAGCTTCGAATACATTAGGAGGTTCGGTTGGAGCAGCCTGCCAATCCGTGACTACTTGTACGGGTTGTGTGCAAGCGATGCCGGACCACTCTCTATCCGCACACCTTCCCGTGATCTCGATTTGCAGTTCGTATTCTAGATTCAGGCCGTAGCTAGTGAAGCTTGGCGCGATGGTGTTATTATTGTAGTCTTTTGCGAGTTCGATGTTCGCTACGTCGAGCAGGTTGAGGCCGTCGTAGAGGGGTTCGCCGTCGCCTGTTTCATACTTGTGGTCGCAGAGGACGATGGTGCGGCGGTCGGTGTGGTTTGTTACTCGGCTGGGGTGTTTGAAGAACGCTTCGTTGGGGAGGAAGACGTTGATCTTTGCGTTTAACTGCACTTTTAGGCGCCGGATGAAGAGATCCGGTGGAGAGGGAAGGGACTCTGAGCGTTTGGTGTGTTGCACTGTTACGACGGCTGGGAGGGGAGATCCGATGACCAGGATGTTACCGGGAGTGGCGAAGACGTTGAATTGGGCGTAAGGGATTTCTGCAAAGGACTCAATGCCGAAGAGGAGTTCTTTGTCGGCAAGTTTGTCTTTGAAGCGGCCGAGTTTGCTGGAGTTTTCGCCGTAGTTGGGGAGGAGTTTGCGTGTCCGAATCAGCTTCGCTGCGCTGCAGTGTTTGGGTAGTTTGGTGCCGAAGTTTAGGTCGGGTTGCAGGAGAGAGCGGTCGTAGGGGGGCGCTGGTGGCATGTAGGTGATTTCTTGTCGGACCCGCACTGGTGGTGTGCCGGGTAGATCGGACTCCATGTACGCTTCTAGGTGGTACACGACCCGTGGACTTGTGGGTGTGGGACCGTTGAGTGTTGGAGGTAAAGGGAATCCAGGAGAATGCTGGAATCGGGGGTGGTTCCATTGGTCCCCTGGATGAAGCCATACTCTACCTAAACGTAGGTGTACGAAGTCAGTACATGTCTCACATGCAGTTCGTACAGCGATATTTCTTACCGGCGGGAGGTGGTATCGTAGCATGGTTTCCAAATGTGAAGGAGAAAGGCAGCTCAACTCTGGCAGGATCTCTCCCGTTGTTGGCGCGGAGGTGGAATTCATCGGCTGCGATTTCGTGTATGTAGAGGAATTGCGAAAGTCCATAGAACTCAAGATGCACGCTTCTTTGGTGGGCGTCTTCAACAGCAGAGAAGCCTTTTAGACTTATGCTTATGCGTTTAGGTTGTGATGTGGGCACCACGATTAGCTGGCCTTGTACGCAGTCCCCGCTTGTGTAGGTCGGTGGCGGATTGAGCACTTCGATGTAGACGGGATTGTCTCTGCGATTAGTTCGGCTGCCGCTCGCAGCTATTGCTAATACCATGATCAGCTGACGGACGATGGACGACTGTATGATAAGAATAGGAGAATGATTGTGGTTATGGGAAACAATGGCATTGTATAAGGCTGCCCACGGGGTCAAGTATCGACGGCGATGTCGCTTCGGTGCCGCCCCTGTTCCTCGGGACCTGCCATACCAAGCCCTAGGGTGTCACGAGTTAGAGCCGAAGTTCCATCTTGGTATTCAAACCCGGGTTTGATTGTCCTGGACGCCCTATGGGCCTAAAGACCCGCGTATCAGCACCGGTGGCTCAGCCTCGATGCTTCGACAAGCAATACTCGCGAGATCGCCGTCAAATCTCCGTCTATCAGGCCTGCCGTGGTGTTGCAGGTGTCTTGCGCGATGACGAGGCGCTTTGTGGTGATGCTCATTGGTGGTGTTGGCGGCGCCGGGGTCGTGCCGTCATCGATGGAGGGCGCGACTCGCGACTTCTGGACTTTTTGACTCTCTAGCAGCCCACGCCCGTCCCGACCAACACGACCAGCCATGTCGTCCAACTACACCTGCACAGCCTGCTCCAAGGCCCTATTGAGGTCCTCTACCTCGCTGCTCCAGGTACACAGCCACGATCCCTTCTCCAAAGCGGATAATTGACTCTCGTAGCGAACGAATCGAGCGTCTCTGCGCCAAGCACGTCGAACAATCTCCACCACCTCACCCACCGCCTACCATGCCTCGCAAACGCTGTCAGCAGATGTCAGGCCTGAAGCGATCAAGAAGCCGCATCCCGCTGTGGCGTCGGGCGTGACTGGCCTCGCCCAGAAGCTGCGCGAAAAGGCACCACTCATGACCGAGACGTACGTCGCATACGGCGCAACACGGGACCTCATCAAGGAATGCACGAAGCCGGGTGAATACAAGATACCCCAGGCGCTGCTAAAGCGGGGCGAGATACCCGTCGACGAGAATGGTGTGCACCTGGGCGAGGCCGAAGGATGGTGGTATGACAGTAAGTACTCACAATGAGGATACCCAGGCCCTTCGCTAACACATTTTGCACAGCCCTCGGACTCAAGCCAACTTTTTCGAATTGGGCCCAAATCACCTTCATCCACATGTACATGCTACAAGTCCGCTTCCGCATGTTCCCCCAGTCGCACGCACCAGTCTGGATCCAGCACCTCACCAACCAAGCCTTCTACGCAGCCGAGGACAGACTGGTCATATGGCACAAGTTCAACGCCAATTCGCTGCGTCAGAAGCACCTCAAGGATATGTTCTCACAGTGGCGGGCGGTGCTGCTGTCGTATGACGAGGGGCTGATGAAGGGCGACGCTATGCTTGCGGCGGCTATCTGGCGTAATCTGCTCGGCGCGAAGGAGGATGTCGATTTTGAGAAGCTGGCACAGATTGTGGGGTATATGAGGAGAGAGCTCAAGAGGCTGGATAGTGCTACGGATGATCAGGTGGCGGATGGGACGTGGACGTTCCGTGGTAGCCCCGGAGATGAGGCGCCTGTTGTTAAGGCGCCGAGTAGGATGATGGCGGCTGAGACTTCGAAGGCATGAGGAACGAACGGCACGAATGGGATGTAAGAGAAGAACCATGTATCAACAATGTGTATATATCTTATGAGAGATGCGATATGGAAACAAGCCTGTTCATATTCTTTCACATCTCACCCATGCGCCTGCATACTCAAGCTCAGCGCCTTCTGCAACTCTTCCTCATCCCCACTCTCCGCAGTCGAAGCCCGCCCTTTGCCCTTACTCTGATGATGCGCCTCCAAAAGACTTTGCTTCTTGACGTACGCCATCACAATCTCTTCTTCCGTCTTTTCCTCCATCGTCTTCTCTCCTCGGTGCTGCGCCTGGAACTCACCTTGCGTTGTACCTGCAAGATGACCCAGGTCATACGAAGGGGGTCGATGGGCGCCTGGCGATCCATCACTCGTTGTAGCTGCCATTTGCTCTGATGTTCCTGCTCGCCCCCTATCGAGATCTTCCCATCCATTGTCTTCGTTCATCTGACGCTGTTCCTTCAGACTTTGCGCCATGGCTTGCTTCAGCTGCTTTTCGTATTCCAGGGCTTCTCTTGAGTGTTGCTGCGCTTCGACTTCGCTGGAAGCCATCGCCTGGAGTAGTTCCTCACTGGATTCTGCTTCAGCGCCTGCGCGCGGCGTATCTTGTACTGGCTGATGGATAGACCCGCTGGTCTCCGCCGCTCCGAGCGGTACTTCAGGTTCGGTACCCGTAGTATGCGAATTGTACTCCGAGGTGAGTGTGGCACTTTCAAGATCTTGGATAGAAGCATCCGCAGACCGGACTGAATCCGCAGTAGACTCATCAACCGCCATCTCCTTCCGCTGCGCATCAAGCACATCCTTCATCATCTCATCAAGCCCATCTTTCTTCTTCAAATACTTCTGAATCAACCCCCACCTCTCAACAACATCCTCCTTCTCCTCCTCCCCACTTTGCACCCACTCCTGATACCCCTGCGCCGTCCTACTCGTAACAATGTACGTCTGCACACTACTCCCAAACCTCTTCTGCACCTCCTTATGCACCCCCTTCATCATATGACTCGGTATCCCAAACAGCGCCGCCCCCGGTTTAGCTATGAACCCCCCAATCCCCTTTCCTACGCCCTTGAAGAAACCACTAGCGCCTTCTTTCTGAGCACCCTTCCAGGGCTGTGTAAAGAGGCCGGTGACGCCGTCGTACCAGCCGAAACCGAATTCGCGGCCTATAGCTACCATGCCAGATTTTAGGTCAGAGACTTTTTCTTGGGGGCGCACGGTGGTGTCGTTCCAGAGCTTGGGCGCGTTGTGGAAGCCTTTTGTTATGCCGACGGATAGTTCCATGGGGGATTGGACGCCGGCTTTTACGATGCGTCCGAAGCCTCTGCTTGTTCGTAGGCCAGTGGGGCGCAGCATGTCATTGTCTTTGCTGGAGCTGGATGCTACGCTGGGAGTCCGAGATGCCGGAGTGGGGAGGTTGGGGGTGGTCTGAGAGCGGGCAAGCGGTTTCCGCTCCATTGCACTGGAATGGGGGTGTTGTTGTGAGCTTGATGAAGTGGAGCTCTCTCCTAATAGCGACGGCTCGCTCCTCTTTGCGGCGTTCCGTACTGAAGTGTCAGACTGCTGTCTGCTAGGTCCGAAAGGAGCTTGAACTGCCTTCGCCGTCTCTGAAGGCATTTCAGCTATGCCCATACTCATGCTGCCCAACGTCCTAAGTATCCCCATACCGAATCCAGATATAGGCTCCAGAGGGCCTTCATCGGTCTCATACTCCTGTGCCCTAAAGAGCTTGAGGTCATGGAAATCCAAAAGACCGGCATTGGCCAATGTGCAGGCGGCAAAAGCGCTAAGTCTGATTTGAGTGCGTTTAATGCGCCATACAGCTACTCGAGATGGTGCAAGGTTGCAACGAAGTCGGTCGGGGTCGAGATACTGGTGGAATGATTGAGCGCCCATATCGCTGCCGCGCTCCGTAGCGATCTTGCTTGCAAGATCTTTGGCACGTTCGAGACTTTCGGGCTTTAAGCAAAAGTTGATAGCATCTGCTAATTTGTCCGATGTGAGTTGCCGGTAGGGAATTGGATCGGGACCGGCACCAGCTCGAGCGATCATTGCTCCCCAGAAAGGTTGGTCGCCGAAGAAAGGAATCACCAACGTAGGTCGGCCTGGATTAGAGATACAAGTCAGCTTTCGGTCGGTGTTAGTTCTGTAGGCGAAGAACTTACCTGCCGCGATGCCTGCCGCTGTAGTCCCCGCGCCACCATGATGAACGACGCATTCGACGTGCTTGAAAAGCCAGTCATGCGGCACATTGCCCAGCATAAAGACATTTTCAGGAACACGAAGTTCCTCGGCCCCCATACCTCCCCAGCCCTTGGAAAGCAGTACACGTCTTCCGCCTGCAATCATTTTCGTGGCCTCGAAGATTAGTTCGGTCATGGCATTCGGATCGTCCAAAACGATACTTCCGAATCCAATGTACACCGGCGGTGGTCCATCATCAAGGAATTTCTGTAGCTCAGGCGTAGGAGTGTAATTAGAGGCCAGATTCAAGAAGTAGAAACCAGAGATGGATATATGAGAACCCCAATCTTTTGGTTTCGGAATAAGAGCTGGAGACCAGCAGTATGTATGAGGAACTTTGAGGCGCTGGAGCATTCCTGGGGCCCAGATCATACTCACGGGCTCTAGGCCGAGGCACTTGGCGCGAAACCGGTTGATGATGTCGCCTAAGCCTTGCCATGAGAGGGCTTCGATCATAGCGTAGCTGATGTAGTTGGTGAGTTGAGTATCAGCATTAGAAGATTGAATGTTCGCCAGAGGGTGGGGAAAGGCCTGGGTAGGAGAATATGGCATGGTGAACATGATATGAAGGGGTATTCCCAGCTTCTCTGCGCAATGAATATGCGCAAAGCTTGGTGGGTTGGCAATGATACAATCCGCGACGAAAGGGAAAGAACCGGCGTCGTTTGCGGAGCGATCTGAACCGTGGTCGTCGGACATCCCATCACCCGTTTCGTAGCACGATCGCCAGCAGCCTTGAATGTATTCCGCGACATCTCTTCTTCGACGGCCGACATCTCCACTTGCTAGACTGCGGAAACCGGGCATCAATCCAGGATTCTTGACCATGAAAGCCATCAGCTGGGAGGGGTCGCCACCGATGCTGAAAAACTCCAAGCCGTTCTCTTCTACAAACTTCTTGAAAGTAGGATGAGTTGCCAAACGAACACGATGGCCATAGGTCTCTTTCAAGACTTTCCCGAGAGCAACGAAAGGTTGCACGTCTCCGCGCGAGCCAACAACCTGGATAACCACATTCAGGGCTGGGGGTGGAACTCCTTCTTTACCTCCTAATGAAGGTGGGATGTATGCAGGGGGAGGCGGGCTGCTATTTTGAACACTCTGAACGTGTTCGCGTAAAGCTGGAGTAAAGACTTGGGATAAACGTCGGTTGAGCTGGTTGATGCGGATGTTGACACGGCCGTCTTCGGTGACGCTTGCGCTGGTGCCTAGGCCGTCTTTTTCGTTCCGAATCTCGCCATAGATGTCGCCATATGGGGGAGGCGGAACTTCTTCGTCGGTCGCATCTGGAGTGACGAGGTCGGTCGTTTGCAAGGGAGAGTCATGTCTCGTTGATCCTGCGGTTTCAGTCTGGACGGCAGAAGCAGCAGCTTGTGCTTGTTGAAGCATTGCATGCTGCGCGTTGGTCTCCGATATAGAGGCTTCATCTTCTAGGTGAGGCTGCGTGGTCATGGTGTCAAGGAGAGGATATGGAGTGCACTATTCTGGCCATCCAAAGCAGGGGCGACACCAGTAAGTACTCCATCGTCGAAGAGCGGCTTACGCCCTGGTGGAGGCATCGCATGAGTGCATTCGTGTATACCAGTCCTCAATGATGCCAAAGTCATCTTAGTGGTAAGCATTGCGCGTGCGAAGGATTCGACTGCGTTCGCGGGAGGCTGAGGCAGGACCAATGTGGTAAACCTTGCGAGCTGAACACGGGAAGTTGGACCCCGTAATTACGTCATCACCATCAACAGCCTCCACGGGCACGTATACGTATCACCCAACTGCAGAACCCATGCCATGATTGGAGATTTATCAGGAGAATCTTGCGATTTCCAGATTTCTAGCCTAAATGCATACTGAGAACTAGTGTATAACATCAGAACAAACGTTGCACGATACCGAAAAACAAGCTTGTCATAGCCAGTGTGCACAGCGCATCCCATACACCATGAACGCTCGCAATCGCACCACCGGTGAAATCCGCTAGTGCACCTGTGGTGGTGCTTGTCGGCTGCCCGAATCCGCCGCTACCGCTGTTGATAAAGTTGCCATCGTTGCCATCCGCGGTAACAGATGCGGTGATGGACATCGATCCCTCAACCACGACGACAGGTGTTTCTCCGGGAGTAAGTGAAACCTCGATACCATCAACCGTTGTCATGGCACCAGGCATCAAGGTTTGACCATTCGACAGTAGCAAGCCTCCGCCATCAGTCGCCGGAATGAAGGAGAACCCAGAAGGAAGAGCACCCGGAAAGATCGTTGTGCCCCCAAGGACCACACTGCTTGCTGCTGCACCTATCGCTATCGTTGTTGTACCAGCAACCAAAGCGGAAGAGTCGCGTGAGATGGTCATGGTGCCGATAATGGTCACCTCGCCTGGCTCCAGTTTCGAGGCAAGCTCGCTGACATCGATGATCGTCCCGTCTATGATCACTGTAGATGGACCTGGTAATTGGGTCGTTTCCTGTAGCGAAATCGTCTGGGTGCCGCCAACGACTACAAAAGAGCCTGAAATGTCTCTGGAGATCGGTATGTTGTTTATAGTGGTCACCTCGCCTGGCTGGAGTCGCGTAGCGACCTCAACAATGTTGACGGTCGTCCCACCGATCACCACAGGTGCTGGTCGAGTCGACGGCGTCGATGGAGTAAGTCCAAACGTCGCGGTCCCATCTATGACGACGAACGAAGCGGAAGTATCGAATGAGATTGTAACGTCGTTGATGGTGGTCTGCTGTCCAGGAATGATCATGCTTGCCGCACCGCTTATCATGATACCCGAGTGAGACGGCTCAACTACAATAGCGCCAAGGCCAGGTAGAGACATGGTCTGCACTTTACTCGGACTGGGGACCATCGTGGTAACCGGAGGATAAATGGGCAATGCAGTTATCCCTCCTGGGGGCTGCACAGGTCCTCCTGGTATTGGTGTTACTGGGCCACGAGAAGTCGCCATCGGATTACCTGGAGGCGTACCCTGAGGTAATGCAGGAGCAGTGAATCTTACAGACGAAACCTCCGGTGTGCCCAGCTGATCAGTCGGTGTAGTAGGGACGTTATCCGAAGGTTTGGTTTTGGTGGGTACAGGCCGGGGATACAGCGTAGCTTCACTAGTTATTCTTCTCTCTGGTTAGCTATAGGCATCAACAACATGAGTCGAAAGCGTACGTGGGCTCTCCCAGAATCGGCTGAAAAGTAGCTGGTTCGAGATAGTCGTAGTCAAATAGTGTTGAAGCGGCGATCACTGTTACAACATTCGTTACGGTGCGTGTCGGCGGCAATACGATCTCGGTGTATGTGTATGTGTTCGTTTCGATGTAAGTTGGTCCCAGGCAGCCTGTCTGGGACTCTGTTGGCTTCGATGTTGTAGCAACGGAGCTGTTAAGATAACGAGATGTCCTATTGAGAATTAGCAAGCTGCTGGCTTAGCTGAGAGCGACTTACGTGAAAGAGACCGTATTGGCGACAGCTGCTCTCTTCTCGAAAGATACATCAGCTGTGCCTCCAATCTTCTCCACTCTGGTCAATGTTGTGCCGTTACTAAACGGGGTGACATGATAAATGATAGTAGGGGGCAAATTGACTGTCGAAACTGAGGTAAAAGTTGTTTCGCTTTCTACGACAGAAACAGTTTCAACAAGTTCTGTAGTGATCGTTGTGATCGTTGTCACGGCACACTCTGAGTCTGGTGATGAAGAGCGAGCAACGCTTGCGGCACTAGGAGAACCTGCATTCCATAAGTCAGCTGTTTATGTAGACTGCCATCCGAGTGCGAAAGGTACCTGAAAGCAGCAAAGCAGCAAACATGACCACTCTCATTCGACACGGTGAACGCGTGCTGGTCAGGTACCACCACATGTTGAAGAGAGCCAGGTAGTAGTTATTATCTTGATTTTGTTAAGAGAACAGGAGTCTTTAGTCAAGACGAGGGTGAGTATTAAGGGGACCAGGTTGGACATAATGCACTCCATTCCATTCCAATCTTGACGATGAGACTGCTATGCGATGTGGCTCAGCCTCCGAATTGGCCCCAACCATAGTCTCGGCATCCGGCTCGTGGTTGGTCAGAGTGCGCTGCACTGTCTTAATCTGGAAATATACAATAACCTTTGATTGCATCTGCAGGAAGCATATTGGGTAGTTCTGCACAGCCTACCAATCATCGGGTTGTACCGTTGATTGCAGGGAAGAACACAGTCAGCAAGTTGGAAGCTCGGTTGCAGCCCAGTACAGGCTCAACTGTACAGGCATAGTACTTTTCTCCTGCTTTCCGCTCAGTCCCAGACACATGCAAAACAGCGTTGATCATCTCATCCTAGAGCTTTTCGCAATATGGCAGGTGCGCTCTCACTTTCAGCATCGGGGGGCTGGTTTGGTAATGACGGAAGCTGGTCGACGTATGCTTCTCGCACGTTGCGAAAGTGTGCCCATGCTTTTGCTGACAATGATAGGTTCCTCGTTCAGGTGGGAACTCCACCACAGACATTCAACGTGTTGCCTGCAACACAAGCTGCAAACATCTGGCTTCCTATCGCTGATGAATGTATGAGGCTGCAAAATGGCTCGGCTTCGTGTGGCAACTCTCGCGGTGTGACGCCTTTTCAACAACGTCTGAGTCCTGGGTTTCAAGCGAATATGTCGTCAACCTGGAAGACCATTGGTCTTTATGAACTCGGAATGGGAAGGATCCACGAAATCAACGGGAATGGCCTCCAAGGATTCGACAGCGTTGAACTAGACAACTTCACAATGGAGGGCCAAGCGATCACCGCCTATGCCTCACCCGGTTTCTGGATCGGTCAGATGGGACTATCGTCGTTGCCACTGAACTTCTCGGAGACAATCGGCTCGCCATCTTTGATCTCAGCTCTCAAAGATGAGGGCCATATACCCAGTCTAGCGTATGGATATCAAGCTGGTGCCTCGTATCGCAAAACCAGAATACCCGCCAGTCTCGTTCTCGGAGGATACGACCTGTCGCGCTCGTCAGAACCCTTGACGGTCGACATCAATTCCGATCTGTCCAGAGCTCTTACAATCGGACTCCAGGATATCATAGTGACCGATTCGCTGAACGGAACACTTTCGATGGTTGATAACGAACGGATACTAGCCCCGATCGATTCGTCCATTCCAGACATGTGGCTTCCTAAATCTGTTTGCGACCGCTTCGAATCTGCATTTGGCCTGGAGTATCATGAAAGATCTGGGAGGTATGTCCTCACAGATTCGGCCAGGGATCGACTTCGGGAACTCAATCCCACCTTAGCGTTCACCGTCGGTACCAACGCCGTCACGGGTGGCAACACTACCATAGTCCAATTTCCATACGCGGCATTCGACTTGCAGGCAGGGTATCCAATATTTGCGAATGCGACGAACTATTTTCCGATTCGAAGAGCTGATAACGAAAGCCAGTATGCTATCGGCAGGGCGTTCCTACAAGAAGCCTACATCGGCGTTGACTTCGAGGCTGGCACATTCAATGTCAGCGCAGCAAAATGGGACGACGTAAAGCCTGAGATTGTAACGATCTCAGGTAAGAATAGTGATACCGGAGCGGCTAAGGAGCCAGGCCTCTCGGGTGGTATGATAGCTGGGATCGTCATTGGCTGCATGGCAGCGATATTGATTTGCGCATTGTGCATATGGGTTCTGGTACGGAGATCCAGGCGGATGCGGGAGCCAAATACAGCGCTGGCAGCTGACAAGGGAGCGCACGACGCGCTGTATTCAACTCCACAGTTGGCAAGTATGGCTTTCCACGAGCTCCCCGCTAAACACGGCGATAGTGAACTTTGGGAGGCAGAAATGGTACCTGAACTGGGTAGTCGGGAGTGTGCGCACGAATTGCATCCGGACTGCGTTCGATGAAGGAGCGTTGGTGCCGGATGACGCCTGCCACATGAGGGACGCGCCGATGACTAATAACGCTAGCGTGTTAGCTCTTAGGCCTGTCGCGCTTCTGGGCCGCGGCGCCAGCTTTACACCACCTTTCTTTCAGCATGTCACTTTTCAAACATCTTGAAACAAACAACTTCTTCTTGCTTATCCTACAGAACCTGAGCAAGCAATATAATTCTCGGCCTCGTACTGCATCATGCCATCTCCTTTTACACTGTGGTCCACAGGGAAAGGAGTATATACCTTCTTTTCCCTGCGCCTAGTACATGAATGCATAATTGGGTTGACATGTTGAAGCAATTATAGTTACTGTGCGACACATTCATACCACCTTAATATTCGCCCAATCCGAATTGCTCGATGATCGAATAACATGACCTCCACTGAGGACCGGCTAGACCGTGTGAAATAACAGGAAGCGGTAGGTAAATACTATGTGGCGGATCGCGACTCATGTTATTTCGTTCACAATACGACCTTCCCGGCGGCATGTGAACAGGATCGTGTTTCTTCTCATGATCGGCGTAGCCCGTCACAGTCCTAACGCATAACAATGACTGTCAACCCACACACTCTCACGCTGTCCACCGCTCTCGAAGCTCGCTATTCGCCTTCTGGCGAGAAGTGTGCTATCTGCCAGGAGTCATTAGAGGACACGCCTCCTGTCTATGATCCAGCAGATGAACATACATCCAATACAGATTGCCAGGCTGACATGGAAGCAGTCGTTACGAAGGTCTGTGGCGACAAACACTTCTTCCACCGGACTTGCATCGAATCGTGGTGGAAGTCCGGTAATCCTCATCTAAACACTTGCCCTATCGATCGTACACTTTGCTACGGTGGCGCACGTGTACCTCAAGAGCCTGTCAACCTTCCTACGTATACTACATTTCCAGGCCATGACCCGCATGCACACGGTACCGTTCACCTAGGACCTCTTTCAGCTGATGACATGGATTTCATTACCAGCGCACGAAACCAGGCATTCATCTCAATGCTCACTCCGCATCAGGTCATTACAATCGGTCCACTCGTGGGCAATCTGCTTGAAAGCGCGATCGAGACTGTGCAGAGACGTACATCGGAGCTTGCTAACGAAGTTACGATCGACTGCTACCTGGATGCTCGCGACCTTGCGGAAGGGCTGGCCGCAGGTTACATCACGCGCGAAGATATAGATTTGGCCAACACCATCGCCGAGAACATCATGATCACGGCTTTGAACCGTAGCATTGTGCCGGTTGGAGCGAGGGAAGGTGTGCAGGCTTCTTCCACTGCCGGTCCACATATTTCTGACGACATGTTTGGGCAAACGGTAAGAACTGGAGCCGACGAAGCCGTTCCTAACCCCCAACGTGATCAACTCGGCCACAATGGTTTTGTGATTCACAGGACTGTACGCCTCCAGCTACAAATGGAAGGGCCACAGCATTACCTTGATAGTATCAACCACATGGTTGGCTTCTTCGACGATGACAAAGATGATTCTGGTGGTGGTGACATGGGTTAGGATTCTGTTGACGAGGCTGGTGATACCATCAATGCCAGCTTCTTCGAACCTCACCATTGAGGTCATTGTAGATAGGCAATGGCAAAAAGAGTGTTCATACGATGTACGTGGATGAGCTAGCTGAAGCTGTCTCGAACTGTGAAGTCGTCTTCAAGACACCCCAACGTCTACGTCGCTTTCTACAAGCGTGCGCCTTGCCACAAATACTAGCCACCGTATCCCTGAAATTTTCCGGATTTATCCATCGGCTTTTATACCAGGTAGAAAGGGAGGTTAATAGCAAGAAGGCAAGCCAGTGGGGAACACGCGCAGTTCACACACGGCTCGACTCGAGCTGACAACCCCACCCCGCCACCGCATGCGGCAAAGCGCCAGATCCCGCTCAAGATGGCTGGCTAGCCTCCCAAATAATCTCAGCACGTCACGAGCACGAAAGCGACGAAAGCGCGGTGTTCTAAGCCCGCAAGTGAAATCGCAAAGATCTCCGACTATTTTACATCTTGCAGCTCCGATGGCCATGGCCCCTTGGATATGTCTCCACTGAAGCGTCCGAGTGAGGATGCGGAGCATGAGGACGGGCGCCGACCTGCACCACGAACGCCGAGGATTAGAGCTTGTAAGTTCATGGACCGCGCCCCACTTCATCATTGCTTCTCTTTTTTTCTTACAATATGTTGTTGTAGGTGCGGAGTGTAAAAGACACAAGATCAAATGTGAGCCCGTCGACAATGAAGCAAAATGCGCAAAGTGTTTGCGCAGCGGAACGGAATGCGTTCCTTATAATTTGAATCAACGGCTTCTGGATGAAGATGCGGCGTAGGTCAATTTCACACGTGCTCTCTTCACCATCGCTAAGTACTTCAGTTGGAAATCAAATGCGACAGCCGAGTTGTCGCAGCTGCGCTCTGCGGTGCAGCGTCTGCTGCAGCACAACAAACTCCCTGGTTTGGATAGTCCAGTTAGTCAAGATACGCCGCCGCATTCAGCAGGACGCACCATGACCATCAGCCCGACAAACGTCATGTCGGAGAGCGGACATGCGACGTTTGTTGTTCCACCGCCCATGGATATGACGAGAGATACCTCTGTTGAGCGCGAGTCCGGAGAAGAGTCTGGCTTGGTGACAGCGCCCATGAAGAGTTTATACGACCTTACCCGGATCCGGAACCTTCGGAGTAGTGTGCGATGGAAGCCCAATTCCAACTCTGTGGAGGAGGACTTCATAGCTCAAGGCATTGTGTCGTTACCGGAAGCTGAGGATCTGTTCAGACGGTATATGCAGGACATTCGGCTTTATCTCTGGGCTGGTGTACTTTTCCCGTATGACTCTCTGGATGCAGTCCGTCGCCAGTCCACTCTTCTCACTGCGGCTGTGCTTACCATCTCAGCACTACACACGCCTGGTCGAGACGAAGCATTGCAGAAATGTTACAACATCTTCGTTTCATTGGTCTACAGTGCCTTTCTCGCTCGGCCTCAGAATCTGGATGATATCCGCGCGCTGGCTCTCGCCGCTTTCTATCTCTCGAATCTGAGCTGGAAGTTGGCCGGCCTGGCAGTAAGGAACGCCGTGGAGATGAATCTGCATATGTCGTACCAGAAGCTGATGCGAGGGCACGAGGACCAGCGCGACAACGTGCGTCTATGGTACGCATTGTATGTCTGCGACAAGCAGTTCAGCATCGCATATGGACGACCATCTATCGTCCACGAAGACATTGCCATCAAGAACATTGAGAATTTCCTCGACAGTCCCAAAACGACCCCAGGAGACATCAGACTGGGAGCGCAAGTCACTTTGTTCAAGATCCTGACAGAAGCATACATTGCCTACGGCAGCGATCCAGAGCAACCACTCACGGAACCCGACTTCCAACAACTCCGCCTCTTCAACTTCGCCATTGAACAATGGCGGCTCGCATGGCAAGCCCGATCCGCTGACAGTCCATCCATCGGATCCTACCCATCAAAAGGCGTGGTACTATACTACCACTTCGCCAGATTCCAACTGAACTCCCTCGCGCTACGTGCTCTCCCTCCGCCCAGCGCAGCCACATCGGAATCACTCTCCTACGACCGCCGCGAAGCAGCCAACATCGCCATCACGGCCGCAACCAGCACCCTCACCCTAATCTTCGAGGAGCCTGATCTGCGCAAGGCCATGACAGCAGTACCCATCTTCACGCACACCATGGTCGCTTTCTGCGCTACTTTTCTGTTGAAAATGGCAAAGACCTGGGGCGGCATGGCACAGGTACAATCGCCCGAGTGGGCAACCGAACCCGTTGGCCTAGGCCTCAACTTCAACATAAATCAAGTCCTATCTCTATCGCGGCGCTCATCTTCTTTCCTAGCGAAAGTAGCGGAGAATCTTAACGAGAAACACATTACTACGCATATTGTCCAGGGCATCAACGATTTGTTGAAACGGCTGGATGTTGCGGGTACGCCGTCGGGGTCTGTGACCCAGGGAGGCTTTCCGGCTGCTTCGCCTGCTACTACGCATGTGTTTGATCCTGTCAAAGCGGCTACGGCGCGCAACGATGAGGGTGTGGATGTGACGGCGGGGAATGAGTATAATATGTATGATTTGATTGGTTCTTATGGGTTTGGGTTTGACGAGACGTTCTTGGGTCAGGTTGCGCCTACGAACTTGGATTTCTGGCAGACGGAGCCTTTTTGATGGGCGGTATGTATTCGTAATTTAGGGGGAACCCCTCCTACCTTGTTCTCCAATGCAGTTGAGGGTCTTGGGGTCCTTGTGACAATAGACTCCGCACCTACCTTTACATCATGTCACTCTTGTAGTCCAGCCATGTTTGGCGCTCCTGGTTATTGCTACATCCTACCTTCGTACAGTTCCCACCTCGCATCCAACGTTATTATTCGAGCGTCGTGAAAGGCGGCGGTATCGGGTGGTGAAGGTGAGCGCGCGGAGCTTGCGACGAAACCTGGCAAAGGCAATGGTGATGTTTGGCGAAACGAGCTGCAGTTTGCTACGTCGATGGGATAGGCAGCAGCAGCGATTGCTGTGGCGGAGCGAGTATGTAGGCAGCTATGCAAGTTTAGCAATGCGCAAGGCTGGACAAGGCTGCCCAGGTGCTCGAGACTGTCCAGGCGAGGCTGATGCTCTGAGCTTCTGTGCGCGCTCGTGAGGGGAAGCTGCGACGGCCGCCGGGGAAGCTTGTGCTCTCTATCGAGACGACGATAATAATAGAAGCGAGGTTTCTAGAAGTAAATTATGCGGTGTCGCCGGCGGGACAAGCAACGTGTGAGTGCATCGACAACGTCGCGATTGTTCTGCCCCTCGCTACTAGGCGTTGCTGGGGAAGGCGCGTTTGGCGGTGAGGCGCAATTGGAAGGCGCGCCCCACCGTGATTGGCTTAGCCGCGGCCTTCTCTGCGTTTCTGCCGCTCTGTCTAGAAGATTCTCGAGCTCCACCAAAGACTATATCAGCCCCAAACTCGACTCCTCCCACTACTTTTTCTTCATCGAATTGCTCTCTCCCACTGCCACTACACAGACATCGACGTCGCTCTGCTTGCTCTTACCCACGCGCATTAGAAGAGCTCAGCAACCGAACTACCCCGCCTAACTGTACGTCTTCCCCACACTCGCCCACTCGCCTGTCACTTCAGCCTAGTACCATTGAGCCCGGGCTGACTCTTCTCCCACAGCTCAACACCCACACAACCGCCACCATGTCTGGGGAGACCTTCGAGTTCCAGGCTGAGATCTCTCAGCTGCTCGGCCTCATCATCAACACCGTCTACTCAAACAAGGAGATCTTCCTGCGAGAACTCATCTCCAACGCCTCCGACGCCCTCGACAAGATCCGATATGAAGCCCTCTCAGACCCAAGCAAGCTCGACAGCGGCAAGGATCTCCGCATCGACATCATCCCCAACAAGGAGGCCAAGACCCTCACCATCCAAGATAGCGGTATCGGTATGACCAAGGCCGACCTCATCAACAACCTGGGTACGATTGCCCGCTCAGGCACAAAGCAGTTCATGGAGGCGCTGTCAGCCGGTGCCGACATCTCCATGATTGGTCAATTCGGTGTTGGTTTCTACTCCGCATACCTCGTCGCCGACCGCGTCACCGTCGTCTCCAAGAACAACGATGACGAGCAGTACGTCTGGGAGTCTAGCGCCGGTGGCACCTTCAAGATCACCGAGGACACCGAGGGCGAGCAGATCGGCCGCGGCACCAAGATCATCCTCCACCTCAAGGATGAGCAGATGGACTACCTCAACGAGTCCAAGATCAAGGAGGTCGTCAAGAAGCACTCCGAGTTCATCTCATACCCCATCTACCTTCACGTCCTGAAGGAGACCGAGAAGGAGGTCGAGGATGAGGACGCCGCCGAGGAGACCACCGAGGGCGACGACAACAAGCCCAAGGTCGAGGAGGTCGACGACGACGAGGAGAAGAAGGAGAAGAAGACCAAGAAGGTCAAGGAGTCCAAGATCGAGGAGGAGGAGCTCAACAAGCAGAAGCCCATCTGGACTCGCAACCCTCAGGACATCACCACTGAGGAGTATGCCTCATTCTACAAGTCCCTCTCCAACGACTGGGAGGACCACCTTGCCGTCAAGCACTTCTCCGTTGAGGGTCAGCTCGAGTTCCGCGCCATCCTCTTCGTTCCCAAGCGCGCTCCCTTCGACCTGTTCGAGACCAAGAAGACCAAGAACAACATCAAGCTCTACGTCCGCCGTGTCTTCATCACTGACGACGCTACCGACCTGATCCCCGAGTGGCTCAGCTTCGTCAAGGGTGTTGTCGACTCTGAGGACCTTCCCCTCAACCTGTCTCGTGAGACCCTTCAGCAGAACAAGATCATGAAGGTCATCCGCAAGAACATTGTCAAGAAGACCCTCGAGCTCTTCAACGAGATCGCCGAGGACCGTGAGCAGTTCGACAAGTTCTACTCTGCCTTTGGCAAGAACATCAAGCTCGGTATCCACGAGGACTCCCAGAACCGCGCTTCCCTCGCCAAGCTGCTCCGCTTCAACTCCACCAAGTCTGGTGAGGAGCAGACCTCGCTTACCGACTACGTCACCCGCATGCCCGAGCACCAGAAGCAGATGTACTACATCACCGGCGAGTCGCTCAAGGCTGTCCAGAAGTCGCCCTTCCTCGACACCCTCAAGGACAAGGGCTTCGAGGTTCTCTTCCTTGTTGACCCCATTGACGAGTACGCCATGACTCAGCTCAAGGAGTTCGACGGCAAGAAGCTCGTCGACATCACCAAGGACTTCGAGCTTGAGGAGTCCGAGGAGGAGAAGAAGGAGCGTGAGGCCGAGGAGAAGGAGTTCGAGGGTCTCGCCAAGAGCCTCAAGACTGTCCTCGGTGACAAGGTCGAGAAGGTTGTCGTCTCCCACAAGCTTGTCGGCTCACCTTGCGCTATCCGTACCGGCCAGTTCGGTTGGTCAGCCAACATGGAGCGTATCATGAAGGCCCAGGCTCTCCGTGACACCTCCATGAGCTCGTACATGTCTTCCAAGAAGACTTTCGAGATCTCGCCCAAGTCCGCTATCATCAAGGAGTTGAAGCGCAAGGTCGAGGCCGATGGTGAGGATGACCGCACCGTCAAGTCCATCACCCTGCTTCTCTTCGAGACCTCGCTCCTTGTCTCTGGTTTCACCATTGACGAGCCCGTCCAGTACGCTGAGCGCATCCACAAGCTTGTCTCCCTCGGCCTGAACGTCGACGAGGAGGTCGAGACCGAGCAAGAGAAGACCGAAGCCGCCGAGGCACCCGCAGCGGCTGGCGAGAGCGCCATGGAGGAGGTCGACTAAGCGCATCGCCCGTCTTGACTGGTTTTGAAAAGTTTGGTCGGCGCTCTGATATCCCTTTCATGTGTCATGGCTTTCTTTCACTTTCTACACCTCACTTGCATGGTACACGAAGCTTAATCTTCGATGGCGTCTTAGAGTGGTGGTACTTTATGCATCACGAGTAATGGATATCCCGAAATGTATCTTACGTAGACTTGCCTCTGGGTAGTTTTCATGAATGATGAAATGTTCAAACAATCTTTGTCTTCACTGTGCTTTTGTTGTTGCTTTTGCTTTTGTGGTGTTGATGCATGGCCTTGATGGTCAACGCGGCTGGGCATAGTTCACCACACCAGCTAGCCATCGACCCTTCCAAGATTACTCACGTTCTTCCGTCATCTCTCACTAACTTCGCGCGCTGTTTGAAAGATGTCAGGTTTGACAGATGCCAGTTTGGTGTTGCTCCGAATCTCACAACGTCAGGGTCCAACCCATGCAACGGCGATCATCCCGTGTCCGAAAAACAGGAATCTCCACAAGCCTGGGCCGTTTCGTACCTCCACAACAGCAGGGATGAGGAGCGTGCATGACGTATGACGGAGCCGCGTTCAAGATGTCTAGAACGCGGTTTCTTGGTACAGGACCATAGACTACCAGATTCTGTCCTCCCTTTTCGCTGTCATTACGATACTTTGACGTTCCAGCACCAACTTCCTGAAGCTTACGTTGTTGTTATTTCGATATGTCGGCCGTGGACCAACTCAAGCAGCAGAATGCTGCGCTGCAATGTATGTTGGTAGATGATGTAAAGGACGGGGGCTAATGCGCGCTCAGCAAGTATTGGAAACATTTCCAAAGTCGCTGGATCGACCGCGACGAAGCCGGCTTCTACGACTCCGGCAAAGACAGCGACGTCGGCTACCAAAGCTACCCCTGTGAAGAAGCCTGTTGCGACAGCTACGGATACCGCAGGATCAGCTGCTGCACCAGCGAAGAGAGTACCGAGGAAGCTCAATGCAGCGGGCGCGTCGGCTTCAACGCCAGCAAAGACCACGCCCGTGAAAGCGACCCCGGCAGCATCCTCAACACCAGTAAAGAAGCCCGTAACCGCTGCTCCAGCAGGCAAACCCGCCTCTACCACCACACCCGTGAAGAAAACGCCCGTCACGACAGGCAAAACACCCGTCAGCGAAGCCTCCAAGCCCGCCCGCCAACGCACCCCCCTCGGCACCACAAAGCCCCTGCCCATACGCAAGAACCCCACAACCGGTGCCGCGCAATCGCAGCCCGCAAGCGCAGTCAGCAAGGCGCCCGTGAAGAAGACAAGCGCCGCCGCAACATCTTCTCCCGTTGCAAAGACCACTCCGGCAGCGAAAGCAAGCCCCGTCAAGCGCACACCCACCAAGGTAAACCCCGACGGCACAGCGCCCACCAAAGTAAACATCGACGGTACCTACCCAACCCCTCTTGACGTAATACTAGCTCATCCCGCTCCAGGCCAACCTACTCCTCAGTCTACCATCGCTACCGCGAAGAAACAGCCGGGTATCGTGGGTAAAAGTGTTAACACGGCTACGGGCACGCTGAATAAGACTGTTGGGACGACGACGGGTGGTTTGAACACCGTTACCGATTCTGTGACTACGGGTGTGAATAACACGGTTGGTGGCGTGACGGGGTATGCGGGCAAAGGACTGGATAAGTTGCCGGGTGGTGTGGGCAAGCCGGTCAAGCATGTAACCGATAATGTGGGTAAGACGGCGACGGGCGCGGTGGATAACGCGTATTACACTGTTGGGTCTGCGACCAAGGGGCTGCAGGGCACGGTTAGTAAGACGACGGGGGCGATTGGTAGGGGTGATGCGAAGGGGACTGTTGCTGGGGCGAGCAGTGGTGTTGGTATGTTCCCCTTTTCCCTTTCTCATGCTCTTACTTCGCTACGTCGATATGCGCTTATCATATACGTCTGAATGCCCTACTAACACCCCCACAGGCAACACAGTAACAGGCGTAGGCAAAGGCGTCGGCAACACCGTCGGCGACGGGCTCGCTGGCCTGGGCAACACTGTCGGCGGTCCCGTCGGCGGCGTCGTCGGCAACGTGGGCAAAGGTGCTAACAACGCTGTTGGCGGCATCACCAGCGGCGTCGGCGACGGCGTTAGTAAGCTCGGCAAGGGCGATGTGATTGGTGGCGTAAGCAGTACGCTGGGTGGTGTAGGAAAGGGTGTGGGTGGCCTGTTGGGCGGTATCACGGGGTATGGAGAGGATAAGGAGAAATGAAGGTGCAAGGTTGAGAGGTGGTTGGAGAGGGTTGAGGAGGGTGATGAAGAGGAAGAGTGTGTGGAGGAGTTGGAGGAGGGGCAGGAAGAGAAAACTAAAGAAGAAGACGCAAGAGAGGGCGATGGTGTGCGGGAAGAAGGAGGAGAAGGAGAAGCGAATGTGAAGGCCGATGTTGTCGAGGAGGAGGGGTTGAAAGCAGATTCCGTGCATGGCAGAGGGGATAGTAAGGAAACCTGATATTATCGCATGTATATCTATGTAAATCGTTATCGTCATTGCTATCAGCTTACCGACATCCCCTCTACGTCTCCCCAAAGCTGTCTGATGCCCCAAACGAAGAGAGCACGGGAAGGCATGCGGGCGCATGTCCCCCTATCCCACAATAGAACCCAACGCCATATTCCAAACCCACCGGCAGAAACGGCGTTGCGTTGCACAGCCTAACTAACGCTTCACCCGCCCTCCGCTTGGAAACAAGCCACAACTGGCACGAAACCTCGCGTTGATCACTTTGGAGAAATAACGCCGAATCCGCTCCTTCTGCGGTGGATATATTATACGCGGTATACGGTGTTGCGGGACTAGGTTTTGGGGCCTGAGTTCGGGGGGTTGGTCTTGTTTTGATGGGGTTCAATGGAGGGGGTGTAGTTGGGTCTTGAGAATAAGGGGATGGGATGAGATGTTGGGGAAAGGGTGGAAGTGATGATGCGGTTGGTGGTATGGGAGGAGGGCAAGGGAGAAGAGAGGAGGAGCTAGTGGACGTAAAAGCTAGTGAAATGATGTGTGAGGCATTTTGCGGTAGACTTGCGAGTCTTATCCACGTTGCCATGTTCAAGTCGTATGCACCGTATGTGAAAAAGGTCGGTGGTACTTAATCATCCACGCTATCTCACCCCAAACCCATCGAATTACCAAGCTCCCCATCCGGTTACCCAACGGCCCTTTCCAGCACGCCTAACACACCGGCTTTGGTCAAGAAATTGAACCACAAACCTGCGCCTCTTTTTGCGTCGTCACCTCAGCCACTAACCCAGCACCACGATCGGCGCTTGCCCGCTAGCCATCTCGTGTTCCCAAACGCACTCACCCAGAATTGTAATTATTCGCGAACTGGACTTTCGGAGTCTACGCCGGTCCGCGGTGTTATGGACGCAGGTCTAAATGGTCCGATATACGCTGCGGGGGCTGTGATAGGTAGGTAGGGTCGGTTTCGAAACTGATTAGGCTTTCGGGAGGCACGTTGCGTCCGGACAGGGAAGGGGGGTGAGGCATTTTGAAGGGCCTGATGGTCTGAGAGCCGGGAATATCGTGGCTTGCGCGTCAGGGTTTGTGGAGGGATAAGCTTTTTTGAGAATGCTTGGTATCGTTTTGACAGGTGTCTAGGAAAGCTTGGTATCATGGCTGGTGACGATCGGGGAGTCGTTGCTCCTATCAGCTTGGAGATGGGACTTTTTGATCAGGCGATTTGCTGCTTAGCTTGCATACATGGGCATACCTGCACCACTTTGCTTTCGTGGCATCGGTTGCACGCAGCAAACAATTTCCCTCGAGGAAGACATCAGGCAACATCTCACGACACGGCACACTCAGCCAGCTAATCCCGGCTTTGACACTGTAGCACGATCCCCAGGACCCCCCAAACCACTCTCGTAACCTTCCAGATTTGTTTCGCGCATCATCAGCCCTTTTTGACGCCAGCGCGTCGATTCAAGCCACAAGCACAGACGCGTCGAGCGCACGCACTAATCCTATCCCAGCCGCAAACCAGTCGATCAGGGACCAATCCGCCTACCTCCCTCGCAACGTGCACAGAAACGTGTGGCTGAGCTAGGCAATTATCACCGGCACTATCCTCCTCTCACGAAACGAGTGGAACAATAGCGCGTGCGACGACACCGTACCGGTGTTCCTTCTGGCGACGGTCTTGAAGCTGGAAATGTGACTATCGGAACTATTGGCTCGCCGGAGCCGGCGTATAGGATGACCACCGTTCCGGCGGCCGCTCATGCAGCGTGAAATCTGTCGTGTGAGACTTGATTATGTGCCTGGGAAAAGTCAGGATCGCTACAAGGGTTCCGAGCTCGTGTGTGTGGAATTCACTCACATCTGGGCCCCCCCAGTTAAGTTACCGAGGTTTAGCGCCACGCGAGGGTGAATGCAAGCTTGCGCATACATGCCCTGGTTCCAACGCTCATACCCACGCTTGTTTCGAACGGGTTCATAAGCCACTTCTGTCGCCCCCTCGACTGCACATGTGGCTCACGACGATTGTTACTTCAAGGTATACGCAGATATTTCATTGGTGAGTTGGTGATTGAGGGTGTGTCTGTTCGCTTAATCAAGAGGAGCAGATATACGAGAGTGAGGGCTGCGCTAACGAGGGTCTAGATCGCAGCGCATAGCTCTTGGACCATAATACATCCAACCCAAAGCAGCAGGTTGACTCTATATCGTGAAGTTTCTCCGCTCCGCCGCTGCGAATCCAGAGTCGCTGGGTTTCCTCGTTTCGCTCAAATTCAACGCCTGCGATTTCAACCGCAACAACGATCCAATCTACCAAACACACCACTACAACAACCATGTCGTCCAACCGACGAATCCCCCTCCTCCTCACCATCATGGCCCTCACAAGCGCAGTACTCTCCGCCCCCACACAACCTCACCCCACACCCCAACTAGAAGACCTCCAATGCCGCTGCCTCACCTTCTCCACCAGCCGCACCCCAACCCCATGTTCCTACCAAGAGCTCCTAACCCTAGACTGGGAAGCCGCCTTCTCCCTCTCCATCACCAACGCGCTCCCCATCCAATTCGCCAGTCAAACCACCATGGACACCTTACTCGCCATTCCCAAGCCCCTCCCGCTCAATCTGCTGCAGAGCATGCATGAGGGAGGGGAAGTTAGTCCCCTGGATCCAAGCAGCGGGGTGACGAGTGAGAATAGGGTTGTTTGTGGGTTTGGACAAGAGGTTGACGGGGTGAGTGGGAGGGGGAGGGGAGGCGTCGAGCAGGAGGTGCATTATGTGGGGACGGTGCTGGGGCTGTTTATGTTGGCTACGATGGTTTGGGTTGCGGGGGAGTGGGTGTGGATGAGGTGGGTTGCTGACTGTTTCTGCTTGCAGAGAGATGATTGTACTGACATGACACGCAGGTTCTTTTCGAGGACCGGAGCTATCATGCTGGAGGGCGACGAAAAGGCTCTAAGAGCCGAGTTCGACGCCCTGACGGCTGAGGTCAAGGCCCTGACTGCGGAGGTCGAGGCCGAGACGAAAAGGATACCCACAGACTACTCTTGAGCGTAGTCGACGCGATTGACTATCCGGTCTGATCACAAGACCACGGCGAGATGTTCATTACGGGATTTCTTCGAAGCGGTCTACTTTCAGTACTCACATCCTCTACCAGAAGCAAGACTACGGCCGAGAAACGCTCGACCGAGCTCCTTGCTACTCACCCACACCTACTATCGGCCATCGTTCCGGATAGGCGTATCCCTGGAACATCATCATCCGCACTGCCCTTTCTGGCCTCTACTTTCGTCTCTGGAGAGGCCAACACAGCGCAGTACCACTCTCGGACTATCCAAGAGGCTTTATCATATGTCTCCATACACATGCTCCTGCACTCTGCATCGCGCTATCCTGCATTCGTCCACCTTCACGGGGACTGTTCGGAATGCCCCCTGGGAGGTTACATATAGGCGTAAAACCAATATCATCATCATCACGGGGACTGTTGGGAGACACGGGCCAATACCACACACACGATGGCTGGGGGACAGTCAGGATCGTTGGAACAGCCAAGCGGGGAATATATACGGGTGGTCTGGGAATAGCATTGAAGGTTTACGAGATTTTGTATCAATAGCAAAACGTTACATGTATACAACTCGCTCTTTCACGTGTCTGTACTCATTTCAAGTGTGAGATGTCTTTTACCATGTGTCGCAGATTCAACAGCTCTGAAACGGTACTGTAGCCGTGTGTATCACGTCATAAGACTATCACATAAGATACACGCCGATAAGTTCAGATCTCATGCATGTGAACTAGTTATGTTTGAATCAATGCTATATTACGCATTACTCTACATAGTATCGTAACCAGTTGACATCGCTTTTACTTCCCTCTTCTAAAACCCCCATCGGCCAAACTAGTAAACAAGATTCGCAAACGCGAAAGGGGGTATAAACGCTCTCAAATAGCTATCCCGCCTATACTCCAGAAGATGCAACACCGGCCAAACAAGGTCAGCTGCTATATAAGTATGCGAGCGAGTCTGAGACTCAAGCTTCAATGCGCCGATTCCGGGTACGAAAGTTGGATTTTGGGTTCGTAAAGCCTGCCAGATGTGTTAGCCCTGCAAATCTTCACTCTTTGCCCGAGTCCGAGGCAACTTACATGAATGTCTCGTACCTTACCCCCCTCCTCCTCACCCTATTCCTCTCTTTCGCTATCCCATCCTCCCCACTCCCAGCAAACAACACCGGTTCCCAATCGACAACATCCCTCCACCTCTTCATGAGCTTCCGCCAGTAACACGCTTCCGCCGCTTGCGTCAGATATCTTTCCCTGAATACCTGCACCGAGTTATCTGCTATGCGCTTCGCCTTTTCAGGGTGATCGAGCAGGTCCTCCATAGCAGATGCTAAATCGGAAAAGTCGCGTTCGACCTCGACGAAGTTCTGGTTGGAGCCGTTGGAGCGGAAGAGGTAGTGGTGGTGTTGTATCCATTGGAGTTTGTGTGAGACGATTACTGAGCGGCAGAGTTGGCGGTATTTGAGGGAGCCGGAGTAGGAACGTCCTGCATGGGGTTGTTAGTATGCAGAACTCTGTTAGTGGTTGGGGGTATAATACCTTCGGCGTGAGCAATGAACATGTAGTTACACTGGTCCACCGGCCCGAGAAACTGCTCTTTGAAATTTGGATCCGTCCATTTGAGTTGGCCAACGTCGCTCCATGGCTTGCCTTTTGCTGCATCGAGGAGCGCTCTCCGCAGCTTAGGCGCGAAAGTGATTTTGCCTCTCCAGACTAGCTTCTCGATCTTTTGGTCCCACGACTCGACGGCTTCCCTTTGAACCGCCTCTTGAGCGACTTCGTCCAGTGTACCCAGCGCGGGCATGTCCCAGCTCCAAAACCCAAAGTCGGGTATTAACCAGAGGTTGTGGTCTTGGACGCGGCGGGTGAGGGACCATATCGGTTTGTGGGGTTGCGCAGGGAGGTCCTCTACGGAGAAGACGAATTCGATGTTTGGAATATCGGCGGTTGAGGGGGCGGCGAGAATGGCGCGGTATATGGCGCTGAGAGTTGCAATGGCTTTTTGGCGGTTGACGTTATCGACCATGTGAGTCTCGAGGATGTAGAGCTGTTGTACGTTAGCATGCGCTCAGCACTTGCCAATTGTCCAGGACTCAACAAACCTCTCTATCGTAAACCATAGCCCTCACCATCCCCTTCGTAAGCTCGAAGCTATTGAGATCCGCCTGCGTCACCTTACCCCAGCGACTCCGCACCTTAACCGCACGTTCAATATCCTCGTATTGCCCCGGAAAAGCGCTATCGCACTGCGCTTCATCAAGCCCATAATTATTCTTATCCCTTGGATACGTAAAAGTCCACAGTCCATGTTCCTCCAACTCGGTCGCATTAGTCGTGAGAATAGCCTGATTTGCAGCGCAATCGAGACAAGTGTCGCAGGAGAAAGTCGTACTGAACTCGCACAAACAGCGGCCGGCGGGCATGTACTCTTTGACCAGCGGGGGTAAGGACGGGTTCTGTGTGCGCGTGCCGTAGAGAATGGTGCAGATGATGAGGAAGAGCAGGGCGCAGGCCGAGACGAAGAAGAAGGAGAGGACTTCTCCGCCAGTCGGACAGCGGCGACGGTATACAGTCTTGTCCTTCCGCTCCTCCACTATCCACATCTTCTTCATGAGCATGGGTGCTGGTGGGATCCGGGCGACGTGAACCGGAGCGACGATGGGGGGTGCGGGTAGCGTGGACACGCGAGCGAAGTCGGTCGCGCGTGTCTATATTATCGAAATTGGGGAGCTTCGGAGCGTGGCTGGAGGCGACATGGATGGCGACACTACCAATATGAATATGTACAAGTGAAAGGGAAGCGAAGCGCTATGACGGCGTCGACGAGGAACGAGGGTCGGCACGCGACTGGCAGAGGTGAAGGGTTCCAAAGACGGTTGTGGAAAAAGAAGAGGGGCGGCGATGGGGACAGCCGGCGGGAGGAATGACGATAGACGCTTCACGGTGGAGTTGGCATGGTGATGGACAAGACGGGTTGCCCCCAATGGGAGATACGGTGAGGGCGTTGCGGAGTGCAGTGCGCGGCGGGATATTTAGATCGGTCAACGCTTAGTACATTACAGTAGTACGTATGACAGGGGCGAGAAGGTACCGACGCCTCACATGCACCTCGTCGTTACCTCAACACTATGTCTTCAGATTGTTCGCAAGCAGATACTCTAACCTCGAATGCAAAAGCCAGAAGAACATAGACTATAACTGCATACAGTACTGTACAAATAACCTCCATCACACGCGCCCCGCCTTCCCCACGCGTTGTCCGTCGCCTGTCAAGCATTCGGCTGCACCCGCTGCAGGATGCGAATACGAGCATAGGATCCTCGTCTATCAACTTCAGGCCCCCCGTGCAACTCAGGGTGCAACTATCACAGTATACCTGCACAACCGCACTGCATCCGTCGTGAGATGCGACCCTGCGCGCGCTTACCTTGGAATTGTTGAAGCACGCGCGGCCTCTAGCACCTGCCAGCCCAATCCAGTTAGGTGGCGCACGCGACCCACCTGCATTTCCTTGATGTCATTCAAGCCACCTGCTTCAAACGTGTCTAGGTGTATTGTCGAGACTATTGACGAGGGCAATAGTCTTCGTATCATCACTACATTATACTGCGAGCGCATGCAGATGCACCTATTTAGCTCCATACAAGTATACAAATTAACACTGTAGGACGCGTACGTGTTCACATAGCGCATACAATGTCTACACATACTTGGTTCGTAGCGTCCCGCGGCAGTTGAAATGTAACCGACGTCAAAGCAAGTGTTGATCCATCGGGCATTAAATTCTTCTGCGTTTGTGGGTCGTGGGTCAGTTCCATGGTTGTCACGCTCGTGGGTAGTGGGTCACCCGTTGCATGTCTGCGCAAGCATGCAAGTGCCGGTGTGGAGTACCTTACATCATCGAACTATATTGTCTATGATGGGTGGAGCACACGAGAGTCATGGCAGATGTGAGGACGTTTGCTTTTATGATGGTGATGGACATGCAGTCGAACGTGGCAGATAAAGATTTCACCCACATCCACGGAACAGTAGTCAATCACAGGATCCTCGAATCCCATACAATGCATTCACAAACTCCCCAAAACCGGCGCTCAACCCGTTGTACCCTACGAGGAGGCCATCAATGCTACGCGAAACACCTAGATGCAATAGTCGGGACCAACAAAAGAGACACTAAAACCATGTAACGTGAAGAAGCCACACTGAAGACGATTGGGCAAAAATATGGATAAAAAGGCTATGTACATGAGAAGCCTGAAGTAGTGAAAGAAGCTCGAAAAAGAAGGTAAGTAGGCAAAGAAGGGAGAAACAAGGGCCTAAGAAGTTGAAATCGCTGGATGCTTCCATAGCAACCCTACGAGAAAGTGGGATCAGCGACCAACAAGCCCTACAACAGACTGCAGGGAACATGTAAAAATGCCGAATGTATACGGCGGCGCTGATCCTCACCTGTACAACACGTCTGCCGCTTATGCCGACAGCACGTGCATGTCCTCCTCATCCGCATCTTTGCGGATTCCAAACGGTTGAAAGGCATTTGTCTTGCCTTTGTGAGCGTGTACCGCGAGGCCCATCTCGCGCATGCGTTCTGCGCCGCGACCAGGAGCGGGACGCTTTTCTTTGGCACCTTTGCGGTGTTGCTTGCGGTACAGCTTCTCCTTGCGTCGTTGCCTCTTCTTCTCGAGCCCGACTTTGATGTCGATGGCGCGGCGGATGGGCATGTCGGAACCGTCGGCGTCTTCGTCCTCGTCGAGGTCGAATGGATTCCTCATGGTGATGGGGGTGCGTGGGACAGAGGCTGAGACTGTGGGTGCAGGGCGCTCGGCGATGCCGGCGAAGCGGATGGAGGTATCGCTGCGCTGACGTGTGGTCATGTTCACAGGGTTGACGGAGCCGCGACGTGTAGGTGGTGGAGACCTAAGGCGCATTGGAGGCGGAGGAGAATGGTGGCGCTTGGGGGAGTTTCCAAACAGCTTGCGTGGTGGGGGAGAACGGTGCACAGCACGCTTCGCTGGTGGAGGTGATCGCAAGCGCTTCGGTGACGGCAGAGGAGATCGCTTCTTTGAAACCTCTTTGCGGCGACCTCGTCCATCGATGTTGACGGGGTCCATGCGGCCATGAATCATGAGATGATCAGTCTCGGAAGCTTTCTCGTCTTCTGAGACCTCATCCTCATCATCATCAGGTAGCTCGGGATCCGATGTCGGGAACGTAGGGTCGATGTCCTGTGGAGTAGGCTTGTGCTTGGCCGCACGTCGACGTTCAAGTGTCGACATGTACGCAGCTTCAGCCGGCCTATCCTCATCAAGCGTACCGCAGACGAAGTCTGTGCTGTCAGGCAGCTCAGGGGTGGGAACGCGGATATTGACCGGCTTCGATGACTTTCTGCGCTTGGAAGGCTTGTCCATGATCTTGAGACCTTCGCGGCTTTCCAAAGACCCGATCGATGATTCAGAGACGGTTCGGTGAGTCTTCAGTCGAAGCTGTTCCAGATGCTCTACAGATGTCGCTGCAGTTGATGCTCCAGGCGCCCACCAGTCGTAGTCAGACCCGGCATCGCTGTCATCGTCTGAGACGGCAAATCCGTTCTCATCATCAGTCTGGAAACCCTCGTCAGTCGCGTCGCTGTACGCGGCATCGTCTTCATCCTCGTCTAACAGATCGTCATCGTCGTCATCCATTTCGACGTTGTCCTCATCGTCGTCCTCGTCCTCTTCATCGATGGCTTCCTCTTCAGCAACCTCCTCGCCTAGCTTACGCAGGTTGTTCTCAATCTTGAGCGTATCCTGGACCGTAAGCCGGCTTCGATGGCAGGTAACTTCTTGAGTCCACTCTTCGACCTCCTCTTCTGAGCTAGCAAACTCGTGGAACCGGTATGCTTCACAGCGGGCAAGGTCGGAGTTGGAACTCAAGCGCCGCGTGTGGTCAACCGGGCGGACTTTACGCACGCTCACGGGGGAATTGTTGCGGACAGTAGAATCGGAGTCGCGATGGACTTTGGTGGTTGGCTTGGGAGACGAGGGTATCCGGCGTGGTGGCGGTGCGGGGCTGGCCATGCGGCGGGGTTTCGGCGCTGCTTCTGTAGATGGCTTGGACGGGCACGCGAACTTGATGGTGCAGACGCGCTTGGGGGGTTCTTCGGCCTGAGGAGCAGGAGCAGGCGCGGGCTTCGCAGGTGCCTCTGCTGGCTTCTTGTCCTCCTTGGACCCGCACGCAAACATGATGCGCCTCTTCCTTCCCAGAACAGCCTCGATGCTCTGCTCGGTGCTCTGAGCGGGCGCGGTCTTGGGTGGTACTGGGGTGATGTTCTCGTCGTCGTGTGAGACCACGGAGATGGGTAGCTCCAACGGCTTGTTGTTGAACGTGGGCAGCATGCTGTGGAACGCTGCCGAAGGAAGTGGCGGGCTCGGCGTGCAGGGCCGTGTGCCAGGGCTCGTGAAGCCTCCATCGCTAGTGAGATCTGCGGTGCCGCTGTTGTTACTCCATGTCGAGACGCACGACATGCCGCGGACGGGGCTCGCATCCGAGTGTTCCTCAACAGGCGAGCTCGCGTTCGAGCCCGACTTGAGCGCCGAGGTAAGGAGCGATGCTTTGCGATCGATGACGGGTTTCGATTTGGTGAAGGATGTGGAGGAGGAATGCTGGAGCACCAGGGGCGCAGGGCGTTGCGCGCGAGGTTCAGGGGGTTCGTCTAGGTCGCCGACCGCCTCCTCCTCTGCTGTCATATCTGGCGGACATGTATTCGACATGTTCTGCTGTGTGTTTACTTGCAACGCGCCCTGTCTAGCAAAGTAATCCTGCTCGTTCGCCATGTGTTCTGTAGTCGGTGGTGTATCGATCGAGGAACGTGCGTGGGGTCGGTGCAAGGTCGTGTATCAGATTCAATTGCTGAGTGCGAATAATATTTCGAAGTGATGCCGTAATAGTGAAGTTGTGTGGTCGTGATGCAAGCGGGTGAGGCGTTTCACGGTTTCTTTTTGGCGCAGTGCACCTGGCGCAGCGTTCCTGGACCCTCGTTAGAGCAGGAGGCGTGCTATGTCGATCGTGTCGAGTGCAATGCAATTAGAGGCGGTTCGGCGGATTACTGCTGGGCGGTATGGATGGGTGTGTGGGAGAGTGGGGCCCCAGTGAGGCGAAGTGTTATAATATGGACAGAAACATGGTGGAGCTGTGTGTGAGGAGCCTTGGGTGGAACTAGAAGCGGGCTCGAAGACGTGTCAGAAGCGACAAGCGTCGGGCAGTGTCGAGTGGGAAGGGGTACCTGGAGAGGATGAGGTCGAGTTCCCACAGCGACAGCGACGTGTGGCGACGGGCCGCAGGCTAGCAGAGGGCCCGTTGACAAGTGCGTGAGTGAGCGGTGCTAGGGACGGTGCAGATCGAGAGCCAAGCTGTGCTGTCAGGCGACTTCAGACTGCAACAGTAGTGGCGCAACGCAGGTGGGACTGGTGGTAGGAGAGAGGGAGCGAGGAATTTGATATGCGCTCTGGCGGCTCGGCACCATCTGGTCTGCAAAGCACAAACAGTGGGTAGCCGGCATTTTAATTCGCGCCCACGCCCGCGCAGCCAATGCCACGCATGGCCTTTGTCAATTGTGCACTGGTCTAGCAATGCACCTGCTCACGCTGCCACACCTGCCCTTCCGTGACACGAGCCCTTTGGCCGTCAGATTCGGCAATCTCTGCGCGCAGTCACCCTCACTCATCAACAATCAATGAACTTTGTTGCGGCTGTTGTATTGCTTTGTTATCGCCTTTGTTGTTGATTATTGACTTCCTCCCCTTGTCAGTGCGGAGATGACATCTGCGACTAGAATACTCCAGCACCTGGGAGTATGCCAAAGCAGGTTTCATCCTTCCAGCACAGCCGATGCAAGACGCAATCGAGCAGCGCAGCCCATGCCATGCTGAATTCCGCAAGCTTCGGAAGCAGGACCCTGATCAACGCGACGCCGCCGACAACGCCCCGCTAGCCAGCCCTCACACCTTCTTTTGTACCATCTGTCCGACGTCGCATGCATCAACACGACCACATGCACGCCCTCTGCTCAACCCCAAGCACGGCGGCTTGATACCATTTTCCTCAAATGCCTCATTCCTCGCCATGTCTCGATATCTCCTTCCTTCTCCCTTCTCTCAGCTCCACATGGCAGCTTCATCTCTTTCTGCCACCTCCACACCGCTACTTGACCGCTTCTCCTACACCCGCGCCTCACCTTAGTCCAAAGAGGACGCGTCTACACTGTAGAAAGTAGTCCATCATCTGACTCCATTCAAGCCTCAAGAACGGGATACCGGTTTAACCCACCGTGCTCTGCCGCCAATCTGCAGCTGCACGATACTTGTCGTGCAGTGCCCAGCAAGAGGGTCCATCTCACGTCTGGGGTTCCGTTCGCTGAGACGCAGTATAACATTTCGCCAGCAAGCGCCTCAGCCGGCTCCAAACGAGCCTGTCCCAATCGCCGACATTGTATTCGCGGGGAAGGCACCCGTACCCCATGACGCGTGACGCTCCTGCTTAACAACCCCCACGCGTGGTTTTCGCGCCAATACCAGCGTCCTGTTGCTTCGTACTCCTCCCATACGTATCTGCTACGGCTGTGTAGGAGGAAAAGGTACCCCACACAACTTACGCAGTGTACAGTACGCAGCTTGGGTATTACCCGGTAGCCGGCACGGCTTGCTACTTGCGGTCAGGCCTGAACAGCTGTCTGCCGTCCTCTTACATCTAATCCTTGTCTCTGCATCGCGATATGACGTAGTTCCTCCCTTCCCATTCCCGAACAACCGATCCTCATCATATGCGCGTGATATCAGCAGCGTCGTAAACACACATACATCGGCGCTCTCCTCCACCAGCACCACGTGTTGGAATGTGGAAAGTACGAGCGATGTAGTTTGGGACTACCCCTCATTTGCTAGTTTGACTCGGCAGCGGCGCGCGTACTAATGTTGCTTGCTTGCGCCATACTTGCCTGAAGTGTGCAGTGTGGTTTCAAACTGGCTAAAACGTTAGAAGCTGGGTTACTCGTCTCGACATGCGAAGAGCTAGCAGTGACAGACTGGGATGTTGCTTTGCTGCGAACAAGACCCCTGATCCGTAATGGGTGAAGAAGTATATCAACAGCACTACAGTATGTCTGCACACCTCTAGACCTGGCCGTTCACATCGTACTATCATTCCACATCACCAGACACTCTATCCCTCCTTCCCCCCTTCTCTACCGCACCAATCCCATCTCACCCATCACCCACCGTCACACAACAACGTCCCGTCGATCCCGCACCTGGGGCCAAGCCGCCTAAGCTACACACAACCTTCCCCCCAAGACACTCCTTACTTCAGCCAAGCGGCTCGGCATTTCTCCTAGTCACCTGCTTGTTTCACGACCCGCTGATCCAGTGCGAGTAATACCGAACAAGAGACCAACAACATATAGTACACTGGGGTAAACTCCGGGGAGTGCGTGGAGGCTATGGGGTAAGACGATTGCTGGAGATTGGGTATGGGACACAAGACAGGTACTCTGTCTAACATTCTTTCCCTGTAAGTTGTAGTACCAGATACGTGCCTCATACATCGCACAATACAGATATTTTGCTGAACGTTCATGTCAGAACACCTGCTCACTATCGAGAACAGCTGTGGTGATTCTCGTCTCGCCCCAAGACTCGCCCCTATGCAAAGATATCGCTTTCGGTGTAGTGATTTCTATTATCAGACGTACAGCTGCACTTGAACTCCATCTTATTCATCCTCCCCAGGTATACTCAACCTCCTCAACTCCTGAATCTGATTCCCCAGCTGCCGCTTCTCAACCTGCAACTCCTTCCTCCAATTATCCCTGACAAAATCCAGCGTCCGTGCAAACACCAGCTCCCTCTCACTGCGCTCATGCTGAGGTACAAAAGTATCCGGAAACTGCGTCCAACCATGTCTGCACCC
Source organism: Alternaria arbusti (assembly GCF_024043155.1). Lineage (NCBI taxonomy): Eukaryota > Fungi > Ascomycota > Dothideomycetes > Pleosporales > Pleosporaceae > Alternaria > Alternaria arbusti. Next base: position 172,112 of record NW_026249950.1, on the reverse strand, counting down.
AGGTGCGTGCCACACTTCCATGCCTCCGTTCTGGCTACTGGGCACATTGTCCGATCCCGCTTGTCCACCTTGGCGTCCGTCCCAGTCGCCTGAGCGCCCGTCGCCGAAGCGTACAGGCCCGTTCCAGTCGTTGTTGTTCATTTTGTCGACCCAGACGTCGCTTTGCACGGCTAGGGTGTCTTTTTCAGGTAGGACGAGGAGGATGGCGGCGTTCTTCTGGATGTGCATTGGGTCGTTCAAACCGGGGCTGGCTCGCGGGTGCGGTCGTAGTTTGCGCGGGAGGTAGGTCGGGCCCATGATTGAGAATAGGCCAGGTGCTTTCGGCTTCTGTTTGTGGTGGTCGTCTGGTCGCAGCGCATTGGGCAAGGGTTTCATGGGACGTTCGTGTGGGAGTAGGCGTGCGTCGAGCGAAGGGTAGAATAGGAGGAGCGGCAGCATGCGGGGCTGTGCTTGAGCGGGAGGGAGGAGAGAGGGCCACGACTCGAAGGGATCGTCTAGGATAGTGGCTCTGCGGTTTTCGGGCATGATAGGCGACATGGTGTCTGCATGCGCAGGCTCATTCGTGCGCGAGCGAGGACCGATCGTAGTCGACATGCCGAGTTCAGGACAAGGCGGTACTGATATAGCCATGTTCAAGGCGATGTTTCCTCCTGCTGAGAAGCCTGAGATCGCGAGACGTGTAGGGTCGAGGGTGATGGTCTTGACGTGCTCAAGATGTGGTGCAAGAGGTTCCTTCTTCTTCTTTTCCAGTGCGCCATCCCGTACTATGGAGTAGTACCGCTGAATTTCCTCTCTAAGGACCTTGCCGGCTTTCGAAACTCCACTTGTGTCTAGGATCGCGGACAAGACGTCTTCCGCGTCGTGAATAGCGGCGGGGAATTGGTGGAAGGGTCCAATGCGATAGGATACGCTGATGACTACGGCGCCGAGCTCACGCGACATCATCGACGCATAAGGGGCTTGCTCCAAGGGCGATCCCATTATGAAGCCTCCGCCTAGTGTTGTTAGCCACGAGCGTCTTCATAAACATTCCGGTTTCGTACCATGAAAATCCAGCACCACAGGCACACGCCATTCCCCAGTCTCTTTCCTCTCCTGGTCGCCATTGCCTTCGAGGTCGACTGGTTTCGGCGGAACAAAGACGTAGATATAGATGAGGTTGCCCTTTCGACTCGGCAGCGATATGAGAAAAGGATGGGGCCCCTTAGGCGACGTGACGTGCAGGATGGAGAGAGGAACGAATCGCGGTATTTGGACAAGCGCAGTGCTGGATGCAGTCAGTGTCGGCCTCGCGCATTATTCATTACGGGATCTCCTACCGCCATTGTATGTGGAAGGGGAGGCGGAAAAAATAGGCAATCGAATGGAAATAGCTGCTCATCGTGATTATGACACGGAGGTAGACAGGGCGACGGCGTTCATGACGCGGAGGACTCGTTGTATGCGGCTGCGTCACGCATTGAATGCTGAGTGAGCAATGTGCGTTGCGCGTTCAAAAGGACTAAGGGGGACGCGGACTGTGTGCCCAGCTGGAAGGCACGGAAGCCATGGTTGGGTGTGACGTCAGATGTTTTTCGCGCTGCGATGCGATACAGGGAGATCGTGCGTTGCCGAAATTGTTGATGGTGTTTCAAGCCGGCCCCGGCTAGGCCAAAGCTTGATTGCGCGAAGCATCGCAGGGGTCATCCACCACACCTGGGCACTTCCTATTAGCACTGTCTTGTGTCAGTTCGTGCCCAATGTAGATACCTTATGAGTCTGGTTTTGACAACTCCGGGGCATACGCCTGTGCGAAAGGACCTTTTGAGTGAACGCGCTTGTTGCTACACCTGGCAATGTCAAAAGTACCGAACGTCACATCACAAAAGCATGGACAAGAACATAGTTTACAGATTTACTCTGACAATTGGTATATGTAGACTAGCTGACCATGATCATCATGCTACATATCAGCGGTACTGCACCCTGCAACTCATATGCAAGGCCCTAGACCACCGCGAAAGAGAAGTCGTTTTCGCGTCATATCGTGAAGCGTGAATCGTTGACCCGAGTACTCAGCCTGGAGCCGCGCAGACGCAGGCGATGAAAGCAAGCCGCATGGAGCAGGCTAGCTAAGCACTTTTGGAAGAAGGTGAAGGGCTTTGGAGAACAAAAGCAGCTTACCAGGCAGCGGCCTTGTCGTCGGCGTCGGCATCAGCAGAGAAGCCTCCTCCACCTCCACCGAAACCGCCGTCATCGCCACCGAAGCCAGTGTCAGCGGCAGCCTCTCCACCGAAGCCAGTAGCATCAGCATCGAAACCGCCTGCATCGCCTCCACCGAAACCATCACCAAGGCCATCATCAGACTCATCGTCAGTGCCGTCGTGCCACTCGATAGTGTTGGGATCCTCGGGCATGTGCTCTTGGAGAAACTCTGGAATTTCCTGCTTGCTCTCGCATAGAATCTTGCAGAGGTCTGGGCCAATGTCTTCGTTGCGGTCGTTGAAGAAGGACGTAGCCTTGCCCTCGTTGCCGATACGCGCGGTACGACCAATGCGATGAATGTACTCCGTAATGCCGTCATGCATGGTTGAAGGAAGGTCGTAGTTGATTACATGCTTGACATTTGCGACATCAAGGCCACGCGCAGTGACACCGGTAGCGACGAGAATTGGGCAGCGGCCGGTACGGAAGGACCGAAGAGCGTCTTCACGCTCGCGCTGAGTACGATCTGAATGGATTGAGGTGACAGGCATGCCCTTGTTGTATAGGAAGTCGTCAACCATATCACACTTCACCTTGGAGTTAGTGAACACAAGGGTGCTATAATGGCAAAGTTAGCGACTCGCACTCGCTGTGGTTGTCAGAAAAACTGTACCGTTGAGGGCCTTCGCTGAAGATCAAGTCAAACAGTGCCTGGCTCTTGGCGCTCTCCTCTGCGAAGATGACCTGCTGGGTGATGTTTTGATGGGTACTGCCGACCCTACCAACCTCTGTATATTGTGAGCGGGTTGTTCGTCAAACTGGGGAACTGAAAACATACTAATACGGACGCAGTCCTCATCCATGTATTCACGTGTCAGACGACGAGCTGACTTGGGGAACGTGGCAGAAAACATGAGATACGTGTGGTCGGCATCGTCGTTCTGGTCTAAGCAGTTGTCAGCAGGTGATACAAAGAATGATCCAGCAAGTAATTCTTGGAAGTCCATGCTGGGGATGATGTGTCAACATACCTGAACCAGCGAACAGCTTCTCCATGGCCTCTTCCCAACCAGTGGAAAGGAGCTCGTCGGCCTCATCGATTACGGTGAACCTGTTCGTGTCAGTCAGTTATGAAGTACCTTACAAGATTGCTTGACTTACTTCAGGCGGTTGAAGGACAGCAAGTTGATGTTGGACATGAAGTCCATGAGGCGACCCGGCGTGGCGATGAGAATGTCGCAGCCCATCTCGAGCTGCTCACGCTGATTCCTGCTGGGGGCGCCACCGTAGATGACGCAAGGACGCAGCATAGTGCGGTAGCACACTAAACGGAGGTTATGAAGTCAGTATGTGTCTCACATGAATGTTGTACTTGGGTACCTACGACGACGTGCCTCGTCAAAGATCTATCACGAAACCAGGTCAGTATACGTTCAGCATGTACTTCGTATGATAGAAACTTACCTGACAAGCAAGCTCACGCGTAGGGCAGACGACCAGGACGAGTGGCTCCGCACGGACTTTGTCGGTGAGAGGGTTGTAGCGGACCGGGTTGGGGCGCGGCGCAGCGAGTTGACGGGCCTTGCCCATGAGCTTGGAAAGAATCGGGAGGAGGAACGCAGCAGTCTTGCCGGAACCTGAGTAGTGTTAGTAGGAAGTAGAGTGAGTACGGACGAGGCGACTTACCAGTCTGTGCAACGGCGACCACGTCGTGTCCAGTCAGGATAGCAGGGATGCAGTAGGACTGAATCGGGGTCGGGGCCACGTACTGGCACAACTTGACGTTGTCAAGCATGATCGGGTGGAGACCGGCATCTTCGAACTGACAAAGTTTAGCAAAGAAGCATGCGAAGACCTGCAGGCCCAAGTTTCAGTGACTTACGTTGCGGACGGGGCTGATCTTGGTGGGACCCGAGAGAGTGACGTCGAACGAGAGCGCCTTGATTGCACCACCGGCGCGCTGGAGATACTGGTCGGTGAAGAGCATCTTCTCGAGCTCAGGGTTGGGTTCTCCAACATCGCCGAACTCGTCGTCCCACTGGTAAATAGCAGCGTCCGAGAGCCAGACAGCAGTGTCGCGAGTGTCGTCCTCGGCAGGAGTGCCACCAACGACTGTCTCATACTGGAAGGGAACTGGGTTGTTCCATCCGGCTTCCTGGGCGCGCGCAAGATCTTGAGCCTGCTGCTCCTTGCGGGCAGCGCCGGCGTCGGTCGCAGTCGCCTCGGGAGCTCCTGCGTCAGACATGACGATGAGGGGAGAAGGTAGAAAGTGTAGAAAGTGTAGCTATTGCTTGGACGAGACTGCTAATTGCAGCGTGTGTGAGAGTTGGGGATGTGGGGTAAGGGAGTTGGAGGTAGCGGGGAGAAAAGCTTGCGTTGTTTATATGGACAGAAAGGGTAGGAGCTGTGCGCAGTAGCGTCTCTTAGCGCGCTTTCCAAAGGAGATACTGGTGCCTGGGTGACCACGATGATAAGCGAGAGATCAGAAGCTTCCACATTTGAGGTGAGTGAGGATAGGTGAAGGAGATAGTAAAGGGACTGCCAATATCTGTCCTGCGGTATCAAGATGATATCGACGCACTGTACGATGACGCAGTAGTTTCTGGCAGCTGTGACGAGTGGACTGTCATCCCGGATCAAGCATGAACGACTCGACTCAAATTGAAGAAGTAACAGGCCATATGAAATGCGAGCTCCTATATCTTGCACGCAGGTATATCGGTAAAGTGACGCTCGAGGCGATGGCGCCACGGTGAGAAGAATAGTGAGAATTGTGGAGATGGCGAGGCTCGCATGAGAAATTCTATCAGACTGAAAGTGATGTGTTGTCGGGCATGCAAATCGATTTACAACAGTACACGTCTGACATGCTCGTTGCCGCTTTCTCACACAACAGGTGGAGCACGGAAGAATTGTTGCTGAGAGCAGCGAATAGTTATTGGCTTCCTTTCCTTTTACTTTGAACAAAGATGCACTTTTTCGCCTCTAGAATACGTGACAGTCAGGGCGCTTTGCGAATATGAGGACTGAGAAATGACTTGACAATGAATTGGTAGATGTCGATAAGAATAGAAAGGATGCAATGGGAGATCTTCTTACATGTACAAACGGACTGAAACTACTATCTCATGATTCACATTCGCAACAAGGCCAGTGTTGTCAAGACTGCGCTTCGTCTCACAAGTCCTTGTGTAGTACCAACTTACATTTCCAACCCCTTGTGAAGTAGATGCAATACACATAGCCCAGACGGGCCTGTCTGCACATAGCACGACCCTATACTGTATGTTACTTGTGACATGTAAGAAAGTACGGAATTGCGGTTGCAAGAAGTCGTAAATATGTAAAGAGATACAGAAGACGTCTGCAGCAGTCGTTGTCACGACGTGACCCAAGGAGGACACTATGCCGGAACCGAGCTGGTGTACCGTGCCTGAATCATGGATGGCGGGCCGACTGAACCAGACACGCGATGACGCGCCATACATGCCGACTCCAGCTTCGCTCACAGCCGCAATGCTCGTCTTCTTGACCATGACTTCCGGGATCGCGACGACAGAATGGTCATTGTCGGCTATACGTTCTGCGGTACACAGGGGAAGGCGCTACTGACAGACTTCTCCGCAGCTTCCTGAGCCCCTCGATCGCTCTCACGACCGCGACCGCACGACCGCCTCTACGACAGCGACACACATCGGCCGCGTGTGCCATGATAGAACACTATGATGCTCTCACTACTATGCTGCTATTTTCGCGATCTCGACACCGCCGACAGCAGCTTCGACAGCCGCCACGGCGCCGGCTCAGACGCGCATGCCCACATGCATCGGCGGTGCCTTGTCGTCGGCCATATACACCTAGAGCCTTCTGTAGAACCATGGGACTTCAGCTGACAGACAGGGCTGTGGCGCGATGATTTAGCGTCGAGAAGGCATACGATACTCCGGCGTACTCCAACGTGTCGACGACACCACGTAGCTGCACATGCTCCAGCAACTAGAGCGATAATGTATGATTCTACCAAACTGCGGAGTGCAAGCACTATTCGCCAGCAGGGCACCCGCCGCCTCAAGAGCGACCGAAGCTTCTCGTTGAAGAACCCACATCACAGGAATACCTCGCCCGAGGCCCTCTAGCCCGACATGCGAAGCTACACGCTCGAAGAGAGAGGGAATGACAAGGACACACAGCCATGACGATGCGCGCTCTCTTTCTGTACGAGAGGCCCTCTCTCGCATCCGTCATGTTGGAAGCCGGCCACTGCAATGTGAGCCGCGAAGTCCAAGTCCTTTGAGACGCCGAAGGATGCAAAACGTTCCGGACGCCCCAGTCTCAGCTCCAGAATTTCGCTCGTATGCTTCGTTTAACTGGGTGTTTGTCAGCCTTGTTTGTCATGCGTGTTCCAAGAAAATATTGTCTCTCCACCAATGGAAAAGCAATGACTTCTTTCAAGTCGATGTAGATCGGGCTTACTTGTTGCGCCCCCATTTTCCAGGCGGTTTACCCCAGCCCCCCAAGATGTTGCTGAAACGACGTGGATCCATGTTCGGATCCCACAGCGACTCTCCAGGACGGAGCGGCACGTACTGCTCGTCACCCCTGGGGCCGTCGGGAACCAGCTTCTTCCTCTCCACTTCTGTAAGACGAAACGGCGGGTATTGCTCGTTGACCTTAGGGACGGTAGGGTTCGCATTCTTCACTACCACCTTCTCCGCCTCTTTCGCCGCTGCTTTCTTTCGCTCCGCCTTCTCTTGTTCCGCCTTCTGTCGTTCCTCTCTCTTTGCGAGGGTGACCTTGGTAGGCTCGAAGCCGCCCAGGTCGAAGCGCTTGGTCTTGCTGTCGATGAAACGGTTACCGCCGAGAAGCATAGCGCCGTGGTGCGCTGAAGATCTCGAGTTGTCCATCTGATGTTACTTTAGCGTTAGTTAACAGTCACGGGGGCTGAAGCTTACCGCGGCGGAGAGGTGCGATGCAGATGTATCTGTTATCATAAGTTAGTATGCTATTAGGTCTTTGTTGAGCTGCTCCCTAAAGTAGGTAGCATTGTAGTCATAGGTAGACTGCTACCCCGCCGTCCTGCTTGTGTATGCTCGCGATGGCGCGACCGTGGTCTGATCGAATACCTCGAGGCGACTGCGAGACAGTCGAAGAGCATTGAGAAACTTACGGGTACTTGTGTGTCGGCAGCTGGGGTCCTTATTATAAAGGTGGCGTTGAGAGTGGTGCGGTGATTGTGTTAGGAGCACGAAGCAACAGGCAGATTTGCCTGGGAATGCTCGGACGATCTCTTTGCACCTCCGCACTCACCCCCATCACCTTGTACTTTGCCACCTCTTGGGAGCAGTGCATGCGACGCCGCTAGCCGCTGGCGCCTCCGAGATCCCTCTTGCTCATTGAGCCAGTTCGCCTCTCCGAAGGCAGTCCTCGGATACCGATCGATGTCCCCAGCTTGCGACACGCCTCAGACGGAACCGCTTTTCAACGAGGTCGCGAAGGAAGATAGCAGCAGGCCGAGTCATGCTCACCTGTTGTCTCTCGAGACAGTCGATCATCCAACGAGCATGGACTTGAACAAACAATTGAGATGTCAAGGCGGAGATACAGCAAACAGCCAGCCCGCTTATTAGCTGCCCGAGTCATAGTATGGCAATTGGAGAAGGTAAAATGTCCTCGAGCTCGACAGACTGTCCTTAGTGAAGCCCGTAAGAAGTATCGCTGTAAAGCACGCCCCTCGATCTTCTGATATGCTAGGCCAAGTCACAGTGCCCGCATGTATATATAGGCATATAGTCCCCTGTGTTGTCACTTGCTCAAGTCTACATCCACTGTTCCTTGGATACATTCTTCCAACATTCCTAGGGGCTATGCCTTCTGCTTCTCCTTCTGACATGTATCCCGTCGACACAGTAAGCTTCTACTTGTGTGGCGTGCAATGGGCTGGCGAGCAATGTCAAGCTCGAAGGCGAGCTCATTATCTAACGCTTGTGGATTGCTGCATAAGATCTGCAGCATAGTTCCACAAAAAGACGTTGGGCATCACACACATACGAATACCTAGAGAGCTAAACATGTAGCCGAGTCAGCCGCTAAACGCGAGGCTGTCACGCATGTAGTTTAGGCGAGCTTCTACAAAGTCGTTACCCTATCAATTTCGGGCCGACATGGTGTTCTCACAGTACATCATACCAAAAGGTTCTACCGTCCATTGTAACAATCCTACGTTTGATTTTCTCTGACGTTGTGCTTGAAGCCACCCGAAATTGGTGGCTTGTTAAAGTTAGCGAGACATACGTCATCACTCCCTGACTTCCCTGGCGTTGTCCACGCGACAACCCGCGCATCTTGGTTATCTCACATGCACGCCCCTCGTGCACATACCTGCAGGAGATCTCCAGATCTCCAGATTCCATTTTCTTCTTTGTACAACATGCACCCAGACTCGTTGTTGTCTACTGCAGTCTTCACCACACTACCAATTGACTGGCAATGAACGACCCCGGCCTCGACGAGCCAGCAGGCGCGGCAGCGCAAGATGTTAATGACACAGTCCACGACGAAGACGAACAAGCGGAGCAGGAAGAGCGGGAATATCTCGATCCAAGTTATGTCGCCCAGTGCCTCGACATCGCTTTACGTACGCTGACAAACTCAGTCAATGGTGGTTTGCCTCCACAGCGAGTCCCCTCATAGCAGGAACATTCGGCCCCATCGCCAACGGCTTCTCCATCTGCGCCCTCGTTGAAAAGTGGAGAGTATACATCCCGCCGGGAAGCGACGAGGGACACGGCTCGAAGATTACGGATCCGAGATGGCTTATCGCGGTCAATTCAGTCTCGCTCGTCTTTGCGTTGAGTGCAAACATCAGTTTGCTGCTCAACATGTCAAGAAGACTGACGTTTGAGATTGCGCAACCTATCACTATCATCGGCTTCTATCTTGCTGGATTCCTTTTGATGGCGCTCGTGGGGGTCGCTTCGTCATCTGTGTTCCGGATTCAGCCTATGGAAGAACATGCTCTCAGCCAAGCGTATTACTACGCTATCATCGCTGCGGGTATCTACTTCATTATCGCTTCGCTAATGGCCTTTACTGCTTTCGGAGCGTGGAAGGGGCATTACGCTAGAGACTTCCGGCTGACGGCCAGTCAGAGGACGCTGATGCTGCAGACAATCGCCTTTATGGTCTACCTGCTTATCGGCGCTCTGATATTCTCATACGTCGAAGGCTGGATGTTCCTGGATGCCGTGTTCTGGGCCAACTTTACCCTTCTCACAATAGGTTTCGGCGGGGAGTTTGTGCCTAAAACGCATACTGGTCGCTCACTCCTCATTCCATATGCAATTGGTGGCCTAGTCACAGTTGGTTTGGTCATTGGTTCTATTCGATCTCTTATTCTAGAGCATGGAAAGCAAAAGATGGCTGCTCGCTTTATGGAAGTCAAAAGACAAAAGGTTCTCAAGTCTATCGATGGCGACACGCAGACGATACGCATCTCACTGTGGGAAAAGGTCGAGTTCTCCTCGAAAGGTTTGACAGAAGCACAGAGACGAGAGCAAGAGTTCCACATCATGCGCCGCGTGCAAACACTATCCGAGCGCAAGAGGCGATACACCGCGTTAGCTCTATCAACCACAGCAGCAATGCTACTATGGTTCCTAGGCGCTCTAGTATTCATGTACTCCGAAAAGCCGCAAGGATTCAGCTACTTCGTCGCCCTCTACTACGCCTACGTCTCGCTCTTAACGATCGGGTACGGAGACTACGTTGTCGAAAGCAATGCCGGAAAAGCCTTCATGGTCTTCTGGAGCCTCCTCGCCGTCCCCACACTAACCATTCTCATCTCTAACATGGGCGACACAGTCATCAAAGCCTTCAAGGACTTCACCATCTGGCTCGGTTCGCTCACCGTCCTACCAGACGAGGAAGGGCTCAGCGCCGCACTCAAAGTCGGATGGACGCGCATCAAATCCGGCAAGATTGGCGAAAACGAAAAGGCAGGCTACCGCAGCAACTCTGCCGGTCCTACAGAAAACCGCACAGAAGACAGATTAGCAGCCTACATAGAAGAAGAAGAGCTAGGCAAAGCGGAAGAGGCCGGCGAACACGGCGACTATCTCGAACGCGACATCCGCTTCTACCACTTTGTCCTCGCAAAAGAAGTCCGTAAACTGATGAAAGACGTCGAAAGCTCATCGTCAAAACAATACGAGTACCACGAGTGGCAGTACTACCTGCGTCTAATCGGCCAGGACGAAAACGATCCTTCGCACCACCGCCAGCCCAAAGCCAACACTCCGCATAAGCACGATGATGGCGAAGCTCCTGATATCGGCTCTGCGGACGATGGGAAGAAGCGTGCTTGGAGTTGGCTGGGGATAAGGAGTCCGCTCATGGGCAATCAGTCTGAGCCGCAGTGGCTGCTACAAAGGTTGGCGATGAAGTTGGAATCCGAGATGCGCAAGATGAGTTCGTCTGACGAGAAGGTGAGGAAGGCGAAACCACCCATCTCCATGGCAGAATTGAGAAAGCGCAAAGGTAGTGGGAAGGCGTCTGAAGAAACGCAGACAAGGACGTTGCAGGAGGATGTCGAGGCTACGGCGGTTGGCCAGCGTGCTGTCAAAAGTGGTTGATGCTGTGAAGGGGGATGTCTGGGGACGATTATGTGAAGTGCATGTCACGGCGTTTGTGAGTAGTCATTGCTGAGGGGTATACATACATTTTCTACTACCTCTTCCGTACATACAATTTCGGCAGCTTTGATATCCCTCTACCACCCTAATACACTAGTAGTATCACAATCTCCACCATGTCCTCCACACCACCCACCCCCCTACCCACTCTCTGGCTCTTACCCCCTCCCTCCCTCCTCCCCTCCCCACATCACCCTGCCATCGAACCCGCATCCCTCGCCATCAGCGCCCTCCTCGGTTCCCTCGCCCTCGTCTTCATAACAACCTTCCTCATCAGGAACCCTCATAAAAGAAATTTCCTGGACGGCACAAGCGGAACGCCGGAGGAGGAGCAAGCAGAAAAGCAGCTTACTATCAGTGGTCCTCTGGGTACTGTGCTAAGAAGGAATGGGAATGGGAATGATGGGAATGATGGGAATGAGGGGAATGAGGGGACGGGGCACCTGATACCGAGGTTGTGGTCGGGGTTCTCGAGCTCGAATGAGGAGATTGGACGGGTTGGGCAGGGGGTAGAGAGGAGGAGGGTGGTTGAGCTTAATAATATGCCAGCGAGGATGCCGGATACAAGTCATAACGGTATGACAGCGTACCCGCCTTATCCGGTGGAACTAGACATTCTCCCACGCTCACCCCAGAGCATCCATCATCGTTATCCGGATACGTACGCTGGACGCCCAATACCACCACCACCGCCACCTCCCAAAATCCCAATCCTACTCCCCCAACGGAATCCCAACCTCAACACCTACAACACCCCCATCAACCCCATCAACCCCATCAACCCCATCAACAACAGGAACCAAAACGGCGGAAGTTCGCGTCCCCCTCCCCTACGCCCCGCCCCCCGCAACCCACGCTACTCCTTCGGCGACGACGACACGACCGTTGTAGGCGACAAAGCAGACGTCGAGACTCTGCGGAGTGATTTGAGTTTTCCGGATACGGATTCGGATAGGGGTTCGGATAGTGCGAGTTATGAGGAGGGGAGGTGGAAGGGTGGGGATGTGGATGGGAGGGGGATGGGGTTGGTGGGTAGGCATTGGGAGTGAGTAGGATGAGGAGAATGAGTAGGGTGGATTGAGTGGGTGAGCAAGGGGAGGGAGGTGTGAGGGTAGTGATGATTGGGGTAGGAAAGGGAACTGGAATGTGAGAGACAATGTACCTTATCTCGGAATAGCAATTATCTCTTAAGAACGCAATTCTGAATTAATCCTGAGTGTCCTTTATTTCAGTCTCCCAAAGTCCGCCCTAACCTCCACATCCCCCTCCTCATCAACAACCTTCCCTCTATCCCACTCCCGCCCCTCCCCCTTCTTCCTCCACACCACGTCCTCCTCCCCCTGCACATCCCCTCTCTCCCATTTCCTCACCTGATCATCCGTAAACCCGGCTTGTTTCAGTCGATCGGCGCCTTGTTGCTGCCAGCGCGCTCGGTCACGCAGTGCCTCTAGGGCGTCGCCCCAGTCGTCTTCTACGTCGGATGCCGGGCGCACGTCTGTGGTGGGATCGTACGTGGAGGAGAAGCGCGATTCGATGCCGCCGTTTTGCGGTTTGTACGCGTTGCGGCCTTTGGAGCGGACGGGCGGTGAGCGCGGGGGAGGGAGGGGGCCGACGATGGCTTCGAGGGGGTCGGAGGAGGAGGATGCTGGGGAGGGGGAGCGTTTGGTGTTGTGGCGGCTGGGTTTAGGTGGTTGGGTGGTGGTGGATCTGCGTTTTGGGCTTCGGGAGCGAGTCCGGTCTCGGTGTCGGCTGTGTTTTCTGTGCTTTGAGGAATGAGGTGATCGTGATCGTGATCGTGACCGTGAAGATATTCGCCAGTGCGACATGCGCCGTGCGTGCTCGCGATCTTTGTGGTCTCTTCCCCAGGGCTTGTAGCGTTCTTGCTCTTTGCCATATTTGTCTTTACGCGATTTGTCTCGGGGCGACCTTGATCGTCTCCGTTTCCGTTTGGAATGGTCTTCCTCCTCGCTATCATGTCTCCTCTTGTGCCGGTGTCCATCTCTGCTTCGGTCGCGATGCCGGCGAGACATCGGAGTCGTCGAACCATCTGCCTCTGTTTCTCCGCGCCTCCTCCCATGTCTATCCTCATCCTTGCCGCGATCTTGTCGTCTGCTTGACTCTGCTTGGTATCGGTCGATGTCGCTTTCTGATGGCGCCAACCGTCCCTGGTTGCCTGCGCTTTCGACATCGCATCGGCCTGGCGCCCGTGCATCCCCTTGGCCTGGCGCCTGTCGTTTCTCCCGATCCATCATCCTGAGTCGGGCGCGAGACTCGGCAGCCTCTTTAGCAAGGAGCGCAGAGTTGTGGCTGTCAGTCTGTCGGATGAGGTGTTGCAGGAAGCCCTTGTTCGGTCTAGGTGCACGAGACTTCATCCTATAGTATATTAGCACGAGCAGTCTCATAATGGAGTGCTCATGTACTTTCAACGCTCATGCGACTGCACAGCGTGTACGGAGGCTCATGACGCACCTCGGATTGAAGGCATCGATGCCAACGAGCTCGTATTTCTTCGTCGCATTCTTTGCATCCTCTTTCAGCAGCTCTGCAATGTACGCGTCGTCGTCTAGGTCCCTCGCCATGGTGGGCGACTGTTGTTGGGGTGGAGATGAAGGGTCGCAGAAGTCTGACCTTGCGAGATGCCGGGCGGCCATGTGAAATCATTCCACGCGGCGGGCCGTGCTAGCTGCATGCGGTAGTCGCCGCGGGGAACTCAGCCCTACGCGGGCATTCGCGATCCCAAACAAACATTCAATCCTCCAATTCATTTACAACAGACACAATGGGACCCAAGCGAAAATCGGCAGCGCCAACACCAGCCGCAGTGTTGGAACAATTGCAGCAGTCAAAGTCACTCAAGCTCCTGGCTATTGCGGAAACACTGTCGCCAAAGGATCTCCCACAGGCCGCGAAGAAGCGCAATTCGGCGGCGTCGGAGGACAGCGAGCAGAATGGCGACACTCATCCGGCTGCCCTTGAGGCTGATCTATTACATTATAAAGCATGCGTCTTCAAAATGTCATGAGAGAGATACATGCCTAACATTGTTGCAGGAACTCTTCAGCAAGCTACGCTTCAGCTACGTCGAGCAGGTCACCAAGGAGAAGTTCCTGCGCAGCATAACGGAAAACCCACCCCGCCTGGTCGACGCTCACGAGAACGACGAGAAGGAAAAGGAGATACTGGGTCTCAAGGCAGAGCTCAAGGAGCGCAAGTTGGAGGTAGCCGAGATTCTGAAGCAGCTGGAGGACAAGGGAAAAGAGCTCGCACTGCGCTATGAGGGTCTTCAACTACGCACGCAACAGCTCGAGTCACTTCCGGCTGAAACTGCAGGCCTGGAAGCGACCATTGAGCAGCTAAAGCACGAGCAAACACCAGTCTCGACGAACCCTGAGCTGTCTCTCCCACTTCCAGAAACTCAGCGAGTGCTCAGCGAACGGGAGGCGGAGCTCGCAGCCCTGAATGCGCAGATCGCAAGTCTGCAGGCTACCATCCCGAACCGAACCAGAGACTTGGAGAAGCTGGAGCGTGAGCTGAGGCCGCTGGAAACTCAGAAACAGGGAACCGTGGCGGCAGCTAGAGAGGCCCGGAGACGGAAGGAAGAGGGCGGTGGAATCGGAGATGAACTAGAAGAGAGAGGTAGATGGCTCCGAGCGTCTGAAAAGGCGCTAAGGGACATGTTGGATGTTGAGGGATGACGTCCTTGCGGTGAGCGTGTGTTGGGCTTGTTACGGCGTTACGGACTCGAGATACCACTGCTTGAAACGACTTCTTCTCTGCGCAATCGACTCGTGTTGACCCGTCTTCTAACTCGTGGCCATGCACCTGCGAACACGGTGCTTGAGCATGTCCCCTAAGGCGTAGTGACGGTTCGCCTCACTGCCAGCGCATGCACGCCCAAGAGCAGCGGCCAGCAGCGTGCCGAGCTAATCAATCGGCCTCGGAAACCAGAAATTCGAGTCGTCTCAGAATCTGGGCGGCTGGGTGCAGGGGTGCGGCGGGCTGTGGTTGGCCGGCCCCAGCCACTCACCGCCCTTCAACCTATCGATTACGTTGCCAGGCCATTCCACCCATAAACATGCGGCTGGTGGAGCCCTCGACGAGCTAATTGAGCTGGCTACCGATTCCATCCTTTCGTGACATCTGCAGCTGCAGCACCCAGAGAAGACTTTCGCTCCCTGCAGTCACGGAAACCGCTTCTTCCCAACGACGTCCATTGCACGGCGCCAGGAGCTGACGTTCCCCCACCACCGCGAGCTGTCCAACCGGACACGCTCTACACGAATACACGACTACCACCTCGTTCCAGCCTACTTTCGCTATTCTTACGCCTTTCACGACGTTACGACTCTCTGTTTCCACGTATTGTTGCTTGCCTGCGTTGTTAGCGAGGATCCGGTTTTCTGTCGTTACCTCGTCCGTCAGCCTGGTGTGTTTAACGACTTACGCACCTACTTTACGACTGTTTCTGAAGGAATTGGCCATTGAACGCGAAACGGAACATTGTTGCGAAAATGTCCAACCAACTCTCGGACCCCGGGTCGAGCGTCTACGACTCGGCCACGATGCATGTCGGAGATGGCACATGGGACTCGCAGCGCAACACTTTTCTGCTGCCCAACTTGCAAGCCCCCAACTTTGAGACGATGCGATTGAATGGTAAGAATCTTCATTGTTGAAAAAGACTACAGAGACTGACTACTCAGGTATGGGCAACCGCTTCCGCAGCATGGCCAGCTACAAGGCTCTCATCACAGCCCACGGCGTATTAGCAGTCATTGCTTTCCTATTCGTAATACCCGCAGCTATCTTCATGGCTCGCTTCTACCATCGCAACCCACGAACCGCCTTGCGAGTCCACATCTGGTTGCAAGTAGCAGCAGTGCTTCTTTCGACTGCTGCCATCGTCTGCAGCTTCCAAGCTGTTGGCCTCGAGAGATCTCTGACCAACCCTCACCACGGCATCGGCGTTGCGCTATACACTCTTGTTATGGTTCAATTCCTTGGTGGCGCTCTCATTCATAAACTTGAAAAGGGCAAGGAGCGATTCAAGATCCCTCTTAAGCTTATGGTGAGTGAACAACATGCGCGAGTATGGCGAAGACTAACTCTATAGGTTCATCAATGGCTAGGCCGCACTATTGCACTGCTTGGACTTGCTCAGATCCCACTTGGCCTGACACTATACGGGTCACCACTGGCCTTGTTCATCCTTTTCGCAGTGTGGACTTTCATCTTAGTAATCCTCTACTTCGTCCTCTCCTACAGGACCCAGCCCGAGATGGACTTTGATGACCGTAGCACCTACATCACCGACCGCTCATACAGTACCAGGATAAGTCGACGCACGAGCAGAGGCCCTGGCGCTGGAAAGCTCGCAGCAGCGGGAGCAGCCGGTGCAGGATTAGCCGCGCTGGGGTCAAGAAGATCTCGAAGCCGCACCCGCAGCAGGCATGGTGGCACAGTCCTTAGTTCCCGACCCGACTCTCGGTCCCGCCGTGATTCTCGATCCCGCGTCGCCGACTCTGAGTTCACCGAATCGTACTTGAGTGATGAGAAATACCGCGCCGATGGCAACAAAGGTTCCACTTGGAAGGACAAGCTCCTAGGAGTTGGGGCTGCAGCTGGTGGTATTTTCGCCGTCAAGAAACTATTCAATCGCAAACCAAAACATCCTCCGACCGAGACAGGGAGCGACTTCAGTTACAGCCGCCCATTGGGACCATCCGAGGTCACTCAGACCGATATCTCTAGGCTCGAGGAAGGAAGGGCACCCGAATCTCCAGCAAACCGTCGAAACGACTGGCGTCGAGACAACCCACAAGCATCGGCTTTGTCTGGAAGTGCTATGCGACCTGGTCACCGCCCAACTGGAAGTGTCACCTCCATTGACTCTTTCGATAGCCGGACAAGCCTCAGCGAAGAAACTGAAATGAGGCCTAGGGATCGGCAGTATGGACTAAAGGAGGGTGTTGCTACCATGGGAGTCGTCGGTTTCCTAAAGCATTCTCTCAGCAAACGCAGCAAGAAGAAGGAAGACGACCGCGTGGAAGAGATGAGACAACAAGATTTGGAAGAGGAACGGGTCGCCCGCATGAACAGCCAACGCCGCAAGAAGTACACGGGTGATGGAGCACCTCCAAGGAGAGGCCATAGACCGCCGTCCACCATTCTGTCTGAGAGCGATATGACCGGTATCACACCCTCAGTAGCGCAGCGCCCATCTCGACCCATGGATTCTACTGTCACGCCCAACCCAAGTCGCCCCCCTCGCGCCGGTGTCTACAGTGTCTTGTCAGATTCCGGTTCCGAAGCTTACGACTCACCCGGAGGCCGTCACCACAGCCGACGCCGCACGGGAGACGCACCAATAATACCTGCTGGTGCAGCCGCGGCAGCCACAGTCACTTCTGCCGGATCGCCCACCAAGCGAGAACGCCGCGGCAGCAGAGACGACGTGGCCTCCCCTCCCGTATCCGTCAAAGTCAAGATGCACAACGACGGCCGCCACGTAACCCTCCGCCGCCTCAACGAAGAAGAAGCCGCCGCCGAACGCGAAGCCCGCCGCCGAGAACGCCAACGCAAAAACCGCGCCGGCAGCGTAAGTTCCATGAGCGGCGTCGGCGGCGACCGCTGGCGCAGAACCGAAGCCATGGAAGCTGCTCAAGCCGCTGAAATGGCTCAACAGTCTGATGCTCATCCTCCTCCGCCTATGCCCATGCCTAGTTCGAGTACCTTGCGCATGCCTGAAGCGAATATTCCTCCGCCTCCGCCGGGTCCTCCTCCCATGTTCGGTAATGGCCAGCAACAGCATCTAGCGCCTGATCAGGCTAATTTCCCTCCTCCGCCTCCTATTCCTGCTGCCGCGGATACGGTGCTGAGTAGTCCGGTGTATGGGACTGAGACGGATCTTAGTAATTATGATTCCAACAGGAGGAGAAGGAGAGCGGAAAGGGCGCAGGCTAAGCAGGCGAGGTTGGGGGGGAGTCGCGTTGAGTTTTCGTGATTGTGATGACTCCGCGGTATTTGAAGGTGGTATTGGAGTAGAAAAGAAAGGGGTCGAAGGCATGGTTGTTAGCAGCGAGTTGCATTTCTCTGGCGTTTGTGGGTTGTCATTATTGAGTCTGTTTACCGTTGTGTTTGACATCGATCTGGCCTTCTGGCAGATTTCCAGCGTTATGGCATGTTTACGTTGCGAGAATGGAATCGAAATGGATGATGAGAAGAGTAAATAGAATGAGCATAGTTGTGTGATTTTGTATAAATGGATAGATACGCGCTTCGGCGTTGTGTAAGCTTCAATCTTTGTGGTTATTGTCGTCAGGGTGAGGTCAAGACGTTTAATGTGATGTTGTAGTTTGGTGAGTGGCAGTTGTTGTGGTATGGTATGGTGTCGTGGAGGGAGTCTTGGTATGAAGGTCATGATGTAGGTGTTATCACTAAATAATCTCTTTCTGGGGTTGTGGTGTCGATAAGTGAGCTGAGGTAAGCTATGAGAAGTCGTTGATGTTTCTCTTTTACGTCTCACAATAGTACAGTAGATGAAGAGGCGCGTTACAGCGACAAGATAACGTCCAATGAATCCATGGGCAACTTATCTCGTCTTTTACACTGGATCGGCTTCTTCCAAACTCATCGAGTCTGTCGTTTTTGCAACAGTATACTACGAATATTAGAATTGGGTGCAGCTCCTCGCTGCTGGGCTGGACCACACTGACTGGTTATCAATCAACAACGATAGAGTGCGCCTTTGACCCAGACTTGGGGATTGATATCGTAGATAGTGCGTCAATTAGGCGTACGTATGTGGATGTGTATATAAGTGTGGATATGTAGTGGAATGAAAATGTTAAGAGCAATTGCAAAAGGCTCAAGACCTTTCCTTCTTTTGGAACCGTGGATCTCCTTTCGAGTAAATTCTCTACTTAAAATACAGGTCTCAAGCACTACGAGCAGCAGACTATACGACTTGTAGAAGCCCTGAGAACACGAATAGTTTCTTTCTTGCAAACACACTAGATAGTATAATGTCAAAAGAACGTAGAGACGTGGCGTGAAGGAGTATATTGGAAGCTCTCTTGTAGTCTCAATCCCTATACATATAGCTAAGAGCGACAACAAGATACTGCAAACCGTCGTGCAGATATCTTCTGCATGTACATCTCTACCAATCCATTCACCAAACACTGTCGCACTTCCTTTCCTCAAGCCCAACATTTCCAGCTTACGAGCGCTCCGCGGCAAAGTCCCAACTCCCACGCTGAGCTCATCGAAGACCAGCCATGTATGCAAAACGCACGCGACAGTACAAATCGGCAACACACATCTACCTTCGCTTGCTAAGCGACGCCGCGGAGCACATCTGCAAGTCATCACCACAGCCCTACTGAGTCTCCGTACGGCGTCCCGTCTATACTCGCTCGACAAGCCACGCTGCGTGTGAAAGCCTCTACAAGGAATCCCCCCCCCCTGTCCCGAGTCCGCCCGTGTCTATGCCCTATCTACGCGCCATGCGCTCGCTCTTGGCCCGCATGCTCACCAGCGACGTGGTCAAGCAGGTAAAGGAAGAAGAAAAAACGCCTCATCGAGCAGTTCATGCCCGCGATGCGTCATATCCAGTGTCTAGAAGTTATTTCCGGCGGCTCGGCTAGCGGAAGCCTCCTGCATTCATGTGAAATTGACGTAGAATCTTCGGCGGAAAGAGAAAAAAGGATGTAGTGACTGCAGGTCCTAGTGCATCGGACAAGGGCGAATGTGGTAAGTGGAGATGGACGGGAAGGAGAATGTGTAGAGTGGCTTTGCCGAAGATGCCGAAGATGCCGAAGGAGATGTCGTGGTTATTGCTATCTATTCTCGCGTGGTAAGCGACGCGGAACATATCTGCAAGTCATCACTACGCATCTACGGAGAAAATGCTACGCCCAATGGCGCTGATCTTCGTGACATACGTTATTCATCATATCCAAAGCATCAGCTTCTCCGCGGCGGCGCGGCTACAACGGGTTCCTTGCTCCAATTGTTATAGAGAGAAAGAACGATGCGGGAATGTTGATGATCAGAAAGGGAAAACGGAACGCAGCCTTCGCAGTCCTGGTAAAACGGATAAAAGCGACTTTGACAAGTGGAGATGGGCGGGAAGTGGTACATCTAGAGTTAGATTGACTTTACCGAAGTCGCTCAGAAGGTTGAAGAGTTAGTTGCAGAGTAAGACGCATGTGGCTATGTGTATGTTTGGTGTGAGATGAGGCTGAAAGTCAGTTGACGAGGTATTGGGAGGACAGCGGGGCATCGAAGGTACTTCGTTTTTATGTCTCTTGCCACCCTCATCCTCTTTGAACCTTGCATCAACCGTACTTGCATAACACTAGATTCTGCCACGTTCAAGCTTCGTCCCGTCTGCATGGTAATGCAGCTACGCAGATGTAGTCTCCGCGGATGTGTGTAAGCGGGGAGACGGCATCGAGCCCGAGGATATGTAACGGTGATGCAGGGCCGGGTAAGGAAATAAACATCTGGTGTAGGTGGTGGTCCGGGGTGGTTAAAGTGAGATATTGAGATGCATGGAATTGGCGAGACCGCTATGACGACAGCGACTTGCATATGAGAACTGTTGGCGACTTGGCTTTCGAACTTGAACGGTAAAGTAATTTAATCGGTATGCATATGCGACGCCGCTCGTGGGTTTGCTTTGATTGGCTTCGGGGTTCCATTGCGAGTGTGTAGTCGGACTTGAAGGTGGAGAGTTGGAACCTAGGATGTATCGTCGTTGAGCGTATCTTCTGTAATGGTTGTAAGCCTGTGACAATTCGGGCTCATCAGGCTATTGCTCTATCCTATGTCAGTCTTGAAAAGAAATCACTATACCAGAGAGCAAATGCTACCATATGTGCATGAACTCGACGGGCGATCTTGCCGCTGGCCCAATGACTGTCCTGGGCTCGTATGCTACCCCATTATCAAAGGAATACCCGACGGGAATAAATTCGCCAAAAACAACTCCGACAGTATCCATACACGGCAGTGCATTCCCGAGAGGATGTGTAGGAGTGAAGTCGCGTTTGCCTCTGAATATGCAGCGTAGATTACATGACCCGGCACACAGCCACATCAGTCGGCTGGTGACTCGCAGCAGCTAAAGCAGAAGTGATAATCCAGATGCAGGAATAATTCTTATTCGGAGTACACCGATCAGAACAACATAACGTTTCCGCACCTCCATCGCTTGGACAAGATTCGGCTCAGCGCATGATACCCAGGAAGGTGAAGGATCCAGAGGCTTTACTGGCGTGTATCGATAGGACCCTGAACGGGAGAAGGCGATCCGCGCATCCGGATCCTAGGGAACGGAGCTGCGCTTGTGGCACACCGATTGCAGTAGATCACCGCTCGCATTCGCGCGCAAAGAGAACGATTACGATGTATCTCTGCTTATTTCTTTTACACACATATGCGCGGCGATTGGACGGCAAGGTTGGTTTGTGGCTGCAATTATTGGCCTCGGGATACGATTCCCTTTCCCAACTGTAGCCTTTGCGATCGCGATGCGCATCCCTAGCCGCGGCTTTTGAAGTACGCGAGGATCGAGTTGGCCGTGCCGGATATGATTGGGTCAGGCGTTCTCGACAACGCAAGGCTCAAAAGCAAAAGGCGTCGTCACGATTGATACCGCGAACCGTCAAAGACTAGGATCACGAGTCCTTTTCAAGTGCAACGCTGGACGTTTGCAGCCTTGCGCAGCGACGGCGCGCGCGTCCGGTGTAACGGTGCATGCACATGCCAGCCACACGACGTCCCGAAATTCAAGCCGTGCTGAGGTATGCCGCTGCAAGACGCACAATGGCGTGCAGGAAAAGCAACTCGTAGTGTGGTTACAAGGACATACTGCGGTTTTTTCTGCCCACTGCCCGGGCAGTTCCGCTGATTCAGCGGTTCAAGGAAGACTCCGTACCAATGGGAGTGAAATGAAGCAATTAGCATCCGTCCCGATGTCGCTATGGATCAGATGATATCTGGGTAGATTGCGAAATGAGCATCCGTTCCGTTGTCGCTGCGCAGCAGAAATGTCGCATCGCATCTTGCCGCTGCATGCCGTGCGTTCCATTCCATATCTGTACAATATTGAACAATAATAATTTGTGCAGCTAATCAGGGAGCGAATGGGAGCATCCGGGGATGCACAACTACCACCGCCTGGGATTTCATGTGCCGCACAAGCCAGCCGAGTACGAGTCAGCGGCCTTATTAACCGCCAATCAGAGTCTGCATGCATCTTAGTCAGCTGAACCAACCACATGCGAAGTAGCGCGATAGTTGATGCGACGACCTGCAAGTCCGCTGAACGATTGCCATGCTCACATGACTAACCCGTAAGCCGAGACCCTTTGCATCTCCAAGCGCCCAGGGAGGGGAAGTGTGCCCCATTTCGAAGAGCCCGGCGATCGGTTCCTGATCACTCGGCGTGGTCATCACTGGGATGGCAGCGGAGTGCGAAACGTAGCGCTGTGGAATTCGGTCCGACCGGAAAGAAAGCATGGACGAAGGAATGCAAAGAGGGTGGAAGATACCGGTGCATGGGAGGAGCATGGAGTGAGTTGGTATAGTCGCCACTTTGCTACAACAGGAGTAGGGGATTAGAGTTTTTTGCAAACGATGGACCCCCATGGTCGAGCGTCACGACGTCGTAGGACCACGTTGGGCAATTGGGCCAGCTGTAATTGCAGCAAATCTCAACAATGCTAATGCTCAAACCGCCAGTCTCAGACCCAGTGCGTGCGCTGTACCAAACTATGCCCCAAACCTCGCAATACTAACGTGTCGTACGCGACAGCAACGTACGACTAATCGCGCAATCCCTCTGTATGTGTCGCCCAGGGCGGGCAAAGGCCACCGGATGATAACGAACTCTAAGACGGCGATTGCATTCGTAGACGGCGATGCATTTCTCAGCATGAGAGCTAAGCCTACCCTTCCCATGGGTTCACGGTCCATCTGATCACGTTGCGCCAAGCCTTTCCGTCGCCGTTGGAGGGACATGGCCTTTGTTACCAAGACAGGAACGCGCAATCGACTTTCTTCTCGAAAAGACCAAGCCTTTTTCTTCCTTCCCACGAGGCTGACCCGTCCCTGATCCCCAGGGTCCCATCAACGCCTCCAGCGCCAGAACCGCGACATGGTCCACCCCGTCCCCGGCCGGCTGTCACTCAGCCAGCACTCGGAGGAAACTTTTGCGAAAAGTGCCTAAGCAAACGCTCCGACGTTAGACGGGCCGACCCCAGAGATAAAGCTTGAGACACTCTCAACGCGAATCGTGTGATTGGTGCCCAGATGGTAAAATGAAAGCCCTGTTGCAGCCCAATGGACATGAGTCGCTACCTTGTTGCATATGGCAAAGTCGCGTGGGATATGGCATGTGGCATGACGACGTGTTTCGCGAGTTTTAACGTATTCGACTTGTCTTGTGTAGCTAAGGCTGCCCAAGTTGCTTCACCACACCTATCATGTTTCGCTATTTTGGAATTGTTTTATGCATAAGCGATTGACTTTACTACAAGCAAGTTGAACGCGTGTACATGATGCTAGGCTGACTAGGGCTCACTTCACCCTATTCTTCCTTGTGAACCATTTATCCGGGTTCGCATACCTTGCTCCTTGAGCTTCATGATCTTCATTCTGCACGCGTCGGTAGATTCCGAACTCGTGTTGTAATAACGACAGGCCGGGATTGCCATACCCTTCCCTGGTTGCGGGTCCCGTCGAAGCTACACAGCCGCAATAGTGTGCGACCATGTCATGTCAAAACCGGCTTTCCCAGACCTAACCGCCTCGTTCCGCAGTCAATCATTGTCCACCTCCAAGGATTCCGAGTGCCAGTGCTCGTCTCTTGGCTACGCTTTCGTAATCCTCGCGATCGAGAAGGGCGTCCGGGCCATGGCTGCGGTAATCCAGCACATGGATAGCCCTTGACACCTCATCTTGAAGAGGCAAGCCGGTGCTTCGATTAACCCATGGTACACATGTCAAATCGCTTAAAATATCCACGGTGGTCTTAGTCCTGCATGCAAGCTCATCCTCCCGCACGTGTGCTTCTGACACCATGAGCTCCTTCCCGTCGGAAGAACTACCGGAGGATTGACATTCGTAGCTCGTTAGATCGCTAATGACCGGGAATCGCGGTATTCGTGTGCTGAGCCCTGGCAACATGACGCTTTTGGATCTTGTGACATGGCGGTTCAACGTCGTCCGTGTTCCACGTGCTCCTTTTCGAAGCTTTGATCACTCGAAGATTGTAGGGCGGTTGCCGTTGTAAAAGCTGAACGTTACTTGAATGGTCAAAGCTATACCATGCTACCGAATCTAAGATTGGCCCACTGTCGGGACCAGAAACTCCACCGCGCCGTTGTTGATATTCCTACTCTTCAAAGAAAAAAACTATTGCTTGTACATCATAGGGTCGACAGGGTAACTCTGAATAGAAAACCGTGGGTCGTATGCTGTGGCATTAACGCCCATGTGATGACTCTGCATGTGGCCGTGCGAAGTGGGTAATTGCATGGTCGGATGACCTACGAGTTGCGACCCCCGTTGTGCCATTGGAGTCTCGTAGGGGCCCGGTGTCGTGGAAGTGCTCCTAGGAGCTGAGCTAGAAGAGTGGGAATGTGCTGCACTGTGGGAGGAGTCGTACAGGGACATGTCGCCTACGTGCGTAGTAGGTACATTGACCATGGAATGCTGGGTCGTATTGAAAGGGAGTTGGGCTCCAGTCTGCGCGGCCAGTCGACGAATCAGATCGTTGTTAGGATACGAGGGCGACGTTGCGTTCGGGTTTGCCGAGTAGTCGTCGGCGACATTGGAGGGAAGTGTCCCCGAGCCAGTAGAATTTAAGCCGAGCGTCGAAGCGGGAACCGTCTGGGGGAGGTTCAGAGACCGGGGAAGCGGAAGGTTCGGGAGGACTTCAGAGAGCTTGGTGAGCAGTAGAGGGA
This sequence comes from Alternaria arbusti, assembly GCF_024043155.1. Taxonomy (NCBI): domain Eukaryota; kingdom Fungi; phylum Ascomycota; class Dothideomycetes; order Pleosporales; family Pleosporaceae; genus Alternaria; species Alternaria arbusti. The sequence continues at coordinate 147,262 of NW_026249950.1, read as the reverse complement.
GGTATCGAGTCTGTCCTCCACGAAGAGTTGATATGAGGGTGAGGAATCGCGATACATAGTCGCGAGGGCCCAAAGCGAATGCATCAGGCGAAAACGATGTGCATGCAACGACATCTGCTAGACAACACGCAATGTCGAATAGCTTCTCGATCTGCAGAGCTGTTAGCTAACGTTTGGCGTGACAGATAGGGTAAAACGTGGCAGGGGTATAGGTGGAAGGGACAGTGCTGCCAGTTTGGCTAGTCAGGGCATGGACGTCAGAGATAGACGTTGCCTAGTGCGGCACTAGCGCGATCGAATCCAACAGGGATTGTTGCAGCTGGAGATGGAGGGGCTCTAGCGGTGACAATCTCCAAAAATTGGGGGATGATGATGCGGAAAATTAACGGGAAAATACTCACCAGTCCGACGCCGTGCATCTCCATGGCTTGTTGCGAGAATTGATGCGAGATTGTGAGAAGGTCCCTTGCGATTTCGATTGGGTATTTGAATGTGAGGGGGATGTCGTTGGAGACGCTGCTCACAAGACCCTGGCAGACACTTAGCTGCCATGTCTGCGATCGCAACCACTGTTGAGTTATGCGAATCTGGACTTCCTGGACCTCTGTGCACTCGAAATATGCTGGTACCGCCTCGGAGAGCTGGGTTTGAATTTGCGTAATCCATGCAGCGCTTGCATGTGTGTTGTGCACTCGGTTCCAGAGGTTGATGTATGTGTCGTCGATAATCTTGAACATGTTGATCATAAGTTCCAGGCCAACGGCAATGGGCCGATCGGAGGGGACCTCGTCCAGCGAAGGAGGGTGGATGGTGGGGTATAATGTGATTGGGCGGTGTTTGTGTAGGGCATAAGTCCTAGAGGCAATTAGCAAAGGGTCTAGCAAGACGCGTGGGTGTAGAGTCGTACCTCTCAGCGATAAAGAGGAGCCAGTATAGGACGCGCTTGCGCGATATATCCAGAGGGTCGTGTTTGTAAGTCTCCTCGTCGTGCATGCCTAGCAGTTGCGCTTGTGTGGTGGCTTCTCGGAGGTATGCCCATGCTGTGTTCTCGCGCGCAAGTCCGAAGTAGCAACCAGAGTAGAACCATGATGTGAGCACGCTCATCTGGGAGGGGTTCTCGCGGTGATCGTAGCCTTGTCGCACACGGACGGACTCTTCCAGCAGGACATGGCCGATGCCGACGTTTGACATGTGGGCCATCTCTGGTCGTGGTAGGACGTTGACGGGTGGTTTGTGGTTGGCCTGGATCATGACGTAGGCGCATAGTGCGACTACCATGCAATACGCCTCGGTGGAGCGGTCCATACCAACGGCGGCTTCTTGCGCTCTTTGGCGGTGCAGGACGGGTTCTGAGGGGTAGACATGGGCGAAGAAGTATTCTATGCAACTCTCAACGAGAGCGGGGGGCATGAGGCCCGGCGTGCGAGCGAATGTCGAGGATAGTGACCGGCCATCGAAGCCAAGGTCAGTCGGGAATCCGGCAGCAAGTTGGGCATTGCGTTGTGTTTCGCGAAGTTCGGATAGGACTTTGGCACGACTGCCTTTAGGTCCTTTCTTCTGTGGGATGGCATTGTATGTGCATGCAAGACCAGCAGAGACGCAGTTTTTGCAAGGGGCCGTGCCTTCGCCAATGCACTTTACTTTTCTTCGGTGACAGCTAGAAGTTGATGATGTTAGTGGTGTGGCATGTGAAATGTGTACCGACGGCGACGTACCTATCGCAAGCCCGCTTGACCGGAGCAGTGGTGGTAGGAGTGGAAGCCATGTTGGAGGACAAGCTAGTGTGGGAACGTCTCGTCATCTACTTGATGAGGAATGCAGTCGCCGAGCGGATCCGCTGGTTCCTATTAGTACAACAGACATGTTGCGCCTACACTCGGGGAGATATCATCGAAGGTTCCTTGTGTCATTGTGCTTGAATGAATGCTCATTCGCACCTAGGTAACCTGGACGATTGAAAAGCCCAAGCGTCCAAAGTGCATATTAGACTCAACTAGTTAGCATCACTGCGCGAGTTGACATGGGGGTGATGGTTTGCGAGTCCAATGATCCAGCATGGAGAAGCGGCCTGCGTCCCTGGTTCCACGGCTGGGGAAAGAGTCTGCAGGGCAGCGCGTCGGACGCCGGTCAAACGCCTACCACACGGTCGCAAGCCATGGGGCTTAGGCGGTCTGGTGGGCTGGACCTTGCTTGGAGAAACATCCTAGCCTGACCGCTGGGCATCCTGCAGCGTTGGCACGGGCGGTTCTTGCAAAGCGACGGGAGCTTCGTTAGTGCCTTACTAGGGTGACTGTAACTAGCCGAGATTCCCCCGTTGGGCTGTTATGGGCAGGTATTCCGTAATGGATGTCCCGGGGTTTTTGCGATATATTTTCCAAGTGCTGATGCGGCTCTGGTATGATAAAGGGAACTGTGCACGCAAAATCTGGCATGGGCAAGGACGAGGGGTTCCGTCCGTGAGGCTGAATGGTCTCCATGACGGGATGTCAGGCCTCTGAACACTGATCCAACTGGCGACAAGGCCTCAACTCCGGACTGACCGCTTCCCGAACATCAAAACTGGTACTGACTGGCCATGTCCCACGGGATGGTCATGAAACGGAGCAATGGCGCCGACAGTTGCTCCATACTCGAGAGATTTCATGTACACCTAATTGGCGGTATGGGCCGGTGTTTGCCGCGCAGTCGTCGTCATGCCACCCAACAGGTACGACAGAGGTCATGCATCTGGTCGGGAGGTAAGGTAGACTGTAGCCATGATCCGAATCCGTATTCGATGGGTAGTTTCAGCGAGGCGCAGCTGGCGATGCGTTGGTAAGGTTCGCGGAAATACCCCTGGTAAGCGTAGCGAGTGAGGGCTGCATGGGATGCCGCATTCGCCACGAGGCGTCGTCGACCATTGTGCTTCTCCGCACGAGATAGCAAACTCAGAGTTTCTGTACTGGGGACAGTAGCGACTCCCTCATGGCTTATATCCTCTTTCCTAAAGGGCCTTTTGCGGTCTCCACCGTCGGATCGAGACAGTCAAGGTTCCGAGATGCTGCCGGCAGCGATCAAAATTGGTTCAACGGCGTCGAGACCGCGAATGAGACACGCTGGACCCGCCTCCAGAAGTAGGTTTGCCACCAGTCGTATCACAGGTACGCCACACGTCATGGCTCGGAAGGCAGCAAGATTGCCCACTGGAAGAAACTCAAAAGTTCGTGAGATGCAGTCAGTCTTGGTAATGGGTGAATAAGCGATGGTGTTGAGGCTTGTTGTAGATCCGGGGCGTTGGCAATGCTATGTATGTACCTTCCCATGTCTATGCTCCGCTAGCGGCTGCGCCATTGGTAAGATTCGTGATGCTTGGCATGAGCTCCGCGGAGGACTGAAGCCAACGTCACTCGTTAGCATGAACATGGCGTTTTGGTGTCTCGAACATGCGATATAGCTTCATGGAGATGGATGTTGGATCAAAAAGAAGCGGTTTCCTGCGATGACATCATGCAGCTTCATGCATGGTGTCGATAGAACTCTATCCCCGGATACAGAAGGCACAACTGCCTTTCCGATTTGTCGAAACAATGTAAGGCCATCCGTCTATGCTGATTGAGTCATGGATCGTGAAAAGGCAGATCAAGAACTAGATACGGCAATACCTCCGGCACATCATTGTGAGGTTCGTACGAGGTACAACGCGGGAAGAGTCAGTGCCCTGAGCTCAGGCTGCACATCCCAAGTAAGACTCAGCGTACATCGTCAGACGGGATGTTTGTACATGGAATGATCATCATGGCCTTTGCATATCTTGTTTGAACGTCAGATGTTACCGACTATTCGACGAAGGGCTGTCTCGCCAGTCAGGTACGCGCAATATGGAGTCCATCTACCAACTTGCTTTGCTAATACTGAGTCTTCCCTTAGTACTATGAATCGAGAAAAGCATCATGGTATTCCCGAGATGTCCTGTTGTGCGATGAAGAGGTTTGTTGACAAGTGATATGAATAGGACAGCACTTCGCAGTACCGTGGATGCAAACGGAGACGTACCAGTTCAGACTCTGTCGGCAAATCAGCGCCATTCCAAGATTACATACCCAACCACCCAATGTACCGCTTACAACCGCTACAATCGAGCTATCACGAGCCGAGTGCGATCGCAGGACGACTGGGAGAGCATGCTCACAGTTACCGAGAGAGCTTTGAGACTACCAAGGTACCTCTGCAGCAATCACGCTACCATATCACAAGTCTATTCGTCAAGGGAACAACAGCCGTCTCACCACCAGTGACTGGAACGGGGTAAGTATCCTGCGTAGGAATGTTGACTTGCATTTCTATTCGCGCGGTGGACGCATCACTCGGATTCCGCGGTGGCCGAGCGGAAGAGTACCGTCTTCTCCAACTTCTCCCAAACACCCAAAGTACCTTTCACCACAATCACGGCATTCACTCCCGAAATCTGAAACAAGTAAGCGAATTACCAACCTAATCTTTCTGACATCTCGCCTAGATCCGTCGACCCGTACAAGCTTTCGTTGGAAAGTCAAATACAGAACAAAGATGAAGATCGTCGATTCCCAAACACTACTCATCCTTCCAAAAATACCCCATTCTCACCGGTCTATAGGATCGATTGGTCTTGATAAGACTAGCACTGCTTTCGTATCGCATCTGATTGCTGTCATGAATGTGCAGGTGTTGATATGTGCACATCACGATGTTACCTAGGTAAGTATGACACACAATATGCAATCGTAATGCTAGTCGATTTGAAGTAAGCCTTCTAAAATTACACTCGACGGCTTGCAACACCCCATACATGAGCAACATCAATTTACATAGCAATATTACCTATTCTTGGTCGAGAACATCAATTATCAAATGTGTCATCTTTACTGAGCTTGATTTCGTAATGTAAAGCTCACACCAGCGTTCCGTACTCACAGGATAAGGCGGTATGCTTGGACCAAATATGTCGCAACCATTGTTCTCAGTATAATTCCATCTCAACGACCAGATCCACAACAATCATGTGTCGCCGCTAGTGTCCAGAGAAGAAATAAAAGGAAAATGAAACTGCGTACTTCCTCTCCAATCAGTCATTCTAATTCATGTCCCCATTCACGATACCTTACAAGCGCGCGCAATGTAGTAGCCACCGCGCACTTCAATCTCATCATATCGCCCGCATAGCTTCAAGCTCAAGATAAGAAGATAGTTCTATGTTCTGCGACTGTCCAAGTAATCATTAGAGAGTAAAAGTTCCTTTCATCCAATAGTACTGCATTACCGCAGAGCGAAACAAATCACTTATAACTTCCCTAACATCGACGACCCAGACGAGGAGATGGTTTTGCAAATGGGAGAAGTCGCAGGTGTAATATACCAGGGAGTAGAATATTAGGGATTGTGCTAGAAGTAGGGTCTTTACACTATAGATCAACGTGGTATCAGCATTGTTGTTCTTTCCCATGCATAGCTCGGCTAGGGATGTTGTATATGCTACCTAGGTAGTTCCGAGATTGCACGCGGACGTGGAAGAAGACGGATGCTAGAGCCGGCACGGCACGTCCACGAGCAAACCAAAAAGCGTAACTAATCTACAACGAACACTAAAGACGGTAGAGTTATCATTAGAGATGTGTAAGACTAATCACGCTGCTCCGACAGTGAACACACTAGAAGCTGCTCTTTAGTAGTTGCCTTCCTGGATTTGCTGGTGTATGTAACCTGGAATGCACTCAGGTCTAGTCGTTAAACTTGCCTGAGAGGGAAGAAAATTTATTCTGGCGGACATTGATTACCCGTTCTTAACGTACTGATCTAGTCAAGTCTAGCAGGACTAACATACGAGGCAGTAAACAGGCTTGAGGGACTGGGATAATTACCTTGGTGACGATGGCGAAGACGATGCTAGGTATCGTCCAGTTGTTATACCAGAGGAATGCAAGTGTCCGCTTGATGACCGAAAGAGGGAAGGAGTTTATCCGTACACGTTCTACCCGGCACTGGAAACATTGAGTAAAGGAATATATGGTGTCTTTGTCAAAGCAGTGTAAACCTTCGTAGCAATGTATTGTTGCTTGGGAGTAACTACCCAATAAGAACGGGCTTCATGGTATAAACATACGTTCCACAGCCATCTAAAGATGCCAACCAAAAAACGACCTCAAGAACATGCCGCATGTCTATAAATCTCCTGAATGAGTCACCCTTATCAAGTGGCCCCATCCCAACCATGACAAAAGTTTCCCCATTCCACACACCAAGCCTCCCCATCGACACGTACGGGCGCAGTGGCAACTGACATGATGCCAGAGAGAAATCGCGGGTCATTCGCTCGGTTACAAACCATGTGAAGCGCTCGCCGTTATACTAAAATGGCCCTGCGGGCCAATGCTCATCGGGGATGTACGTTTGCCGGTACGTTTGCCCATTCCAGGTAACCTATTCTCCTTTATAGCAATACGAATCTCGACTCGTTTGGTACCCAGGCGCGCTCTTGTAATACTCGCGTGCAGTATAGGCAGCCTCCAGTTGCGCCGTTATGAGATTCATTCGAATTCGCGATTCTTGATCAACGGGGACATACGTCTAGTATGCGTTTTGAGGCACCTGGTAGCCGCCCATCTGCGCTTGTTGGGCCTGCGCATGTGCCTGTGCTTGAGCCTGCATCTGCATCTCCTGCTGCCGTTGTGGGAGATCGTTGAACCATGGATGTGACAGCGCGTTAGCAGCAGATATGCGCATCTCTGGCCGCAGCTGCAGCATGCAGTTGAGTAGACTAAGCCCCACCTGGTCGACTTGCGGCAATATAAGGCGCAGGTCCTGGGTGTGGTATACGGGGAAGTTGTTCTTGTACTCTGGCAGCTGCGAGATGCCTGGCCATGATCGTTCAGACGGTGTGCCCATCAGCCTGAAGATCTTCTGCACTTGGTCTTCGTTGGTGGTTCCGGGGAACAGCGGCCGCCCCGTGTACATCTCGGCCATGATGCAGCCTGCTGACCATATATCGATGCTGGTGTTGTAGGTCCGGCTGCCGAGCAGCACATCGGGGGCGCGGTACCACAGGGTTACGACTTCGTTGGAGAAGGTGTTGACTGGGATGCCGAAGGCGCGAGCGAGACCGAAATCGGCCAGCTTCAACTGGCCACGGTTGTTGATCAGGAGGTTCTGGGGCTTCAGGTCGCGGTGGAGGACGCGGGCTTCGTGGCAGAAGGCGATTCCCTTGAGCAGCTGGTACATGAAGGACTTGATGGTGGCGGGGTCCAGAGCACCGCGGTCGCCGCGCGAGTCCATGTATCGCTTGAGGTCCTTGTCCATGAATTCAAAGACGAGCATAAGCTTGTTCTCGGTGTGTATGACGTCGTGCAGCAGGACGATGTTCTCGTGGCGTAGTTCCTTCATGAGGGAAATCTCGCGGATAGCCGTCGAGGGCGTGCCTTCCTCCGAGTCGAGGTGGATCTCCTTGAGGGCTACGAGTTCGCCCGTCTGGCGGTTTCTACCCTTGAAGACCTGGGCACGTTAGCACACAGTATAGCCGACATGGCACTCCTGCCTACCGTGGCATAGGTGCCCTCGCCGAGCTTCTCGAGCTGCTGGAAGGAGCTGGGGTGTCGGCGGTTGTCCATGGTAGGCACGATGGGCTGTGTGTAGCCGTCGCCGAGGTTGCGGACGCTGATGGACGAGTCGGTGCGGTGCGGGGCGACAAGCGTGCCGGCGTGGACGGGCTGGAGACTGCCCGGGGGCGCTCGCGAGGTGAACTTGGGGTCCCAGAGGATGGCCGAGGCGGTCGTGAGCTGGCTGGCGATGCGCAGAGGCGAGGGCGGCTTTGGCGGCTTGTCGGGGGCTGGGGCTGGTGACGCCGTCGTGGTGAGCGAGGGGGGTGATGATTAAATAAAAGGGTCCAGTCGCGAGAACAGCAAAGGCAGGGGATCTTCGTCGGCGCTTGGGTGGAGAATGACTGTTGCACGAGTCCGCGGGTGGGATGTGAGTGGGTTTGGTGGGGCGAGAGTAGCCGCCTGCCTACGCGCTATCCATCCTTTACCCTTCAAACTTCAGCCTTCAGCCACAGGCTTTGTTCTTCATCAAATAAGTGGCTATTTCTGGATGCAGTCATTAAACATACCCCTTTGGAGCATTTTAACTGGACACTATAGCCTCGAGCCCGGAATGGCTAAAATCACGATAATAGTTGTCAGGAGTTGATTCAATATCCGAAGGAGGAGACGACGTATAGAGATCTTCCATGATCATAAACTCATCAAGCGTTTGGTTTGGACATATCCTTATTGCTTTTATTTGCATTAGACTCTTCATAGCTTGAAGGATGGTGCAGAATGTTGAAAACAGTTGCGGTACAGGCGACAATATGCACAGCCCGGGCCATAAAACCATACCTACCGCTCAATGCACTATTCCTAACTAAACAGATACACCTGAGAAGGAAGATCCATAATCCGCCATAACCCCTTCACTTTTCTCAGCACCCTCAAGTCGAGATCCCGCTGCTCCTTACCCTTCCCAGCCTTTCCATCATCAGCCTCTCTGTCAGTTTCAGCATCAGCTAAGTCAACGCCTGCTCTTTCCTTCCCCTTCCCCTTCCCCCTGTCCTCTATCGCACTTGCAACATCAGAGTCCACCACATCCGATGAGTCGTCCTCCGTCCCAGCAGATGTTCCTGCAGCACCGCCTCCATTTTCTTTCACTTCAACGACCCAGCACACACTAGTACTACGAAGCTTCGGGCGCGGAAAAACCTCCCATTCAGGATTATACGGCGTGGCCACTAGACAAGGCCCATCCACATCGAAGGCTGCCATGAGACTTCTTTGTCGTATCCTCTCTTTCCGATCAGACCACAGATCCCTGCGCAGAATCTCCGGCAACGTCACCATGGTGTGGCGGGTGCTCCCTTGCTTCCCTTTCCTAGCAAGCGTGCTCTCGACGCCGACGGTGAGGAACTGGCGTGCGAGTTGACGGCTTATGATTGAGCGTTGGGATGCCGGGATCGCGGATATGTGTTCGTTGTGCGCTGCTAGGTCTTCTTCGTACGTGGTGTTGGGGTGGGAGCCGGGTGGTGAGGTAAGACGGGCTGGTCGTTTGGGCGGCGTGTAGGTTCCACACCAGAGTCGGCCGTGCTGCATGATGCGGTCGATGAACCACAACTGTGCGAGGCTCGCTTCGAGAGTCTCGTCGAGCTGCAGCGTGGCAAAAGGCTGGTTCACAACGTCCGGGTGGGCAAACAGCGTATCGTCGACTTTGTCTGGTAATTGGTGCTCCAAGCTGACTCCATCTGTGCGGACGGATTGCCATACGCTGTTGGCCAGACCCTTCATTAAGTCTCCTTCGTCTTCAGATGCGGCCAGCGTGTACCTGATATACTGGAGAACGCCAAAGATGATCTGAGAGATTGTGTTGCGCATCGCGGGTACTTGCTTGACGCGTTTCGCGTCGAGTCTTCGTTTTACTTGTATGCCGGTATGGTCGAGGTTTCCCCATACAGATGATCCGTTTGGGATATGACCCCAGCGGCGGAAATCCTGACGAGCTTGTGTGGCTACATTTGGTTGGTTGAACCGCTGGATAAATGCCACTTGACGCGCACGAGCTTGTTCCACGGTCTCGTCTTTCTGGCGTTCAAAAAGTATGACCCAGCATTTGTAGGATTCCCATGTATCGGCCCACTCCGCCTGTATGGGTGTAAAGTCGATCTCGCGATCGACCGACCAAAGATACGAATGGAGAAGCATTCCTTCGGCAGTGAATCTACCCTGTCTGCTTGTTTGGAGTCGTATGTTGATGTAGTCGCGAACTTCACAGTAATCGATTCGATTCGCCTCCAGAAAGATGTTCTGGAACAGGGTCGAGCTCGATGCACTTCCAGCGTAGGTTTCCTCTTGGTCCTCATTGCCCTCAGGTAGATACGCCTCTGGTGCTAGCAAAGATAGGTCGCCATTACTCAACGTCAGTGCCAATATGGCTAGGCGCAGTGAACTGCAATTGGCGTTGACTTTCCTTGTATCTAATCGGAAGTCGTAATCGCACATGTTCGCTATGATAGCAAGTCTATCAGCATTGAAGTAACACTCTCGATGCCTGAGCAATGTCAGAGCTCCCGCAGCGTTGATCGTAGGACGCTTCCCGTAGAACCCCTCGGTATGAGCCTGTACGATCTGATTGATCGTGTTTGCCTTCTCGGTTCTCGGATGGAGGCGGTCTGCTACTTCAAGCACGGACCGAGCTCCCGGATAGACTTCTTCTGACCCGAGCCCAGACCGGGCAAGATAGTTTCCCATACGAACGAAGTCGCGTGTAAGCAGAGATTGCATCTGGTCGAGAATGCGCCAGAATCCACGCAAGTGCATGCAAATGAGCTCTGACTCCCAGATCCCACGATCATCGTCGAGTGAATGGTAAGGACGGAGATCCGATCCCTCCTCTCGCCCAAAGCGAAAGCTGGATTGGAAGGTAAGACCTGGACCGCGCCGGAAAGCCAGCATCAGTCCGTCTCCAGAACATATAGCCTCTTGGACGACCCACGCACGGGTGTACCAACGGTCTTGACTGGCTCTGTGAAGGAAGTCGAGGATTTGTTCGCAGAAGCGGCGGTCTATCATACTTGACTTCCGTTGGTCAGGATACAACAGAGTCTCGATAGCTGTAAGTTGCTCTTGCGATGTGATTTTGACGTCGAGCAAACCCGCCGTGACCACAGCTCTGTTGTACACAATATCCATCGACTGTATTCCAAGCTCCTGCTCGTCCCAGTCTTCTTTCGAGCTATTTTCAGTCGGCTGGGGAAGACATTCTTGATCGATCCATATCATGCGAAATCCATACGAATTGGCAAAGTCCACAGCACGATCTAGAACATCATCGAGAGCGCGACTGGCGCGGACGCGTCCGTTGAGATCACGGACCGTGTAGGTTCTCGGAGTCGGGTTCTCTCCACGAGGAGGCCAGCAGTATGACACCGCTACATAATGTATGCATATGTCGCACGAGCCGACGCCGTCCTCACTGAACCATTCCGGATGATCAACCACCGGATTGACCAGACGGAATTTTCTAGGCTTCCACCTGTGCGGGAACTCGGGATATGATGCGCAAACGCGGCATTTAGTCTGTGTGGATTTGTTGGCTTGTTCTGAGCGTTCAGCGACACTGGCTCCCTTTGCATTTGGAACCTCGCCACCTCCTTCTGGGTCTCGGGCTTTGACATTTCCAAGACTCAAGTCTAAAGCGTATTGTTCCTTCGCTTCTTCGTCGTCACTGTCGAAATCGTCAAGTTTGACATCGGAGTCATCATAGACCAAGAAGCGGATGCGCCTTGACGCCCAGTGTCGAGCATCAGCTCGCTCAAAGGTGTATTCGGAGATTTTGGCTATCTCTCCAAAACAATCCGACCCTATAGATGTCGCAGTGTTCATTAGATCGTTCTCCATGGTTCATGTTCCGTTGTGATACTCGGGTTTGCGGATGTCAATATTCTTCTCTTTGCTGTAAATCGTAGTATTTGCTCGCTCGTTTCTTGGACTGAAATCCAGAAAATTCGCCGCTGTTTCAGTAAGATGCTTAACATCGTAGTTAAAAAACCCTCATTTCCAAAGAACCTTGGGCGCTATATACCTTCACCGGTGATAAGGCAGCAGCTGCGAGGCTGACAATGCCCACATGCGTCCCAGATAGGTTACGCGTGTGGCCGTACCAACGATCCAGGAGTCCTCGCTTATATCGGAAATAAGCACCGACATTTGTGCAGATAAACTGTAACTTGTTGCGGCATGTTGTGCGCTGTGGAGTCGAGCCGTCTTAGAAGAGGCTATGTAACACACACCGGTGCAAAGATGCGAAGAGAAAGATGCTCTGCGTTTTCCCAGAAGTGCTGGCTAGCCGGACGCGCAGATGTCATCACTCTCGGCATAGCATGCGCGTATTGCAGCGATGTGTTAGAAGCTGTGAGCTATAATCGTGTGTTGTCGTTTGTCGGTTTAGATTCGGCTGCGTGGTACGGACGCTCACGTATGCATTCGTGTGGCACAGTCGGCATTCGCGACTGCCCCACGTTTTCGTTTCGATCACATCACGCGCGCGACACCTGGCCACGGTATTTCGAATAGTCGTATAACATTCGTATTACCTATCCATTCCCGAGCGAAAAGAACGCTCGTCTCTTTTCCCTAGCTTCCTGCTCCGAAGACGTGCCTTCGTTCTTGGGCCGTCCGCGCTTGCCCTTCTTGGACACTGTTTTGGAAACACTAGACTGCTTCTCCAAAGCTGGCGGCGGGGGCGGCAGCGGCGTTGTAGACTTGACAACCTCCTTGATAGTCTGTTTCGAAAGGCAAAAGTCTATATGCGCGTTGAAGCTCGCGTCATCAGGCGCCTGCGGAATAGAGCAAATGGGACACTGCCACTGTGATTCGGCTGGCGGCTGTTCACCTTGCTGTTGCTCCTGTTCCTGAGACAGCTTCTCTAGTTCGTTCATTTCGTTGTTTCGTTCCTGTCGTGCGGCCTCTTCGAACTCTTCCTCGGGCCATGTCTCCCATGTGCCTTCGTCTTTCGAGGTGGGAGTCTTAGTGGTGGTGGTTGAAGATGTCTTAGCTGCGCGGCCGAAGAAGTCGATTCCAGGCTTCTTCGTGCTGATGATGTGCGTAGCTCGTAAACCCATTAAGCGTAGTTTCATGTTCGGTATCTCTTTCATGAGCTTCTCTAACATTGGTAGACTGTACTTGAAGAGGTCGTCTGCTTTGTGAATGGCAAAGGGTGGCGTCGTCTGTCGCGTGTGTACTTCGTAGGTGTGGAGCTTAATCTTGATGCAGAGGGTTCTTCCTTTGTACTCGGTGCGTTTGAGATCCCCTTCTAATTCCTCAGCGATATGCCGAAGCTTGTCACGCAGGGCATCGCGGCCTTGTAGCTCTCTAAAGGTAGTCTCAGTGCCGACGCTCTTGCGTTCATGATCTTCCGCTGGCTTAATGACGGTACGCCCTAGGCCTAGATAGCACTGCATCAAGAATTGAAATGCTTTCTGCCCAAATAGCTTTGCCATGTATGCTCGATGTGCATAAATGTCTCCGCACGTCTTGACGCCTATGGCATCCAGCTCTCGTTCGAAGACGCGACCAATACCATTGACCTTTCGCGTAGGAAGGGTCTTCATGAACTCCATGATTGTCTGCCTGTCGCTGGCAAGGAGGAACTGCCCGTTTGGCTTGTTCTGATTCGAGCAAATCTTGGCAAGTTTAGCATTGGCGGCGATGCCAGCGGAGACGGTGATCTTGGCTCTTTCAAAAACGTCTGCACGCATCTGGCTGACAGCTTCCTCAGGCGTCATGTGGTGCTCCTGGCAGTATTGTGTCAAATTAAGGTATGCCTCGTCGCAGCTCGCACTTTGGAAGTCCGGATCGTATAGCGCCAGTACTTCACGGACCTCTTCGGCCTTGGCCATGTATTTCGCAAAATTCATAGGAACGCAGATGAGCTGCGGACATAGCTTCATGGCGACGAACCCAGCCATACCAGAGCGACAGCCGAATTTGCGTGCATGGTAGTTGCAGGTAGTCAGCACGCCCTTGCCGACTGCGAACGGAACGTCTTTCAGTTCCGGGCGATCGAGCTCTTCAACTGCCGCATAGAAAGCATCGCAGTCGAGGTGTACGATGACCTGGCTCAGGTCCCTGCTCAGCTCCAGCTCAGCGATGTAGTCATCGGCTCTACGCTGATCGGTGGTCAAGTCGATCTTGTCCAGCTGGCGTCTCTTTTCCAGGATCTTGTTGATCTTCTCGGTGAGGTTCTTGTCCTTGACCTCCTCGTTGTTGAAGAACTTGGAGCCCTTGGATGCATTATAGATGACCTCTGAGACCTTCGATTGGTCTACGCTGTCTTGTCCGGCTTTGGTGAGCGACGGGCCGAGGAGGTGGTACTTTAGGGAGTCGTGCTCGGTGGACGTGGCTCGGGTAGGCTGCGGCCGCTCTGGTATATCTCGGGAGGTTTCATCTCCTTTGGCGGTGGTCATGGTGGTTGCGGTGGCCACTCGAGGCAGGTCGGACGCGTCGTGACTACGGTGACTCGGTGCATGCTGGGGCACGTGTACGCGACGGGGCTGCGCGCATGATGGTGGTGAATGGGCGGACCCTGCATCGCTCATGGTAAGTGGGGGGTCATTTTGTGAGGGCGACAGGAGGCCCCATAAAAACGCGAGATGAGGCCCTGGAGAGGTCATGACGCGCTTTCACGTCTACGCCCGGCTGGGCCTAGCGGCGTTTGAAAGCCTCCAGGATCACTCAGGGCCACCAAAGTTACTTCATCTCGCACCAACACAGACGCCTCCCCACCTGAACCCTTCTCCTGCTCCTGTCTGGCCCCGACCATGGACTGGACGCCAACCATCTGCACTCCTCCACCGCTGGCATTGTAGAAGTGGGGCAATACACGTAGAGCGCCGTGCTGTATGACCTGCAGACATCCGACACGCTACTAGCGTCCATCAACACACCATCGTCAACACCGCCATTACCCCCCGAGCCGCGCCCATTGCCCCCCGGCAAGGCCATGATCTCCCTCCGCATCCGCAGTATAACACCACAACTATAGCCGCACTCACCAGAGGATGCCCATCGAACGAACCGACCGAAATAACCCACGGCCGCTGAAGCCGACGCTCGCCAGCACCCGAACCGCCGCGAAGACGCCCTTGACCCCGAGACTTGCCGTTGCGCCCACCGCCTCCTCCACCGTCAGCTCCTCGAGCACCCGCACCGCCCGCACCAGCAATGGCACCACGCCCAAGGTTGCGGCCCCGGCGCCCTCGCACAACGAGGTGACGCCCATCAAGCCCTTCCTGAGCAGCAATGTCACGCCTCGCTCTTCCACGAGGAAGTCACGGGTCGGCGTAGACAGCGCTTCGTCCACGCCCAGCGGCACCCCCTCTGTTACCCCGAGCAGCTCGCGACCAGGCTCCACGGTAGACCACCACACCAGGGACCAGACTGGCGGATTCAGTGGGCACAGCGCCGTGGGAAGGAGCGGTTCATCAGCGGTAGGGGGGCGACCGCGCAGCACACCGGGACCAAGCAGCAGCCATGTCACGCCGACCCCGAGGCCCTCGCTCTCCATGTACAACACCGCTCCGTCCGACGCTGGCAGGAAAGACGCTTCATCCCTGTTCTTCCATGCCAATGACGCACGTCCGCACGAACAACCAGCACCGGTACTGGCGCCCACGAAGAAGGCGCCCGCATTCTTCTACGCCGACGGAAGACAAGACGAGCCCCCTGCGAAGCCCACCGTACCATCGCCACCGCTGTCGTCCCTGGGGAGATCCCAGCCCGAGAGCAAGTTCTTCCATGCCGACTCCCAGCCCGAAAGCAAGTTCTTCCACGCCGACTCCCTTTCCGAAAGAAAAGGCCGCCAGCCGATTCTCACACCGCCGCCTCCTACATCTCCAGATCTGCTCCCGCCCTTGGAAGGCGGACAAGGGGGGTCGCTTCGCCCGCCTTCGCCTACAAAGGACTTTGCACATCTCTCATATCGTAAGGGAGCCTCTCAGGTCCGGCCAGCCCTCAGCAGAGGCAGTTCAGGAAACTCCGCTCTCGCCATGTTGACTGGATCGAACACGCCAGATGTGTCTGATGGCCCCAGACGGAGATCTAGCGTCGCCTCCACTATAAAACGAGGGCACGTCAAGAGCTCCAGTCTGTCGTCCATTGACTCTGTGACGAGTGCGAAGAAGGCACCGACTAATGAACCATCCGCCATGCAGCCAAGCCCACTTCAGACTGAGAATCGTGCCTCCCTCCCCGATGATGCAGCACCTACGCCCGCTCGTCGCTACACCGCGTTCTCCCCTGTCGGATCTCCAGTATCAGCAAGCCCAACAAGAGACGGCAAGAGGAACAGCGACACCAAGAGTGCACTCGAGATGATGAACGAACTTGCTGCCAATGCACGAAGGGAGCGTAAAGTGCTTGACCTCGAAATCAGCAACTCTTCGCTCCTCGCCATCAACCGGTCATTGGAGAAGGAGGTCCGAAAGCAAAAGGCGGAGCTCAGACGCTTCCGTCGCATGAGCCGAGCTGGGCATTTCTCTGCTGATATGGCTAGCTCGCCTCCTGAAACTTCTGCCATTGGCTCTGGAAATATAGGGGACCTGTCGGACATGTCTGAAGCAGAAGAGGAGGACGAAACACCTGAGGAGGAAGAGGAGGATCCAGAGGATAGCGAGTCTTCATTCGATGAGGGTGCTCTGAGCCCGAGCGCTCAGCTAGAGCGAGACGAAGCACACCGCTCACGCGATGAGAAGCGCCTCCAGCTCGACCTTTCCAAACATCGCGAGATGTTGAACGACAGCCAGAAGATGAACCAGAGCCTTAAGAAGTGTCTCGGATGGACAGAACAGCTGATCAAAGACGGCCAGAAGGCGTTGGAGTACAAGGTGCACGTCAGCGATGTCAAGATCGGTGGTCGCGTACTCGTTGCGGAAGACGACGACAACGATGCCGCCGAACCACAGGAATCCAGGGGTCTTCTCAGTCCCTGGAGTCCAATTCACAACGCCATCGACGCTCTAGACTCGCCTTTCTTCCCTCAATCCAATCGCGTCATCGACCGGGACAGCGGCATAGATCTTGAAGGTCTTGAGCATATGGAGCATCACAGCGACCACTCTCGCGCAGCCTCACCCACGGACGACGGACAAGATCAGTCTAGAAGTCCTGTCAAAGAATTCCGTCCCAAATTACCCGGTACATGGATCTCCTACGCAACGACCCGCGAGTCCGACCTAAAGAAACACGAGACCCTGAGTCCCCTTGGTTCCCCCTTCGAAGAGCGAATCAGATACCTCCACGCGTCTATTGACGCCCTGGAAGCATCTTCATAACCACGCACACACACACATACGCACGCACGCACAGCTCACATTTATCTCTCTCTTGCTTTGCTCAACTTTGCACATACCCAGCTTTTTTCTCACTTCATCTTGCATGCATAGGGCACAACGGCGTTACACCATAAAGGACATTTTGCATTTTCCACCTTACTTCCAAACCGGCGCACAACGGCACAATGCGTCGAATGCGATTTCGACGCCCCCCACGACCATTTCCTTTGTCTTTCCTTTTCACGGCCGCAGCATCTATATACATAAACACTCTCGTTCAAACTCCAATAATGTTTCAATCTAACGGCCTTTTACTAGAAAGGCCGACCCTCACCAACAAGATCTACGAAAAAGATCGGGGTCGCGTGTTGGGTGTTTCGTGCGTCTGCGTGTGCAGTCTGTCAGTTTTTATGATACCCCACCAACTACTTAACTACTTGCGCAAGAGAGAGAGTTTATATCAAATATTTACCATAGCCAATATACGTCGCTTTACACTTTGAAAGAAAATCTTACCAGGATGTGGTGTTGCACACGTTTGAAGTTTATTGGCATAAGGTCGTTTCAACGCTTAACGTTGGTCAACTTTAGGTTTAGCACCCACGTGAGTACAACACTTTGCTTCATCACATGACCATCTCTACTACGAAGCACCGACTAGATTACTCCAAAGGGTAAGTATGCAAAGGTTGACAACAACATCCATAACGTCGCGCCAAGTGTCACTTGAGGCGAACAATGAACAATGTATGCTTTCATTGAGACATGATGAAAACCCCGTCTATGTATGAAGCAGGCCTAGTGAATCCCATTAATCCATGATACATCCCTCTACCGAAGTAGGCAATACGTTAGCACAGAAGCCAGCCTTGATCTACGGGTATCCGAACAAAGAAAGAAGCAGTGGAAAGAGAACTGTAAGAATCCTGAAAGGTGCAAGATATGAGAAGTGACGATGATTTAAGCCCAGTAACCGAGCAGAGCCATCAAACCTGGCATTACGTTAGTATAAAGTCGATAGTATGGGGCACGGACAAGACTTACCAGCACCAAGAACCATAAGGCCAAACGCCTTAAGCGTCCTACTAACAGGTCCCTTCTGCATATACGGACTGAACATAAACTCATGCGCCATAAGCTCCACAAGACCAGTGTAGATAAGAATACCAGCGGAGATGGAATCGAAAACACCATTCGTCAACAGCGTAGTCCTGCTCTCAGGCGCAAAAGACTGGCGCACGCCCAGACCAATAGCAATGGCAATAGGGGTCGAGATGCCGTAGCCGAGACCAAGGAAGTACGGGGTCCAGCGCTTGGACGCGGGCCAGGGGACTTCTGCAAGACGGGTTCCCAGACCGAGGCCTTCGAACATTTGGTGGAAGACGAGGACGATGTAGAGGGTGATGAATTCCTCGCCGGCTACGGCAAGGGTGAGGCCGATGAAGATGGAGTGGAAGATGACACCGAATTCGAGGATGAAGACGGCGGTTAGTTGCGAGGCGTAGCCATCTGGGACGAGGGGACGTGGTGCCATATCGGACTTCAGCTCGGCTTCATGGTCGCGTTGGTGGCCGAGGTGGTCGTCGCCGCGGATGTTGTGGTTGCCGCTGCTGCCTCCAGTGCTACCCTCGAGGTCGTGGGCTTTGTCGTCAGCGTGGGCGGCTGGGGAGATGCCAGTGGGTTCGTGGCTGTGGCTGTGGTCGTGGTCGCTGCCGAACTTGGCGTAACGCATTGTCATGAGCTCGAGGAAGAACATGAGAAAGAGCGTCATCAGGGCGATGCCCTCGGGCCAAGGGTACTTGGCAATAACACCGGTCAGACATTCGTTACCGAGAGCCTCGTTTGCTGGGGCCAGGAGATGGATGAATGCCGTTGTGATGATGACGCCTGAACCGAAATACTTGGCGGCGAAGAAGACCCAGTTGGGGACCAGCTTGCTACGGGAACGTCTTGCTAAGACGGGGAACATGGCACCTGTGCGATGTTAGCATGCGAAGATCGGCAAGGTTTCTTGTACACACCGAAGCTGGATGCTACCAGGATGACGAAGATGGATGAGATACGGGTGCCCATGCGGCCATCGTACTCGTTGTCGCCGCCGCAGGTGATGACCTCCTCAGGTTGTGACTCTGCGCCATCATCTTGACGGAGGACGAGACGTGCAATATCGAGGGCGGTAGAAGCCATGTTGGTGTATAGAACGCTGGCAACTGAGTGAAGAGTAGTGATAGCACGGAATGTCCGTTTGATACAAATTTAGACAAGATGTACTTCAATATTGTCGATCTCTGGTTGGCGTGGACCCGAGTGACCCAGATGTTTGGTAATGGTTCAGTGGAGAAGCAACCCTTGGGAGAAGCTTGGTTCGGCTGGGCGTGTCTTGTGCAGTCTTGGGTAACAACAAGCACTATATATTGGATCCTTTGGACGCAATCAAGCACCCTGATGGACAGATGGAAATGCTTGACGGTGCTTTGATGGGTCTTCAGGAAGGATTCACGGAGTACGGAACTGGTTGGACGTGTGAAGGCGGGCGATATACCAGAAGGGTCTTACTCAGAGTACCCTGATGGCACGCTAAGGGCGAATATTCCACTGGTGCATAGCTTGCAGAGCCTATGGGGTCCAGTATAGCTGTCACCCGTGGGGGGAGGCGTATGTAAAGTGCCTTCGAGAGCGCGCTGAACGTGGGACTTTTTCAATCATGGTGTTGGTGTGGCATGTGCGACGATGCGGTTGTTACGATGCGGCGAACGTGCGTTCAGTAGCAGTCAGCCGCAATCCTAGGCCCGATTCCACTTACTTGAGCTAGGACCTGCCGAAACCTCAACAGGCCCACGTCTACATCAATCTCTGAAGCCGCATTGCCGCATGCTTCGACCGAGGTACATGAAGGCGACAGCGCGATGCCCGTCTTACACGACCTGGGCCCTCGTTCAAAGACGAAAGTGTCTCGTCACCGGCGTCGCGCGGTACTGCAGGATGCGGTGCATCTACTACAGACACTGATGGCAGATACTGGAGTAACTGGATAGACACTGATAGCAGATACTGGACAGTAACTAGACGCGTTCCTGGCTAGAATGTAAATGAGGTCGCTAGCTTGCGCACATTCGAAGCTGAACTTCAAATGCAACGGCGCAATCATTCCGACTCTTCCGAATTCCGATTAACAGTTTCTTACGATGCAGGCGCCCAGATCAGAAGGCACGATCAAGCTGGCGCTTCGATATTGTTGAAAGATCTTGAAGGACAATTCCGAACCGTGCCGGAACCTTGTCGCATAAAGACTACCTTGACGACGGTACACGAGAGAAGGCTGGCTCCGGGGAGGTAAGCTGCTTACGAAGTCATCAAGTACCGAGCAGGTAGCCGACAAGGCCTGACAGGCTTGCGCGAAGATCTGTACATATTGGTGAAGCGGTGGAAATCTTCTGTTCAGCTGATGAGGCTGTCGCGATGTACCTACTTGGCGCATTGCCAGATACAACGTACAAGGCTGTCGATCTACGCAAGTCGCAGAACCACTTGTAGCAGGTAACTGCATCTAGGTTTGACCGGCCGCGCTGATGTGAGGGTGTACAGGCGTATGCACTCCGCCTTCTCCGCACTGCCGCGTGATCCGGTGACATGTACCTAGGTATTGTCTCAACACATGAGGTGATGGACAGCGATGCGCGTCTACAATGAAGAGTCGTCTGGGATGCTGGCTATAAAGTGCAAAGCTATGCACTTCGGGCCGTTCGGCTGTCGAGTAGCTCTGGATGGTTGGTCCACATCACACCACCGTGAGGGGCTGTGGACTGACGGAATGTAAAACGCGCGCCAATGTACAGTGGGCGGGGTCGCGTCGCATATACTCGGAGTACAGCTCGATGGGCATGGCGATGTCAGCAAACTCGATAGAATCGAGGCGATCGTGGGACCCATCCATGAGACACATGCCGGCGCACGGAGGAGGAGATCGAAAAGTTAATACAATCGGTGGTACTGAAACCGGTTTGCCAGGGCTAGAATGGGAGCAGTGGGAGCTGCTGGGGACGTGCACAGCGCGTTGCTGTGGGGAACATCCTGGACGGCTTGGCGTGATGAAGCACTGATGATGTACCAAAGTACCTCGCGCCTGCCAGCCCGCCCCGCCCCACGAGCGCGCTCAATGTCGCAATCACATGGGCAGAGTGAGTGAATTGACAGCCAGCTTGACAGCACTGCCATGATTACAACATGTTCGCGCAGCCGGCGGAGACCCTTATTCTGAAGCTCCAGGCGCAGAGCTGGCGTTGGCGCATCCTTGCTTCTCACGCAGGCCGTAGCGGGAACCAATCAATAGTGCATGCCGTGAGGGGCTATGACGTCTCGATTCCTGTTTCGTATAGCTCCTGCCGCAGCTCCAACAGGTGACCGCATAGCTGCCTAGCTTCTCCTCTTTATAACTCCGCCTCGTCTCACCCTCTTCCTGCTTCTCATTGTCAACTCTCCCATAGATCCCTCAGCACCAATTGTTGCTGTACAGGTCCCGGAGTCCCATCACAACACCAAACCGCCATCATGATTGAGGAAGTCTTGAAGAAGACCTCGGAGATGTTCCCGCTGCCCACCGCGACGGCCTCGTCGCTGCCTTCGGTTGCTCCCATCCCAACCGTCGCCCCCGGACCTGAGCCCACCTACGAGGTTGCCGGCGATGCTGGAATGAAGACCCTCTGGGTCGTCTTTGTTCTCATGCTGATCGCCTCTGCCGGTTTCACCGTCATGTCCTGGAAGGTGCCTTTGGTGAGTACCATCTGGAGCTACTCCAGACAGCAGATTCTAACACCCCCCAGAACAAGCGCCTCTACCATGTCATCACCACCATCATCACCCTCACCGCTGCCCTCTCTTACTTCGCCATGGCCTCCGGCGCTGGTGTCTCCCTCAAGAAGGAGGTCGAGCGCGAGCAGCACGACCACGTCCCCGACACCTACAACGTCGTGTACCGCCAGGTCTACTGGGCCCGTTACGTCGACTGGACCATCACCACCCCTCTCCTGCTCCTCGACCTCGGTCTCCTTGCTGGCATGTCTGGTGGACACATGATCATGATGGTTGTTGCCGACATCATCATGGTTCTTACTGGTCTCTTCGCTGCCTTCGGTACTGAGGACACTGCCCAGAAGTGGGGCTGGTACACCATCTCGTGCATTGCCTTCCTCTTCGTCTTCTGGCACCTTGGTCTTAACGGTGGTGCCAACGCCCGCGCCAAGGGTGACAAGCTCCGCGGTTTCTTCATCTCCATCGCTGCCTACACCGCCGTCCTCTGGACTGCCTACCCCATGTAAGTCTCATCAATACCCACGCCTCCCGATTTTATACTAATCCGTTCAGTGTCTGGGGTATTGCCGATGGTGCTCGCAAGGCCAGCGTCGACACTGAGATCATTGCCTACGCTGTCCTCGATGTCCTCGCCAAGGCTGTCTTCGGTGCCTGGCTCTTGGTTGCCCACGCCAACATGCGCGAGAGCGATGTTGAGCTTAACGGCTTCTGGGCCAACGGTCTCAGCCGCGAGGGTGCCATCCGCATTGGTGAGGATGACGGTGCTTAAATGTACCTCATCAGCACAAATGTCTTACTCTCGTGAGCATGTCAGCTGTGTCATAGCACGAGTACAGATAGATTCGACAAGCATGGTTCACCTTGACTAAGAGGGCCGGAACCAGTGACCAAGATGGAAAAAGCGTACGCGGCATGTTCAGCTTCTGACTGTCCTTTAGGCAGTATCTCTCCTCAGTGATGTAACTTTCTCATTACCGGAGTTGGAGGCTTGTCAATAGTCACGGGATTGGACGCCCATAATATGGACGTTTCATAGTTAATGCGATAATGATATTGATCTCGAACTCTCTTACATATGAATCCGTGCCGGCTTACCGCCGAGCTCTTCTAAGCTGCCGCACCAGTACAATGAACAATACGAGTGATGTAATTTGGCCCTTTAACCCTTTGACCTCATCTCATCTCACTTAGTGAGATGTCTTGTTCAGATGTCTATATAGTTGGCATGCTTGGCTCGTTGTTGAAGTCACTCAACATCGATACCTTCCAGCATCACCAAGACCAACCATGTTCTCATCACTCCTCTCCGTCGTTGTCGCAACTCTCCTGATGCAATCAGCATCCTCGTCGCCTCTCACGACACCACCTCCATCTCTCTCGCCTACCCCATCGCCTACACCTTGCACCAAGACTGTCTTCACATTCCCTGATATCCAAGTTGGAACCTGTACCTTTAACGCCACAACAACGACGTCTACCGTCTTCACCGACTGTGCCGGATGTGCGCTTGAGACGATTAACCTTGGTGGTCTTGGACCGGTACGTACCCTTCTATACTATTCTGGCTATTGGTGGATCTAGTAAGCTGACTGTGGTGGTTGTTTGTGTAGGCGTGCGCCGCTGTTACGACGGTTCCGGGGACGAAGACTGAGACTGTTACGGCTTGTCAGTCGGCTTAGGTTGGGATGGGTGTGAGGTGTGAGGTGGTAGGTGGTGAATGATGGTCGGTCTTTTTCTTGTAGCTAGCTTCTTTGGTGATGATCTTTAGTACATAGGATATTGTATACAAAGAATATGCCTATACTCCTCTATTTCTCTCCTCCAAAGCTATCTGTGACTGCTCTGCTCATCCAAACACTCATCCATATTTCCAAACAGATGACAGAAGTTTACTATAGTTAGCATTGACGTTGTCGTACAGGCCGTTCTCGTGTAGATTCAGCTTAGCGTGTTTGTCGTTTAACTAGTAGTAAAGCCGGCCAACGCCGTAATTACCCACTCATGCACTTGCGCCCCAGATGATCGACAGCAGGTAGCTGCCCAAGCTATGGGTCCCCCATCTGTACTGCAGCCTCACAACTGCGTCGCTGCACCTTTCGGCGCCTTGAACGAGAAAGACGTAAAAAGACTCATCCGCCGCCATCGTGACATCAGGCTCTGGGGTGCATGGACGCTCTGGCGGTCAGGTACGAGCTTCCGGCTGACGCGAAAGCGAAATCGAAATCAAGGCAGTGGCTGTGTACCTGGATGACCCCCCGAACACAATCAAGGGTACGAAGGAAGGATGAATGACAGCTGTTGCCATGGCAGGATGTCAGATGAATGAAATAGTCGGGAGACAAGAATGTTTTGGTTGTCGCTCATCCGGCGTAGGTAGGTGACGGCCGTCACACACCTGACGCGCTTCCAAGGTTTGCTCATGCAGGGATGTGCGGCTGCCCCGCAACCAAGCCGCGGTCGGGGTGGTGCGGTGCAACGTGATGGGGACGGAGCTTGGAAGCTCAGGCAGGCACCCGACAAACCAGCTTGCTTTGCTGCCCTTCGAGTGCGGACAAGTACAAGTACCTGGGAGCTAGCCCATACCTGCAGCTTCACAAGTTTCCTTTTGATCACACACACACACTTACACTTGCTCGACTTACTTACTCACTCAACCTCAATATCCACGAGCGAACTGACGAATTCCTTCCAACATGGCGACCGAGGATATCAAGAACGAAAGCGCGGCTGAGGTCATCGTCGACGAGACACCCATCTCGCCCGTTCGCTCTCTGGACCGCCGGAACAGTTTGGAGAAGCATTTGCAGCATAGGCCTGAGCCGCAGGATCTGAAGAACAGACATATTCTGCTGGATACCACGACTGCTCCGTACGTCCCTTTCACCCTTCCACCTCCTCCTACTTCCCTTCTCCGACCCCATCCCCCTCTTCCCAATTTACACCAAGAGCCCCGCTAACGCGGGACACGTATCAGCGCCCTCCAAGCCAAAGCCCTCGAACTCGAGCGCCAACGCGCAACCGACCAACTCAAAAAAGGCCTCAACGCCCGCCCCGAACGCGCCGACCTCATCGAGCGCAACATCCTTCCTGCCTCCAACGCCGCGCCCGCCCTGCAAGGACACCAGAAAGAACTCGATATGCATATGCGCGCGGATAATCTGGAGAAGGGGTTGCAGTCCAGGCCGAGCCCGGAGGAGCTGGTTAAGAAGGGGATTTTGGATGAGGGGGAGATTGGTAGGGAGTAGGTGGAGGGAGGGGGATAAGGGAAGGGGGAGGGGAGGGTGAGATGGGAGGGGGATGTGTGAAGTAGGAGCCGTACTAGGTGCCGTGCGTTACGATACGACAATGCATTCGGCGTTGGTAGGGACGTGAGATGGGAATTGTACGGGGTTTTGCTTCGGCATTGAGTACCTGCATAGTATATATATCACGAATTATGGAATGTTTCTTGCTCATACAGTCATTTAGTAGCGTTCGCATCTCACACACCCTCACCATCACAATTTCTAGGTCACAAAACTCAAGAATCTGTGCAAAGAGCGGCACGAAGCCCATGACTTCATTACAACATGTCCAGGCTACTAAGCTCCAGCCGCCTAGCCAACCTCAAACAGTAAATAAACCAGCAAACATCAATCATCCCGAGACCAGTCGATCTAATGACCGACCTTCTCCTCCCTGACCACGGTCGTATTCTTAGCATCCATGTCATCAGCGTGGTTCTCACGGTCCGCCTCCATGTTCTTGACCAACTCGGTGATACCGAAGAGGTCGTCCATCTTCTCGAGGGACAGGCCCTTGGTCTCGGGGATGAGGAACCAGACGAAGATGAACATGGAGAAGCAGAAGGCGCCGTAGGTGAAGAAGGTGCCGTAGCCGCCTTGGCCCATGGTGGCCATCATGTTGGGGGTTGCGCGCGCGACGACGAAGTTGAAGAGCCACTGTGGGGTTTGTTAGTTATGTGTTGTTTTTTTATGTGGAGAGAAAAGGGTTGGGATTAGGACGTACCTGTGTAGCAGCGGCGATGGCAACGTTGAGGGAGCGGAGACGAGCGGCGGGGATTTCAGACACGTAGATCCAGCATACGGGTCCCCAACCGAACTGGAAGAACAGGGCGAAGAGGAACACGCAGACGAGAGCGAAGTATCCGGCTCCTGGTACTGGTTCGCCCATAATCGGCGGGTCGACGCGCATGTAGATGCCAATGTAGAACATGGCCATTCCCTGGGCAATCGATGTCCAGAGGAGCGAACGGCGGCGACCGAGAGAATCAGCGGCGAAGATGAGGAAAGCGAAGCAGCCGACCATCTTGACGATGCCGTAGATACCTGTGGCGAAGAGCTTGACGGCGTTGCCCTTGAGACCGAGGGCGGCGAAGATCTGCGGCGCATAGTAGTTGATGGCGTTTGTTCCCGTCATCTGCTGGCAGATCATGAGACCAATCGAGATGAGTGCGCGCTTTCGGTTACCGGGGATGGTAAACATCTCTTTGAGAAGGTCCTTGATACTGGCACCGGCAACGAGCATGCGCTCGTGTTCGAGCTGGTCGGCGATGTCCTTGATCTCGTCCTGGACGTAGGGGTGCGAGTGAGGTAGGTTGCGCATGCGAGCAAGCACTGTGGTAGCCTCCTCCCATTTATCCTGCTTAGCGAGGAAACGAGGGGATTCCTTGTTCAGCGCCATGCAGCCGACGAGGAGAACAGCGGGGAGAGCCTGGAGAGCAAGAGGCACGATGTAGACTTGTGCGCCGCCGGAGAGGTGCATGAGGGAGCCGTAGTTGACCCAGAAGGCGAGGCAGGTTCCTGTGGCGATGAAGAGTTGGTAGAGACCTGTGAGTCCACCACGGATACCACGGGGTGCGTTTTCGGAAATGTACAGAGGGACGACCATGGAGGCGCCTCCTACACCTAGTCCAGCGATGAAGCGGCCGACGTACATGGCTGCGAGGGCGCCCATGGCTACGGCTTGGATGATGCAACCGACGATGGTGACGAGACCGGCGATTTGGAGGGCGGTCTTGCGGCCCCAGCGGTCTGCTACCCAGGAGGCGATGAAGCAACCGGCGAAACATCCGGCTTGGAGGGTGGAAGCGATGTTAGCGTTCAGGTTGGCTTTGCCGACTTTGTCGAGGTTGGTGATGTTGTATTTGCTGGGAGGATTGTCAGTGTCGTGAGATGATAAGAAAATAACAAGAGACACTCACTCCTGGAACTCCTTCAATTCAAGCACACCTCCAATGGTTCCGATATCGAAACCAAACAACATGCCACCAAAACAGGCGGAACCCGCCATGGCGAAGGCGCGCCATCCGTAGATCTCGTGAGGGTCGGATTTGATGGAGTCGTTCTTGACGATCATGCGAATAAACTTCGCGCCGGTGGATGGAGCTGCCATGATGTCGGGTAGATCGGGGGATGCTACCGTGTCGGTGGGAGTATGAATCTATCTTCTCGTCAGTATGTATGACGCATGGAGAAGCTGTTGTGGGACACAAGGACCGAATACATACCGACAGACAGAACGATCAAACCACAAGCTTGACCCTAGACCAGACGCTGGTGTATAGCACACCAGGTGTCGTTCGAAGAGAATAGCGAGAGAAGAGTGAAGATCTCCGCAGATTGCTGGTCTAAAAAAGCTCCCCAGTGGGATGTGCATGGCCATGATATATAAACAGCCAGACGGTACAGCGGCCCATGCGCTATCCTCGCAGCACTAGCTCCTTGCTCAAGACGGGGTAACTCGCCTGGTCCGTCACCGCGGTCTTTGCCCCATGGCTGGCCTGCAAGCTATCGTGATCCTCCATTAACCCCGGACTCAAGACCCCAGACTCCACGTTTCCACACTGCTCTTTCTCTCCACACACAGCGAGAGCTGCTGCCGCTAGCCACACAAACAGGGTACCGAGAGCATCAGATGAACGTCCCTTTGTGGCTCCGGCCAATGGGGCACATGCAGGACGAGCGCCGCACTCTGTCGAAGCATGCTTGGTAGTGAGATAGGCTTGGCTCGGCGGAAAGCACGCGGTGGGATTAGTGGGAGCTATGAAAGGCCGTCTTGGAAGTGCCAAGTCCTGCTCTTTTTCCGTCCAATTGACGGCTGGGTGGCGTTGCGAGTTGGATTGCATATCAAAGGGTTGCCAAGCGTAATATCTCCAGGTTCGATCACGGTCTGGGGTCTCCCCCCGCTGTCCTTCCGTTTTCTTGCGGGGGCGTGGAATGGGAAGCAACGGCCTGCGACCTTCCCCAGTTGGGCAAGGTGAGTAATCCGACACATGTCTTCTCCCCGCTGAGGAAGGCGCTACGGTTGTTGTGGCTATTTATCCGCGTATTAGACCTGCGATGGGGTCGGGGCGAGGGATGCCCCACGGCCGCGCCGACGCGTGATGGGTCGAGGGCGAGGCGTTGTGGATGACTTGTGGAGCGGAACGGTTATGGACGTCTGTGGCCTGTCGGATTTGGTCGTGGGGTGCTGGTCTACTTGTCTACTTTGTATGTGTTCAGGCTGATGAAAGAGGCTTCGGCATTGTGTTGGTACGATCTTGCACCGAGGTTGCGCATCACCAATACGTTGCATCCGTCACTTAAACCCAACAACCCCACAAACAAGAGCAACAGCGTCAAGCATTGGAAAGACTGTGTGTCTGTGATTGTGCTCGACGACGGCGAAATCGAATACCGAACTGGAGTCAAGCCTTTCGCCTCAGTACGCCCAATCCGCTGCCTGCATCTTGTTCTACCGTCTTGGGGTTCTGGGCTCCTGGGCATTAATCGGCTGCGCTTAACACCACCAATACGCATCCACCCGCATCTTACATCAAGATTATTCCAGGCCAAACTCATCGCCAAGAAAGCCTGAACAGAATCGTCCGCGCAGCGGAGATAGCGGAACACGGAAGTTGGCGTTGCGATATCCACCGTCAAGTCAGTGATCGTCACGTATTGTTGTCAAGCCACTCGCAGAAGCAAATACCGTTAGGTCACACGAAGCATGGCGGCGAAGACGGCAAACGCCAATCGGGCGTTCAACCTCCATCCTTTCTCCACGAATCCGCTCAAGACGCGCGACGATGTCGTTGCCGCTGTGGGCTCACTGCTGGATCCCCTCATTCCGGGTTTCTCACCCAACAATGCTTTGATCAAAGTAGGCAGCACAGGTACACGCTTCGATGAGACAGGTGCGCAGGTCGAAGGCTTCGCTCGTCCGTTATGGGGTCTTGCGCCTCTGTTAGCTGGGGGTAACAAGTATGCTGCAACGGACAAGTTTGTCCAAGGCCTCATCTCTGGGACGGATCCTGAGAGTCCGGAGTTTTGGGGGTATATGGAGGATACGGATCAGAGGATGGTGGAGGCGTGTCCGATTGGATTCACGCTTGCGGTTGCGAATAAAGAGTTTTGGGATCCGTTGACGGAGAGGCAGAAGGAGAATGTAGAGACGTGGTTGGGGAGTATGAATGATAAGAAGATGCCGGATACGAACTGGTATGATGGCCCTTTGATTACTTTACATCTGCACTATCTTGTGACGAGTTTGGCTATTAACATCGTATCAGGCTTTGGTTCCGCGTCTTCGCCAACCTGGGACTCGAAAGGAATGGGGCTAAGTGGTCGAAAGAGCAGCTGGAGAAGGACATCAAACAGCTGAACACGTACTACCGCGGTGACGGCTGGTCCAACGACGGACCTGATACCTACCGCCAGATGGACTACTACTCCGGCTCCTTTGCAATCCAATACCTACAACTCCTCTACTCCAAACTCGCCGCAGACATTGATCCAGAGCAAGCTGCAGAGTACAAAGAGCGCGCACGCATGTACGCCCAGGACTTCGTGCACTTCTTCGACCCTGAAGGCCGCGCCATCACCTTCGGCCGCTCACTCACATACCGCTGGGCCATGGTCGCCTTCTGGGGCGCAATCGCATACGCAGATCTCGAGCTGCCCGCTCCCCTCTCCTGGGGCGTAGTAAAAGGAATCTGGATGCGCAACCTCCGGTGGTGGACAACTCAACACGACATTTTTCAATCCAACGGCATGCTCACGGTAGGCTACTCGTACCCCAACTACTACCTTGCGGAGAACTACAATTCGCCTCAAAGCCCGTACTGGTGCATGCTCGCCTTCGCCTGTCTCGCAGTACCCGAATCCCACCCCTTTTGGTCCGCGAAAGAGGAACCGCATCCATATGCCAACACGCGCGTTGTGCGTCCGCTACCTCACCCCCGCCAAATCGTGTGCCGCTCAGGCGGCCACAGCTTCATGCTTTCCAGCGGCCAATCCTGCCACTACGCCATCAAGAACAGCAACGCGAAATACGGAAAATTCGCCTACAGCGCCGCCTTTGCCTACTCCGTCTCCACCGGCTACCAGGAACTCGAGCAATTCGTGCCAGAATCCCAACTTGCCTTCTCCGACGACGGAGGCGAGCTGTGGAAGATGCGAAGAGCGCTGAACGGGGACTCGTCGATTGAGAACTTCGATGGCGTGCCCGTGCTGGTGTCGAGTATGAAGCCTTGGGGTGATGTGGAGATTACGTCGTATCTTGTGCCGCCGGCGGAAGAGACGCCGAACTGGCATCTCCGCGTCCATCGCGTGACATCTGGTCGCGATATCAAGAGCGCAGAGGGTGCGTGGGCTGTGTACGGAGCTCGCGAATCAGACGGCCGTCTTCTCACCGAATGGAACGGCACACTGCGTACACTAGACACGTCCATCCCCGAGGGCGGCGCTTCAGACTCCACATCCGCGTTCGCGGCTTCGCCTCGTACGGGTGCAGTGGGTATCGCGGATGTTTACCAGACGAACCGCGAGGGAAGCGTTATTCTAGCGGATGCGAATAGTAATCTGCAGGAGAGTAGGACGGTGTTGCCGGTTCTGCAGAAGGATGTTAAGAAAGGGGAGACGGTGTGGTTTGTTACGGCGGTGTTTGCTATGCCGGCTAGTAAAGAGGGGTGGAGGGAGAGTTGGAAGGAGGGCTGGGAGAAGAGACCGGCTGTGCCGGGGTGGGTGAAGAGTTTGATGGAGAAGTAGAGTGGTATGTATGTTTCTGGTGTGGCTGGTTGTTAGATAGTCTTACCTAAAACGGACCTGTTGTATGGAAATATGCTTCTCGGCTTTCCAATTTTGTGGTTTTATGGAGTGTATAACGATGAAGTTTATGTTAGTGAAGTTGTAATGAGTACACACAGCTACATGTACACTATCGCCCATCTGCTCGACTGATATAAGTAGAACTTACACGAATACAACAAGGATGCACCTTCACCACGTATAATCCACGATGCGAAAAGACTAGTGTACCCTATCATTATGGAGCCTTTTCCCTACATGCAATCTTTTGCTTTTGATACTACACTCCAGCCCATGAAAGAAACAACACAAACGAAAACAAGGGTATATCCAGGCCGAGAGATTTCCAAATCCAATGCATGCCAAATTTTCCTTTCCGCCACTCCGACCTAATCCCAGCCTCACGTATCCCACGTCCCCCTCTCCCTCACGCGTCTCGCATCCCTCCTCACACCCGCATTCGCACCCGCACCCGCACCCCTCCCACCATCTCTGCCCCCATACTCCTCGTCTTCAAAATTCATAACCCGATACCCATCCCCCAACACCGTACTCTCCCTCCCTTCCCTCCACGTCCCCATCCCCCCATCCCCATCCATCCGTCTATCCCTATTACTCTCATTATACCCCGGCGGAACAGGCCACTGCATCTCTCCCTCCCCATCTCCCTGGTTCTCGCCCGCACCAAACGGATAGTGGCCTATGTCTGTTGTCAAACTAGCTGTATGACTACGCGAGTTGGTGTGCAGGGATAAGGGTGGTGGGAGGAGAGAAGCTTGTTGCCGGTCTATGAAGTCGTTGGTGTGGTGGCTGGGGGTTGAGTAGTCGGAGTCTGTGAGGAGGAATGTGGCGTCTAGGCGGGAGGTGCTTCGTTGGGAGGGGTGGGTGCGGTCGCGGTCGCGGGAACGGGGGCGGGTGTTGGCGTGGGAGTTTGGGAGAGGGGGGAGGGCGAGTGAGTCTAGGCGGGGTGGGGAGTAGGTGTCGTTCCTATTGATGTTGGTGATGTGGTTGTTGTTGTTGACTTGATCCCGAGCTGCTCTCGGTCCAAAGGTCTCGCCTTGTAATCGCGGTTTGCGGTCGTGGAATTCATCCTGGATAACCTTTTCGTTTTCACGGCGCCGTTCAAATTCTTGCCTGAAATGTACACCCGCGTTGTGGGACAGGGAGAGGTTATTAATTTTCTCGCCGAGCCGACGAATATCGTTTTGCATCAACGTTGCGCCGTCGAGATTATGCGACACCGCAGTCGGAGGCGGCGGCGGAAGAGCGTGTTGAGGCGGTGGACTGGGGAAATTATGCGCGGATATCTCTGCACGTCGTGCTTCTTGGTGATCATGGTGGTTCGTACGCTCGTTCGCATTGGTTGATGTGGCTTCGAGTTCTACGGGTGCGGATTGCGCGGGCATGGGGTCCCAGGCGCGTTGCCAGCACCAGGATCGTTGTTGACGGGCTTCTAGGTGCTCGATCTGGCCGTTGCTTACCCACTCGGGCATGCGCTTTAGATCGGTGTTGAGGAAGGAGCGGACGCCGTCAGTGTGTCTGAGACCCTGGACATCGACGGATAGGGTTGAGAGGACTTGGAGGATGCCGTAGAGGAGGACCCAGCGTCCGAGACGGGCTTCGCGCGGTGACATGTGTTTCAGGTCGGTAGTGAGCTCAAACTGTTCAAACTTGTCGATAAGTGTGGATCCTATCGAATGTCAGTGCGTGTCATCAAATGGCAGTCGTGTATCAATCACCGTTGAAGTTGACATCTAGCTTCTCAATGTTCGTTGCATCGCTGAAGATGATGGAGAGCTGCAGCTGTGCCTTCGCGTCTTTCGTAGCATCCTTGGGTTTGTCCTTCTTCAACGACGAAAAGAAGCTCTTCTTCTCCTTATCTTTACTCGTCTTTGGCACTTCTCTTGGAAGCAACGGGTACGGATGCGGGATGTGTGCATACCCATTCTTCGCATCGTAGGTGACCAGCATATCCGTCATTCCCAGCTCTGGCAGGTCTGCCCTGAAGCTGTCGTTCTTCCTATGGGCCATTTCCCATTTACGGGAGGCCCGCTCCTCTCGAGGATTCCATATCACCTCCCTATCGACGAAGTAATCATACAGCGAACCAAAGTCTTCCTGCATAGCGTTTACAACTTTGCGATTAAGCCATGTCTTGTCGGAAGTCGGCGGCCAGTTACCGTAGATGCGTGTGAAATGCCCGATAAGGAACTGGCGAAACGATTGATAGCTTTGATAGACTGGAGTGTTCGCGGTCCTCAACTTGTCCTCCCAAAGATCACCAAAATCAAATGTGGACAGCTTCTCCTCTGCTTCCATGACGCGCAACTGCAGCGTCTTGGCAGCCAATCCAAGGTTCCGCCTTGTGACTACTGACAGTCGCTTGAAATCGGGATGATCCTCAATTTCCTGCGTCATGACACCAGCCAGGTGAACAAAGCTTTCGAGGTAGCCCTGTCGCCACTTGACGCTATCCTGTTCTGCCCAAGCCAGAAGTCCAAGAGCTCGTCGGATGTTGTTGCGCAGGTCGTCAATTCCATACCGGCCGAGATATTCCACAATCATCTGCACACTCCGTTCCCTGGCTGTCATTCCAGATCGTGTGTCCGTGTCGAGATCATACATGACGTGTATTTGAGGTTGCAGCGTACTCAGCATATCGAACACGTCCGATCCAACTATGGGTTTGCCGTGCAACATGGCCAGAAAATTACGAATAGCAACATGATGAAGTCTCTGCGCCTGTGTTGTCTTCACGTTGTCAGGCGCAGTAAACCATATCTCATGGGTTGGGTTGCGTTGGAAGCCCTGCTGGAAAGGAGGCGGTGAGTTAGGTTGGCGTCCGTGAGAGGCCTCGGATGTATGGTAAGCCCTAGAAGTAGCCCGAGAATCTATGCTGGTATGTGACTGATCGATGTCGAAGGGCGGCGGAGACCGTCCACCGGGTGATGTGGGTCCTAGCATTCGCCGTTGTGCTGGCTGTGGGAAATTCGGCGAGAAAGGTTGAGATGGTGAACTTGCATTTTCCGAGAGAGCCCAGTCATCCACGTCGTTATCATCGATGAGACTATACAGCAGGGCATTGCTCAGCCAGGTGGATCCCGAGTTTTGGAGGACATCTAAATCTGCCCGAATCGAGGGGATTGGGTGGTCCTCGTCTACTTCCTCTTTGAAGTATATGAGTACACTGCCGTGTTGCATATCTTCGTCATAGCTAAACCCGGCGTATGGACGCATTTCTTCTCTTCCGTCGGTCCATATCTTGAAGTTCAACCATGTTTTCTGGTCAGGCGGGAGAGCGTAGGAGCCCGCTGACGACTCAGATCTGAAGACGGGAGGGCCAGGTGACGGCGCGACGGTCTTCTTGATCGGCACTCCTCCCCCTCTACCACGAGGCGCCTTTGTGTTTTTGCCCTTTGCCTGATATTTTATCTTCTCTTTGCCTTTCGAAGATGTGTCTGAGACTGACTCTGCCTTCGATGATTTCGTTGGCGGAGGTCGGGATCCAGAGGAAACGTCGGACGGAAGGGTGGCTAGTCGCGGCCTGCTACCATTTCCGCCATCGTGCGTAGAACTACTCCGGGATGTCGTATGGCTGTTATTGCTGGATACTGTGAAGGAGCGTGTGATGCCACTTCTCGGATTGCTGGGGTTTGGTGATGGACGCCATTCCGCAAACCCATCTCGGCTTTCCTGTGTGGCTTCTGGTACCTTTCCTTTTACAGCAATTTTCTTTTCCTTTTTCTCAACTTCTTTCTGTTGTACCTTGCGACTACGAGCGCCTCGTGCTGACATGTCCTCTTGAAGTCGATAGCAAAATTTCGATCGGTGACAGGCTGGATGACTTGTTCAGACAATGTCGGTTGATATCTCCAATACACCCAAGGTTCTATCAGTTCCCGGGATGGGCTTCGAAAGATTAAGAGATATGTCGGGAGGCAGTGGAAATTGGCTTGTAGTATGCTGGGGTTCGCTCCCTCGTATATTCGGATGAATGCTATTTTTGCCGCGTGAATCCAGACACGGAAAGAACGAGATGCGCCGGCTGAGAACGTGGTCGTACTTGATTAGAAAATGACGGCTGAAGGAGTGTGCAATGGCATCAAAATGTACGGAATCGAATTGGCAAGAAATTCCACACGCGCGTAGAAAAACGCGAGGGGTAAAAAGGGTGACAGCTATGCGGTACGGAGTTGTATATATTGAACCTATTCTCGAAAACCCATGTCCGCTCGTCCCGCCGTACAGGATGTGGAGCACAGGGCAGTAAGCAGTGATCGAAAGCGGTCTGGCTGCTGATAAGGAACGCATCCTACCGAGTTGCTGCAGGTTAATCCGCGAAGCGAACAGCCCAGCACAATGGCAGTCCCTATTGCGGACGAGGTGCATCGTGCGTGTGGAGAGACCAATAGCGACCCCAGTGTAATGGCTTGGATGGCAGACAATGGCAGTCTGTGATAAGTCCGGCTGATTCTTGTGCTTCTGGGCGGTCAGCGCACATCCCATCACCATGCAGCAGGAAATGAAAAACAATCCTTAGGCGCAGGCGAGGATGCAAAGGAAGAGCGGCACAGGCGAGCGGCGTGAGATTTGAACGTCTAGGTGGTCCGCGGTGCTGCTCCATAACGTCCGGATTCACGCAAGGTATCCCTTGTGTTTGGGGCGCTCGGCCCACGGCGCTGGGTGATGAGCGCAAAGACGTTTGGTCGGGTCGAATCTCAGGTGATTGCTGGCTGTCAACGGCCGCTTGCTCGGCGGTTCTGCCCAGCATCCACGAATAACGTCGACGCCCATGTGCCGTCTAGGCTGAGGGAAGCGGGTTGGGCGCCGACAGCTGTCTAGGCCCACTCTCAGCTGCGGCGTGTGTTGTTGTGGTTCCACGCGAAGCAACTAATGCGCATTGAGCAGCGAGCAGCGAAAATCAAAGCATGGCAGGATGCGAACACATTCTAGTACTCCGGCGTAGTTTGAAAGCGTGTTCTACCGCCGGCGCATGGCGTGTTTGAAGTGTAGGCGTAGGATGCGGTGTTTTGGTGTTGTGGTTGGCTCGAAATGAGGAAGGCACGATCCAGCCACACAGTACCAGCCTCCCCCGCCTTCACCAATACCCACCACCCGAGCAGACATCCCACTTTAAAGTATACATCCCGGTTTCCGTCGACTATACGTCACTCCGCAACACCGCGACCGTTCTGCAACCCGATCGCAAAGCAAGACGCATCCTGGTCTGTTGTCGCTGCAGGATCTTAAAAGCGCGCTGCCCTGCATTTCCTCAGCGCCTTGTCGTCGTCTTGCATCTCTCACTTGGTCGCATCGCACCTGCTCCGTTACACGGCATCAACCAACCGTAGTTCAGCTGACAGCCCCGACCAAAGCAAACTCGTCTTCCCACGAAGCATCTGCGGTTCCTGTCAACTGCCATCATGTCGTTCTCCGGACTATCCTTCATCTTTTGGCGCATCTTCCAGATCATCACCCTCATACCTGCGCTGGGTATGCTGGCGTGGTTCGTCGATTGGTACAACAGCCGCAACCTCCTCACGCCCACATCCATCCTCGTTCTCTTCATCGTATCCGTCCTCGGCGCAGTATGGGCTCTAGGCACCCTCTTCCTCTACACGCGCGCAAAGCACTCGGCCAAATTCGTTGCCTTTATCGACCTTCTCTTCATGGGCGCCTTCATCGGAGCCGTCTACGCTCTGCGCGGCATTGCCGATGCTGACTGCACCAACTGGCGTCGAAGTGGTTCTTACAGCACCGACTTGGGTCTTTTCACCGTCAGTGGTACTGGATTCGGCGTCGACACCAACCGCCAATGCGCCATGCTCAAGGCCTCGTGGGCGTTTGGAATCATGTAAGTTATACTTTTCGAAATCGTAAGCGATCCCAAAGCTGACGTCTGCACAGGAACATCATC
Organism: Alternaria arbusti; assembly: GCF_024043155.1. NCBI lineage: Eukaryota > Fungi > Ascomycota > Dothideomycetes > Pleosporales > Pleosporaceae > Alternaria > Alternaria arbusti. Next base: position 110,604 of record NW_026249950.1, on the reverse strand, counting down.
TTCTTCTTCATCACATCCATCCTGGCCCTCCTTGTGCACCGCCACCACCGCAACGACCGTGTCGTCGTCAAGCGCGAAGTCCACCGATCGCGTCACGGCCACCACTCCCGCAGCCCCCGCGCGAGCCACAGCCGGAGCCGCCGCAGCTACGTCTAAGAAGAAGACGAGAGATGTATGATGAGGCTTATCACGGGTACTGGAGTTGGGGTTTGGGAACATCTGGCAAAAGGCCATGGTCAGATCTTTACGAATTTCTTTGGACATATTCCCCCTTTGATTTTTGGTAATTGGGACGCTGGGATGCAAGCAACGTGGTCACGAAGTATGTTACGAGGATATATCCTGGGATGTCATGTAGATTAGCACGAATTTTGTAGATAATTGCTTCATTTTGGCCTTTGGTCGCGAGCGAATCCATGCTCTGAACTACAGCGAAATGAAATGTCAACAACCACTTCCAACAACAATGTTTAGCTCACAACAACAATTTTGCTGCCCAATGTGCGATGATAAGCAGGCTGACCATGTTGCGTAGTCTCTTGTACCGGGATGTCCGCTGTTCACTGTTGGTGACGTTGACTCGCATCGCCTTGGTTCTTGCACCCCTCCAGTCCAGCCCTGGTATCAGCGCACTAACGCATTCGACCAAGATCCGTCTTTTGAACTCAGAATACATGGTAATTGGGTTTGATATTTCTACAGATGCGTCGCGCGTTACTCCATGCAAGCCCTCATATATGCAATCCCGCCCCCTCATGATACTGGTACAATGCAGTCTTACAGTCCATAACCACCCCGTCTCTCTACCACACCCTGCACAGCGCCATGCCACCCAACTGCCGCTCCACACATTCCCTCGCCTCCAGTATCCCCCGATCCGTCGTGATGAACATGCACTCTCCCGGCCTCGTCAAACCCTTCACATAGCTCGACTCTCTTGTCCGCGTAATCTTAGCCAGATCCTCGCTCGTCAGCCATATCCTCCGTGTGGGCTTGGATATCAGCTTCATATTCTTCAGGACAGGCTCGTTCTGCCAGTACTTCAGGCCGAGCCATAACCGTCTCCGCGCGGGGTTCTGGGGTACGTGTATGTCGTGGACTTGTTCTGCGCCGAGGGGTGACTTTTGTTTTGTGCCGGCGGGGGCGTCGACGGGGTAGGCGAGCCAGGGCTCTTCTGCGAGCTTCTGTGCCATTTGCTCGTGTTGCTCTGGGTCTTGCTGCGTTTGGAGGAGGAAGGGCTTGGGTGGTGTGGGCCCGCCGAGGGTCACGGAGGAGAGGAAGCCTTCCCGCTGGAGGCCGAGCGCGATGTTGACGTGCATCTTAGAGACGGGTATTGACGTCAGCCCCAGGCGGGCTTTGGACGCATTCTGCATGTGCGAGCAGACGTGTGCGAGGTTGACGAGAGACATGTTGGCGGGTGTGGACGTGGGAATTTGCCCTCGCTGGGCTGCGGCGGTGGGCGAGCGCGATGCGTGTGGGCGACGGTATGTCCAGTGTATGTGTTCCAGTTGACGGCGAGGCTCAATGCAGGGTGCTGGCTCAATTGCGCGTCGTCGTCGGCGGCGGATGCTCGTGCTCGACGATGCTCGATGCAGCAAATTTCTGGATTGGCTCGGAGGTCCGCAAGTCACGGGTGGAGCAGAGCTGCCCGCTGCCCATTCGGCAGAGCTTGGGCCGGCGCCTACCAAACAAGACACTAACCCGGCGCTTCGAGCACGACGCAAATAGAAGAGCGCGCAGCTGTTGGCTGCACCCGTGGGGAGCTGAGATGACAGCCTTGCGACCCTATATATGTCTTTGTTCTCTTTGCGTTGATGTGAGAGTGCTAACTTCCGTCTTACTTCACTATCTACAGCTGACCTCATAACCCACATCTTGGCCTGGAGATATCTTGGACGCCTGATACACTGCCATCTTACACTAAACATCATGCCTCCGCAGCAGGGAGAGGTATCTCTCTTGACGCTGTGAGTGATGGTAGCTTGGGTCATCTTGAACCCATACTGACTGTGAATAGCTTCGCAGACGTCCACTACTACATCTCCCCACCTACCCAGGTTCCCCCGCACCACCGCTTCGACAAGAGCTCCTATGTCTACCTCTACCACAACCCTATGCGCCAGACTGGGCGCATAGAAGTCGCGAACCATGCGGGCACTCCCAACCAGGATGCCTTTTCAGGCCGTGAGTGCTGACACATTTCCCCATGACACACGAGCTGACATGCTGTATAGAGCTGGACACAGTCAAGATCGAGCACACGTACAAACACCCATGTCTGTTCACCCTCACGGTCGACGCATTCCGGAGTCACAATGGCAGCGCGAGCCCCCACCAAGACACGTCGCAATGGCATCTCCCCACACCCGATCCCTCGAACCAGGGCAAATACATGTACAGGCTGCACACGGTAGACTTGTACTTCTGGACGCCGGAAGACGCGAGCCTCTTCCTCGACTCCATTCGCAGGGTGCTGCAACCACACCAAATGCAGATTGTGCGCAACCCCAATGCCACGCCAACACACTCGGAACACAAGAACGACGCCCTGAGCCCAGTCATCGCAAGGCTGGAAAGCGCCGCCATATCACACACAAGCCGCACTCCGAGTGTCAGCACAACACAGTCGTTCCCCGGGCCTCCCACAGCGCCCGCCCCTACATCACCTCCTCCCAGCGAGCAGCCACCCAACTACGCTCCAATGGCATACAACCCGGCGGCTCCAGCCGCGCCTGAGCCAATTGCTCATCGCGAGAAGACACCACCTCCACCAGACGCCAACGATGGTATGGGACTTGGATCTGCTGCAGTCCACGATCAGCATGCAGCGCAATACGGCAACCCGCTACAAGCTTCGTTCGCGCCTCAACCGACATCAGGGGCATACTTCCCAGGACCACCAGCGCCCGGCCAGGGTTTCACAGGCCCACCAAGTGCATCACAAAGTCCGCCATCCTTCGCACCCCCTCCGTCTGCCCCTCCACCAGGCCAGTACAACGGCACCCCACCACCCCCAGCCATGAAGCGAACGTCCACAGCACCAGTCCACCAATACGCCAACTACCCATCCTCGCCTGGCTTCCCTCCTGCCCCCCAATCCCCTCCCGCGCATTCTGCATTACCATCTCCCGGATTCCCTCCCCAGCAATACCAGCCAATGGCTTCTCCCGGCTACGCGCAATACCAGTATGGTAGCACGGGAACTCCACCACAGGGACAAAACCTGCATCAGCAGCTGTACCGGCCGACGGAGAACGAAGCCGCAGTGCAAGACCACGAGAACCCTAATGCACCACAACGCAACTCCAACATCGGAAAGCGGGTAGATAAAGTGGAGAAGGGGATTGGCAGTTTCTTGAAAAAGTTGGATAAGAAGTTTTAGTCTATCATGTCATTGAAAGCGCACCCAGGTTCTTGTATCTATTGTATTCCATCTTGGAGTTGAATTAGCCAGCGTCGACTTCCATTCAAGTCATTTACTCCAAAAAATATACTGTATAACCATTTTCGAAATTTTGTTCACGACCGTTATTGCGACCGCCGTTTGTCTGTCTGTGGCTCTGTGCCACGGCGCTGTAGATCAAACATGTGAATGCGATCATCCTGCAGTAGGATGCGCCAATCAGGAGCCGGCGCTAGTGGGGACCTTGAATGTGGGAGATGGCGCCTAAGAATAGCAGCAGGTTTTGGAGATGACATGAGGCTTGCTTTTGGCGTCTGCCGCTGGCTGATTGTCATCTTGCATAATGCATAACTGTTGAGGATGCGATTGAATGTGTAGAGACTGGAAAAAACAGTGCTGCTTTGCTACACTATACTGCATGGTACTGCATTCTTCCTCTTTCGTCGTGCTACAGCCCCTGGTCACAGCTCCATCATCCCGGCAACCGCATCAACACTCAGCCAGGTCGCCAAGACCAACTTCCGGGCGCAGACCTAGCCAGACCATTACTCGCGGCTCTCCCCCATTGTTGTTCGGCCATTCCGTAGTCGCCAAACTATACACCCATTAACCCCCAATATCCTAACCGCATCCACGACATCGCTTCCCGCCGCTTGTTCTTAACGTTTTGCCTTAACCTTCGCACGACACAACGGTTCGACAGCTCCCTAGTGCCAAACAGAACCAAGAAGGCGGGCCTTTGGCAGCCTGGGCGATCCACACTTCTCCAAACAAGTGATCTCATTGTGAAAACAAGACTCCGGTGACAGGCTCTGGTTGACGCATTTGACGTTTGGACGGGCCCGGTGCATGGTTGTTTGGGTGCCATGTTGTTACCCGCGCGGCATGCAAGGGACGGCGCCCTCGAGAGGAGAGAAGTCTCCAAGCAGGGCAGGACCTTTGTCGTAGTAAGTTTACGCCATCGCTCTACCATACTCTACCACGCACTGGCTAACCCTGCATTCCCCAGGTCGGAATCATCGCCGTCGCCATCTTCGCCATCCTCATAATCACATACTTCTCAAACCTCAAGTTCCGCGCCCCGTACCGCGCCGCAAAGAAAGCACAACAGTCGTCCGCCGACAAACTCCCTTCGTTATTCTCATGGAAAGCGTTCCGCAAGCGCCCGCGCCGAAATGACTACTCGACCAGTCTGCAGGATACCGAGTACCGGGGGAGCACAAGCAGGGCGAGTGGTGAGATGAGCGGAGCAGCAGCAGGAGACCCGGAAAGGCAAATAAACAGCACTACCGGTGCCGGCGTCGACAGAAACACCTCCGTCCGCAGCGTCATGACCCTCCCCGCCTACTCGTCTGCCGCACGAGAGAACGAACGCGTTCTCGCCCGTGAAGGCGAACGCGGCGGCGTAGACACAGTCCTCGAGCTCCCCGAAACCATCGACGAAGAAGAGCGCCAACGGGAAGAAGAAATGGAATCTCTATATCAAATCCGGCTCGCCCGCCGCATCGAAGCCACCGACCGCGAAGCCCGGCGTCAAGCCCGACGAGAAGCCCGCGCTCGCGGCGACGTCCAAGCCCTAGCTGATATACGACGCCGCGCAGAAGAAGCCGCCGACCTCTCCGTTTCACAAATGCTCATCGCAGCGCACCAAGCCCGGACCCGGTCGAGAGACAGACGCGTGAGCGCTGTTGCGTATGGCGATCTAGGCGTCGCGCGCCACGACGGCACACGCCTCCGAGCCAACTCCTCCGAAAGCGACAACAGACCCCTCCTCGACTCCGCCGCCTCCTTCTCCGGCCAATCCCGCGGCCGTGACGCCCACGCCCGCGGCCTCTCCGTCACATCTCTCACCCAATCCGTTGAATCCCGCGGGTCCGACGACTACGACTTTGCGGATGCGTCGCGCTCGAATTCGCATTCTACTGCTGGGCCTAGCCCTAGTCCGCATGCCGAAGGGTTTGAGGTTGTGAGTTTGAATCCGGAGAGGAGTTATAGTGGGAGTGGAAGTGGAGTTGGCGGGAGTGGACCGATGGTACCAGGGGAAGACGCGCCTGCGTATGAGGATCCTCCGAATTACGAAAGTCCGATTAATACGAGGGCGCCGCAGTTGCCGGCGTTGAATCTGAATTTAGAGCGCTTGCCTAGTATACGCGTTACGACGGGTGAGACGCCTGTGGAGGGCAGGGTGGGCTCGCCGTTGAGGTAATGAAAGACCGCAATTTTTCTCGCATTTGGAACATTTTCTTCGGAATCAGCGTGTTCGTTTTCTCCAGCTCGATCAACGAAGGTTATGAAGTGGCGTCAAAGGGAAAGGAGCATATGTATACATAGATAGGTGGTGTGCTCGGGCTGGTCAATGTTTAATCGTATTACATCATAAGTGGGTGCGGTGTTGGTCTTGATGTTCATGGGGTTGAGGCGGTGGGAGAGGTGAGAGTGAATGCTCATGTGCACGCAGGTGGGAAGAGATGAGTCTTTCACTATGGGCGGGTGTACCCAAGTAATTTGGGAAAGGAGGGTCCAAGCGGTATGTTCGACTGTGGTTCTCATAGTTCCACACTCAACCATGGGTTCTGTCTACACCATCAATTTCGACCAACGCCAACCAAATTATATATATCTCTTAATTGCTACGTCAACGCGACAGCACTCACTTCCTGATACATGCTTCCCTCACGGTGGTCGAGCTCGCAGCTTTTACCTGCTGGACTCATTTTCGATCTACACCACTGCATTCACCTACCTCAGTGAAGACGTCACATCTACCAGCTTCAGCGCGGCCGCAATATCGACGGAATCCTTCTGCGCCCATAACACTTAACTTCACCCGGTCCAACGACATCTAGAATGTCTCTCCAGAAGCTATCGACCGAACTCGATGGCCAGATCGCAAGCAGTCTTCTCGGCGACACCAAAGCTCTCAGCGCCTTCTCTAAGACAAACAAATACTACCGTGGTATTGCTGAGCCTTATCTATTCAAGAATATCGAGGTTGCCGCTAACGATGTTGAGACGTCGCTACGGTTACTCTTCACATTGTTGGACCGCAAGGAACTTGCGCTCTACATTGGAAGCTTGACTTACACACAACCCGTACGCCGTCAGGAGGTCACGAACCGAAGTTTGAAGCAAGAGAAATTGCGTTCTGATGTATGGAAATACAAAACCGCGATACAGGACAGAATGGACGAAGTTCTCTTTCCAGTCTCCGGTTTGCCGCATATTCTTTCAACGAAATTGCGTTGGTGTAGTGAAATCATGACTTCGCCCTTGGGAGGTACTTCATCCAATGAATCGGCAATGGCTCTTATTCTGTGCCATGCACAGAACATTCGATACCTAGAATTCCAAAGGCGTCCATTACCTTACAGGATATCTGCCGTTTTGGGTTTAGAGTGGAGGGAGAATGAAGGCCCCTTTCAGAGCCTTTGGCATCTTAACATGAATGGGGCTGTGCCTTACGGGGATACCGTTATGGTATTGCCCGCCTTGCGGACCTTGGAGATCAGAGTCCGGTCTTTCCGACCATTTTCTACCGCATCAATGTTCGAATACCCATCGGTTATGCCCAAACAACCTGTCCTTCGCCGCATACAACTTACTGGAGCAAACAACATAACCCCTGCAGCGGTTCAGAAGATGGTCAACAACCCGGCAATGAGCAACCTAAGAGAGCTTGTGGTCGTTGGTTGCGGAAAAGGCAGACGTTGGCAGCCTGATGGTATACAAGAAGACGGCTTGGTCGAACTCCTACGAAGTTTAGAGAAGCATACCCCACTCCTGGAGCTACTTCAGTGGTCAAATCAGGAGTCAAACAGACCCGAAGGCCACCCCCAGTTCGATACCTTCAGAGATATCAAACACCTCCGTAAACTACACGTCGATTTTGGCCTACTCGTGCCGCACAAAGACACCAAGCTGAAGTGTCTCTCAGATCCGCATGCCGTCTTCCCCGCGCATCTGGAACATCTTACATTAGACTGCTTCAACACGGATAAGCTTCACAAGCTCGTGTCTACATTCAACGAAACAGTCGAAAAAGCCGAAGACATGTCCGAGACTGAAGCCCTTCAAGCCAATCTCACCATCCTCGTCGCCCTGTTCTCTCCTCTCAGGCATCTCTCTCTCATTGTACCCATGGAGACTAGAAACGAGTCTATGAACACCGTCACTTTGCACGAGTTGGATCCGGTGGATATTGTATTCTTTCGATATGCGGCGGACGAGTTACACAAGTTGGGTGTCACGTTGGAGGTGTTCAGTAGGAAAGGGGGTTACGAAAAGGAGAAGAAGTTACTAGTTAAAAAAGGATGGACGGCGTCATTGCCGCAGTATCTAGAATGAGGCCTGGAGTATACATCACCTTGAATATAGTGTAGTCTTTGAGATGCAGTGTTGTGTATGCAGTAAACAGGGTAGTGCATGTAAGTATTCTTGGACGAGCCTGGAGTGTACATCACTTCGAATATGCTTCGATTGTCGAGATAGAGTGTTATGTATGCAGCAAACAGGGTAGTGCACATGATGATTCTGGGACGAGCCTGGAGTATACATCACCCTGCAGACTGTTTGATCATCAAGATATAACATTGTGTATGCAGCAACCAGAATGACCCACAGGGTATAACAAGACGTAAAGTATACATTAGCTTGAACATAGTTCGATGGTTGAGATATAATAGCGCGTGTGCAGCAAGTAGGAATATGCATGAAATGATCCTGGGACGAGGCCTGGAGCGTACATGAACTTGAAGATACGTCGAATGTCAAGGTACAGCATTGTGTATGCAGCAAGCAAAATGAAGCAAAAAGTAGAATGAGACCTGGAGTATACGTCCTCTCAAAGATAGTTCAATTGTTAAGATATCGTATTGTGTATGCAGCAAGCAGCATCGCGCACGTCGTGACATGTGCTAACACGTGCTAACACGTGTCAACACGTTTCGCCCCTTCTAATATCTCGACAAAGCAAAGACGATGTTCGTGGAGAAGGGGTGGACGGCGCCGTTGCTGCATTCGGTGGTAAAGGCTGTGCAGAAAAAGGCTGGGGGTTGGTGGAATGATTTCGATGATTCCTAAATTTACAAAGCATGGGTCGGAATGGTGATGGAGATGTAGTTGAGTACTTGACTACCTCTGGAGTATACATTGCCTTTAACGTAGATCAGTTGTTGACATATAGTACATCCTATGTGGCGACCCCATCTGTGTTGTAGTGCCATCCATGTATCACTCCAGGATCGCGCACGTGATGACGCGTTTCGCGTCCACGCTTTCCCCTCCTCTGCACGTGCACTCTCACTAGCGCCTTGCCACGTCACCGCTGCCTGTTGGGCCCATCCTCATCCTTTCATTCCCTCACAGCCACATACATCTGTCGTGTCCTGCAACACCAAGCTACCATCATAGCAGCACCCTCACCAAAAGCCGAGGCTATGATCGACACCCTGCCAAACGAACTGACCTGGTGGGTCATCAGCTACCTGAAACCTCACGATGTGACTCAGCTGGCACGCGCTTCGAAGCGGTATCGCGAGTTCGCGCAGTCTGCGCTCTGGACAAGCATCGAGCTCCACCGCCAAGACGCCCATGACGAATGCTTCACCCTCTCCCACGAGCAGCCTGCCAGAGCCTACCTGACCGACCACACTCCCGACTCATGGTCATATCGCGACCACACCGGACAGGATGCGGAATACGAGCGCAGAAACTAGCAGTTTCGTGCTGCCATCAGGGAGATGTATGCATCCAATGGAAAATCCGAAGCTTGGGGTAGGATCAAGAACTTGACACGACACCTCTGCCTTACGGTCACGCACGAGAGCCCGCCTGAGATCTGGAACATGATACTGTCACTTCCTAATCTCCGTACGATTGAGGTTATTGGCGAGTACTCCGAAGATCCGAAAGGTCCGCCCACAGCTCTAGGCCTCCTCCAGAAACCGGCCGCAACCAAAGTGCAGAATGTACGCCTGAGAGGCTATGTTCCCGTGGAGTTTGTTTCAGCCATCTGCAGGGCTTCAGCGTCTACTATCGTCAGTCTCGATCTCGGCATTCTCGAAGAACCCCAGCTCTTCGAACCAGATGAAGAGGAGGAGACAAACGACTGGAGGACTCGTCGCAGAACTTACTACATACCCTCAGGCGACATGCGCCATTTAGAGGTGAACTGGCCTTCATTAACGAGGCTTACTCATCTCCTACTGTGCAAGCCGGGCCCCTTCGATCTACCGGTCGACATACCAGAAGAAGAGGAAGAGAGGTATTCTGGGATGCTACAAGATCTTGAGAAGGAGGCTGCTGAAATGAAGCAATGGGCGTCTCTCCTGCGGTCTATTCGTCTCACCGCGGTAGAGGTCGTGCTGGAACACCGAGCAATATTGAGGTCCAGCCATGTGATGGATGAGGATGTATCGATCAGAAAGGTACTGGTAGATAGTCCTTTGGATATACGATTTCGCGAGGACGTTGTGGAGAATGTTTTTGCTGAAGGATGGCCAAAACTCAAGACGTTGATATTCAGAGGCATGGGCTCCTCATTGATGGAGCCGGAGGAGTCCATAGAAGAGTTGGTAAAGGACAAGTTGCCTCGGACTTTGTCCAAAAATGTATGTAGATCGTATATGTTTGTCGACACGAGTCAAGGCTCTGCACTGAACTAGGATTCTGCAGATGGACTTGTCCCGCTGCTTTGCCCGCATGAGAACCCTTATGGGGATGGAGAAGAGGTAGATAGGTATCTTTGCTGAGGGTGTAGTTAGTTTTCAGAGTCTCTACTATTAATACAATGAAGCTGGTACCATAAGTTGAGGTTAATCAGACCCTATGCAACTACATGTTCTGTGACACACAACGTAGTACCATTCTCAACCAACATGGCGCCGACGGACTGAAAGTGCATCTCGAGATCGACGGAAAACACGCTCTGGAGGCTCTCTACGACAGTGACAACTTTACTGATGAGGACGATTACGAGTGGAGGAAAACTTCGTTAGACTACTTATACTACCTTTCAACGCGCGACTAAGGGAAATCTGTATTGCGTTGCTGCATACGCAGAGTTCTATGTCCACACATGAGTAGTAGAGAAGATAATGTATACCTCAAATTTATGTATATAGTATATATTCCTCATTTTGACGGTATGTGTAGGCAACTATGTATTACGCTGCTGCATACATACATAGAACTTTATGTTAATAGATAGAAAGTATAGAAGGTAATGTATACCTTAACGCTATACATGTAGTGTAAGTCTATGGGAGTAAACATCTATGTAGGCATCTTAGTACCGCGTCGCTGCATACACACAGTTGTATGCAGGCAGCTCTGTATCGTTTTGCTGCATACGCAAAGTTCTGTATTAACGGATAGTCACCGTCAAACATGATGTATACCTCAAGTCCCAATATGCAGTTTGGTTTCTTTAATCTAAGCGCCTATGTAGGCGGCAAGCGACACAATCTCTCTGATCATGAACCCTATTCATGTAGACATCAGTACCAAAACCCCCCCTAATTGATCATCTATCTAGCATGCATTCCAATTGATACAGGCTCCTGTATAGACTACCACGTACCCACGCAAGAGTAGCACAAGCGAAGTGAAAGTGAAAGCAACACAGCACTTGCCGCTTGCCAGTGACCGTCAGTGCGTTTCTCCGGCATCGCCCCATGATCAGAACAATAGTGACGGAATGTTACACGTGCTAGCTGGTCCTCACGTTGGGTCTGGTCTTCCAGCAATACCGCAGCCTCTGGAACCCACCTCCACCCATCCACTGCCACGCTCAACAATTCGATCGCGGATTCGCGAGCTTCCAAAGGTCTTCAAGCAACAACGTCTCGCCATACTCACGACTGGTAGTTATACTCTTATGTCTCAGCTACCATCCACGCCTGCGACGCTACCGCGCCCACCGAAGCGCGCGCACGAGGAGGAATTAGTTGGGCCGATCAAACGACAACGTCAACATGGGCTTTGGACGCCGCCGGAAGATTCTGACGACGTCCACGATTGCTACACCCAAACACCCTCGCTTTACATTCCACGACCCCCGTCGTCACCTCTTGTCTATCCTCCGTACTTAAGCCCGCCGCATACTCACCCATCGGTCCCACTAAACCCATGGGGAGTCAACTCAGAATATACGCCTTCCCAGGGCGGCTTATATACTCCCACGTTAGGGTATATACACAGCAACAACCAGCATTATGGTGTCAGCCCCCCGTCACGGCCTCTGATAACTCCACAGATGGGGTTCGGGAATCTATACCAAAGCTATGGATCTCACGTGAACCGACACCCTGCTCGAGTGGTACAGCCTGACTATGCGTGGAGGCTACATGCATCCCAGGCTGCGCATAGTCACGCGCCAAATCACCCCATGGGGCCTACAGCGGGCCAACAGCCTGTACAAGGTGATCAGCATAGGTTTACATCAGGAATACCTATACCTCAGCCTGTCCAAGGTCACCAGCCAAATCACCCCATGGTGCCTATAATGCCCGCGAACTCTCAGCTCAGTCAGCAACAGCAACAGCGTATCCAGCCATTAGTGGGTACACAAGGAGCACACCAATACAGCGCAACTCCAGTCGCAGCCACAAAGGGTACCTCTCACCAGACGGGAGTCGAAGGGCTTCATCGCGGTACCCAAGTCCCCGTTGTGAATGTGCAGACTGCGCGAACGACGCCGCGCACTCAGCAAGAGCAATGGCTCATCAATGCGCATCCAGACCTTCAAGGAAAGACCGTCACGACAGTACCAGCTATTCTCGCCAAGCAAGGCACTCTGGGGGCTATTCCCCATACTCGACATGAATTGCTGGTGCCGCGCGACGTGTGGCGCCTGCGAGCTCTGCCACCACTCCAACGTTATATCGCCTACCACCACATGGTAGAGCTAGGATGTCGGATGAGCCAGTGTGACCAAGCTAGCGAAGAACACCTCAAGCTTTGGAATCGAATCGTGAACGTCCAAACGAGCTTGATGGAGGGAGAGGTGGAGTTGGCGAACAAATTCAAGGAGAACACGGCCGAGACCAGGGCAAGTTGGAGCCAACTCGTGGCAATTCAGACTGTCGAGACACCAGTCAATTGGGAAATGCGGGTGGCCTACAGGAACTATCGCGATCGCGCCATTGCATGTGGGACGCCTGCTGAGGATCTGGCGGTCAAGTCTCAGCCATCCACATCTGGCCAAGTGCTGGAACAGCAGAAGCCAGATACGTGGCAAAAGCCGGTACCGAAGCCTCAGACTTCTATATCTTCTGCGCCTACCGTTACTTCGTCAGTACCGGTAGAGCCCATCAGACCAGACCAGATAACACATCCCCTGGACAAGGTCTCAGTTCCTCCATACCCTGGCGAGCTCGAGGACTTCACGCCGCACGAAGTCACCGGAATGTACAAATGCAACCACCAATGGTTAACCGGGGCCTGCTGCACAGAAGGAGTCACAAAGGATAGGAAGATGGCTTCAATCTCGAGGAATAAATCGACGTGGAAACGACAGGTGGAAGCCTTGGTCAAGAAGGGCGACTTGCATGAGAGCCATATAACATGGAAGAAGGAACAGTCACCCAATAAGAAGGAAGACCAGAAGACGAAGCATGCGGAGAAAGAGCGACTTCGAGATGAAAAGAACGCGGATGCCAGCGCGAAAAAAGAAGCGAGAAAGGAACAGAGAAAGAAATGGCGAGAAGAGCCACACGATGCGATCGATGCGCAAGAGGCGCCCATAGCTATTGTCGCACCAAACCCGCTCGAGGAGTACCTCTCATCAGCCTCTGAACTTGATTCCGAACTGTCTTCAGAAGAACAGGCTGCCGCCGCTGATACCGCATTTCAAGAGGAAATTGCAAAGAAGCTCAAAGACTACGAGCGCGAACTCAAGTACTGTAAGCGTATTGAGCGTATGAAGAAGTGGCCTAATTGGTCACGCTTCAATGAATATTGGGAGGTCCAACACCTTAAGGCTCAGGGTTTGCAGCTCTCGCCAGAGCAGGTAATCATCTCGAAGGGTGATGAACCGTCTGGTATCCCAGACAGGAACCCCGCGTTTGTGAAGAAGAAGGCTGAGGAGATGGTGCCGGCGCTGGTTCAGGAGCCGGTGGACGATTCGAGCTTAGACGGACTGTTCGAGGATACGGAAGAAAACGTCGAGCAGGATGACACGAGCTTAGATGATTTGTTTGAGGATGATGGCTCAGAGTAGTAGGGGGTACTTCCGGATCCTAGGTAACACTCTTCAGAGTGTCGACGTCAAGAGCCGATACCACAAGGTCTAGCAAGGCCACAGCGACAGCCTTGGTGGCCGAAGACAGTGTCGGATAGATGACAGAATGAAAGCCACCACGCGCATGCAACGTCGCCTGTCATTGCTGGCCTGAAAACAATGTACTCGCATCGTGAAGTAGTAGCTGAAGTATGACTTCATCGTATCGGTGTCTTTCTCACAGCGCTCTTGAAAGGCCCGTGCAATGAATCGCATTGTGCAGGTCCATGCTCAACACCAACTCCATGACGTTCTCAAGTACTAACGATGCCGTTGTACTTGGTGCGTGCACGACGTCACGAAAGGAGAACCTAGTTGTAGTTCTCTTCACTCTGAGAAGAATGCACAGATCTTGGAACCTAGATAGTCAGTTCAGTACTTTTATACAGGCTGCTGGGTCACATTTACCAGTAGACACCCCCGTCTACCTGCACATCCACAAAATCTTGTTACCCATATAACAGGATGCAGTCTTACGCGCACAACAAGGGCAACTATGTCTACGTCCGCCGCAAGCGCACAAGATCGGTCGAAGTCCGCCGCGCAGATGATCTCCACCGCCACTCCCTATCCTCTTTATCATCCGAGGAACGCATCTTGCATTACGTTGGCGATGAGCGTAACCGCGTCTGCCGCTGTCACGATGCGGGACGACATGGCGAGAGGACGTCCACCGTAGCATGCGAATCGAGGCATCTGAGCGCCAGCATAATGCTATATCTCGACCGCCATGGCCTTGAATCCTGTAACTTCGCTGATTTCCGGAAGTATCGCGCAAGCCGAGAAGCGAAATGGGCGATGGAAGGCGTATTTGTTGAAGACTTTCACTATACCAGCCGAAACAAAGACTTCGTATGTCGCTGCTCACAACCAAGGAAGCATAGCTATCAGACGCCGCGCCATCCTGAGATCGTCGAGCAATGTGCGGAGTTCTTTTGTATGCACAAGGATAAGAACACTGTTACGAAGGACCAATGGAAGGGCGTGAATGGCGATGAGCCCCCGGCGTACACACCCAGTGTAGACTTCCTATCCGGTTCCGAGGAATCCGGTTCCATGACATTCGGTTCCATGACATCTGGTTCCATGACATCTAGTTCCGTGCGTAATTCGCGGCCAAGCTCGTCCGGACATGCTGGGGAGAAGTCTAGGCCACGAGCCTCGCTAGAGACGAGGATACGTGACACCGCCGAGCGTATATCTTCGATCATCCCAGGCCGTCATCGCAGTGCTTCGATTCCAGCACGTGAGCCAGAGATGCCCCCTCAAGTATGGCAGAAGGGTCGTCCATCGGTCTTAATATCTCAACACGGTAACTCTTCGCGTGATAGCACGCCCATGGGCTCGGCTCCCCCATCTACGCGCGCAGCCTCACCAGCAGTGCCGCAGACGCGCCATCATCGGGTCGATTCCGTTCACGATACGTCCTCGATCTATGCAGATGCCCAGGCCACGATGGGTATGTTTCCCGGAATCCAGACAGATGAAAGTGTAGCAAGGGCTAGAGATATGCAGGGTGTGACTGGTCTGTACACGAACAAGACGTACCTTCCCACATTCACTAACCTATCTGTAGTGAGCGGGCAGTCCAGTGTTGGAACCATCAAAAGCGAAAGGTCGCCACCGTTTGCCTATGACGAATGGTACCAGGGCAACCCACCTCGCTGGGTGATTGAGAAGGACAGCGAAGAGCTACTACCGTCGACTTTCTACGTGAACGGCGATAGGGAGAATTCTTTCGGTTTCGATGCGTCAGCAACTCATAGACCAGCGGCAGAACTTCCCGCACGTAGATCGCCAATTGAACTTCCCGCTCGTAGAACGCCAGTCGAACTTCCAGGTAAGTCAGCACACCAACGGCATACTGCAACGCTAAAGAAGCTTGAAGGTCGAACTTGGGATACGAGGTCGGAGTTGGAGGCCAAGGCCAAACGCTTCAGCGTTCGGTGCACAGAGGCACCCCCTAGTACGTCCACTCCTGCACACGACACCGAACGATTAAGCTCACGTTTCCACAAGGCTTCCGACACCATCCCGTCTTCACTTCCTGATCAGGTGGATTTCCTTGAGCGTTGTGCTGTGCCGAATTCTTGGGAAGACCCTACACCTACTGGGAATTGCCAGTTGTGCTTCAAGTCTTACCATGACGCAGACAAGAATCCTGTCATAGCACCTCCCTGCGGTTGCTCCATGCATGATCGATGTCTCATGGACAACTTGCGTACGCTTGATGAGAAGGTTGGGAGGTGCCCAATATGCCAGGTGTACTTGTGCAACCGAAGTCTAGCCGAGCGCATCGGCAATGACATCGAACAGATCTTTGAGTTGCAAGTCAATCCATTACGAGCGGAGGTCACCCTCGAATTCCCACAGCGGAGTAAGGGCATAATATGTAGTACGGAGGAGGGTGTTGCTGTCACGCAGCTTCGTCTACTCAAGGACTACGTCGATGTCCATGCCGAAGAACTCTTTCGTCTATGGGAAGGTAATCGTGCAGAACCCGACTGGTTTGGAGGCGTAGTACGTCCAGCCGTCCAGCTCTTCCAAGGGTGGAACCCCGCTATGCGAAGCCGCTTTTTCTCAAATGAGGACGCTTTCCTCAAACTCCTCGCATGGGCAGAGTTGGTGCGCTTGATGAACATCAGCTGTGTGAAGAAGAAACAGGCCCATGATAGCGATGCACACTTCCCGCGATTGGGAGAGCTACATCGTAAATTCTTAAAGGCCGTTGAGCGATACAACAAAGAGAAAATGTCCTGGGATACGAGTCGCTCTGGTGATTATGAGCATGACATGATCGCGTCGGATGTTGTCGACGTCGCGATGAACACTCAGATGCCGTAGATAATCATACAAAATACTACAAATGTAATTAGTTCGCATTCATCGAAGTATCACAAAGCCATGGATTCGAAAGTACGTACGCGTCGTGGTCCAGTCAACAGCTGCGCGATCCTCATCCCGGCTGGTTTGCCCTGCGGCACGCATGACACGTTCGCGACGCGCCATTTGATCAATACCGACTCGACAGGACGTGCGGATATGATGATCTGTAGTATAGAGGGTTGGTCGCGCCTCGGCATCGTCTGATGGCGTGATAGATGAAACGCGACGCGAGGCGAGGAGCTGGTTGAAAGCGCGGCGGCCCGTGCACGGAGGAGCTCTACCGCGTCAGGTGCAACGATTGTCCACAAACATCGAGCTGCGCTCCGCCCAAGACCAATGCGATTCTAGATGCCACGCCCAAGTTCACTTTCACTCGGTAGTGCTGTGTAGGAATTCTGGATAGGCCTCATGTTGAAGGGCAGAGTCATGACGTGCTAACCACTTGTCCTCTCGGACTTCTCCTTCACACGAACCTGAGCGCGTCGCTACTCCCACAACTTCCGTGCCTCCACGATGGACAGCAAATTCGTCATGGAGCCACCATCGACAACGCTGGATGCGAGCGTACCCGTAACTTCATCCACATGAGTATAGGACGCCCCTTGCCATATCACTCGTCCGCACAATAGAGCTGCAATGCTGTGCACTCAGCTTACGACCACCCGACTCTCAGCAGAGTGACGATGGACTCACAAGCATCAACCTTACATTACCTTCGGCAGTCATTCATGAAAGCACTACATGGACCAATCTCTCGTTGATCCAAGCCTCCGGCTATTCTCCCAAGGACAAAAGGCACTGGCTATAGCACGGCCACCGTATACCCTGCCGGATTAATTACTTCCAAACGTCCGCCCGCTGAACGACTGACTCCCCACATCATTTGCGCTCGTCGCATTGACAAAGCAGCCGCCTCTACTGAGATTGGGAATTAATTTGCAGTACGCAATATGACCGGAATGCTTAATTCGAAATGCCAGATGAACTGTTCAAATACCGGTTGTCAGCCGCATTGCGACAACATCATCCCAGTCGATCGAAACTTTGTTTCTTGCCATGATGTTTTACACATCACTTCTTTCGGTCGCGTTTGCGACACTTTCTTTGATCTCGCCGGCCGTGAACGGACGTGCGATTGACGCTGTTGAGAGGAGACAGGATGGATCGCATTGGATCAATACCTGGACGAGCATGCCACAGTTGGTGGAAGCGAGCAACATGCCGCCAGCGCCTTTCGTATGCGATCTGCACTGCCCAAGGTTGAACTCCAGGAATTCTAACATGACCACAGAGTTCCGGGAGTGTGATGCGCGATGCGACGCTCCGCCAAACCCTCCACATGTCCGTTGGCGCACCCAAGATCAAGATCACCATTTCCAACACTTTTGGCGGTTCCGACCTTCCTATCACCGCAGGTTCTGTCGGACTTCCTGCAGGTGGCGCTGCGGGTATCACTGGCATGCAAGCCTCACCTCTGGCAGCCATTACCGTCGGTGGCAAGTCCAGCTTCACGGTACCCAAGGGTCAGGTCGTTACCAGCGATGAGATTGCTTTCGAAGTCAAGCCCCAAAGCATGCTCACTGTGAGCTTGTACAGCCAGCAAGGGCAGAGTGGAAGCAGCATCACTGGTCATCCCGGCAGTAGGACGACGAGCTGGTTCGTCAGTGGCAACAAGGTCAATGCCACGAATTTCTCTGGTACTCAAAGTGTGCACTGGTACTTCGTCAGCGCAGTACAAGCCTACGTACCAACCACCACGCGCTCTCTGATGGTCCTCGGTGACAGCATCACCGACGGGCGAGGTTCAGACGACAACAAGAACAACCGGTAAGCACTACTCAACCCCGCAAACTACTTCCCGTCTAATACCACCGCAGCTGGCCCGACCTCGTACTCGCCCGTCTCCAATCTACAAACCACACCAACATCGCCGTCTGCAATCAAGCCGCCGGCGGCAACACAGTTCTCAGCGGCGGTCTCGGCCCACCCCTTCTGACCCGGTACAAGCGCGATGCCATCGAGCAGCCCGGCGTGAAATGGGTCATGGTCTTCGAAGGCGTCAACGACATCGGTGGTAACGCCAACACCGCTGCTGCGCAAACCTCTGTCGGCGACCGCCTCATCGCTGCGTTCAAGCAAATTGCTGCTGATGCTAAGAAGGCTGGTTACACGACTATTGGTGGTACGATTGCGCCTTTTGCGGGTAATGGGTATGAGGGTGTTGAGAGGGAGAAGACGAGGAAGAGGGTGAATAAGTGGATTTTGGAGAGTGGGAACTATGATTTCACGGTTGACATTGCGAGTATGGTTGCGGATAAGACGAATGCGGAGAGGTTGGATAAGAAGTACGATAGTGGTGATGGGTTGCATCCGAGTGTTGCCGGGTATCAGGCGATTGCTGATGCCTTTCCTATTGAGATCTTCAAGAAGTAGACGCTGATGGGAGAGAGCGCTCAGCGTAGGATATTTTCCTCTTCCAGCATTATAAAAAACCATTACGGAAACCAGTCACTGACGTGCATTTGAAACTGATGATATGACTCGTTCGCCACTAATACCCGTCGTTGAATATTCGTCATGGTGAGTCGCTTAGTCCGATCGCTATCATTCCTTCGCCTTAGACTCCCAATACAGGCGGTTTTTCTCCAGCACATGTTGAAGGCGAGGCTGCTCAGACACCAGTCGCTGCAATCCAGCAATTGCTTCACTCGATGGCTCGCATTTGACCATGTTAAGCAAACCATCAATGAGACCGTGAAGTTCAAGAAACACATTGCATCGTTCCAACTGCCAAAAGTTGACACAAAACTCTCGGACGATCGATAGCAAAAGCTCTGCGGGCATATCAAGGTTTGGCACCAGGCCATTCGCGTGGCGCCTTGCTATCTCCAGATAATCGGCATCGTGCTTGACAGCAATTTCTCGAGCTGTTTGACCGTCGGTTCTTTTAGCCTCGATATCTTCCACAGTCATGATTTGTGTCAGTGTGACAAGAATTGCAGGTCTGTTCTGGCGGCCTCGTTGCATTTGGCTACAAAGCCAGTGCATTGCGTTCTGACCAGACTCGTCATACAAGCGCGCATTAGCACCTTTGTCAAGGAGATAAGCGACTAGACTGGAAGCCCCCTTTTTGCAGGCGATGTGCAACGGTGTGACGCCAGTGGAAGTCTGGATGTTGACAGCTGTTCCAAAAGTTTCTACAAGTGCGATAACAGGGTTCCACACCGTCTCTTCGGAGTCAGAGTCCGAATCCTCATAGAAGTCGTCCTGAAACGAGCTATCGATTGCTAGACAGGATTTCCGTGTGGCAATATGTAGGGCAGATTCTCCGTTCCTGTCCATCATGTGATTGACGATCTCGGAAGACTCTGGAAACTTGCTAAAGACATCCCAGCAACGCCGCGGATCGGACCCATGAGATGTTGCTAGTAGATGGAGAAAGGTACGACCATTCTCGTCAGTCTCGTTGATGGAACCACCTTCTCGTAGAAAAGTACTGAGTAGGATGTGCATGACTTCGGGCTGCTCAATGGTAGCAGCGATATGGACAGGGGTTCCACTCCATTTCGCCAAGGCTTGATCGTTATCCTCTTCATCTTGATTGAAGTCACCGAAATCACGATCCAATCCGTCTAGCATACTTTTCGTAATACGAGTAGAAGACTGGACTCTGGTTCTTGATCCATGACGAATGAGCATCTTGATAATGTCAGCTCGACTTTGGTAAGCAGCGATGTGCAAGGCTGTTTGTCCGGTCAGATCTCGAAGGTTCGGATCGGCACCTTGAACTAACAACCATTCAATAACGTGCATATGGCATTGAGCTGTAGCGTAGAAGAGAAGTGTTCGGTTATTACCATCTCTGGTATCCAGCTCAAGGTGACATTGGTGGTGAGCGTACTTGAGGAATGCAAGCAGGCCGTATAAGGCAGCAATATGTGCCAACTTGACGCCTTCCTCTGGTAGATGCTCGCACATTGTACGATACTGTAGTTGCAACCATGGAGTATGACATCGATCGGTTGGGTCAAGTATCGGATGGTAACTGTTGAGGCGACGAATGTTTCCACCATGGCACATGTGTTCCAGACTGTTCTTTATGGCATAATGCAATAGCGGGTATTGAACTTTCGTTATTTCATAGTCACCAAGATGCTTAGAAACAACATCGTCGTTCTGGAGGGAGTCAAAGCTTTGCAGAATCTGGTACTTGTAGTCGAAAAGGCGACGAGTCAACCGGTCATGAGTGACGGCTGCCTGGAGACAAAAGAATCCCAGATCGGGATCAAATTTTGGAATGCTTTGAAGGAAGTCCAATAGAGACAAATGTACCAGTGTAACGCTGGTACTGACAACTTCGTGATTGACACGCGTCGCTATCGTCAATAGATCTCCAGCATAGGCGATCTCATCAGTGATAGCCTCCTCCAGGGTTTGGCCCCTCGCAGGGACTGTGCTGACGGCGGTAGCCAGCTGGACGAGGCTCAGTGGCCATACTGTGGTCGTGATCCACCGCAAGATTTCCATAACCTTCTCTCTTTCATGCTCGGAGATTGCCAGCAACATACGACGGTACATGGCATCGAGCCCACGAGGGAAGGATTCAACAGTACGTTCCATGTCGATAACCCGCACCTTCTTCAAAGCGTTGATGGCGAAGCTGACCCATAGGTAGGTTCCTTCCGATCGATCGCATAGCCTTTTCTTGATGTACTCTCGTGCTTCAGTTGGGCATTGCAAACTGGATATACGATCGTCGACAAATTTGGAGATATCAGATCCGACATGTGGCTCATTGTCGGGTTCAAGACGCAGTCTGGGGAACTTATCCATTGCTTGCTGAATGGAGTAAGGATGGTTGCGGCTCACGACGAGAAGCTTCAAGGAGTGAGACGAGCGGTCGGATTTCTGTTGAGGATCGCATTTGTAGAGGCTGTCGATCTTCACCTAGAAGTCTTCGAGACCCTCTTCGTCGCATTCGTCTAAGCCATCGAGAATGCATGTAATGGGGTTGATATCTTGGTCGTGCAATACCCTATCGAAGATAGTCCAGAGGGCTTGGAACTTTCTGTCGTCGAATAGACTAGCTCCGTGCTTGTCGTAATCATTTGTAACATGCTCGAACAACGATGGACGTTGAGAGAGCATTTGATAGATAAGGCCGCGGAGAATAGAAGCACCATTGTTCCTTCCTTGGTCTCGACTGCAGAAGAAGTGGACGACATGTGCACCTAAAGAGTCGCTTTTCAGGCTGCTTACGAGATGGAGAGAAAGCATAGTCTTCCCCTTGCCGGCATCTCCGGAGATCCATAGTAGGCCGGAAGACTTGGCGATCCAGCTCTTGTATGCGTCGGTTTCCGAAACCCACTCACAGGTGCCCGGTGTTTTCGGCCCTTTGCGGTCTTCGAGAATCTGCCGATAGTCGTCTGGATCGTCCCTCAGAGCTGCCAGGAGGTCTCTCAGACATGATTTGCGCGCGGAATCCTCCTGTGTAACCGTGTGAAAATGGTTAATGTTACCGACGTGTGAGCCATCCCCAGTGATGATAGACCCTTGGTTCAGGGTAGACCCGTGGGTATTGTCCCCAATGAAGGTGAATGAAGCATTGTCGCTCATCTTTGGCTACTCGTAGTGTCTTGGGCATCTGGTGCTAGGCATCTTGCCCTCTAATGAGTCGAAAAGTTATGAGTTTGCTGTGGACAAACTCGCATCGCGTGGTACTGCGCTGTCCCGTATGGGCCCCAGCAATCATGTTGGTATCCGCAAACTTCCATGCAAGCGAGAATTCTCATCGTCGCGCATACGACGCGCGACAGCAATTTAGGTCGTGCTTTTCGAAAGCATCACCACTCAACCTTGAAGTCCTCCGCGTCTTCTTCGGTATCCGCTTTCTTCCAGAGCTCATCTCCCCCAGCAACTCCATTCTCATCAACACCCCAAGGATCATTCTCGACTTGCTCCCACCAGTTGACCAGGATAGCGGTCAACGGCGTTCCCCAGCCAGGGACAAAGGGATTACCTATGCCGCGATGATACAACATATCCTGACCCGCCTCATATGCTTTTACTTTGGTATCATCACCTCGCAGGACATGACCGTTACTCCCGAGAGGAAATGGGAGCAGCAATGTGCCACAATACGAGTAGAAGTCGTCGGGCTGAATGTATAGTCCTCCGCGATTGTCCAAAATGCTAGATCCACGTTGAGGCTTCCAATTCTCCTGGTCGCGTTCGGAAATGAGCTCGATGCCTGATGTGCGCCAAGGGAAAAGTAGAAACAGATAACTCTCGGATGTCCCGTGTTGCGGCTCTTCCAGAGTAGCACCGGGATTTCTGTTTTGCATCTCCGCTCCTACGCGATGGATGAAGTCCTCATCAGGCACGTTGAGCTGCGGTGCGATAGATCTGAATGGAGGTTTCTTAGCTCTTGAAAGGAAGGTGCGCACAAACGGCGGAATCGCCGGGTACTTATCCAAGACCTCGGTAGAAATCAAAGGTTCTTCGTGTTTCCTCCTCTTCTTGCGCTGGGGTCCTTCGTCTTCTGTCTGGTCTTCATTCTCCTTCTTTTCCTCTCGCGTGTCAGATGCAGGTAGTCTCTTCGCAATGACATCAACCAAGCTGCCCCACACATCCAGCACCTGATCCATCTCTTTCTCCGTACACAGCTCAACTCTCCACCCCTGCGTCGCAAGATTATCAGGTTCGCCAAACCCAGGGTTCTCGGCATCTATAACAAACTTGCCAGATTCGACGCAGTCCCAATAGAGTTGTAGAACTTCATCAAGATCAGCCCACGAAAGCTTCATCTCATTTGGTTCATAGGGTGAGGTAAATGCATCTTCCAAGTAGGTAACCTGCTGCGTTTCTAGATTGTAAACTAACCCAGCTGGATCATACCCCGTGTTCTGGTACAACACGATGAGATCAGCGTGGTCATCATCCCAATCCTCCCATGACTGGGTTCGCAAACCGTAACGACCGTGAGGGTTCACGATGCCAATGAGGACTGGGTTGAAAGCCAGATGGTTACTGGCTTTGTTGGGTACGACTAGATCGATGCCAGATAGAAATTCTGTCAGTTCATCGTCAAGATCGAATTCGAAGCCTGGAGAAGCTGGATCTAGTGAGTGTACGGCGAACCAATTGCGCTGGATGGTGGGTTGGTGTTCGGGTGGAAGGTGCGAGCGGGCATGGGCGACAATTCGATTGTGCAACTCGATGGACTTTGCTACGTTCCAACTCATGCTGGAAGTGATTGCTGAAGAAAAAATAAGATGTTGTATCCAGAGCACCATGAAGGTAGCTGCAGTCGGGTCGCCGCGAATCGAGAGTGAACACAAGGAGTGGTGGTTGTAAAGGCAGAACCTTGCGAGTGTCGAAGGAAGGAGCCGGGTAGCCGAAAACGCACAGATGTCATGACGGACTAGGAAGCTGCTATGCGTCTAGCTTCGACTGCTGCCTGGCGTCGTTGAAATGTTCAGCGCTCGGCATACTGACTTGTAGTTTGGTCAGCGGAATGATTGTGATAGCTTTGGGGCCACCTAGCTCGAATCTGTGATCACCTTCCAAGGTTATGACGAAACACCATACTTGCTCACATGATCCTCTTAGGACGCTCAACTTAATCGATTCAAACGGGAAGCTGCCAAAAATGAACATCAACTGGTATTGAAGTACAAACGCTGCAGAGCATAACCACAACCATGCGATCCCATCATGACCATATAGTCACCAACCGTAAACCTAACAAACATCCAATCAACCCATCACTCCTCCATCTTCTCCCCCCCAACAACCCCCGCATTCCCCTCCCCCAAATGCTTCAGAAGCCAACTCCTCTTAAAATACGTATTCGGATGCACAATCGTATCCAAATCATTACTACTCCAACTCCCCTCCTCCTTAACCTTCTTAATCTCCTTCTTGTGACTCCACTCAAACACGCGATTGCACGCAACATGATACCTCTGTTTCCCCACATCCTCTTTAACCGTCTTGAGCACATCTCTATCATTGACACCAACGCGCTGCAACATCGTGAGCAGGTTTTCGGGCGCGAACGTGCGGTAGGGGCAGCCGTGCGATTGACCAGCACCAGGCAGGGCCTCGGTGAGGAGCTTCTGGCAGGAATACGGTGTGTAGCCGCGGCCGCGACGGTTTGCGTCGCCGCCTACGTCGCCGTAGGCGTGGCGGATGTTGTATTTGTATTCTTTTTGGAATTTCTCGTCGGTGATGAGCTTGAAGCTGCGGCGCCAGAAGACGAGGCATTCGTCGAGGCTGAGGCCGATGCCTTTGAGGAAGAGGGTGTATTGCAGACGCCCGTAGTGCTTGAGATGCGAGTCGTCGCGCAGTCTGTTGTGCAGGTTGCGCATGCAGAGGGGGAAGTGTTGGGACAGT
The DNA here is from genome assembly GCF_024043155.1 of Alternaria arbusti. Taxonomy (NCBI): domain Eukaryota; kingdom Fungi; phylum Ascomycota; class Dothideomycetes; order Pleosporales; family Pleosporaceae; genus Alternaria; species Alternaria arbusti. The sequence continues at coordinate 85,639 of NW_026249950.1, read as the reverse complement.
GTGTCGATGCTGTTTGCGGTGATAGTGGAGAGACCGTCGATGTTGGCGTCGGAGGTGGAGTAGGCGGCGTCGGGGGTTGTGAAGGATTGGGAGAGGTGGGCGAGGATGGGGGCGAGGCGGTCGTCTTCGTCGAGGCGGGGGAGCGCGCGTGCTGTCAGCTGTGAGGTTGTTAGTGATGCCTTCAGACATGCGCATATCGAAAATCATACCTCTAGTGCCTCATCGAGCTTCTTCGTAAACTCAGCAACCACCAGACTCATCTGCTCTCGTTGCGGAACATACGCCATTCCTCTCTTCAACAGCACCTTTCTTTGCGCAACAAGTTCAGGTACCCTCTCCCAATCAACCTTGAACCACTCCTGGTCCTCAGTCTTCTTTATCCCACTCGCCGCATGTAACTCGTCCCTCAACTCCCGCTTCTCATCTTCCTTGACCTCTGTCCAATCCAGATTGAGGCTGTTGACGAATTGTTGCCGCTCCCGCAGATCATCATCCTTGAACCGCAGCGTAAACAGCATAGTCTCAAGCCGCGAAAACCGCCGTCGCAGGTCCTCTGTTGACGAAAACGCAAGGCGCAGTATGAAGTGTGAATAGTGGTCTCTCCGCCGCTCTTCTTGTAGTTTCTGACTTCGTGACGAGTCCGATCGCAGCGGTAGGTATTTCTCCAGTATGCTCTTCATGTATTCGGCGGTCTCTTCGGGGCCTTTGTTGCGGAAACTGCAGGCTTCCAGTTCGGAGAGGACTGCATCGCACGCTGTTAGCACAAGAAGGTAGTCATCATGAGGACTCCATACCCTTCAGTCTGTTGATTGCCCATGTCTCGAACTCTTCCAGTGTAATCTCTGCGGTGGGTGGCAGCGTGTAGAAGTTCAGTCGGTGTTCATAGTTCTGCTGCTGGAACTCTGCCTTCTTGAATTGTTGCCTCTTAGGATCGATTTGCGCGCGTCGCTTGGGGTCAACTCGAGAGTAGTCGTGGCGGATCATGATGTTGAGGTTTCTTGCGTTGTTCGGCGGCTTGCACGTCTCCACGGTTGATGGGGGTGTTAAAGTGGCAGGCGCGTTCGCGTGCACGCGTAAAGTACGCTAGCCACATGTAGCGCACGCGCTGTTGGCGTGTCTGATTGGGTCATCATTGCTTGCCATGTTCCCAGACCCAGCGGTTCAGAATGGCATGCGAGTCTTAGCACCGTTTCCCTGTATTCTATACCGAACCCTATCTATGCCCTTGCATCCCTGCTTCTAGGTGCAGCCCTGCTCTCATCACATCATTGCTCAGCCCATGAGATCACCCAGCGCGTTCACATAAGCCATCGGAACAGTTGTCGCACCCTCAGCCAGGAAGTCCTCCTTCTTGCTAACGCCGGTAAGCACAGCCAGAGTTCCGCCCAGCTTTCCGTCGATGCCGAATTGGATATCCGTGTTCAATCTGTCGCCCACCATGCAAGTTCTGCTTCGGTCGAACTTGAACTTGCCTTCTATCGCGTCCATCATGGCCTGACTCGGCTTACCCAAAGACAATGGTGCCCTACCGATCGCTCGCTCAAGCGCAGCACCTGATGCACCAGCACCAGGGAACAGAGAGTGTGCATTTGGCAGTGTGCTGTCAATGTTGGTGGCGAGATATACCGCGCCACGTTGTAGGTATTGGAACGCGATTGCCGTCTTCAGGTAGTTGGAGTGGAAGTCCAGACCACTCAGCACCACGCCGACATCTGGATCGAGCAGGCTGCCATTTGCAATAGCTTCGAAGTCCTCTGGCTGCCGGAACTCACGCCGGTAGGCAGGGTCTGTACCACCAATGTATGGGACACCTTCAGCTTCGAGCTCCTGTTCTACGCCCGACTCTCCTAGCACGAATACCTTGTTCTTCGGCGCGGGGAGCTTGAGGATACGAGCGATATATACGGCGGCGCTGTAGGACGATCCGAAGACTTCTTCCTGAGATCGTGTCAGCCAATGGTCATACTCTGGGCTCCTGCTTACTTACCACCTGGGCGGGGATACCAAGTTTTTCAAACTTCTTCTTGTAGTCTGCGCGCGACTTGGTGCTGTTGTTCGTGACAAAGACGAGTTGTTTGCCTGGAGTCAGTCAGCCGGATTTCAACATTGCTGCGTGGCAGGTGAGTGTCTTACCTTTACTCCTCAGCATCTCGAGGGTTTCTGGGACCTTCTCGTATAGGTGATCACCGGACCAGAGGACGCCTATCCTTCGTCACGATCAGTAGATGGCCACAGGTACTATAGCGATCGCAAGCAAGAGACATGAATGTAGGAACAAGGCTGGCGCATACCATCGCAGTCGAAGAGGAAGACCTGAGCATCTCGTCAGTGAAGCGTTTGGCAACCGGAGATTCTAGGCGCATACATCGAACCTGTCCAGGAACTCGTCTATAGCTTTCTTGTCACCAGAAAGGAATTGAGGCTTCGCCATAATGATTGTCTCGTTACGGTTCTCGCGTCAGTAAACACGGACGAAAGATGACACTGGTGGGGTGCTTGGCGTGAACCCTGAAATACAGCGGAACGATACCGAGGGGTTCCGAAGTCCACAAGGTACTCATCACGCAACCTCCCATTGACTTGTTCAGTATTTCACATTTCAATTCGTTCATTCATGCTATGTTTTGCTGTGACACTATCTTCATTATAGCTTCGATCGATCGAGTCAGTCCACGATAATCTTCTTCTCAAGCTCCTCGAAGTTCTCAAAGAAGCTGTCGAAGAGGTTTACGGCGTGCTCAACATCATGCGCACCACCAGTCTCACGGATGCTGTGCATGCTGAGTTGAGGATTACCCAGATCAAGGGTACGCGCGCCCATGGCCGCCGACAGCATAGGTCCGATGGTGCTTCCACACGACGAGTCGTTACGAACAACGAAGAGCTGGAGCGGAACACCCTCCTTTCCTAACTTCGGGTTGTAAGAAGCCGCTTTGGCACGGCGGGCTGCTTCTTGGAGCAGAACGATACCTGGTGAGTTGGTGGCGTAACGCGCGTTGGCGTTAATCTTGATAACAGTGCCCTTGTTCATCTCAGGCCTGTGCTGAGCCTCGTACTTGGCTGGATAGTTGGGGTGTACGGAGTGTGCCATATCGGCGGAGATCAAGAAAGAAGTGGCGAGCGTTTGCTCGTAGGCGGTAGCAGTGTCTGCCTCGACCTTGTCATACGATGCATCGGAGTTGCTCTCAGACGCTGGCAATACCGAGAGACGGCGAATGACAGCAGGTAGCAAATTGGAGTCTGCTCCCTGTGCTGTTTGGGAGCCAATCTCCTCGTGATCGAAGCATGCTATCAATCGGATAGTCGAATCCTTCTCCAGTGCTGCCGAGTCGGACAGACTCTTGAGAAGACCCTCGACGCTGCAATACGTCATCATAAGATTGTCCAGTCGTGGAGAGAAGATCAGCTCGTTGTTCAAACCGCCAATGACTGACTTCTGCGTATCGTAGAGGACCATCTCGAAGTCTACGATGTCGCCCGGTTCAGCTCCAGCCTCCTCAGCAATGATATCGATTATGTACGGGTGGTGTCTCGCAGTCGGCGCAGCGAGAGGGCCTTCGGTCTCCGTGTCGTTGCCTTCCTCCTTGGTTTCATCGCTCTTGCCTTGCCGGTTCAGTTCTGCAGCGACGAGACCGGCAATGGGGAACAGCTGGGTCTCCTTGTTGAACTGGAAGTTCTCCTGGCGGTCCAGGTGGATAGCCAAAGTAGGTATCCGCAGGATTGGTCGCTCGACCTTGACCAGACGTTGCTCAATGTTGCCGTCCTTTGTGCGCACCATGGCGCGACCTGCAATGCTGAGGTCGCGGTCAAACCAGGTATGCCATAGTCCACCACCATATGTCTCGCAGGCTACTTGGATGAAGCCGTCGCCCGTTCGCTTGGATACAGGCTTGATGCGCAGGCAGGGAGAGTCGGTGTGGGCGCCGATCATGGCAATGGGATTGCCCGCCTTCCATTTGTTGCCGATAGCGAATGCGACGATGGAGGATGTGTTACGGGTGAGGTAGTATTTGCCTCCGGGATGCAGGGTGGGTGCCCATGAGTCGCGCTCCTGGTTATTGTTACTATCTGCCTCTACCACCAAATACATGAACGGGATCATGATACCCCACTGTCGACACTTAGACTGCATAGTTGCGTACCTTGATCTGCTTGAAGCCTGCCTTCTCTAATCTTTCCTTTGCTGACTTGACAGCGTGAAATGCTATCTACAATCAGTGTCTACTCAGGTAACGACAGCACGCGACGTACGTGTGGGCGAGGCATTGACAAAAGAAAGGAAGTCCTCGGCAGCTTTGAGGGAGGGTTTGGTCGCCATGGTTCGTACACGCGATAGTATAAACTTGGGATGTGATACAACAAGGGGTGTTGTCGGTGCGAGGTGCAGTAGTGTAATGCGCAGCTTGGATGATGGCAGCATCAAGGATTGGACACGACGTCTACAAGCTGGCCGCGGGCGGTGTGGGGTATCGATTGAGAGGCGATGGAGGGCACGTCGGAGGTTAGCGCTAGACTCCACTCGGCGGCCCTGCGCGACGCTGATTGGATGAGAGGACCCCAAGGAACGCGTCGTGGTGGAAGGTACGAACATCAAAACATGCGGATATGGCAGCGACGACGTGACGGCTCTTGCCCTGGCGCATCGCAGCGGCCACCCTCACCTCGCCTGCTGCTCTGTTCAGACGACATCTCCATCCCCATCTTCGCTTTCACATTACATAGCCTAGCTGGCCCAGGATTAGCCCATTACTATTGTCTCTCCTTACAGCGCCCGCCGTGTCTCTCGTTGCTCCCCCAGCACCCTGCGCCTGTCTAGCATACAAGCTCCGACCCGCAACCACAACAAGGTCACCGCCGCCCACCCCGCCCGTTGCGCGCCCACCGCCAACACCACGCCGACAATACCCACGTCTACCGCAATTCGATGCGCTGCGAAATTGAATAAAAAGGATACCTATTGTCTGCACTATTGTGCGCCGCGACGACCTGTCATTGGTTAAGAGGAGGGCAAACGACTTAGGGGCTATCAATCATCACAATACCACGACTCCACGTCACCGCGCGACTCACCTCATTGTTCCCGCCTTCACCTTCGTTTCAGGCAACCATTGTTCTGTCAGCTGCAATACACCCGCCACTCGCGATCTTCGATTACCCTCACCCCGCCACGACTCTGTTACTTCACTTCGCACAGTGCACCGGTCTACATAACAACAAACCCATAACCAGGCGCATCCATCTCGATGGCGCGAGACGACCCCGGGGAGACCGCTGCGGCGCATGCGCAGACCGAAGAGGGCGTCGCAACCCCGACACTGATATCGCCGCCCGAGTCAAAGACACCGCCTACTGCCTCGCACAAGCGCAACCAGATCTTCCCCTCCAACCCACTCGATCGGGGCTCAGAACCTATAGATGCAGCGGCGTTAACGAAAGCGCTTGGCCATATCGAACAGGCTGGCCGAGTTAGGGAGCGGACACCAACAGCAAGCCCAAGCCGAAAGCGCCCGCGCATATATGGCGACAGGTGAGATTGCAACAGTCTAGTCGCACTGGATTGTCTGTACTGACGTCTCCTCAGATTCATCCCAAATCGCGCAGGTCAAGACCTCCAGGCAAGCTACAATCTGCTCCACGATGAAGCCTCACCAGCAACTCCGTCCAAAGCGAGGCGCACTCCGCACCACGAGCTACACTTCCAGAAGAGTAAGCACTCGCAGTCCTCTGCTATACAGTCACTAACCCGCCATAGCCGAAGAAGCCAACCGCACCTACTCCGCCGTTCTCCGACAAGAGATGTTCGAGGGCTCCGTGCCCCAAGCCTTTCCTCAGAGTCTGTCGCCGACAGATAGTGCGAACATGCGAGGGGCAGGACGCTCGCACACCCCTCCAGCCAGAACCACAGCGACGTTACCGCCGCCTTCAGGAACCCCATCAACCCCGCACAAGAACCTGTTCTCCTACTCGGGCCAGCCAACTCCGTCAAGGACACCATCAAGTCGACATGGGATTCTCAACCTCAACGCTCGTTCAGATCTCTACAGCCTATCTCCAATCAAATACAGCAGTCAGCGCATGCTTCTTAGCCCACAACGTCAGGCCCGCGCCGTCTCCAAGGTACCATACAAGGTTCTGGATGCGCCGGATCTTGCAGATGACTTCTACCTCAACCTCGTGGACTGGGGCAGCCAAAATACCCTAGGAGTAGGACTTGGATCATGTGTTTACATGTGGAACTCGAGTAGCGGTCGCGTTACCAAGCTCTGTGAACTTGGCGATGATTCAGTTACAAGTGTCAACTGGATACAGCGCGTAAGTTCTGCCATCTAGATCATATGCCGCACGTACTAATCTCCAGCAGGGCTCTCACATTGCGGTCGGAACCAACCGAGGCCAAGTACAAATCTGGGATGCGCAGACTCAGCGCCGTCTTCGCACCATGACAGGGCACACAGCTAGGGTCGGCGCCCTTGCATGGAACGAACACATCCTCACCTCAGGGTCGCGAGACCGTACAATCTACCACCGAGACGTGCGTCAGCCAGAGCAATGGTTGCGCAAGCTTGTTGGCCATAAGCAAGAAGTCTGCGGCCTCAAGTGGAATCAGGAAGATCAACAACTCGCATCCGGAGGCAACGACAACAAGCTCATGGTCTGGGACAAGCTCAACGCCGAGCCTACCTTTAAGTGGAGTGAGCATCAAGCCGCTGTCAAGGCCATTGCTTGGAGCCCACATCAGCGTGGTCTTCTCGCTAGCGGCGGCGGTACAGCAGACCGAACTATCAAGTTCTGGAACACCCTCGTCAGCTCCAGCGGCCCGTCAGCTTCAGCACTCGCCTCCGCATCGGCGGCTGCGTCAGCTGCAACCACTGCCAACGTCCCTCTATCGCCTACGGCACCAGCAAATCTCATCAACAGTCTTGATACTGGTAGCCAAGTGTGCAACCTAGCATGGTCAAAGAACAGCAACGAGATCGTATCCACGCACGGTTACAGTCAGAACCAGATCATTGTCTGGAAGTACCCCAGCATGCAGCAAGTCGTCTCGTTAACGGGCCACACCTACCGTGTACTCTACTTGGCCATGAGCCCGGATGGTCAGGTCATCGTCACTGGTGCTGGTGATGAGACGCTTCGCTTCTGGAATGCGTTCAAGAAGAAGGAGCGCACTGGAGGTCTTAGCAGCATGGATAGTTGGGGCGTCATCCGCTGAACTATTCTATCTGCTTTGCTCTTCTACCGATAGTGTACTATAGGACTGATGTCGAACATCGCCGAACCTCTTGTGAACCGGACCTCTATATAGCTTTTATGCTACTTGCGAGATGGGATACTAACGTGTCTGTGTAGTTCATCACAGCGCGCTACTATTGCGGTTCACTCGCGTTGTTCGCAGACACAGTCCACCTACTTCCTTTCTTCGACGATTTCAGCGGCATTTGTACGGTTATGATGGAAACGTCGGATATTTCCTTGTTAGCATGTGTGGAGTTCCGGGCGTTATGAGCGGCTCGATACCATGGGATCTTATTATGGGCGGCGTTGGTTCAGACAGCCAGGCACATGCCATAGTCTCGGGCGTGGGTGGTTTATCTGATATGCACCTGAGGGTTATCACTTTCTGGCCATTGCGAATGCCATATTCTTCTATCTAGGCACTCAGATGAGTAGTGCTTCTTTGCATTTGCTTCGGCGGATCTTGGGCTGAAGCTGGAGTTCAAGGTTCTAGGGATCAAAGCCTTTTGGGTACATGGCCGTCAATCGGCTTGGGCTGGACTTTTCATGATTACGATTGTACATTAAAAGCCCATACATCACGGAAATTAAGCGTGGAACTTCAAGTAAAGTTTTCTATCATCGTGCAGTCTGTGCGAGGCAGTCGTGGTGTGGACGAGGATAGGCAATAACTCTAACAAGTGTAGAGAGGAAACATGCCCATCTGACGGGAACAGTATCTGCTAGCTGGACGAACTTCATAGTCAGCGAGGTAAATTCTAGTGGAAGTGCCGGTGCGTAAAATGGCATGCGGTTTCGCACACGATCGTCTAGGAGGGGTTCTATCCGAAGTGTCCCCGATATTGTCTTCTATGATGTTAGAACTTCGCGACTCTAAGCAAATATGCGTCGATTGTTCTCACGATCCTGAGATCTCGGATGTCTCCTTCTATTCCATAGATATCTAGGTGATGAGGATCGAGTGGAAGTTCTAAGGTCACAATTATTGGGTAAATCTGGGGTAAAGCAAAGACCGCGGCAAGTAATGCCCGACTAGGCATTCCGCGGGTACCAATGCTTAACAGCAAGTGCTGCAATTAGCCGGCAGATGACCCGAATATCGGTGTTTCCGCCGCTGAGGCTATCCAGCAGTTGCCGACAGCCCCACCATAAGAGAAGACATCGGAATGTCGGAAATGCAACCGGAACGACGAGGGGAAGTTGCATCATCGCTCATATCACGCTTCTCTTCCTTTCCTCTTCTACCTTGTACCTGAAATCATCATATCAAATATACCCTTGAAAACATCTACACAACCATCGCCATGGCCCCCGACCTCTCCCAAAACAAAGCCGTCAAGCTCGTCGCCCACGCCGCCGCAAACAAATACGCCATCTGCGCAACATGCTGCTACAACGTTGAAGGCATCCTCGCCTCGGTCCGCGCAGCAGAAGCAAAGCGCGCACCACTAATCATCCAACTCTTCCCCTGGGCCATCAACTACGCCGACGGCATCCTCCTGCACGCCGCCCGCGAAGCCGCCGACAACGCCAGCGTCCCCGTCGCCCTGCACATGGACCACGCGCAAACACCAGAAATCGTGAAGAAAGCAGCGAACTTCAAGAACGGCTTCGACGGCATCATGGTCGACATGAGCCATTTTGACGATAATCTGGAAAAGACGGCGGAGTTGGTCAAGTACTGCAATGAGCGCGGTATTATTACAGAAGCCGAACCAGGCCGTATCGACGGCGGCGAAGACGGTGTCGGCGACCTGAGTGAAATGGGTCTAGAAGCCATTCTCACCACTCCCGAACAAGCAGAAGAATTCGTCGCAACAGGCATCAACTGGCTAGCCCCCGCTTTCGGAAACGTACACGGAAAATACGGTCCTAAAGGTCCTCAACTCGATTACCCCCGTCTGCGCAACGTACACAGCAAAGTTGGGGACCGCGTTGCTCTCGTGTTACACGGTGCGGGTAAAGAGTGGTTCCAGGAGAAGCTGCTCAAGGAGTGCATTGAGTGTGGTGTTGCGAAGGTCAATATTAACGATGCGTTTAATAATGATTTCATCGATGTTATGAAGGAGCAGGCGGGTCTGACCCCGATTACGGGGTTGATTGAGAAGGCGACGGATGCGATGCAGAAGAGTATTGAGAGTTATATTGAGTGGATGGGTGGGGTGGGCATGGCGGATAAAATCACGTTGTAGATAGAGTTGTGGGGTTGAGTGTAAATAAAGGATGCGCATGTGTTGGTTGTGGATGTATCAGTAATAGAAGTGTAGAGTTGTTTAAAGTGGACTCGCTGGCACGGACATCGCAACAATATCTCTGTGCTGGGTTACGTGTAATGGAGCCGCAATGCGACGGACCGACTTCGCGGACGAAAGCATACTTGAGCTTTGCGACGATCCGAACTTCATCATGGCTAGTCTTGCGAGGTAGCTACTGCCTGATGTCTGCGCTTTCCTGTGATTACTGATCCTAGTACTAGCATCTCGCGTCAATGCGCGTCTCGGGTCACTCAACAACCTACCAACACGACTAAACATCAGGAATCTTGCACTACATAAGAGCCTCGCCGGTCTTGCACACGAAAAGGGATCAAGGCTACAGATACCACGGATACCAACGCTGCGTTCAAAACTCCTCATACAACCAATCATGCCAACGAACTACTCCCTCCACGCCATCCCCATATACTGGATCATAGCCCTCTACCCACATGCCTACTCTGTACGCCTCCTTACCCCCTATACCCTCTCCTCTCCCCACCTTCCCCACCTTTCCCATATCACCATTGACACATCTCCTCCAGCAAGGTCTCTTCAAAGCCGCCACAAACGGCCAACGCAACAACAGCAACCCACGCGGCGCCTCCACACTAGAACACTACCGCAAATGTACCCCCGACGCGATCTACGCGAAAGCCGAACGCGCAGAAGCTTGTCATCAGAATAGCATGGAGAACGCACCGTTTTTCATTGGGGCGGTGTTGGCGGGGAATGCGGTGGGGTTGGATGTTGGTAAGTCCTCTATTTGTGGTTCAGTTGAGGGCGATGGGATGAATGGGCATCTGCGTACGATGGGGCGAATGTGAATACATGCTGACGACGAAACTAAACAGCAACGATGAACACCATGGTAGCGTCGTATATCGGTCTACGCGTCATATACAGTTTCCTGTATGTGAAGGTTGAGAAGAACAAGACGAGCTACCTGAGGAGTGGGACGTGGGCAGCTAGTGTGGCGGTGTTGATGACGATGTTAGTCAAGGCGGGGAACAAGATGAACAGGAGTCTTGGGATGTAATGCGGGTTCCAGTCCGCATAAATGGTCTACTAAAAGCGGGGATAAAGGAAAAAAAAAGGACTCAGAGACCAATTCCGGGAGAGGTCTGGAGAGATCAAACGATTGCAATTTTGGTAAAAGAATGGAACTCGTCGCTGATATCAATCAAAGAATGTCGTAAAGAATGACAACACATCTACCACCTCTGACATACACGCTCTTCATTCCCAAAGTCCTTCTCACCAACCGCCCATCTCAGAAACTCACTGCGGCCAAGCACACAGTCCACCACAGTCGGACCCGCCATTCAACGGATCACAGTCGTCCCTCGGGTCATCAACACAGATCTGGCCTGGGACATCACACTCAAAGCCCGCAAAACCACCACACAGCTTCTCGCTGACACATATACCCAGCATATCGCAAGCAGGACCGCAAGAGCCAGGCGTGAAAGGGTCAGTGATGCAAGTCTGGCCTGCGGGACACTCTTGAAGAGGACTTGCGCGACCGCCGCCACAGATCTGGTTGATGGGGGTAGCTTGGCGAGGATTGACGGGGGTAGGAATGGGTATGATGCTGGTTGAGAATGTTGTGCTGGCGTCTGGTAGGCAGACCTGTTGTATTGTTAGATTGATTCAGACTTTTTAGTAGCAAGTTGGCTTACTTGGGGTACGGGCTTCTCTCCACCACAAAGCTCATAGCATCTCTGTGCAGAAGCATTCAGGCATTCACATAGCTCAGGCTGTGTCGAGATGCAGTTGACCAGAGGGCATTCGCACTCTGGAGGAGGAGGGGGAGGAGGAATGGGCGCAGGAGCAGGCTCTGGCTCTGCTACACGAGCCTCGACGGAGATTGGAGGGCAGGTCGAGGGAGGTGGTGCGGGCTTGCCACACTTTGCGGCGCACCTCACTTCCGCGTTGTAGAAACACCAGCAAGACTGGGGCCACAATGCTATGCAAGATACGGGCTCGCATTCGCATGTCTCTTCTTGTGGCTCAGCTACGGGTTCCGGGACCGGCTCTGGTTCTGCTTCTCGAGCTTCGATGGGGCGAGGTGGGCAGGTGTCGACAGGCACGGGGTTACCACATTTCTCGGCACATGCTGCCGCTGTATCGTAGGCGCACCAGCAAGATTCAGGCCAAGATTGAATGCAGAAGACGGGCTCACAAGTGCAAACCTCGGACTGTGCCTCGGGTACTGGTTCCGGCACGGGCTCTGGAGCACGAGGTGCGATATCGATACTGCAGTCCTCGTAAATCGGCTCTGGACCACCGCATTCCTCGAAGCATTTTCTCGCGTTGTCGTTGCGACAGTAGCAGCCCTCAGGGAAAGCTAGAGTGCAATCGGCTTCCGGGCACCAGATACAGACTTGATCTTGTGGCTCTGGTACTGGTTCCGGTACGGGCTCTGCGGCACGAGGTGTGAGATCAACGCCACAGTCCTGGTAGGTCGGCTCTTCCCCACCACACTTCTCGAAGCAGGCCTTGTCCGCGGCATAACGGCAAAGACAGCTTTCGGGTATAGATTGGATGCAAACCACGTCCTCGCATACGCAAATAGGTTCTGGCAATGGCACTGGCGTTGGTGTTGGTGCGGGCTGGGGGCTTATGATGTCGACACTGCAGTCGTCGTAGGTTGGCTCTTCACCACCGCACTTCTCGAAACACGCTTTTTTCGCGTCGTTGCGGCAGTAGCAGCCCGCAGGCCAGGATAAGATGCAAAAGACTTCTTCGCAGACACAGGTTTCATCTTGGGGTGCTGGGACTGGCGCAGGTACAGGCTCTGGAACGGGCGCCGGCTCCGGGGCGCGAGCTTCGACAGTGTCAATTGGAATACTGCAGTCCTGGTACGTCGGCTCCTCTCCACCGCACTTCTCGAAGCACGCCTTCTTCGCATCGTTTTGGCAGTAGCAACCTTCAGGGAATGACAGGATGCAGAAGACTTCCTCACATACGCACTCGGTAGGTGTGGGCCCTGGCGCGCTGACGGTCGTGGATGTCGGTGCTGGCAACCTAGGGCAGTGCTAAATCTGTAATGAGTATTGTGATGTCTTTGGGTGAGATCCTAGCTTACCAGAATACGGGGCTCGTATTCGGGGCATCTCGCCTTACAATCGTACTCTCGCTGGTTGAGGCACACGCATGCTTCCTGTGACAGTTTTCGTTAACAAGTGGCATAATCTAGTTCAACAAAAGGTTGCATACCAATGCAGTATCGGCGGAGCAGTTAGGTGGTGGGCATGTTGCTACACAGCTGTCTGGCGGTGACTCCAGCGCACGCCCAAGGGCGCTGCCGAAAAGAGGAAGAAGAAAGAAGAGAAGCTTCATCGTCAACAAGAAGAAGACCACTAAGCAATAAGAATGCGGTGGTACCGGACGATGCCTTGGAGGTTGAATGTCTAGCAGGTAGCGACCGGACCGGATATATATTCGGAAAGCACGTTGGACGCCCTGAAAGCATACTTGGTCTCACCTACCAGCGTAGTCATCTTACACTCATCGCCAAGGAAGCCTATAAGACATGTCAGAGTCGCAGAGTGGCCTCAGGAGACCAGACGACGCCTTTCGAAGCCACCAAACTTTGTGTTCTGGCGAACACGAGTTCACAGCTGCCATCCAAGCTCTTGGCGGTTCGTCCTAGGCATGCGCGTTCCGCTATGTGATGATGCTGCATTTTTCGTATAAGGAAGTACCCTCCAGCCACTACCCAAGACAAACCAACAGTGTCGTCAGACGGGGCGACGTTTTATTTCGGTCAAAAGTCCGGTAATTGCGCAATGATGTTTGGATGTCTAAGCTCATGCTAGGGAGCAAGCGCGAAACCGTGACGTGAGACCAAAATTAGCACTAACTCACTTTCCGCGTAACCGGGTAGCATGAATAATGTTATCGATTGCGGGGTGCAGATCATGATAGAAGACGCCTTCGGATCCAGGCACCGTCGCACGTTGCAATTGGAGTCAGCTCTCATTTGCTTCCTGTTGGGTGGGACGGCATATTGATTGAACGGAGGCTTTTGCGGCTGAAATACGACAAGTCTGTATGGGTATATTAGGTACTGTATATGCGTACCGGGTATTCAGTCGAGGGTTCCCGGGGTTCCATCTCTCAGCCGGGACGTCGTACGCCCTTCCATTCGTCTTGCCTGTCGCAGGGTGATCTCACGTGGCGTGGCCGCGAAGCACATGGCCATTGGCCAAGCTATGCTGATGGTGAGGAATGTCGCGGTAGAGAACGAATCGGGTCTGCTGTCCTCGAAGCTCGACGATGAGAGGTCCGCGGGTGAACAAATCTGGCAAAAGTGACGGACGGATGCGAGAGAATGCGGGTGATTTGAAGCTCAGGGATGACCTACGCGGGCCGCTGACGCCAAGGCGCTAGGCCGTCGTTCTTGCCATGAGCCTGGTTATATTTCCGTACTACGTCAGACGACGCTCATCTTCACACGCATTGGCAAGGTCTTACTACTAGGCAGTTCAGAAACAACATGCGAAGCTGAGGATCTAGTGTAAGAAGGACTAGTCAATACATATCCTACGGAGCTTTCACTTGGCGGAGCTTCAGCAACTGTAAGGAGTGACTTATCGATTGAGTAGGGTGCGTAAGTTGTCTAAGGCTATGCCAAGTCGTTCTCAAGCGAGCCACTCGCTGACGTGTAATTATGTTTATGACCAATGCAAGCTCAGATGCAACGCCGGTGTGCTTCCCAGGGGTATAGGCCTTCAATGCAACCAAGAACCATTATATGAAACCGTAACTCATTAATAGCGAAATCACCTATTTCTGTCAACGTCTTCAGGCGGAGACCGTCGCTGGAGGCCAGTCGTCGTTCGGACTGCGTCGACGCCGCGCCAGACTACAGTAGAAACGGAAGAGGCTAGCTCTCGCAGAGAGGGACCCGCTTCGGAACCTCGCGGGATCTCCCCAGAGGTGCGCCGAGAGTTGTCCCCCGACCAGCCGGCTTCAATATCGTCATCACGCGGAGATGGATCGGTGGGCCCAGATCTGGACATGGGTACAGGTCGCGACGCGGAAGGTGACATGTTGCGAGTCTCCGCAGCTTCCGTCTGTACGTCTTCTTCGCTGATAGATAGTCGGGGCGAGCGCGTTGGTGATGCTGACTGTAGCCGATCGTGCCAGCTTCGGCTCAAGGAACGCACAACATCGCCTTTGCAGATGGGGCAAGTCCTCCGGCGCGTGACAAGCCAAGGTGTTCTACTCACGTCAGATCGGCTGTGTCGATAGGACGGAAAAGGTACTTACATGCAATCCGCATGGAACTCATGGCCACACGGTAAGCTCATGACCTGACTGACACCATCGACGTACTCTTCCAAACAAACAACGCATTCTCGTTGACGGCCACCATAGCGTCGTCTCCACGCCGCTAGCCCAGATTCTCGCTTCTCTTCTTCGCGGTCACGAGATGCATGCTGCACGGATGTCGACGTGGCTGGAGTCTCTGACACAGTAGTCGAGCGCGACCGAGATTCGGGAGATCTAGAACGAGTTGCAGAATGCTGAAGTAAGGGAGTAGTAGGTGAAGCAGCGCTAGATGTTGCTGCGGATGAAGAATCGCTTATTGTCTGATAGGTCCTGACAGGCAAACGCTCGACAACGGATTTGGGTGCCCTCCAACGGCGACGTCGTATACGAGATCTAAGAAGAAGAAGGGCGTACACCACCGTCAGAGTGACCAATGGGCTCACGACGAGCACGAGTAGAGTGTCGAAGAAAGGACTGCTTGAAACGTTCGTGGGCGTAAGCGTGACCCACAGGCCTTTGTGAGCACTAGCCGCAGGCGAGTATGTTTTGATAGATGCGGAGTTGGCATCGATGATCGAGGTAATGCTCCTAGTGCGCGCACGACTAGATGAAGCTGAAGACGCAGTGCTGTGTTTAGAGCCAGACCACCAGCTCCAAGGGCTCTTCACACCGGTCTTTGCCTTGGCTGGGGTATATTCACCACTGCCAGGCAAGGCATTGCTACCTGCTTTGGTACTCACTGGAGTTGCGCTAGCTGTTCTTGTGGATGCACTTGTAGTTGCAGTGAGTGGCAAAAGGTCAGGATCGCGCCAGTCGTGCTCGCCAATGACGAAACCATCAGCGAGTTTGGTGGGGACTGCCGTGGGCACTGCCGATTTTGTCTTGATGGGGTTTTGGTCATTTTCCCAATCACTGACCTCGACCCATTCCAGGTCACCGCTATTGGGAAGTCGTCGGCTGCCAGCCTTGGGAGACTTGTTGCTTAAACCATGAACGAAGAATGCAGAGAGGAATGAGTGCCAAAAGCTAGTGCGCTGTCCCTCCGCAGTCTTCTGTTTGGATGGCAGCGAGTGTTGCTTCCCGTGAACCGAAGTCTGTACAACTTGTGGCGCTTCTGAAAGAGTCGCATGACTTTCAGTGTCTTTGACTCTGGCATGAGAGGCCGCAGAATCTGAGAGCATGCCGTCTCCTGGGTAGAGTGAAGACAAGAGATGCGCGGTTGTGTGCGAAGTAAACAGGGACGGAATCGTGATATTAGAGGTGTCACCTTTGGCGTACATACGAACGAGGGCGCCGCCACGCACGTCGTCACCAACGATGACGGCCACTCCTCCACGCGATTGTGCCCATTGAACTTTGGCCAGGAAACCACAACCCCCTCGCTTGAGGAGTACAACCTTGCCAGCAATTTCAGCACTCTCTTGTAGTGATTGTATATCGGCGTGTTTGCTTCGTGGCAGTATGTGCGTGCTGGAAAGCCCTGGTTGCAGGTGATCGTCCGTTCCATCGTCCGCAACGGCGTCCTTGGTGTTGTCTTCGCTAAGGCCAGGCACGCCCTCTTTCGAAGGCAAATTCCTGTCCAGCGTGGTGTCCTTTGCTTTTCCTTTGGAATGGCCCGGTGGCCGTGAAGCCCGCGTGAGGTCATCGTTGCCATCTTCCCAGCCCGGAACGTCGCTGCAACCCAGCTCGCCGCCGGAGCCCATGGAGTCATCTCCAAACCCGCTACCGATCCATAGAGAGCCGCTCAAGCCTCCTTTGGGCAGCGCGGGGCCGAAGGCAGCGGGTCGGGCGAGGAAGAAGGTCGAATTATCGTCGGTCAAACTAATAATCGCGGACGGCGGGAACAATGAGCTGGGGAATGGTGAAGAAAACATGGCTTTGAAACTGCCTCGGCTCGATGCAACTGAGATGCGTTCCTGTTCTTCATTCTGCGATGTTCCCAGGACCATGTATAGAAGGAGCGTGACGGCGACCAGGCTCGTAGACAGCGAAAGCAGTAGGCGGAGTGGGCGCATGCTTGCGGAAGCAGCCGGGCGGCGACAGGAGGAGGTGAAGAAGGGAAGAACAGCAAGTAGTGCTGGATTTCTAGGAGTGTAGAGGCATCGACTGAGATCAGGAGACAGACGGGATGTGGTCCTCTCTAGGGTCACGCGGGCGAGTGAAGGGCAGGAAGCGATGGATGATGCGGCAATAAACGGACGTCAAGGTCGTCACTACTCGGGTGGCGCGAGACAACGAACGGCGCACATGTGCAGGAAGAGCTGGCGCAGCGATTACAGCACGGGAAACGCGTTGGAGGCAGGCGATAAGGAAGCGCGTGCTCCAGAGTGAAAGGCTGGTGGGCGCCCGATGATGTCGTGATGCGAGACCCTGGTGCAATCGGGGCACGGGCACCACGGCCAGCTGCGCGTGCGCGCGATGAGTGCCAAGCATGCCATTCCCCGCACTCGACCATGCTAGGAACGTCAGAAACACCGAACACCACGTCCGCCTTGTCGTAATGGTCTTTGAGTCCATCCATCTTTCGCGATACAGTGGCTTATGATCAGTGATGCGGTTTCCAGATTGGCGTCCTGCCTCCTTCTGCTTTTCGTCCAGATCGCGCCAACAGGAGACAGCTAGGCTGCAAATATCCTGTAGCTCTCAGAACTCATGTACTAGATTGGCATGAGAAGACGGATCAAGCAGCAAAGCTTCATAGTGTAAGTTCTGGTGTTGCGCAAGTAGATGGACTCCTACTTTCCTAAAGTTACACACGGCCGTCACCCACCTGACTTTGGCGGACATGCTCACCTCGTCACATCTGCAATGGCGAGAGCGGAGGTAAACCAGACATGGATAGACAGTGAACAAAGGAAGCCTGCCCAAAGCGATGGCAATTTCGATGTCTCCCAGGTAATATTGCTGGAGATGTTACGGTCACCTAGACTATGATCATGGGCCACTCCTTCCTCGTCAATCATCTGGGTCTGCTCGCGGCTTCTGCTTTATGACAAGATCTGTTTCGATCGGAAAGCACCCCGTCAACATCACCTTCACGACTGCCTGCGCTCTCACCTCGCCCTTCGTGTCGTCACGCTGCTCCCATATCTTGCCTCGTTCGACTTCCCAGCCTACACGCCTCTCATACCTTCAGCTCCTCTTATACCCAGCCCTACTACCAGCTTCCATACCTCTCAGCAGCCCTTTTCCTACTCATATCATTCCTAAGTCTCATCTGCTTGGCTACCAACCTCAGCCCACGAGCCTATCACCTACGACCTACCTTCACGCAAGCGCAAGCGCACATGTATGAAACCCCTTCGTGACATCCACCAATCTTTATCTGACACTTATGACCTCTAGCCGCCCCCCTCATAAAGCGTCATGGTTCTGCCAGGCATGAAGTCCAGATACACCGAGGACCCCAATCGACCGGGCGAGCCACGCCTCGCTAGTTTCGGGTGGCTACCCAACAGAGCTCGCCATCTCTTCATCTCTTTCGCGGGTGAATATGTCGGCACCTTCCTCTTCCTCTTCTTCGCCTTCGCTGCTACACAGGTCGCCAACAACCTCCGCGGTACCAGACCCATGGACATTGGGTCACTGCTGTACATCTCGTTGGCATTTGGCTTCTCGCTGGCAGTCACGGTTTGGGTCTTCTTTCGCATCAGTGGCGGCCTTTTCAACCCTGCTGTATGTACACGCAAGCTCCTTGGCAAAAGTTGACACGCTGATGAGGCTTAGGTCACGGTCGCCATGGGTATCATCGGAGCACTAGGATGGGTGAAGGCCCTACTGCTAATCATTGCGCAACTTCTTGGAGCCATCACTGCCGCTGCAATCGTATCTGGTCTCTTCCCAGGACCACTGTCCGTGAACACGACCCTCAGCAAGGAAACCTCAGTAACGCGAGGCCTTTTCATCGAGATGTTCTTGACATTCATGTTGCTGTTGACCATCTTTATGTTGGCGGCAGAGAAGCACAAGGCGACGTTTGTTGCGCCAATCGGTATCGGTCTTGCTCTCTTCATCGCGGAGCTGGCCGGTTTGTAGCAACTCCGAGGCATCCAAAAACGTTAATACTGACAGACACAGGTGTCTACTTCACTGGAGGCTCACTGAATCCAGCTCGCTCTTTCGGACCAGCTGTCGTGACTGGTGTTTGGCCTGGCCATCACTGGATCTACTGGGTTGGACCCCTCTTCGGTGCTATCCTAGCATGCATCTTCTACCGTCTGATGAAGATGCTCGAATACGAGACCGCCAATCCCGGCGCAGACCACGATGGCCGCGAAGTTTACCACGAGCATGGAGCTGGTCGAAGCTCTACCCATTACGAGGCCACGTCTGGTATGTTCCCATGCTTCTTCTGAAAACACTACTAACCCCTCTGCAGCTCGTCAGGCGACCGATGGAACAGACGAGTATGACTTTGCGAAGCAGCTGCGATCCGGCACCAGACAGCCTACCATGACCCAGCGTCAAACAATGCCTTCCTTCGGCACCCTCTCTACCTCCACAGGCCACACTGAGAAGCTAGCGGCACCGCTGCCGGTGCATATGCAGACGCTCGATGGCCACCGATCCGACACCGTCAACCATCCCGAAGATCGTCCTCGCGCCCACCACTACCGCGGCTCGTCGTCGTACGAGATGACATCCGACTCGAGCTACCGCAATGGACCGAGTGCGGAGTCGGGCAGCTCGGAGTCATAGACCGGCTCGCCGACGAGCTCGAGCTCAGGGTCGCGCCGTTCGCCGAGCGCATAGGATGACAAGCAGCCGAAGAGTATATTCGGCAGCGCCTTGTATTGGCCTTGCTGTTTCCTGCCACATTTCATACTCCAGGTGTGTTTCTGTCCACATACGTGAGAAGCTGTAGCTGGGTGTCGCTGCGTTGCGGGCTTGATAGAAGGGACTGGGCATGGTGATGGTTCGCTACCTAGGGGATCTCTTCTATTTCTTTACAAAATGACACAAGACTTGACATCAGAGTGCGCATTGCAGCGAGCCGTGGGTTTTCATTAGTGTGAGTGGCTTACTCCGATTGCGAGTGGACACCCATCTTTGAGCTTGCTTTGGCTCGGATCCGGACGCTCATATCTGAGCCCGCTTTGGCTCGGATCCGAAACCCGTATTCGACGGCTTTCGACAAACTGCCTTATTTGGGGAGCGCAGACGTGGCTCGGATCCGAATCCTGTGCCGCATGTAAGCCTTGGCTTCATCGTACCGCAACCATCGTTCTCGGATCCGAGACCAGCAATCGACGGCTTTCGACGAATCGCTCCATGCAGACTGAGTAGATGCTTACCTTTTGGCTTGGTTTGGCTCGGATCCGAATGCAGCAATCGACAACTTTTGACAAATTACCTCCTTTGAACTGCGTAAACGTCTCCATGCTTGCGTTGTCTCGGATGCGAAGATATGGCAAAGGGATTACTACCGCGAGGGTGACTCGGATCCGAAATCAGCGTTCGATGGCTATACACAAATTGCTTCATTTGGACTGCCTAGACGTCTATATGCTTGCGTTGTCCCGGATCCGAAGTCATGGCGAAGGGATTACAACTGCGAGGGTGTCTCGGATCCGAAATCTACAATCGACGGCTTTCGACTATTACCCCATTCGCACTGCGCCGACCAACGAACACATCCTTTCGGTTACCGTTCCCAAACCGAGAACATCGAGCCAGTCACATTTTGGACATTGGTCTCGGATCCGAAGCCAACAATCGACGGCTCTTGATAGATTGCCTCGAGTGGCCCATCCTTAGACTTGCTTTGGCTCGGATCCGAAAGCTGGATTCAACGGCTCTCGATAAACTGCCTCGGACTGCGCCAGCCAACGAACGAATCCTTTCGGAGCCGAAACATGAGCTCAATCAAGCTTTGCTAAGCCACAACGTAGACCGCGAACGCTCTTGATGTCTGTTTGACGTGAGACATGGCCTCTGCTATGTAGAGGCGGATGGTATCACCAGGTTCACCAGGTACCCACGGCCGGTCGACCTGTGTACATCAAGAAGCTACCGTCGCGCTTTCCAAGGATACATAGCGGCGCAAGGCCCCTCTACCGATGGCTTCCACCGGAATCACAATTGCACGGGTATGTCGCAAGTGTTTTACGCCCCTCTTCCCATAGAGTATTGGTGGAGGGGTAATTGACAAAGCGTTACTCTTTCGCCGACTGAGGAGAGTTGATAGAAGATGGTCTACTTCTCCACTCGCAGTAATTGCGGCGATGATGTCGTCGAGTACCTCGCGCTGGGCGCAGGTCCTCAAGAGCTTATCCTCACTTCCAACATCACGTATCCGGTACTCACATGTCATGCGCAACATGGAAAACTTGATTGTATTGCTATCCACTTTAGTATACACAGCCCTTTCCACCGGGTATGAGGTTGCGCCGTTGCGCGCCTCGATCGCTGAGGCCGTGTTCGTTGCGCCGCAAAGGCCGTCGTGGTTGCGTCGCGGGCGGGGTGCGCGGTATGTAAAGGACACCGACCAGTTTATTGAATCAGAGATGCCGTCAAAGCGTCCGTTATGTAACAAGGTGTGTGTGCCGGACGCGGAAGTCATGCAACCACATCCAAATCTACCAATGAACCACTTAAGCCCCCGAAAGGAAGAGTTCCAAGGCGGATGAGGAGAGCTGCTCAGCTGATACACGCTAGGCTTTCATCATCTGGCGGGTTTGTTAGTATTGGCGCAAGGAAGTTTGCGACAGCAGGGTGACTTACGTGTTATAAACTGGAGGGATAGCGAGAGGAACTGGGTGTGGGCGTCGGAAACCTTTTGAAGCTTCTGCAGCATGGTCTGGGCGGACGCTAACCGTGGTGGGGCCAGTGGCGGGTACGGCTTGGCGTGTTTTCGAGATTTGGCTGCGCGCTCGTTGGAGATATCATAATCGCGCTGATACCTGCGAGAGCTCAATCGCTCGCTGCAATACACTATGAGTCTTGCATGTGTTTCACGAGGTGTGCTAAAACGGGACAACGGCTTGCGCAGCTCCTACGCAGAGATTTCGCGGTTTTGTCGAACACCCCATCACGGGACCGCGCCGGGTCGTGCAGGCCTATGTCGGGGGCACGCAACGCGAGGATTCGCGACTTCACAGACACGCAATCAGGATGAAAACCTGCAAAAGACTCTTGATGATTTCAAGGCCACCAGTATGACTTCATTGACATATCAAATGCATTCGCTCACCAAGTTGTAGTTCGACCATCCTCATGGAAGGATCTGAATGATGAATGGAATCTTAAAATCACCCATGCCCCTCCAGGCGCGGAAGTCGAGGTCTCTGGTTATATCAGCGCACGGCGGGATGTTAGCAGCAAACTCTCTTTCACGATGCTTCGCCACAAGAACCAAGGAGTATGTGTCCAACTCGTCTCTAAACCTCTAGATAATGAAGCGGATGGACCGGACGCCCATAAGACCCTGCGGTTGTTGAAAGAGTGGACTCCCGTCATAGTCCGAGGAAAGCTAGTGGAGCGCAAAGGGGCCAAGACCGACACATTCGCGGGTATGAACCTGCTCGGTACCCGGGAGATCGCCGTGGAGCATGTTCAGCCACTTAACAACATATCGGATGATATCATCATAAAAGATGACACTGTATTTGGCCCAGACCAAAGGCATCTACAGCTTCGCACAGACTCGAAATTGCGCGACGATCTCTTCCAACGGTCGAAAGCCATGGCTAGAGCAAGACTGCACTTGAACCATTACAATTGGAAGGAGATCGAAACGCCTATACTGTTCAAATCGACTCCTGAAGGCGCAAGAGAGTTTCTCGTGCCGACACGGCAAAAAGGATTGGCATACGCGCTGCCTCAAAGCCCACAGCAATACAAGCAGATACTCATGGCGTCGGGCATCACGAAATACTACCAATTTGCTAGGTGTTTCCGAGATGAGGATCTGAGGGCCGACAGGCAGCCAGAATTCACCCAGGTCAGCACTACCATTTCTCTGATGGAGACTCCGCTAACTGGAACAGCTCGATATGGAGATGTCTTTCGCTAACGAGGAAGACGTCATGCACGAGACAGAAGCTCTACTGAGAGATCTGTGGTATAAAGTCCTTGGAATAAAGAAAGAGAAGAAGTTTGCGCGAATGACCTATCAGGAAGCAATGGCTGCATATGGATCTGATAAACCAGACCTAAGATACAAGGCAAAGGTGCGTAGCTGACGCTACCTAGCTGTCTCCTGAAGCTAATAAGTATAGATTCACACCATTACGGAACATCTGACAGCCGATTTGATCGGCAAGATCAGTTCTCTTCAAGATCCGGTCGTCGATGCCATGAAGATACGAATATCCGATGACCCTAAAACGACCCGCAAGTTCGTCGCCGACTTTCTTGACAGCCCGGACGGAAAGGTCTTCCTCGACAACCCTGACGGTCAACCGGGTATCTTCATCGGCGATGTTTCACAGCCCATGCAGGGACTCGGACCACTGGGCTACCAATACGTGATGGATGGCCCTGAAGCGCTGGCGGTGGAAAACGGCGACCTTCTTGTCCTACAGGCACGACCCAACGCGCCCTTCTCGGGCGGCTCAACCATGCTGGGAAACCTGCGTCTTGCTCTCCACAAAGCAGCCATAGCAAAGGGACTGATTGAAGCACCTAAGAGTACTAAATTCGTCTGGATCACAGACTTCCCATTGTTCACCCCGTCGAGCGACAGTGAACCGGGCCAAGGTGGCTCAGCTGGCTTCTCATCAACGCACCACCCTTTCACCGCTCCAAAGACACCCGAGGACGTCGACTTGCTACTCACTTCGCCTTCATCTGCGGTAGCAGCACACTACGACATTGTGGTCAACGGCGTTGAGCTCGGCGGCGGCAGTCGCCGTATCCACTCCGCCGCCATGCAAGAATTCATCTTCAAAGATATTCTCAAAATGAAGCCCGAACGCGTAGAGGACTTCAGACATCTGCTTGATGTGTTGAGGAGCGGCTGCCCGCCTCATGCGGGTATTGCACTGGGATGGGATCGGTTGATGGCTGTTATGTGCAACAGGGATAGCGTGAGGGATGTCATTGCTTTCCCGAAGAGCGGAAGAGGGGAGGATCAGTTGGTCAAGAGTCCGAATCGTATGACGGAGGAGCAGTTGGAGACATATCACTTGAGCTTGAGGGAGTAGGTTGAAAATGGTGGAAGACTGAGATGTACGATAAAGTGTTGTGTGTATAATATCGTGGTAGATACCATGAGAAGACCGCTTTGATCAGCAGTAGTAGTCGCATAAGTGGGGTGACTTTACTCGTACCTTGTCGCATGTAGGTCAGGAAGCCGCTGATGTCCAGCAATCACGACTTATCAACAGCCAGAGTACCTACATACCCTGTCAATGACCCCTCGCCTGCCCAGGAAGGCCGCAGGGTGAAGATTACTGAAATGCAGTCATACACAGAAGGAGTATGACGAGCTGACGATCATGGCGAACGACCAACGTCGAACCGTTACACGACATTACTCTTGGCGCTTATCTCGGACCAAAATCCCTTCTTTGGATCCATTGGCAGATTCCTCATGCTTTGGAGCGACGTTGCGCGCAGGATAGATGCATGTTTGCACTTTACCCTGCTTCCTATCATGCTGTGTTTGCGGTTAAATCCGTGAATGAATCACAACGCATGGATGAGCTGTGCAGCTCATTTGACCGATCGCTACCCTCAGAGCCGTATAAAAGCGTGCCTTAGCTCCCACTAAGCGCGTAACGAAGTATACAGTGTCCTTTGGCTGCATTGGATACCTAGGTGACTGCATCATCACGTGCATCATCGACCCTCTTTCCACGTGCATCATGGCGGAACCCACGTACAAGATCCCAGAAGAGTACCAGTCACAGCTGAAGTATGTGGCGTCGAAAGACAACCGTACCGATGCCGAGATTCTGCATTCCTTGACGAAGCATGCACCCATCACGTCCGAGAAGAACATTTGGACGTTCTGGCATGCCGGCGTACAGCAGATGCCAACATGGACACAGCGCAACATCATCAACTGGGTGCGACTTCACGGCTCTGAGTGGACGATTCGCGTGCTCGACACGGTGCCAAACTCGCCAAATCACGCGTTGACTTGGATGTCGATCGACCTTCTTCCGGAGACCTTCGTGAAGGGTACGATGACGGGGCCGTACGTAGGTCCTCATAGCGCCGACTTCCTGCGTGGCGCAGCACTGTACACGTATGGTGGCGTCTGGATGGACGTCGGATGCATCGTGTTCCGCAACCTCGACAAAGTCTGCTGGGACCAGCTTGGGGACGACGACAGCCCATTTACAGTCGCTGCGCCACTGGTGTATGGACAATTCATGGCGAATCATGTCGTCGCCTCCCGAAAAGGCGACGAGTTCATCAAGAACTGGCGCGTTATACCCACTCAGCCATGATTCATCAGACTGACTGTGAACAGGCACCTGATCTTCCTGGAGCTCTGGAAGGGACGTACCGACTTTACTGGCGTGGTGCAGTCGCCTCTTATCAGCTTCATCAAGCAAATGAATAGCAAGGATCTTCAAGACTCCGGATTTAAATGGGAGTGGAAAGTCGACGAGCAGACTCTCATCGGGTACATTGGGCAGTGCCTCGCCTGGATACGCTTGACGTGGCTGCAAGAACCCAACGGCGGTTTCGATGGCGTCACCTACTGGGCTGAGAAGGTCTTGCTGTGGCATGCGCTATCTGAAGACTTTCCTGCTGAGAACACTCTTGGCTTCGATATTAGCGCAGACTTTCTCAAGCTTTTGGCCATGAGCGTGGATGCTGACGAGTCCGACGCGGTATACGAGAAGGCGAAGAAGGCCACGTGGGGGATGTTGACGCAGAGTGTGATGCAGAAGATCACACATGGCAAAGGGCTGGGCGAAACGATTCATATTGGCACGTTGCTGGACCTTCCGGAGAATGAGGGTATCGATGCTGCGCCTGGTACGTTGGCAGGACTACTGCGATATGGCAGCGTGCATCTGGAGCAGACAAGAGACTTGCCGTATATCAAGGCCCCTGCGGTGGATCCCGAGTTCATTCTTCACAAGGGATTACTGGAGGCGTGAAATGGACATCCGCCGAGACAGTGCTTTGAGATCCGGGCGGTCGGAAACCAAAACTCTTTGTCGTATAATCTGGAGGTCTTTTGTTGAAGTTGCAGCCTTGACAAGGCGAGATGGGCGCAGTGCGAAGCATAGCCGTGCAGGCTTCCGCAATCAAATTTGAAATCAGGCATGCGGGAGGACGAGCTTCCAGCTGCCGGGTCGCAAGCGGCAAATACCTAGGTAGTCTGTGCACCCACGTATGACATCATCTCTCTCTCCTTTGATGACATGTCCCAACCTCCTTTGGTGCATCCTTGCGTCTCCTTACTACTTCGCCTCCGACCATCTAGATTGACAATTTCCTCGCCAAAAGCAGTCGCCGGATCCCAATGAGTCGAACCTCGGCAGCCCGTGTTCAATTATCATGCGCCACAGCGACTGCGCCACAAGTTCAGCCATAATGCTCTTCTAGCTTCGATGACGGTCACCCTGATGCGCACGCCCAGAACACGCTTCTCATCGTCGCTGTCATTCTTGCCCCGCTGAGATTACTGAGCGGAGGGTGTGACGAGATGCGCACGACATAAGACCGAACAGGCGCTTTCCAAGACAAGGCAGAATCTGATGAGTGCAGTTGGTCAATTGTGATTGGACGCCATGTCAAGTTAGCCTGAGGCGGCAAAGCATGTCTCGACGGAGACATGGAACTTGTATCGGGCATATGCCCACGGATGGGACCTTCCAAAGCATGTTCAAGAGATTCAGACGGCGATGTGCGATGCAGAGTTCTATCGGCCTAAGCGATCATGCTTTCGGGGATCTTGTCCAAGGTGCCCATGGGTGGCGAGTCTCTACAAGGGCTATCGACAAGGTCCTATACGTCTACGTTCCTGTTACCTCGAAGCGACACGAGCAGAAGGCTGAATACCTGAACTCCTGATGACAGCCCCAGGCAGAGATGTTATATAGGTAGGCTGGAGCAGCCGACAGTCGAGTAAGCTAAACCGAAGATGGCTAAGCGACGAGCAAAGCCTCAGTGGCGCTACCGTGGCGCAGGTTAAGCCCTGCTAGCCTCTCTCTGATCTGCAAGTTGGACATCGAAGCGACACTCAATCGTGACTTCAGACTATCGCTTGTTCATTCTTCTCACCTTGTTTCTGTTTCAACAGTCTTTGTGCAGTCGTCCATAGCGATGCGATGGAAGCGGACGCTGAGGGCCTACGCGCTTCATTGCGCTCGGATGGGGTTTGCACTGCCCCCTTCCAAGACCACCGGACTTCTTGACAGCCGCTCATCTCGCTATGAACGCCGTTAGTGGCCAAAAGCATCAAATCTCGCCTCCTTGGCGACAAGTCTACAGCTCAACCATCGATGCGACGTAGGCGGAGGGCTGAGTTCTCGGTCATTCTACCAAGTGTTCGATGTGTAGATGTCACCTGGGCCGCGAAGGCAAAAAAACGCCGCGGAATGATCGTTCCTCAGGAGGCTACTAGGTGCCAAGCGAGGCTCTGGCGGAGTACGTATCACATCAGGTAGACCAATATCGCGCACCAAGCGCCTGGCAGTCTTGGGGGTGGCCCACACTTACACAGCCCGCTTCAACCTTGAAAGAGTATATGGCAGCTTGAGAGGCTTCCGTCCTCCGCCTTGTTACAATCCAGCTCTTATACTGTTATCACATAGTTTCTATTTCTTTGAAGTACGATCATCAACTGCATCTTTCCAGCATTCCATTTGCATCATCACTTTCATACTTCAAATATGGAGTCCGGCAAACTTGCCCCTCCGACACTCCAAATCAACACGCGACAGCGTGCACTGAGTCAGGCAGACACGGTCACATCACAAACATCAGACCCCTTCCGGACACCAATATCACCAAGCAATGCGTCCACAAGTGGCGCATCGACGGTAGTAGGAGACTACGACGCAGCGTTGCAAAATGAGTTGCGCGCTGAAGCTAAAGCCGACACGAATAACCCCTTTGCCTTCACAGCATCGCAGCTCAGCAAGTTATTGAATCCCAAATCGCTTCCTGTATACCAAGCATTGGGAGGCATTCACGGTATCGCAGCCGGACTACAATCAGACGTTCACTCCGGTCTGAGTGCCGACGAATCGACAGTTGCGAGGCACATTTCCTTCGACGAAGCAACAAATCCACAGACACCTACAAAGGAGAAAGAATCAAGTCGACCGCCAAGTGACGGAAAGCCCTTCGAGGATCGCATACGCATACACGGACGGAACGTACTACCACCGAAGAAGGTCACCCCTCTATGGAGGCTTGTCTGGAACGCGTACAATGACACTGTACTTATTGTTCTTACTGTTGCAGCGGCCATCTCGCTAGCACTTGGACTCTACGAAACGTTTGGTGCGGAACATCCACCGGGATCTCCCACACCTGTCGACTGGGTCGAGGGTTGCGCAATCGTTGTAGCTATCGTCATCGTTGTACTCGTCACCGCCGTAAATGACTGGCAGAAGGAAGCGGCATTCGCAAAGCTCAATGCGAAGAAGGAGCAACGCGATATCAAAGTCACACGATCGGGAAAGACAGCTATGATCAGCATCTACGACGTCCTAGCCGGCGACATCATACACCTGGAGCCTGGCGATGTCATTCCAGTCGACGGAATCTTTGTGGATGGCTCCGACGTCAAGTGCGATGAGTCTTCTGCTACGGGAGAATCGGACGCGATGCGCAAGACACCAGGTGCCGCCGTCATGAAGGCACTTGAGTCTGGTCAGTCCACCAAAGGCCTTGACCCCTTCGTCATCTCCGGCGCAAAGGTTCTCGAGGGCGTTGGTACATTCATGGCGACATCTGTCGGAGAGAACAGCAGCTTTGGCCGTATCATGATGTCTGTTCGCGTCGAGATCGAGGAGACACCACTACAGGCGAAGCTCGCTAAGCTTGCCATGGCTATCGCTTACCTCGGAACTGCAGCTGCTGGTCTCCTCTTCTTTGTCCTCCTCTTCCGTTTTGTTGGTGGGCTGTCCGGTGACACTCGATCTGCGTCCCAGAAAGGTTCAGCGTTTATGGATATCCTTATCGTTGCTGTCACCATTATCGTGGTAGCAGTCCCAGAAGGTCTTCCACTAGCAGTCACGTTGGCGTTGGCTTTCGCGACTACCAAGATGCTGAAGGAGAACAACCTTGTCAGGATCTTGCGCGCGTGTGAGACTATGGGCAATGCTACAGCCATTTGCTCAGACAAGACCGGTACTTTGGTAAGTACTATCCCTCGATTGGACATGAACATATGCTAATACCTCACAGACAACCAACCGAATGACGGTCGTTGCTGGCACTTTCGGCACCACCAGTTTTGTTCACGCGGACTCCGCCTCGGAGAAGGACCAAACCATTTCGGCATGGGCATCTAAGGTCTCGGCTGCTGCAAAGCAGCTTCTCATCCAGTCCATCGCAATCAACTCTACAGCTTTCGAAGGCCAAGAGGACGGCAAGTCTGTTTTCGTCGGGTCCAAGACTGAGACTGCGCTACTTGAGCTTGCCAAGGAACATCTCGGACTCGTCTCGCTGTCAGAGACCCGCGACAGCGAGCAGGTGGTACACATGTTCCCCTTCGACTCGGCCAAGAAGTGCATGGGTGCCGTTGTGAAGCTCGCAAACGGACACTACCGCCTTGTCGTCAAGGGTGCATCCGAGATCCTCCTCAGCTTTGCCTCTGAGTTCGCGCACTTCGAGTCACTGGAGACAGAGCCGCTATCGCAAGAGCACCGTCAGGTACTGACTGAGGCGATCAACGCATACGCGAACCGATCTCTCAGGACTATCGGACTAGTATACCGCGACTTCGAGCAATGGCCACCGGTCAACGCCACGCTCACTGAGGGTGGCAGTGTCGACTTCGCCTCCCTGCTGCGCGATCTCACATTTTTTGGGCTAGTCGGTATCCAGGACCCCGTTCGCCCTGGTGTGCCTGAGGCTGTTCGCAAGGCACAGAAGGCTGGTGTCACGGTCAGGATGGTTACCGGTGACAACATGCAAACTGCGCGAGCGATCGCGACTGAGTGCCTGATCTATACTGAGGGCGGGTTGGTGATGGAAGGACCAGACTTCCGCCGCCTTACTGAAGAACAGCTCGATGAGGTACTGCCGCGACTACAGGTGCTGGCCCGCTCATCGCCTGAAGACAAGCGCATCCTGGTTCAGCGTCTCAAGACCCTTGGCGAGATTGTCGCTGTGACCGGTGACGGTACCAACGATGCCCCAGCACTGAAAGCAGCCAACGTCGGCTTCTCCATGGTCTCTGGCACTGAGGTTGCCAAGGAAGCTTCTTCGATCATTCTCATGGACGACAACTTTGCTTCCATCATCACCGCGTTGATGTGGGGTAGGGCTGTCAACGACGCCGTCCAGAAGTTCCTCCAGGTAAACCATACACAATCTCCCAGTTCATTCCAACCAGCTAACAAACGTAGTTCCAAATCACTGTCAACATCACTGCTGTCGTCCTCGCATTCGTGACCGCGGTCTACGATGACGAGATGAAGCCAGCCCTCAGAGCCGTACAGCTTCTGTGGGTCAATCTCATCATGGACACCTTCGCCGCCCTCGCCCTCGCTACCGACCCACCGACCGAAAAGATCCTCGACCGCCCACCCCAGGGCAAAGGTCCTCTCATCACAACAACGATGTGGAAGCAAATCATGGGCCAGAACATCTACAAGATCACTGTCATCTTCGTGCTATACTTCGCCGGCGGCGACATCCTTGGCTACGACCTTTCCGACCCCAATAAGCAACTCGAGCTCGACACAGTCATCTTCAACGCTTTCGTCTGGATGCAAATTTTCAACATCTTCAACAACAGGCGTCTAGATAATAAGCTCAATGTTCTTGAGGGTGTATTCAGAAACTGGTTCTTCATCGGCATCGTCGTCATGATTATCGGCCTTCAGGTTCTCATCGTCTTTGTCGGTGGTCGCGCATTCCAGATCAAGCCCGGAGGTATCGATGGTACACAATGGGCTATCAGCATCGTCGTCGGTTTTGTCTGCATTCCTTGGGCAGTGCTGATCAGGTACTTCCCCGATGAGTGGTTCGCTGCCATCGCGCGTGTTGTCGGCAAGCCTGTCGTCGTCGTGTACCGATGGTGCTGCACGGGTATGAGCAAGATCAAGGCCTTGTTCACATTCAGGAAGAAGAAGAGTGAGGAGAGCGAGGCTGAGGCTGGTGTTGCGCCAGCGATCGTCGTGGTCGGTGATGACGCGAGCGTAGCTGAGAACAGGAAATGAACGTAATGATTGGATGGAGGCATTAGACTGCGCACTTGTACAACACTTATTTAGATGAGACACGATACCCTAGAATTTGACGCTTTTCATTTTGACTTCATGACAAAGCTATATCTATGTTGTTGGAATGTGACTGTACGAAGATGAACAAGATCGAGCGTAGGTGTCACAGTCTGCATTATTCATCGCATACTCAAGCAACATGGAAGGGGAAGCATTGCCCACTAACGTTACACCACCCAACGTTCTCTAGATGCGCTGCTCGTTTTGTGCATGATGATAGAGTCGTCCTGATAAACAAGACCGAAGCAGTGTCTTGATCAGGTCGATCTTGGCCATGTCGACCGTCTCCATCGTGCTGCTAGACCTTTGGAAACGGTTGTCGTCCCCTTCGCAGGCTAACGCATACACATATTTTGTCTTTCCTGCTCATCTGTGTTCAATGAACTTCTTCAGGGAGATCACAGCCAGCTCTCAGATATCCGAACCATTCTTCGTCTTGACTTGGCGCGTGGCGCCACTTCGAAGAAGATGTAACACTACCTAGGTAAGCCAGCATTCTCATTGCGAACGGCGGTCTGCAGTGGGGTCTCACCCTCCCCATGCACTGCTTCAATTTTGGGCCCCAACTTTTGAAGGATCCTCAGGATATTCTGACTTCTCCGACCTAGCGAAGCTTTGTGGAAGGGCGTGTAGCTTAATCCATCTCTGGCGTCGAGCAGTGACTTCTTCTCATCCATCCTGCTCACGTGCAAGACGATCAGATCGAACATGTCTCGATGATCAGAACCGCATATGGCGGTGTGCGAGCTTGTGTTGCCCTTTGCTTTGAACTGGACTCGTTCAGGCTGTGTTCCGGGTGGAAACCGTGCGTTCTTAACCTAATCCGCTGCGACCACTCAATTGAGCAATATCGAGCGATCCGGGTTGA
Source organism: Alternaria arbusti (assembly GCF_024043155.1). Lineage (NCBI taxonomy): Eukaryota > Fungi > Ascomycota > Dothideomycetes > Pleosporales > Pleosporaceae > Alternaria > Alternaria arbusti. The sequence continues at coordinate 53,624 of NW_026249950.1, read as the reverse complement.
GCGCAGCAACAACTGCGCCTTCATCGAGAAGATGACAGAGAATCTCTTTTGTGCAGTTAGGTCGGGCGAATGCCAAATGTGTGAACCCGCCATCGTCGAGCTGGCCCACTGGGTAATCTTTTCCCCAAAACTTCGCTACCAGAGAACTGACTCCGATAGCCATGGCGGCGTGGAGGGCAAGCTTATAGTCGCGAAGCAGATCTTTGTATGATAACCCGCCAATGATGTATCACCTACGCTAATAGTATCGCTTGATAGCGAGATGGAACAATGTAAGTGTGTAGAAAGGTACTTGGCGGGTGACACCGATGCGGGCGATAACCAAGCGAGCGATGCGTCATACTCGTTCTGCTGCATACAGTAATTTTACCAGGCGCGTATCGCTGCTGCCTCAGATGCGTGATACTACGTCACATGACGAAGTTGGCCTGGCGCCGCAATATGCGATTGGCCGACTTGACGTTACACAGCAGCCCATTCGAACTTTGAGCAAAACAACGCTGGAGCCCGAACTCGAAGCCCGCCTTACCACCTCTTCCCAATGATGGCGAGCAAGATATGCCACTTCTTCGTCGCTGGACGTTGCGCGAACAGGTCGACGTGTCGCTTCCAACATCCCGATACGGTCCCCACCCCTCCCTCCTCCGAACGCAAAGCGGAACCTGTTACCCGTTCGCAGTCGGGCGGCTCTGTTCCAAGAGCAAAGATACCTTGCAAATTCTATCTCCAAGGCACATGTACTAAGGGACACTTCTGTACTTTCGAGCATTCAAATCCGACCACAGTCACGTCTACAGACTTCCGTTCTGCATCAAGAAACACTAGGCCGAGTGTACCGTGTAGGTACTTTCAGAGGAGCATCTATAATATGGGAGAGCAATGTCTCTTCAGTCATTAGATTAGAGAGAGTCTAGTCATGCCGAAGACGCTGTCGGATCACACGCCCATCAAGGACGTCGGCCTCATTACACCCACTTCGGCGCGCGCCAATCCTGCCTTCAGAGAGCGTAACGAAACCGAAATACCAAGGACAATCGGAGGGGCCACCGTGGAGTTCGCTAACGGTGCATCTGTTTCTAAGATCTCTTTGATTTCGGACTTCTCCGCCGTGTTCACATCGGACCTGTCTCCACATACATCTGTACAAGAGCTAGTCGACTTCTTGATCGCCAGAGGCTTTCCCCAGGTGACGCACGATTGTGTTCGCCTCAAACACATCCCTGAGAAGCTTCATAAGACAGGTCTGATCAAAATCCGTGATCCAGACTTCGCCAACAAGCTTCTCCAGTGTCTTCAGGATACGCCGGTTCGTCTTCGGGATATGGAAGTTCGCGTGTCGAAAATGCAAATTGCAGGAAAGACAGTATCCGGAATGAATCGACTTCAGCTCACTAGCGTAACATGTTCATGGTTCAATCCTTCCAAGGTGGCTTTTCTGGAATATGACGCGGACTGGAAAGCGAAGCGGGCGCTCGAACGCATCGGGCGCCCGGATTCAAATGAGTTCCAGGGCCGGAAGCTCGATGTCACGTATCAACCAGCTCGGTCCTTGCAAGTAGGCAATCTAGACCTAGATACGAACGAAGCGGGACTTTGAGGTCCCCAAGTCACCTTAGTGGGCGGTGGATATGGAAGAAAGCGTCAATCTCACAATCTCACTCCGAAACAGCTAGAAGAAAGAGCTATCACGCAACTTCGATCGCACGGTACTCTCATCGAAGAGTGTACTCCTTATCCCCAGAAGAGAGGAAGTAGAACGAAGATCATCGCCAAGTTTAGCGAAGCAGAGGCAGCACGAAATGCGGTCAAGAAGATGCACGAAACTTGTCTCGATCCTAGCTCCAATGATAAGACGCAGATCACTCCTCTGGTTTCCATCAAATTGTCGGTCTCCTTTCGAATCCCAGCAGCCATTCGATCACAGCTTGACCCTCTAGTCGATCAAACATGGCGAACAGATTACGTTCAGATCAAGAGCTACAAAACTCTGGGCAAACAATACCTCCAAGTCCGCATTTTCGGGCAGTCCAGAGTACCAGGTGCCAAGGCCAAGTCGGCCGTGGAGAAGCTCCTTACCGGTCAGATCGCCACCCACGGCCATGGCCCGATCACAGACCCGTTCTACTTCACGCCTTCAACAAAGAGCTTTCTGGACGATCTAGGAGCCTCACATGGGGTTTTCGTACACCAGGATTTACGTCGATCAGTTCTTCGACTATACGGAGATCACGAGGGTATCGCACGAGTCGAAAGCGCTCTGGTGGCTAAGTGTGCAGAATTGAGGGAGCATTCTCGCACCGTCATTCTTGATCCCGAAGCTTTAGATTTTGCCCTCAAAGGTGGGTTTCGAAAGGTCGTCGCCGCTTTCGGGAAGAACAAAGTAAAGCTAAGCATAATCAACACCCCAAAGCGAATCATCGTCGAAGGCTCCACGGAAGATGCGGTCCGGGTACAGGAAATTCTCGCATCGTGTGCATCGTCTTCATTGGGAACACACATAACCGGGATCTCCAATAGCGAGGACGAATCCGAGCTGCTCTGCCCGGTCTGCTTCACCCCACCGGAAGACTCTATCAAGACGTCGTGCGGCCACGTCTACTGTATTGCAACTCCTGCCTCGTTTCGCAATGCACGTTTGCCGACTCTTTTCCGCTCAGATGTCTCGGAGAGGACGCAGCTTGTGGCTCTCCATTGGATATTTCCGACGTCAAGAAAGTTCTTTCTGGAACTGGATACGATGATCTTCTCCAGACTTCCCTGACGTCATACCTTCGTAGTCGAGCAACGGAATTCCACTACTGCTCTACACCTGATTGCGATCGTTTCTACAGAATCTCGGACGCTGAAAACCCTTGAATGTTTGACTGCGACGGCTGCCTCACCTCCATCTGTTCTAGCTGCCACCAAGGACCCCATGACGGGCACACTTGTGAGACCAACAAAGCTCTGATGAGAGCTGCCATGGAGGAAGACGAGAAGCTCACAAAATGGAAGAAAGACCATAATGTACGAGACTGCCCAAAGTGCGGGGTGCCGATCGAGAAAGCGAATAGTTGCAATCACATAACATCCACCTCGTGCTAGGTACACATCTACTAGTTCTGCATAAAGACGCTTAGCAGCGGAGGCGAGACGTACAAACACATGCAGAGTGTACATAGCGGTGTTTAGAGAGTACTTGCAGAACTTCTTCTATACCTTGTACTACTATTATTCTATTACAAAGTAGAGATATTTAGTCTAGAATCTATAATAGAAAGGTAAAGATTAAAAGAACTTAAAGAATTGAAAGAAAGTTAAAAGTTCTACTTTCTCTAGACTTCTAGCTTTATATAAGATATAAAAAAATTTAATAAAAGCATTAATTATTAATAGTTTTAAGAAAATATAAATTTTAAAAACTTAAAATTATATAATTTACGTAATAAATTATAATCTATATTCTAGTAGTATATATAAAAAATAAGTTTGGTTTATAAGTATATAAGAGAACTATAATTAATAGCTTACTAGATAGTAGTACTATTAGATCTATTAATACTATTATCTAAATAGAACTTTTAGCTACTTTTAATAGATATAATATAATATATATATATAAATAGAATAGATAAGAATATTAGAAGTATACTTAGTTAAAGAAGGTAATATATTTCAATTATTATAAAATCTAGTATTTGCTTAATATTATAAACTTAATAGTATATTATAATCTATACTATATATATACTACTTTACTTAGCTAGTAAAGTGCTACTTATCTTTAACTTAGAAGTATATAACTTACTATAAGCTATAATTATTAAGCCTTCTTTAGAATACTAGTTATAAACTAAAGTTTCTTTTACCTAATATATTAAGCTAGCTATTTAATATCTTTACTACTACTAGATTACTAAGAATAGCGCTATAAATATAAAATACATTATACTTATAATATATATATATATTTATTTATTAGTAAACTAATAATTCTATAGTGTAAGCTAGTCTAAAAAGAGTAAAGTGTATTACTAGTATATAAAAAAGTATATCTTAAAAAAGTATAAAAGTCTATAGAGAGATATAGATATTAGGTAGACTAAGGCTTAAGTTCTTAGCGCTACTATCTCTAGTATAGTAGTTAAAGCTTTTAAAATTTAGAGTAGTAAGATAACTATTTTATAAATACTAATATCTATATATACTATAGTAGAGAGAATTATAATATAATTATATATTCTTAATAGCTTATAACTAACTAAGCTATAGATTATAAAGTAATAAAATACTAAAATCTTAGCTTAAAAAATTATATTTCTATATATATATCTTCTATTCTCTACTTTTATTATTATTTTATAGCTTATAGTAAAATTAGAGATCTAAAAACTTATTTAAGATATAGATAGTAGCTTAAATTGAATGCTAAAGCTATAGTAACTAAATAGCTTTTAACTACGTTGCTAATACCTCTTTTATAAGTTTTTCTAGCGTTAGTAAGTCTAATGCTAATCTTATTACTAGGTATTTTACCTTACTTACTAAAGCTTAATTAAGCTCTTTATTATTAATTAATTACTTTTCTCTTAAACGTGTTGCTTTATAAGTTCTCTTAAGATTATTATTCTAGAAGCTATTATAGAGGCTACTATAAACTACTCTATTCTAGCTATACTAGAGGCTATTATAAGCGCTCTATAGCGCTACTTTACTAGTACTTTAAAGCTATACGCTAGGCTTATTAATATTTTTATTATCTCTATTCTTATTATTTTTATTACTTTTATTATTTTTATTATCTTTATTATATATATAACTAGTATAAGGCCTTCTATTATCTTCTTTATAAGCTTTACTTTCAAGAAGCTTATTAGTAAGATATATAAGCTTTTTATTAAGCGTAATATTAATACTTTACCTATAGTAAGATATTAATACTACTTTTTTATAAGATTTACTAGTACTAAGTCTATTACTTATACTATTCTCTTCTATAACTTTATATATATAGTAAAGCTTATAGTAATACTATTACTATCTTTCGCTATTAGAGAGGCTATATATTAGTAATATAAGGCCTTAGCTAAAATGCTTTATAAGAGTTCTAAGATATAGAATAAAGAAAATATAGCGTTTATAGCTTATCTTTTATAGAAAGATACTATTTATTAGATAGTAGCTATAATAGACTACTTTAAGTTTTGTTAAGACTTAGACTGTAAGAGAATAGTTATTACTTTATAGTTATTAGCTAGTTAGTAGAATAAATACTATAAAAAATATTATAGTACTTCTATTACTACTATATTATCTTATAGTTTATAAAAGCTATATAAACTTCTTAAAAGTTTTATGAATAAGTATATAGTCTTAGTTTATCTAGAAGCTCTAGTACTGATAGTAATATATACTAAATATATTAAAATCTGTAAATCTTAAAATCTTCTAGCTGTTCTAAGATAACTTAGAAGCTAGGCGTCTTTTAATATCTTTTTATTAAATAGAGTCTGCAAAATTAGGTATAAGGCACTAATATATATTTATATAGTAAATTATTTCATAACAAATACTTTAATATATAGCTTTTAATACTTTTTAATACTTTCTTTATTCTAGTTTTATTAGCTATAAAATATTAGAAAAAACATAGAAAAGCTATAGTAAGTAAATAGAAAGTTTAATAATTTACATGTAAAAAAGAGTTAATTTTAAGTACTAAGAACTACTTAAGTAGTATATTTTACTTTACTTAGTAGTATTACTATTACTTTAATAAAGTACCTATACTTAAAGATAAGTAAAATATAGTTTAGTAATATAGTATATAATTATAATATAAGTATATTTTCTTAATACCTTTAATTATACTATATTACTATATAGATAACTTTTTAAATCTTTTTTAGCTATAAAGAGTAAGCTAAAAAGTTTTATACTTCATAGCTTTATAAGATAGAGAAAACAAGAATATATAGTACTTATTTTATATATTCTATAAGCTTTAATAATACTAGAGTATATAAGCTAGTGTATAAAGAAGTAAATCTAAGTTAAAAGAAATTGTAGCTAGAAGCTTAATACTAAAGTTATAATACTATATTAGCCAAATAGAGAGCTAAAAGTACTAGTAGAACTAGGTTCTAAGAACTAATACTTTAGACATTTACTTAGCTTAAGGTATATATTTAGTCTAAGATATTTAGTAGCTATATCTAATTAATTAATTATAAATATAGCTTAAGATATACATATAATATAAGTATATCTTTATTAAAATAGAACTATAATTTTACCTATAGTACTATAAGTAGAAAGAGTTCTTTAATTAAAATAGTTTTTTATAGTTTATGTCTTCTTAATACTTAATTTTATTATTTAGTATTTTCTGAGCTTTATAATAAAATTTTAAAACTTAAATAAAACTTTCTAGAATTCTTAGTATATTTCTTATTACTTCTAACTATCTTAAAGATGATAAGTGCTTATACTTTAAGCTATAACTAGTGTTTACTAAAAAAATAAAACTAATATAACTATATACTAGTATACCTATAATAAGATAAGGAAGTATTTAGAAATTTTTTTAAGTATTTAGATAAGTATTTGTGTTTTATTATAAGTTTAGAGTTATATCTATTCTTATTATTTAATTTATAAGCTTACTAAGAATAAGTTTAAGATCTTAGAGCTCTAAATCTAAACTCTCTAGTCTAAGTTAGAATAATCTAACTATTGATATTAACTTAATTCTTAAGTCTACTAAAGCTACGTAGTACCTTAGGTGTCTACTACTTTAAGTAGCTACTTAGCTAATACCTTTATAATATACTTATACTTATATTTATACTTATAATTATCTACTATATATTTATACTATATACTATATTATATACTACGTAATTACTATATACTATATATAATATACTTTACTATATTATATATCTAAACTAATATACTAAGTTTAGCTTTATATTTAGCTACTCTTATAGTAATACTATTACTAGTAATATTTTAGTACTATTATAAGTACTACTTACTACTCTACTATATAAACTCTTATACTAATATAGAACTTAACTAATATATTATACTATACGCTTTATAGATACCTTTGTAAGAGTAAAATACGTTTTTAGATAATTTTATACTTTTAGCGTATTTATAACTTATATCTTAGTATTACTTATTATTTATTAACTAAATTAAAGAAGTACTATATTTAGTTCATTATTTTACTACTTTTAAAATTTATTCTTAGCGCCTTTTAGCTTACTTATCTCTTATTAGCTTATACTATATAACTATATATACGTATATATATACATATACTTACTATATATCTACTTATCTTTTTAGATATCTAGAGAACTACTTAAATAGATATAGCTAGTACTATAGCTTTAGCTTTTTACGCGCTAGATACTTTTCTAATATTTTTAGTAATTAAGCTACTTTTCTATATATAACTATCTTTACGCTTAGAATCTCTAAGTCTATTATATTTACAACTTATATTTAAGTAGCTTTCTAAATCTATATATATATAATTAACTACTATATACATAAAAATATACTATAGAATACTTACTATTTATAACTAGTACTAGAATAAAAAAAGTTTGTATTTTATTTCAACTTATCTAATACTTTAATATAATTTTAAAGAATATTTTTTGGAAGATATTTTTTTTAAATAAGAGTTCTTATAAATATAATATATACTTCTTTACTACTTCTCTCTTATACTTAATATCTTATATATAGCTACTTTTTTTTAGCTTTTCTTCTCTCTATAGCTTTTTAGCTACTATAATATAAAAACAAAAATAAAATTTATTTAGAATACTTAATACGTTCTAGCTACTAAATATATACTTACTATAACTATACTTTCTAATCTATCTATAGCTATAATAACAACTATTAGTATCTTTTTCTAGAGATCTTAATTCTATAAGCTTTTCTATTATAACTCTAAGATTTATTTATCAGTATACTTAAGAAACTTTACTTAGTATTTACTAGAGCTACAGAGATAATTAATTATTAGAAATAATAAAGTATATTATAATCTGTGAAGATTATAATAACTCAGTTATTATCATCTTTTTATTGCTTTATTAAGATTGCACTTATTATTATTTCTTAACAAATTAGAAAAATCTCTAGTAAATCTAATCGCTTACGTAATTAGTATTTTAGTAGCTAGTTTGAATCTACTATACTAGACGATTCTAAAACACCTCTAATTTCCTTAGCCTAGCTATTATTAAAACTATTACGTAAGATAATAACTCTTATCTTTCTTATCTCTCTTTCTATAATTACTAAAAGATCTAGTAATTAACTAATTATTAGTCTATGTAATATAATGTATAGACTAATATAATTAGTACTAGTCTAAATTATAAATCTAGAAGATAAGAAGAATTTAGCAGACTTAGATCATAAATCTTTATCTTTAGGCAGAAATAGGCGGATATTGACGTAGTTATTCTAGTAGCTATTTTCTATAAAAGAAATAGCAATTCTTTATAGTTATTCTTTACCTAGCAATAATAACAATTACTTTTTACCTAGCAATAATAACAATTACTTTTCACCTATTATCTACTTTATAATTACTTTATTGCAATCTTTATTAGTTATACTATTATAGTATTTAACTACTTTATTCTAATAAAACTATATTCTATTATTAGAGAATAGTTTCTATTACCTCTCTATTTTTTACATAATCTTATTCTATAAAAGAAAGTTAGGATAGAATCTCCAGCTATATACTTAAGAGCTAAGTAATTACATGCCTATAATTATATAATTATAACTACTCTCTTACTTTAATATACTCTCTAGAGTAGTAAGAGTATTAATCTACTTTACCAAAAGTAGTTCTATTAAATCTACTATAATTAGTATACTTTAGTAGAGTCTAGACTTAAGAATCTAGAGTATAGTAATAGATTATAGCTTAAATAAGCGTTTAATTATACTTAATTCTAATAGTAGTAAGCTTACACTTATTTAAATATAGTCTAATAGTCTATAAATTACTCTAATCTAAGTTAAAAATTACTTTATCATACTTTAGAATATAACTAATAGCTATAAGAATTTAGGTATCTAATATATAAGAGATAATTCTACTAGTAAGATCTAGGCTTTTAATCTTTCTTAGGTAAGGTTTATAGCGCAATTAATAGCTTAATAAGCTACGCTAGCTGCTTATATAAGTGCGCGCTTAGGCTAGAATTAAAGACTTTATTAATAATAATAAGTTTTTTAATTCTTCTCTTCTCTACTATAATTATTCTCTTTCTATATTTTTAAGACGCTTAAGTCTTTAAGCTAATAATCTATCTATCTAATTCTCTTATCTACTTAAGATCTACTACTCTTAAGCTTTTACGCTTAAATCTTTACTTTACTTAAAACTTTACTCTACTTATTTTCTTATTCTTCTTATTACTATAGTAAGTTCTTATTCTTATACTTAAATTAATAGCTAACTATTAAAATTTAGTTTAATAATCTAAATTCTAACTCTAATAATAGCTATAAGTATTAGCGCTCTAGCTTTTACTATAATAGTATCTTACGTAATAATTCTAGTAATAGTAATTATTATATATATGCTAGTATTTAGCGTAATAGCGCTTAGTATAATAGCGCTTAGTATACTAGCGCTTAGCCTTTACTATGTAATTAACTATTAGTAGCTACTAATTAATATTTACTACTTTCTTTTATGATAATTGCTTAAACTAATGATCTATTTAGCTTCTTTTAAGTTACTTAGTCTTTAAATACTGTAGTAACTTAAAGCTTTATAAAGAATATTAATATAAATTTATATTAAAGATAAAAGAAGTATAAGCGCTTAGAATTAGACTAATAAGTAATTTATTTAGATTATAAGCGCGCTTAGTAATTTAATAGCTTTACTAATAAGAATATTTAAAAATTAATTAAGTAAAAGTTTAGTAGTATCTATTTAGAAGAAAATATTTCTAAGTATAAGAGTTTAGGCCTTTAATAATCTAAGCGCGTCTAGAAGTAAAGTATTTTAGATTAATAAGAGTAGAACTCTTTAAGCTAAGATTTAAGTAATCTAAAACTAAGACTTTGCAGCTTAAGATTCTAAATCTTCTAAGTTATCTATATCAGTAGATTAGAGTAATACCTAACTATAATATACTATAATATCTAATATATAGCTATTATATTTATTAATAACTCTATAATTATATTCTAGAGTTAGATTATCTTAAGCGCTATTATAAAGTTTAGCGCTACTTATCTTATAACTTTTATAAGTACTATTTACTTAATCAAAATCTATATAAGCGCTTTATTAATATAAAGAAGTACGATAGTACTTAAGTAAGTTTAATAGTTTTTCTATTATCTCTTAATTCTTTACTAACTTAATAATAGAGCTAGAGTTCTAAGAGGTACTATACTTATTAATATAAGCTTTATTAAGATATCTCTAGGTATAAGAAGTAGAATAAGAGTCTTTTTAAAACTCTAAAGTTTTCAAATAAGAAAAGTTCTAAAGTTAATCTATTTATAACTCTAAATAACTCTAATTAATATAGTAGTAATACTAAATTTATAATACTAAGTAAGAGTATAAAAAAGATTAACGTATAGAATTATATATCTATACTACTACTTTTATTTTCTATTTAAGGTTACCTACTTATAGCCTTTAATCTATTATAATATTACTTAGAGTATTATTATTAAGGTTAGTTCTAGTAGTAGTTACTACTTTAGTTCTAGCTATAGCTTTTTTAATTTTAGACTTAGCTATTATATAATTAGTAGCGTAATTAGTATAACTAGCGCTAGTCTTAGTAGCGTAATCTATAGTCTTAGTAGCGTAACTATTAGTCTTAGTAGTATAATTCTTAGCTTTATAGCTACTAATCTAATAGCTTAATATCTAGTATTATAAGTAGTAGATTTTACTATTATGTATAGTGTTAGCTAGCTAAGTTTAAGTATAAGCGTAAGTAGATATATATTAAGTATAAGCGCTTATTACTTAAGACTTATATATAAGCTTATAATACTAAGTAGACTTATCTATAGACTTAGATTAAGAATTATAAAAATAGTAGAATAAACTATAGGTACTATTAAATAATATATTTTTCTGTTCTTAGCTTAATAGTTAATAGTAAGTATTTCTATAGTGTATATATATAAATATATATAGTAAACAACTAAAAGTATAGAAGAAGTATTTTAATTATAAGATCGACAAAGTAGACGTTAAACCTTTTAAACTAAGATTTATTTCTTATAATACTAATAAAATCTAAAATAGTACGTACTGGATATATAGATTAAGATCTTCAAAAGAATATTAATTAAAGATCTATAAGATATTAAGTAGTTTCTTAGTATTTATAGAATTAAAAACTGATATAAATAAATAAATATACTTATCTATAATATATATATAAAAGTAAGATACTTTAGAAATCTAAGCTTAGAAGTAAACCTGTTTTTTTAAAAAAAAACTATTACTATTAGAGAAGCTAATTGAAATTACTTAAAAAGTAACTAAGCTATAGATTTAGAGATACTATAAGATAATTCGCTTTCTACTATATATAGCAATCCTACTTTTACTAAATTTAGTATTTACTATCTTAGTGCTTTTTGAATTTATAAGTAAACTAAGCAAATTTTAATAAGCTATGTAGTAAGTAATTATATATCTATTTTTAACAACTATAATCTACTCTAGTAGAGAAACTATACGAAATTTAATTTAAAAATTACAAGTAACGTATTCTCTACAAATTATATAGAAGTTTAGTAGTTCTTTTATAGATATATACTATATTATATAAAAGTAGAGTTACTAATTTTACTATAAAAGTAGAGTTACTAACTTTACTATAAAAGCTAAGTTACTTACTTTTAAGTATACTACTAACAAAGCTATAGTACTTAGGCACTTTTTTAAAAAGCTTATATTTTATTCTAGAAGACTATAAGCAATCTAAAGTAATTATAAGTAAATAGACTATTAAGCTAGTTATAGAATAAATAAGTAAGTTAATACTAACTTTAGGTTAAGAAGTATATTAAATATATAGCTATAGTAAAGATAGACTTAGAATTATTAAGCCTTATATATTTAGAGACCTATAATTATACTAGTAAAGAGACACACTAAAATACTAAATAAATAATAGTTTGTAAAGTCTAACTAGTATTTAGTTAATAAGATTAAGATTATTTAATGCTTACGAAGTATATAGTAGAAAAGATCTTTATTAAGATTATTGTAATAAAAGCTATTTATTACTAAACTAGATATTAGTTAATCTAACTAGCGTCTAGTTAGAAGAAAGTAATAAAGAAATAATAATAAGTTAAAATAGATAACTACTAAGCTTTTAATTAGATTATATTTATATAGCTATAACTACTAAATTACTAGTTTTTCTATTTCCAAGCTAATACTTAAAATACTCTTATACTTCTTAGGCTTTCTAAATAAATAGGTTCTCTAGATAGTATAAGTTTGTATTTTAGTTTAAAACAGACAATTATTATACTTAAATTAGAAGTATTTATTTTAATACCTAGTCTTCGTAATCTAATATTTATACTAGTAACCTCTATAATATATTTTACTAACTTTAAACCTGTCTAATCTATACTAGCTAATCTATTAAAGAGAATAAAACTACTAATTCTACTTCTAGTATTTACCTAAAATTTTGTTTCATAATTAATATTAGTGATATAATTGCTAAAGTAGATATTATAATAGCTATTAATAAGATAAAGATAGCTCTAACTAGGTTTAAAGTAGAAGTTGCTACTACGCCTAATATACTAGCTAGTACTACTAATATAGCTACTACTACTATTCTAATATACTAGCTACTATTATAGCTAATGTATAAGTTAATACTATAGATTATAAGCTAGTTACTTATAAAGCTAAATAAAAGTTATAGTAGTACTACTATAACTTAATGAGATAAATATAAAAATTCTCTTTACTCTTTCTTAATATTTAAGATATAGAATAAGAGCTATAAATATTAAAGTTTAGAGAGATTTTAAGAAAGAAGTTTAAGAATCTTCTAATCTAAAGCCTTAGAAGTTTTAGGTAACTTATTTAATATTTTATATAATCTATTTAGTACACTAGAGGTTAGAAAGCTTCTAAACTTTTAGGTATATAAAATCTATAAGAAGATAAGTTCTCTATCTATCTATAGTAGAAAATACTTAGTAAAAGCTTTAGATCTTATAGTCTTAGTAGAGCTATAGATAAAAACCTTGTTAAGTTATTATAAAATATCTTTATAATAAGTATTATTATACTTTAAAAGCTTTTTTAGATATAAAGATAAATAAAGATTATAAAGTATAGTTATATTAGTAAATTGTAAAGACTTTAGGTGTATAAGATTCTTAATCTAATTCTTTTCTTTCTTCTTTTGTACATTGCAATACCTAGAATACTAAGGAAGTACTATTACTAATTATTACTACTATATTTACTTACTTAAAAGCTAGAAACCTTTTATTATTTTTACCTACTATACTATCTTTTCTAATATTCTATAACTAAAGACTTTTTAAATATTTTTTTAGATATAATTATATAATTAGATTTTAAGATTCTAAAGTAATAAGCTATTAATCTTATTAAGATTCTATATATATATATAACTATATCTAATATTTAAGTAGCAACTCTTAAAGCTACTAAGTATAGCTACAAAGTCTAAGATATTAAGAGTAAAGTTATAGAAGTAGCTCTAGAAATAAAAAGCTATATACTTAGAATAGAGAGATATTAAAGTATTTAAGAGACTATATAGATTAGTAAACCTAATAGTATGATAGTTTTAGAATATTCTAGATTATAAATTAAAGATATTAGAAAGCTAAAAATTAAGATAAGTTAGCCTTTTATTATTTATACACGTAAAGTAGTATTTATTAAGTTCTTATCTAGTAAGAAGACTATTATAAAAATAGCATTAGTATAGAGCTATCTTAGTAAATACTAAGAGAAATAAGCTATAGTAGTATATAATATATAGAAAAATTATAACTATAATAGACGTAGCTATAAAACTTAAATAGTATTTTATATTAAGTCTTCTCTATTATAAGAGTTTATTAAATTATTATCTAGAATATAATCACAAATACATCAACTCTAAATATAGTATTGCTAGTAGTTTTAATACTATTATTAAGTAAGAAAATTATTCTGAGATGTTACAAGTTTTATTAAGCTTACTTTTATACTTTTTATTATTTCTAGATTTTTAAAGTTTAAATTTATATCTTAATAAAGATTAAAATAGCTATAGCTAAAATAGATTATAAAATTTAAAACAATAATTAAGTTCTTTTAGTAGTTATATCTACTAATATGATTATTAAGTTAATAGTATAAATAAAACTTACAAATTAGATTATATAAGTTAGTTATATTGAATATAGCTTCTATCTTCTTACGCTTTAAGTAGAGAATTTAAATACTTACTAGAACTCTACTACTTACATTACTTTTCTTACTCTTATTACTATTACTTAACTTAGTAACATTATTTATAGTATTAATTAAAAAACTACTAAATTATTATTAGACTAGAATGTACTACTAGACTTTTACTTAATTAGGTTAAAGATGTTTCTAGTATAATTATTAATTTTACTTCTATTAAAATAAGCTAATCTCTTATACCTAGGCTAAAAATTATAGTATTTTAACTTTACGCGTTTTTAACGTTAATAAGGTAGTTAATATAGGTTACTACTATAGGCAAGCTTATTATACAACGTACTAGTTATATTTAATAGTCTTAAGGTAGAGTAGTTAGAACTAGAGATCTTAATTACAAGTAGTATGTAGGTTAAAAGTTCTATATCTTTAATAACTACTTCTAAAAATCTTAGATTAATAGATTAACTAAAAAAAGAACTAAAGCTTAAGAGTTTAAAGGCTTAGAAGTAGTATATCTTAAGTTAAGAAAATAATTTAAAAAACTGCTTAGTAATTTAAAAACTTTTAATACCTAACTAATTTAGAAAAGTAATAAACTGTAGTAAAATAGAAGAAAGTTTAAGAAATTATTGTCTCTAATAAAGTCTCTAAGTTTAGCTTAAGCGCGTACCTTTATCAATAGTAAGCTTAGCTTATTAAGCTATTTTTAATACTATAAACTTTACTAGAATAAAGCTAGAAGCCTGAATATTACTATAAAGACTATTTTCTTTAAATTAAGTACTTATATTTCTATAGCTATTACTTATATTTAAAAATATAACTAAGTAATGTTTAATATAATTTAAGTAATCTTTAGAATATTAAGCTATAGTTAAGAAAGTTATAGCTTATTATTACTAATATAAACATATACTAAACGCTTAAGGTAAGATTTTATTTACTACTATACTTTAAATTCTTAGTCTAAAGTTTCTTTAAGTCTACTAATTATAGTTTATCTAATAGACTTAGTTTTAGTAGAGTAAAATAATACTCTTACTACTTTAAAAAGTATATTAAAGTTAGAGAGAAGTTATAATTAGCTAAGAATAAATCTATAACTACTTAGCTTATAGGTATATAGCTAGATCTTCTATTGTTTCTACTTTATGTAGTAACTAATACTAAAATAATAAAATATTTCTGATTTTAAATTACTTCTTTAGCTCTAAAGATAGTAGTTTATTATTAGATATTTCAAATTTTATATCTAATTACTTTTTAATATTATATATATTAGATATAATTAATTCTCTAATTCAACGTAAAAATTACTTTACCTTATAATATCCTTACATATTCTAATTAGATATAATAAGTTTTATAGTAGATTATATTAGCTTTATATAATATATTAGTAAGAAAGCTAAATTACCTTTACGCGTAGTAAATAATAACTTAAAGATATAAGTTTTTCTTTCTTTAAATATAGTAATACTATTTACTATAATATTTCAAGATCTTCTAAGAGCATCTTAAAATAAAATTAACTTACTTACATATATTATAAGTAGTAATACACTACTTAATCTTATTATAAGGTAAAGGTTTCTTTTATAACTTACTATAAAAAAAAGAAAAAGTAAAGAAGCTATACTAGTTTATAAATAAAGAAAGCTACATAAGTAGAAATATATAAATTATACTTATTATAATATAGTCTATCTTAAAGAATTATAGTATAAAGTAGAAATAAGTAACTATTTAGCTCTTAATAAGAGCACAATTTACTCTACTTTAACTTTAAGAAGTAAGTTCTACTTTAACTTAAAGTTATACTACTTAAAAAACCTAATAACATCTATTATAAATTACTAGTTATAGTGTTACTACTTGAAATATCGCTAGAAGGTACTTTTTAGAAAATAAATTTCTACTTTTCTATTAGATATTAAAAAGACAAACGATACTACAAGGTTTTCTTGTAAGACTACTCTTTTAACTCAAATATTTACTTTAATATCTATTTAAAACTTAAATTAGTGTAAATATTTATTTGAAAGAAAATTTAGATAGTAATACCTAAGATACTTAGGTAAAAGTTATTTCTAGACTTTAGAGTTTATTCTAAAGTTAAAGAAACTAAATAAAAGCGAAAAAATAATTTAAACTTTCTTATTATCTATAATAGTATATTCTTATATAAACTTAATGATATCTTTCAAATTTGCGTTTTATAAACTTTAAAACTATCTTTTATCTAGAATTTTAGAAGAACTTCTACTTAAAGGTCTTAAGACTTATATTTTTATTTTTTAGCTTAATACCTTACCTTACTAACACTAAAGTAAGATATAGTAGACTACTATACCTCTATAGTACGAAGCCTATAAAGAGAAGTTTTATGACTATTAAATATTGAATATTCTTCTAGAAGTAATTCTAGAAATTTAGAGAAACTAAAAAGTTATAAAGTATAACAAAACTAAATACTTAAAAAAAGATTTAATAAAGTTTAGATAAGACTTAAAGAGTCTACGTTGAGTAGAATTAGAGAATAAATAGTAGGTTTAAAAACACTCTAGATTTGCGAGCTGCTTAAATTACTTCTAACTAAGTATGATTAAATCTAGTACTTTGTTATAATATACTCTACTTAAACTAAGAAAGGTGTTACAATCTAACCTAAGAGGTATCTAGAAGTTAGTGTTATTACTTTAAAAGATTATATAGTATAGTTATAGAAGTAAAGTATAAGAACTATACTATAGTTACATAACTACTTATCTATAAGTAAGATACTACTAGTTCTATATAAGCGCTTATCTATAAGTATAAGTAGTTAGACTAATAATTAGTAATATATATTACTACCCTTTTATAAATACTTATCTACTTATCTATAAGTATAACTCTTATTAAGTATATAGCTTAGACACTAAACTCTTATAGCTTAGTGTATTTAACTTTATATAAAACTCTAGTATTTAATCTAAGAGTTATACTTCTTTCTTAAAACTTTATAATATTATATTATTCTACTAAATATACTATTATATCTTTATACTATTACATTAATCTACTAATTATGCTAGTACACTAACCTATTCTATCTTACCTACTTACTCTCTAAGAACTAACTCTAAGGTTATCTTAGAATAATCTTTACAAAAGGCTACTAATTATAAAAGTATTACTTAGCTAAATAATGCTTACTTAGACTTTAGTAATAAAGATTTATTATTTAAAATATGTTTTCATCTTCTTTACTATTAAGTTAAGCTTAGCTTTTTACTCTTTGCCTAATTAAGTGTTTAGTGAAAGAAAAAAAATAGTAAAAGTATAACGGTTTAGAATTTTACTTTAGTAATTATAAAGGTACTATACTTTTAAAGAAAATTGTAATTTAAGATCTTTCTTATAGTACTATAAAAGATAAGAAGTACTAGATATACTTAAAAAGCTATAAAGAATAAGATAATCTATACGTAACTCTATATTAGATTTATATAACTATCTTATAACTTTAGTACTTTAGTCTAGTCTAAGAGAAGTAAGAGAGAATAGTTTACTTATATAATATACTAAGTTTATCTTTTAAGAGTTTAAAGTTAACTTTATAGTTTCTACTAACTATAGTACATAGAGTATAGCTATAAACTTAAAGTTTGAATAGTTTACTAGCTGTAATTTAATCTTTTAATATTTAGATACAAGTTTATATATAGGTACTTAAATAGAATATTTATATAAAATTAGATAAAGTCTATAAAGATTTTAGAAAAAAAGCTTATACTTTTCATAAAGAAAGAATAGTATTAACTAGATAAATTTGATTATAAATAATTTGCTAAAGTTACTATAAAAGAGTAAGACGTTTTACTGTTCTTAACTAGGTTTTTAAATGACTAGCTAGCTCTAACATCTCTACTATGCTTCTAAGAATAAGCTTACTATAAAGCTTAAAGTAGAAAAAAAACAAGTTAGAAATTACACTCTGTACTAGATAAACTAGTTTTATATAGACTATAATACCATTTAGCTTTATAAAATATTTGTCTAGTTTTATAATTATCTTTATAATAGTGTTAATATAAATAAAATAATAGAACCTATATTATATACTTATATTATAGCTTGATTTTATTAATTACTAAAAAGAAGAATAAATGTATATAAAGAGAAGTCTATTAAAGTTATATAGTATTAAGCCTTTTCTGTAAATTCTAGAATATAAGTTAAATTTTTAGTATACTAAAGAGCTCTTAATCTAGAATTTCTAGTCTAAGTTAAAATAATCTCTTTATATAAGACTACTTAACGTATCTCTTAAGTCTACTAAGACTATATAATATCTTTAGCGCCTACTACTTCTAATAGCTATTTCGCTAGTCCTTTTATAATATACTAATACTTATACTTATCTACCATACGCTTATTTTATATACTATATAATTACTTTACACTATGTATATTATTTTATATTACGTTTTTATATATATACTAATCTACTAAATATAGCTTTACTATTAGCTACTCTTCTAGAAATACTATTACTAGTAATATTATAATAATAGTACTTCTAATGTAGATAATTATTCTACTATATAAATATCTATACTAATATAATACCTAATTAATATATTACACTACGCGCTTTAGTGCTTAGATAGTTAAGTATAATAATAGGTATATTTCAATATCTTATAGACTTTACCTACGCTTTATAACATAATATTATCATTCTTTATATTTTACTTTAGCTCTTACTTTTTAGATTAAGTTAATCTAGTATATGCTATAGTAACTTATTTAGCTTTTAAAGTTTTTTGTTTATAAAGAAATTATAAGCATCTAACTACTATTAGTAGTTAGTTACTTTTATACTCTATATTCATATATATATCTTATACTCTAAGAATTTTAATAAACTTTGTAATCAACTTTAAAAACTCTGCATTTAATAATAAGTTTTTTTTTTATAGTATTAGCTATATTTATACTTCTTTTCTTTATAATAATTATTATATCTAGATTTATAAGATTCACTAATTGTATATAGTACTCTATATAATAAAACAAAGTAATTTAAAAACATACCTATATTGCGATTATAGACTAGATTATATAATTACGTTATATTTCTATTTCTATACTAGCACATTTAATAAAGTAATAAGATTTTCTATATATAATAGCTAAAATCTTTTTATATTTAATCTACGTTTATATCTATATTGTAGTGTATACTCTACTTACTTACTACTTAAGATACATTATTAAAACTACTTATACAACTTTCTACTATTTAATTCTTTAGAAGAATATATAGCTAGAAGATATTTGATAATATTTTCTTTTTATACTAAATTAAGTTTGTTCTAAGTACGCTTCTTATTACTATACTCTTATAACTATACTTCTCTCTTAGCTCTTTAGCTACTGTAGTTTAATCTATAACTTATATAAATCTAAATCTCTACTATATTCTAGCTACTTAAGTTATAATTACTACTCCTATATGTGTTATTCTATGAATAGCTACTATAATAACGCTTACAACTTCTTCTTAGTAAACTAAATAATTTAGATATATAGTTATACTTAAGAGCTATTAAATTAGTAGAATAAAATTAAGACGTTATATAGTTTATAGAGGTTTAATATCTACTAGCTTTATTAACTACTATAGATTGTTTGTTACTAATTTTATTTAGCTTACTTTACTACTTACTAAAGTAGTTTATATAAGGCTAAATAAAGCTAAAAGCTACTTTACCTTAGAAAGAAAAAAGATTAATTTTAATACTTAAACTAAAAGCTTAAGATGTCTTTTAAAAGCTACAAGACTTAAATATAAATTTTATTTTTTTAATTTACTTTAAGTAAAGTAAAATCGTAAAACTAAAGTAAATAGCTTTTGTAGTATTATTACAAATATATTAAGCAAATATATACTATGTAAAGGTAAAAAGTACTACTATTACTACATAAATTTTTTATACATTAGCTTATAGTAATAAATTATAGTTATAATAAATATAATTAAAAGATACTTATGTAAAATTCAAGATTTTTAGTATTAGTATTAATAAGTAGAAAGTATATAGTATAATCTTTATACTAACTAAAGTGTAGAATAACTTTTTATGTTATTAAAGCTATTTTTTATTCTAGCTAGCGTTTAATAGTGGCTTTAAATTCTTGAAGTATAGGTAGAGTCTATACTAGCGTAGACCTTTACTAGCTATAAATTCTACTTACGCTACGCGTGCGCGTAAAAGTATTATACTAATATTATAATTTATTCTAAGTTACTAATACTTAGAGTAAGTATTGTTCTAAGTTTTAATATTATATACTCTACTAATTCTTATTATGTAATATACCGCGCTCTATTTAATTACTATAATTACCTATAAAATACTAATACACTAAAATACTAATACTTCTATAAATCTAACCTAACATAGCTAGTAAGTATTAATACTTCTAGTTTATTTAGTTTAAACTTAACAACTTTACCTTACAGGAAAGTAAATTTTAAATAGTTAATAGCACCTAAGACTTTTAACCACTAATAGAATAGATCTTATACTTTACTATTTAAATCTAACCTTATTTTTAGATATAGAGTTAAGTTTACTTAACTTATAGATAGATTCTTTTACTATCTATAATATAAAGTAGAAGCTAAGAAATCTATTTAAAAGTAGAATAAATCTTATAGAAAGTTTATAAGAAACTTTAAAACTAAAAGGTAAATAATACATTTTTTAGTAGCTATAGTGTAATTACACATTAAGAAGTATACTAAAAAGTAACATAAACTCTACTAAGAACTATAAAAGCTTTAACTAAATTAATAATACTCTTAATCTAAACCTTTAAAATCGCGAAATATATAAGAAATTAGACTTTATTTATATAAATAGTTTGAAAGATTCTAATTTTCAAGATAATAAATCTAGATAAATAGATGTAAAACGGGCTATCGTATTTTAAAAGAAGTAGTAACTACTTAAAAAAAGTTATAAGTACTTTAAAGATAGTAATGTTAATAATTTCTAATTAGCTACTTTAAAATTCTAATTTATTTTCGAAGGCTTTATAAGTGTTGTTACTTCTAGAAGAGTATATAAAAATATATAGATACTATTCTAAAAGGTAGTTTATATATTGCATATCTAAACTATTAATATTTAGACTTTAAAGTATATAATAGTTCTTATTAATATCTATTAAAGTCTAAAAAAAAAGTAATAATAAACTATATTATATAAATACTATATAGTACCAATTCTAGTATAAAGAATAAAACTAAACTAGAGATTGCAAATGAATTAGCTATAATAGTTTACTATATACTACTAAGAATTAATTAATATAGCACTAATCTAGTATAACGCTAGATATAAAAGGCTGTATAAGTACATACTATACTAAGGTTTATTATCTAAGATTATCTGCCTTTAGTAAACTCTAAATATTTAGATATATTTCTAATTATCTTTATAAAAGATAGAGTTATTACTTTTACTTTTTACTAATAGACTAATAGCTAAATTAAAAGATTAAACTTAGTACTAGAGTATTACCTTTACTACTAATACTATTTAGAATAAGATAATTAGATCTAATAACTATTTTCTAAAGAGTCTTTTATACTAATAGTACTAACTTAATTCCTAGAGTAACTTTCTTTTAAATAATATATAAATCGTATATTCATTATTCAAATTAGTGTAATCTAGCCTTTAGTAAAGAACAAAGCTATTTTAAAGCTAGTTTTACTATAGAAGTAATTTACTAAAGTCAAATCGTCTTCTAAGACTAGCTTAATAAGAAGCTATATAATCTTACTTTGTATTATACTAACGTTTTATTATATTAATTATAAGATAGCTACTAGTTTTATATAAACTTGTTAGAGTTATAGAGACAATTAAAGATTAGAGATCTTAACGTATATTAAAATTAATTTTAACTTAAGAAAGTTCGAATAAAATCTTTAACTCTATATGCAATAGCTTAGCAATTGAGTATTTTTAAATAGCTAATTTTAGCTACTTTTTACCTTTAATAATACTTTATAATCTTTACATATTTTATAAGCTAGTAAAGTACTATTTTCTAATTTTTTACTAATCAAACATTTATCTACCAAAAGCTAGATAAAGCTAAATATATTCAAAACTTCTAGTATAATAACTTAGCTACCTAGTATCAAATTAAAGTTAATTAGCTTTTTAGACTAATACCTTAATATACATTAATTTTTAGAGTAATAGCTATCTAGGTAGAACAGAATATTATTATTACAGTACTTATAAGCTACTTACATAAGATATAATTATATAGAAATAGACAATCTAATTTATAAACTAATAATAGCTATATAATTAGCTCTATTCTAAAAGTATTCTACGTATACTATTTTTTATTGTAGATACTATAGTAGTACACTAACATAGTTTCTTTATTAAATAACAACATTAAGTCTTAGTAAGAAGAATAAAAACTTATTAAAATAGTAAGATGATATGCGTATAGTATAAGCTGTTATATAATTACTTATATATATAATTATATAGTCTACAGAAGTCTAATAGTAGTATTAATTATAAACCAAAAACTTCAAATAAGCTTAATACTGTAAAACCTTTTATTAGTATCTCTATTTATAGCTATAATAAAAAGTAGCTGATTTTAATTAGAAATATATGTTTTCTATTTACAAAGCTATAAAGCGTTTTTTCTTAGTAATAAGTACTTACTTAAATAAGAAAGTGGTTATACTTAACTAACTACAAATACGTTACTACTTAGCTCTTAAATATATAACTAGAATTGAATATTACCTTTATTATATAGGAATTTATTAAAATATACTTATGTATCTCTAATTATAAAGATTAATAAGAACTTAGTTATTATTATTCTTTTATTATTAAGCTTTGTTAAGATTGCACTTATTATAATTTCTTAATAAATTAGAAAGATTCCTAGTAAATCTAATTACCTACGTAATTAAGATCTTTATAGCTAATTTTAATTTACTACACTAGAAGATTATAAAACACCTCTATTTATCTTACTGTAGCTATTATTAGAGTTATTACGTAAGATAATAACTTTTATCTTTTTTATCTCTCTTTCTACAATTACTAAAAGATCTAGTATTAAACTAATTCTTAGTCTATATAATATAACGCGTAGACTAATATAATTAGTACAAGTCTAGATTATAAATCTAGAAGATAAGAAGAATTTAGTAGACTTAGATTATAAATCTAGAAATTAAGCAGATTTAATTATAAATCTTTATCTTTAGGCGGAAATAGATAGATATTTATATAGTTATTTTAGTAGCTATTTTCTATTAAAGAAATAGTAATTGTTTATAGTTCTTCTTTACTTAGCAACAATACTATTACCTTTTACTTGTTATCTACTTTATAATTACTTTATTGCAATCTTTATTAGTTATACTATTTATTATAGTGTGTAACTACTTTGTTCTAATAAAACTATATTCTATTATTAGAGAATAGTTTCTATTACCTCTCTATTCTTTACACTAATCTTTAATTATTTCTTAAGCTCTTATAGTTATAAGTCTAGTTACTTAATTATAGAATTAACTTATACTACGTATTAAAGCTTACTAAGAAATAAGAAATCCATTTTATTTTATTTAAGCTCTTTAACCTTCTATTATTAGAACTTCTATATTATTTCAATTACTAAATATTTTTTTATCTATATCTATATATCTTTAGCGTAATTTTATACGTTAATTAATATTATTATAATACTAAGTCTATAAATATATAATATAGTAATATAGCTATTATCTTTATATTAATACTTTCTAAAAAGTAATTAGATTAATCTACTTAGCTTAGTTTTCTTTAGTAATACTAAACTAGAAAAAAGATTTAGAAGAAGATTTATTTTAATTTTCTAAATACTATCTATATTAAATCTTATAGATATAAATCTAAAAACACTTTTTATTTAAAGCTTAAGAAAGTAGTAAATCTTACTTAAGAAGTAACTAAAGAGTAAATAGATACTTACACTAAAGCTACTTATAAGTATAGAGCTTTTCTATAGAATTATATATATAAGACTAATAATAGTACTATACTAATAGCTAACCAGATCTATAGAACTAAGCTAGAGCTTCTATTAAGTAAGAATATCAAAAATATGAAGAACGAGATTATACGTATTATTATATCTAATTACTTATTTCTTATATTAATAAGTAACTAAAAGACTAAAGTTTAGTCTTTTATTTCAACTTCTATAATAATACGTATACTTATTAACTAAACTATATAAAATAAAGCTTATAGAAATTATGATACTTATTAAAATAAAATATAGAAAGAGTTTACTAGAAAATAGTTTAATAACAAGTTAGTATTATACTAAGAAATAAAGATCTTTTAGCTTTTGTTAGAGCTAAAGAAACAATTAATAATTAGAGATAATTAATTGCTATAAAAGAAAGTTAGAATACATAATCTCTAGCAATAAACTTAAGAGCTAAGTAATTATGTATCTATAATTAGGTAATTACAACTACTCTTTAGCTTTAATAGCTTTCAAGTCTTAAAAATCTACTTATAATTACTTATCTTTTATAGTAGTTAAAAAGTCTAATTTAAACTAGACTTACTAGTAGTAATATACTCTAATATTTAAGAAAGCTTTAGTATTAAATACGTAAATTTTTAGTGTTCTTAGTAAGGTATTTATATTATTCTTAAAAAGATGTAAATAACTTTAAAGAAGAGTAAAGAAAACAGAATTTTTAATACTATTATAGAGTAAACTAATACTTTTACTATTTAAGGTAAGAAGTAGTTAAAGTTACTACTAGATATCTACTTCCATAAGCTTAGTAATAAGTATAATCAAAAGCTGATTTTTTTTCTTAACTATAAACTATAATTAGTAGATCTAAACTACAAAGTATTATCCTTATAAAGCTTTCTACTTAAGATAATTAAAAACTTTAAGAACGCTATTATAAAAAGAAGTAGAGTAGCCTATATAAGAAAGTTAAGTTCTCTATTATTATATTATACTATATATTATTAGAGTTACTTCTTATAAGCGCGCGAGCCTATAATAATTAGCTAATCTAATCTAGAGAAGGTATTCTAGAAAAAAAAAAGAAGTCTAACTAGAACAATTCTTCACGTTTATAGAATAATAGTCTTAACTTTAACGTAAAATATTTAAAGGTTAACAAAGAAAGTGCTACTTAAGCTAGCTATAGTAGATTTAATAAAATAATACTACTAAGACTTTAGATAGTAGCTATAAGTAAGATACTACCTTATAGTATATAGATTCTTTAGCTCTTACTAGAAATAACTACTTCTAGCTATATCTACTAAGTATTATAAAAGCTTAATATACTAAGTACTAATAATTATATATACTAAAAGATTGTATAGTAAGTTAAAGTAACTTATATTTAGCTAGAAAGTATCTTAGAGGCCTTATTAATAGTAGATCTTTTTAAGCTAAAGTATAAACTAAGTAATAGTACTTAGAAAAATACTAGTATAAGTTATATACTTTTTACTTCTTTTATATTACATACACGTATTAGTATTTATTTTAAAATAGTACTAAGATTTTATTATTAAGAAATTGTCTACAAAATACTACTATTTTTATGTGAGTAGCTCTCTAACTATACTGTTTAGTACTTTCCTAACTTTAGAATTAATTATAGCTACATTATATAGTATTAGCTTATAAGCTTTTCTACTTTTATAGTATTTTTGTAATTATTAAACATTCTATAATATCTTACTACTTAAGTTTAACTAATGTATAGGTAATATATTACAGTATTATAGTATTACTAGGTAAACGTAATAAATATAATACAAAATCTAGATTTGATATATAAGCATAAATATATATGCAAATAGAATTTATGAGATTTATTTCTAGCTAAAGATACTATTTTAAAATAGCACGTACAAGTATATCTAGTCCTAATTACTAAGTTAGCGTTAAGCTCTAGTTAGTAAAACTCTAGCAAAGCTCTAACTAGCGTTTAAGACTAAGAAACTTCAAAATTAGATATTTAAGATTCTAAAAGTAAAAGTTTAATTTATACTATCTTCTATATACTAAAAGAATTATTATTTTTAATAACTTTATTCTAGGTTTCATATATAAAGTAAAGTACTTGTTATTACTTAAAATATAGGATTTTTACTAAAATAGTAGTATACTCTAGTAAGTAAAAGCTTAAGAATTTATTAAAAAGAGAAAAAGTAAAAAAGAAAAGTAATTAGACTAGAAGATAAGCTTATAAGCTAGGTGCTCTAGTATTATAGTTCACTTAATTATCTATTTTAAAAAGCTAGTTACTAAGTTTTGCTTACTTACCGTTAGTACTAGTTCTAGGTCTTATACTTTCTTAGCTAGTATAATTACTAATAGTAAAGCTATAGTTTACTTAATTAACAAAAAAACTTTATTTAAGTATTATCTCTTTATAAAGATATATTAAGAATTAATAAAAGCTAATAGCTAGATTGTTAAAGTAATTAGTACTAGAAATTATACGCCTTTCCTTATTATTAGCACTTCTAAAAAACTTAAAAAAGTTAATATACTGTTTCTTAGTATATAGAAAATCTTTAGATTCTTTGTATTTATTATTCTAAAGAAGCTCTTTAAAATTAGTATTATATACTATACTAGCTTTATATGTAAAATCAAAATAAGTATATTAGAAGTGTCTATTATTTCTATAACTCTATAGTATATATTAAACGTTCTGTTTTTTTAAAAACAACTCTTTTCTCTATTCCTTGAATTTTATGTTTATAAATACTATTACTTATAAGTTCTATAGTTATGTACTAGTAATCTAGTCTTACGTATTTAAGATTTAACTAGTTAAGTATATCATCTTTTAAAGCTTTTACTAAAGCTATTAATAATATTAAGATTAGTAGTATATAATATTGTAAATAAATATATTACGTCACTACCTAGATATTTTAAGTAATCTCTTTTTAACTTTGTAAGCTATAACTATAACCTTTTCTTAGAGATTATACAAAGTTTATCTTACTTTTTTTATAGTCTATGCGCTTAATAAATAGATTCTAATTAATTAGAAAGATTATTAAAGTAAGCTATATAATTATAATCTAAAGAATACATTACTCGACGTATAATAATAGTAATAATAAGCTTTATTACTATATTTAAGTATTACTACTAGTAAAAGAGTATAAGAATTTCTTAGAATAATTATATTATAATACTACTTTATATAAAGTACTTAAAATATAAGAAATAGATTATAGAAAAAATAGCTTTAATTATAACGCTTCTACTATTATACTAGTGCGTAAGAGATTCTTATATAAACTAGATTATTAACAACCTAAGAATTACCTAGAAGAAGAATGTCTTTTAATAAGAGCTTTTTAGAATTATCTTATAATCTGCTATCTTATCTTTTACTTATAATTTTATTTATTAGACTCTTATATAGTACTTTTAATAATAGAATCTCTCTATATTAGAACTTATTATTACTAACTAATATCTATATGCTTTTTTACTTATACTAACTACTATATATTTTTATAGTAATATATCTTAATACTCTCTAATACTAATATAAAGAGTAAAGTTTTTAGAGATATATTCTACAACGCAGTATAAGATACAGTTGATATACGTTAATATAATATATATAGTAATTATAAATACTAGAAATACTATAAGTATAGACTTAACCTATTTTTTTAAAGTAGCTAGAACTATAATAATAGTTATATTAAAGCTAATCTAAACCTTACTACTAAGTAATACTAAATAAGATAATTATCTATATAAGGTAGCTATTTAGAAATACTAGAAAATACAAATTAAACTAATATTTAGAATAGTAATATTAGATATGTAATTAAATAGTAGACTAACTAGACTAGTAAAATACTATAATAATATATTTAGAGCGTATACTAGTGTAGAACTATAGTCTAATAGAACTAATAACTTAATAGAGTATTAAAGTAGGTATAGTGCTAAGCTATACTAACTATTAAAGTATTTAGAAAGAGTTTTGTACTATTAGATAGAGTGTATTAGATACTATTAAGAAATTGCTCTTATTATAGTTTTAATTTTATAATCTTTATAGTGTAATATCTATTTAGTATTTAGGCTATTTAGTAAATAAGTATTAGCTTCTTTATAAGTTTTTTTAAACTATAGTAACTACTAAAAGAATAAAAAAAGATGTATAAGACGTTAAGAGACTTAGTAATCTCTTTACTTAAGTATTTCTTTACTACTTTATCCTACTACTTCTATATCTAAGACTTTAACTCTGAAAACTGTTTTTAAAGTAAAGAGTATATTTATTATTTATAATAGTATCTAATAAAATAGTCTTTATAGTTTCCTCTATATATACTACTCTAGTCTTTACTAGTAAGCATATTACTAAGTTTTCTAAAAACTATAACTAATAAGCTAATAATAGAAGCTTCTTTAATTAAATAAAAGTTTCTAGTCTTATAGATTATATTAGTAATAAGAATAAATTTATTATTTATACTATTAAGCGCTTTACTAGCTACTAAAAGAAGAACTAGACTAAGCTTAAAGTAAATATAAAGAAATACTAAGCTAATATAGATACTACTATAAAGATAAATAAACGCTTCTACTTATAAGCCTTTATTTTTAGGTATATTTATAATCTACGTAGTTTTAATGAATATTATACCTATTTTTATATAATAGCTAAAACTTATATTATAAATACATAAATAGGCGCCTTAAAAGAAATCTAGTTTTCTTCTCTATTATAAGCTTCTAAAGTAGAATAGGTAAATACTTTCTTTTATAATATCTAGCTCTTCTAAGTAAGATAGCTAGGCTAAGTATAATATAGATAGAAATTATAATCTCTTAAGAAATACTATAAAAAGTCTAATAATATTAATAATATATATACTTAGAACTATAGTAGTATAAACACTAAGATAAGGCGTACTATACTTACTAATAAGCATGCTACTCTTAATCTAGAGAAAGTTAAGAATACTATTGCTATTTTTAAAAAAGTAATATAAATAGTATAAGTCTATAGTTTTTTCTAGTATTAATTCTAAAGTAGTAGAATATTTAACTTAACTAAAAAGAATAAAAGTTAATACTAATATAGTTAAAAGTTTTATAGCTATATTCTTTATTCCTTCTATATTCAAGAATTCTTATAATACTCTTTACTTTATAGAATATATAACTAAGAAAGATACCTTAGTTAAAAGAAATGATAGTTATTTTATTACTAAGGTACCTAGAAATAAAGCTTTTAAGAGAGAAAGTATTTAGTATAGTAAGTCTAAGTATACTAATACTTGCTATATACATAATATAGAAGAGTATAAAATTACTAAGTATAAACTATATAATAACTTTTATAACTTTAGCTAAATCAGTTATATCTAGAATAATAAGTATAAGTATAAAACGTACTACTTTAGTCTACTATATAGTTATCTTAAATAGATCTCTAAGATACCTCTATTAATAATAAATCTTAAGTAGCTTAAATCTAGGATAAAAAAGTACTTTAACTTTACTAATAATATAATAGAATAATTTCTATTAAACATTATTTCTAAAAAGTTTAAGAAAGATATTTCTTCTAAACGTAGTCTTAAGTAATTTAATATAGCTAACATATCTACTTATTTAAGAATTAACTTTAATAGTAAAAAAGATTTCTAGTAATTTCTTTAGTTCTAGAAAGATATAGAGTACTTTAAGAAGACTTAGCTACTTAATAATATAAATTCTAATAGCATTATTATTAGTACTAAGAATAGAGCGTTCTACTATAATACTAAGAGTAACGCTATTAGACGCCTAAATAAAAGTATTCTTAATAACTCTAATTAAGTTTATAATAGCTATATTAAGAAGAAAGATTGACTCTTTAAGTAATTATAGAATTCTTAGCTATTACCTAAAGACAATACTATTAGATAAGTCTTAGACTTATAAATATTAGATACTACTATAAGACTAAAGAATAGTTAGACTGAATATCTATTTCTTCTATAAGCGCCTAATATACTATTTATAGTAGATTACCTACCTACTAATATTTATATAAATAATTATATATTAGCTAATTCTAGATATTTAATATAAGGCTATAAGGAGAAGATAGTAAAGCTCGTAGACACTTTTTCTAACTTATAGCTTAAGAAGCTTATCTTATAAAGAGCTAATCTAATTATTTTATAATAGCGCTTCTAAGCAAGAAACTATAAGAGTTATCTATATCTAATCTAATTAGTTAGAATAATATTACTAATTATTTACGTAATTTTCAAGAGCAAAGTTGTATTACTATTAATAGTATTAGAATAGTAAATAGCTTTAAAGTTATTTATACTATAGATTCTAGGTTAGCTCTATTTTTAGATAAAATCTAGCTTCTCTTCTATATATCTACGCTCTACTATTATATTACTTATAATTACTTATTATAACTTCTATTAACTACACTTTTGTATTAATAAACTACTACTACTACTTATAATACTATTATAGTATACTATTTAAACATGTAAACTTAATAAACAATTACTAGCTATAATAAGTTATAAAATAATTGTTATAACTATATATCTACTAAGACAATATATAGATTATATAGACGCGCAAAACACGCGTTAATATAAATCAACTTACTAGAGGTATAAATTTATATTTATAGTAATATTATTAAATATCTTATTAATATAAATACATTAATAAAGATTCTTTATTATAGTGTAGTGTGCGCTTTAGAGATACTACATAAGTACTAGTTATAAAGACTTAGTAATCTACTATAAAAAATTACTTTTACTAATAAAAGCTATAAGCTATTTATTAGTACTACTTCTAATGTTTTTATTTATATTAGTACTATAGTTGTTTTTACTACCTTCTATATTATTATAAACCTTATGCGCTTAGCTATACTTAGAGAATTATAATATATAGTATTATATAAAGAGATATAATATTATGTATTTAGTAGAGTATAATACTATATTAAAACTAAATATAAAACTAAACTAGTCTCTTATTATGTTAGACTCTAAGTCTATCTATCTATTCTTTCCTATAGACTATAAGTAAGAATAATAGAATAATAATATAGTAGTGTACGTATAAGCTAGCACTATAACTAACTTTTTATTATAACTAGATTAAGATCTTTTTACAGTTTAGTACTTATACTAGAATATAAAGTATAATCTAATATAAGCTTTTAAGTAATATTATATACTATACCTAGAAAGTATTAAATAAATATAGAATAGATAATGTACTAGTGCATAAGGTGTTCTAGTGTATATTAGATCTTTAACAACCTAAGGTTTAATTAGAAAAGAAACGTTTTTTAATAAAAGCTCTTTAGAGTTTTCTTATTATTAATTATCTTATTCTTTACTTATACTTTTTAATATTGGACATATATATAGTACTTTAGATAATAGAATCTCTTTATAATAGAACTTTTTTTTACTAAACTAACGTCTATATACTCTCTTACCTATACTAACTACTATATATCTCTATAGTAATATATCTTTAAACTCTCTAATATCTTTATAATAAATACACTTTCTCTTTAATAATAGTATAGAGATATATTAGATAGATAATAATAATAAGCTAATTATTAAAGAAAGGTAAAAGCTTATTAAGTATTAAGTTATATATAAGATTAGTTATAAAAAGACATTTAACTATATACGTAAATCTTATTAGTAACTAAATATTACTATCTTATATAAGACTATAGATAAAAAAGTATACTCTATTAATATTCTCTAAGTAGATAAGAAAATAGAGTTAAGATAGAAGAACTAGAAGAAGCTAGCTGTTAAGAGCTAACGTCTTTATATATCTATATATAGACTTAACCTAAAACTATATAATAATACTTTTAAACTATAACATATAGTATTTCTAAAAGAAGCTTATCTTATATTTAGAAGATAAGCTGACTTTTATATTAGTTTATAGATTATATATAAAGAGAGAGATCTTTTAATTTAAATACTCTATATCTATAATAAAGAAGTAGTTTTCTTATAGAAGCTCTGTAAATCTAGTATAATATATCTAGATATATATTTACTTTATAAGATTAATACTATTAAATATACTATTTAGTAAGTAAGAGGCTTTACTATTTCTAAGAAGCTTAAGTAAACTATAGTTAATATAGCGAATACTTATCTTAATTAAAGTACTCAGAAGCGTTATACTAGCTAAAATTATAACTTATAATATTTAGTTTCTAAGAAAGATAAAAAATCTAAGTAGATCTCTAATACGTTAAATATTAATACTATTAGTGTATATAATATTAATCTACTACTAATAGTAAATAAGTTTTGTAAATACTTTACTAGATACTTTATTAACTTTTTTATAGATCTCTGTGTTAGCTCTAATTAAATTACTTTTTATACTATAAGCTAGAATATAATAGCCTTCTAAATACTTAGTAGTCTTCTCTACCTATATACTATAGTTATAGAAGTAACTAACTTAGTTATAGTATTCTAGCGCGTTATAATAGAGATTTTTAAAATTTATTAGCTATACATTATAGTGTTTATTAATAATATTACTTATAGTAGTTCTAAAAGAAACTATAGTAGTAAGATAGCTATATCTAGTATTTATTATTATATCTATAAATATATTCTCTAACTTAACTATATTCTTATAGATATTAAGCACGTAGAATAGATTGTCTCTAGTAAGAAGTACTACTTTCTTATAGAGTATTTAGAAGTTATTAGCTATAAGATTAGCTTTAAAGAAAAGTATTCTAATAGTAAGAAAGTTTAGAAGCTTCTAGACTAGCTACTTTATTGTAATGTTTATAACGTTTATTTATTTCTTAGACTACATATCTACTACTATATATAAATAAAAGAGTTTTCTAATATTATAAAGCCTCTCTTCTATCTTCTTTATAGAGATATAAAGTATAAGTAGAAACTAGAGTTAAATTAAGTAATATATATACTTAAGTATATAATGTACTTAGCGCTAGTATTAGAAAGCCTTAATTACTCTAATATATTAAAGTATAAGATCTTTCTTAAAAGTAACACTAGTTAAGATAAAGAAAAGGTATATATTAAGTAACTATAAGCTAATAGTTAATAATACTCTATTTAACTTTAAATTACGCTTTAGTTAGTAAGCGAACGCTTTTACTATTCTACTAAGTTAGAGTTTAAGGTAGTGCTTTAGGCTTAAAAGAAGTTTAATAAATATCTATAAAGTGTTTACTATACTATTAAACTAGACTGATAACACTAATTTCTAAATTAACTACTTTTCTACTAATAACCAAGAATTAGTTATAAATAGATAGATCTCTACTATTTATCTTTTAAACTTTAATACTATTTATATCTCCAGAAAGAAGAATAGTGTTATGGATACTTTCTCATACTACTCTAAGCTAGAGAATTAGATACTACTAGAAGAATTTAAAGATAATTTTAAAGAGTTTATTAATTATATAACTAAAGTATAGAAAAAGAACTACTACTAACTAAGTTACTCTTAATACTTAATTTAATTATAAGCATTCTAAGTAGTCTAAGTAGATTACTTAATTTCTAATTAATCTTAAAATTCTTAGAATATAATAGTAGACTAGATTTTACTAAAGTAGTAAAGTATTTTATATTTTACTATAAGATTAACTATATTTATTTATCATTATATAACCTATAAGCTTGAGATGAAATTAAAAAAAGCTATAAACTTATTATTAATACTTTTACTAAGCTCTTAAGCCTATAGACAAGTAATTTTCTTACAATTTTTTTTATAAATTATATTTCTATATAGTTCTAAAAAGGCTATTTACTATACAAGTTAGTTACTACTTAGAATCTAGTTCTTCCATTAGAGTAAGAGCTACTAATATAGTTAACTCTTCTATTCTAGAACATAAAGAATTAGATATAATATTTAGAAATATGCGTAATATAACTAGATTTTTAAAACTAGTTTACTAGAACTACTATTACTTATACTAATACACTATACTAAGCTAAAAAGAAATATCAAATAAATAATAAGAAGATATACTCTAAGAATCTTAGTATTCGTAACCTAGCTCTTTTTTAGAACTCTATTTAAGAAATTAATATATCTAGAGATAGAAGACTAGATACTAGGTAGATAGATTCTTATTATATTTACTATTTATAGCTAAAATATAATATATACTAGATAGAGAATCTATATAGAACTTTACTTTTATATATATTTTCTAGTGAAAGACTAAAGCTCTTTTACTAGTAACTATTAGAAGATATTATTAAGTAAGATTATAGTTAGATAAAGCTTTAGAACCTAAATAACTAGAAGAATACTAACGTCTCTACTTATATACTAGCTAGCTCTATTTATAATAACAAGAATACTAATTAAGATACTACTTTTTAGCTATAACTTAAAAAAAGAAAGTAAATTATAATTTAAGACTTATTAGTTCGCTACGCGTAATTATTACTAAGCGCCTTACTAAAGAAGAATAAGAACTATCTACACTAAGCTTTATTTCTTTCTCTAAATCTAATTTATTATTAGAATTAGATAGAAAAAGCTCTTAGACTATAGAATAGCCTTTACTTAGGAAAAAAAGATCCACTATAAGCTTTCTTATCTAAGAGCCTCTTTAATAATACTAAATCTTATAAAGATTAATAACAATTTAGTTATTATTATCTTTTTATTATTAAGCTTTATTAAGATTGCACTTATTATTATTTCTTAATAAATTATAAAAATCTCTAGTAAATCTCATTACTTACGTAATTAGAATTTTAGTAGCAAGTTTTAATCTACTATACTAAGAGATTCTAAAACCCTTTTATTTATCTTAGCCTAGCTATTATTAGAGTTATTACGTAAGATAATAACTCTTATCTTTCTTATCTCTCTTTCTATAATTACTAAAAGATCTAGTAATTAACTAATTATTAGTTAATGCAATACAACGCATAGACTTATGTAATTAGTACTAGTCTAAATTTTAAAT
The DNA here is from genome assembly GCF_024043155.1 of Alternaria arbusti. Classification (NCBI taxonomy): domain Eukaryota; kingdom Fungi; phylum Ascomycota; class Dothideomycetes; order Pleosporales; family Pleosporaceae; genus Alternaria; species Alternaria arbusti. The sequence continues at coordinate 17,991 of NW_026249950.1, read as the reverse complement.
CTAGAAGATAGGAAGAATTTAGCATACTTAGATTATAAATCTAGAAATTAAGTAGATTTAATTATAAATCTTTATCTTTAGGCAGAAATAGGCGGATATTTACGTAGTTATTCTAGTAGCTATTTTCTATAAAAGAAATAGCAATTCTTTATAGTTATTCTTTACCTAGCAATAATATTATTACTTTTTACCTATTATCTACTTTATAATTACTTTATTGCAATCTTTATTAGTTATACTATTATAGTATTTAACTACTTTATTCTAATAAAACTATATTCTATTATTAGAGAATAGTTTCTATTACCTCTCTATTCTTTACACTATTAGCTATAATTATAATAATTATAGACTATAGTAGTTCTAATATAGAGATTTTAGATAAGTTAATATATTTATCTAAACTTTAGTTATTACTACTATAATAATATAACACTATTAATGTACTAATTCTATTATGCGTACAAGAATACTACTAAGTATAATAGATAGTTATATAATGAACTACCTTACTTTTACTACAGATTTACCTTCTAACTATATCTATTAATATTTTAATATTATAATACTATAATAAATAAGTAGCTTTCTTAGTAGTATAAATATACTTCTATTTACTTACTACTTTGTTTTTCTTTTAAAAACTTTCTTATTATTTTCTTCTTATCTTTATATACTATAATTACCTCTGAGAAGTAGACTATATCTTTTTTTCTATTTAGTTAGCTAACTTTTTATATTTCTTACTTTAATAACTACAGTTATAACTATGATTATAAAGCTTAATATAGAGTAAAACAGTAAGTTTAAAAGCTATCTAAATCTTTTTTATAACTTCTATTTTCTACTAACTCTGTATATATGAGTGTATACTTAGTTTACTATTTCTACAACTAATTCTATAAATAAGTATATAAGTATAACTATATATATAATATATATAAGCTTAGTATTATTAGTTCTATACTATAAGCTAGTTTAGTAAGAGTTTCTTCTAAAAGCTAGACTAGAATTACTAAAAAGAAACCTACGCTACTAGAGGCTTAGTAGAAGATAGCTAGTACTAAGAGTAAGAGTAATGCTATAAATATAAAAATAAAATAATTATTATTCTTTTCTAACTAAGGTTTCTCTTTATTAAAGAATTCTTCTTAGAAAAACCTACTATATTAGATTTCTACTTCTAGACTATTTAAGAATATTACTACTTTAAGTATTTAAAATTAGACTTCTAAAAGAATTACTAGCTTCTTTACTTCTACTTTCTTTAGTTTATATTTAAAGAAAAATACTTTTATACTTATCTTAGCTTCTTATACTATAGCTAAAACTCTTATTCTTTCTTTTATCTAGTATATAAACTTTAGAAATCTAGATATTAATAACTAAGTAATAGACTTTATTACTAGTCTTAAATAAGAGACTCTAAAGTAATAAAAGGTTATTTTTAGTAGCTTTATAACTAATATAAGTAAGCTATTAAATTAGATTTCTAATTCTATTCTTAAAGTATGTAATATAGTTAGAGCACTACTAGAGCTTATAAATAAGTATAGTAGTATTTAAGTATTTTATAGCTACTATTTAGTACTAAAATAAGTAAAGAATACTAAAGATAGACGTAAATCTAAAGTAAGTCTATTCTAGACTTAAGACGCTATACTTTCTAGCTAACGCTAGAGAGTATAATCTAGATTTTAGTAGAGCTTAGCAGTTGCGTAGGCCTTAGAGCCTACGCTACCTAGCGTTACTAGGCTTTTATTAGCTATAATTACTTACTTTATAAGTAATTACGTTACACTTTATAGTACGCGTACTTATTAAGAGACTTAATATTTTTTGCTAAGGCTTAGAGTAGTAACCTAACGTAAGCGTTATATTAGCTTACTACTATAGCTACTCTAAAACGCTTACCTCTATAATTACTATAATTATATTCTATAGCTAGTTAGATAGCTACTTCTAGTCTACCTATTAGTAGCTACGCTTTTGTCTAGTATAAGTTAAGTATATATAGCTCTGCAAGCAGAGTAATTATAAAGCTATCTAGTACTATAAAAACTATTAATAAACTAGAATCTAGTTTTCTAAACTATATCTTTTTTTTTCTAAATAAGATTCTATATAACTAGTAAGCTTAAAATAATTAAAGTAAAGTGTTAATATAAAGTAGAGTACTAAAACGCAGTTAGTAACTCTATATAATAATTATAATACAGGTATATTTTCCAAATTTCTTATACTTACTATATTAAGCTATATTAAAAAAAAACTCTTTCTATAATATCTACTATATATATAGTAAATATTATAATAATAATAATAACAATAATAGTAATATACTTATAGAGAGTAATAGTAATAGAAGCTTCTCTAGTATACCTAGAAGTAGACTTAGAAGTAGTAATAGGTAAGCTATAGAGCTATAGAAATATTATATTTAAAGTTATTAGATTTATAGATAATTATATATAGAATATAAGTTACTACTAATTATATAAGTATAATATAGGTATCTTAGAGTATCTTAGAAGCTTTATACTAGTAATAGGCTTACTTAGTTTTTTTTAGTATTACTTAATTATATAAAGCTAGTTCTAGTACTAGTTAATAGTCTAGATAGCTATTAGTAATGTATAATAAATATAAAGTAGTTAGTCTATTATAATTACGCGTATAGTAAATACTATATTAGTAGTAGTATAGGTATAAGTATTATAAGTTATAAATATTAGCTAACGTTAGAGGTTTTTAAGTTTACTATTAGGTAATATAGTAACGCGATATTACGTTATTACGTAGTTACTTAATTTTAAAAAAAGTACTCTATAGACCTTATCTCTTAGACCTAGAGAGAATAAGCTATAACTAATATATAGTACTATCTTTAACGTCTAGATATTAAAGATACTACTCTATTCTTAGTTTAAGTAGTAGCTCTTTATATTATTACTTTACGTAGAAGTACTACAACTAATATTATTATATAGAACTAGACTACTTTAGAAAATTCTAATTAAGAAGGTTATGAAATTTACTAATAATAATACACTTTTTAAAATTCTAGTTTAGTTATCTTATACTATTAATAATTTATGTAAGAGCTATATAAAGTTTAGTATAGCACTAGTAGTATTTTATATAAGTCTTACTAACTATATAGTTACTTTTACTTATAAGTATAAAAATAATAGAATTACTTCTATTAACTAATTTAAGATTTAGTAGTATATCTTCTTCTATATAGCTAATATTTATCTAATTAAAGACTCTTCTATTACTTATACTCTTTATAGTTATAAGAAATAAGTAATTAAAAGTATAGTTAATAGTTCTAAGATAAAGCTTTACTCTATCTACTAATTAGCTATCTCTATTATAATAGATCTTAAAATATTACTTTATAAGTTAAGAGCTATAAATAATAGTAGTAATTACATTAAAGCTAAGTTAAAGAAACTTATAGTAAGATAACGTTTCAAAACTAAAATAGTTACTTTCTTAATATTTCTAGAAGTATAAAAAGTCTAAGAGTATTAGGCTAGTCTTAAGATTATTAAGAAAAGAAAGAACAAAGCTAATATATAAAGTAAGAGGCTTTATAGTTAATAGTATTTATAAGAATAACTAAGACTTTCTTAACTACTACTACTCTCTAGCGCTAGCGCTCTAGAGTCTACTCTAGCCTATTAATCTATATTAAAGAGAATAGATACTATACTTTATAAAGAGAACTTAGAAGATAAAGACTAAGATACTACTAAGCTTAAGGCTTTAATAATAGCTAAAGACTATTATTATCTAAATTAAACTTCTAAGTTTTTAAAGTTAATTTTTAAAAACTAATTTAAGTGTACTAAGCTTAATAATTATAAGCGTATTAAAGTTATCTAAGTATAGTATTAAGAAGTCTATATTTGTTACTACTCTAATAATACTATAATTTATAGTAATTATATCTATTAAAGTTATATATAAGTAATAGCTACTTATATAAGTCTCTTTAAGTAAGCTATAAATTCTAAAACTATGAATAATATTATTCTTTTCTTATATCTCTTCTAATACTAGTAGTATAAGATCTAAACTTATCTAATCTTATCTAATCTCTTTATTAAGTAATAGAAGCTTAGTAAATCGAACTCTAACTTTCTTAGCTACTTCTTTTACTCTTAGTTATTTTATAATCTATATCTACTTTCTTCTTAGAAAGAGATTAGTACTTAAATAGACTAGAATAAGTTAGAAATTAACTTTAACTATATAAGTAATAATATTATAGAAAGCTTTAACTAGCTATTTTTTAATAATAATAAGCTTAAGTAGATTATTAATAAGTTCTTTAATATATACTATGACTATCTCTAACGCATTAATAGTTAGATAAATCTTAGCTAGCTTAATATTATATATTACTCTCTTACTTAATAAGTAGTTTATACTAACTACTATTACTAGTTACTCTACGTTAAACTTTATAAAGAGTATACTATAGTTTTCTATTTCTATTATACTAAGTATACTCTATCTAGTAATAAGATACAGTTCTACTATATAAATCTTAATCTAGTAGTTACTTATAAAACTAGTTTAAGTACTTATATATTTTAAGAATTAGTTTTAGTTAACTAGAAGAACTATAAGAACTAGACTAAGATACTAGAAAGCTTTTATTAGTATATAAAATTAAACTTAGACTAGCGTAAGACTACTAAGTTAGACTCTAATAGCCTTATAAAAAAATAGAAAAATACTACTAATTAGATACTAGAAGTATAAGTAATACTATTAGACGTAGAGTAGGTTTAGTCTATTTACTAAGAAGAAGATTTTTTTATTACTTACTTTATAATACTTTTTAAATATTTAGACCTAGTAAAAAAGCTTTATTAAAGAACTCTTCTATAGTATATAATAGTACGTAATAACGTTGTAGAGAATCTAGCTATAGAAATTTATAATAAGATGTTAAAGACTTATTATAACCTTATAGCTTCTTCTATATTACTATCTAGCTATTATAATAAGTATAGTAGTATTAAGTAGGCGTTTTTAGTGAATATTTATGTTAACTTTAACTTTTAGATTTAAAAAGCTATACTTATACAGAATTCTTAGAATAATCTTCTTGAATTAAAAGAGCTTTATAATATACTTACTAAAGATATAAATAATATTTAGAAGTATATTAATACTAAACATAAATATTTTATTAATAAAATTAAAAAGCTATAGCTAGTAGTTAAGATGCTAAAGAAGGCTGTCTTTGCTACTAGCGCTAAAGTAAATACTTAAATATCCTCTTCTTTACTAACAATAGTAAGTCTTCTTCTAATAAGCAAAAGTAGTATACTTAGAATAATAACTATAGTATAGAAGATATAATAAAGCGTTTTATTAATAAGATTAATATAGAACTAGATATATAATACTACTCTTATAACGCTACTAACGTTACTACTAAAGTTTTTTTTCTTTCTATTGAAGACTTGTTATTTTTATTTTAGCAGTTTAGTATTAAGTCTAATACTAATAAGTAGCTTATTACGCCCTCTAATAATTTTACTACTACTAGTTTAACTACTTTCTTCTTAGTTTAATATACTAGTATAAGCTCTATTCTCTTCTAAAACTAGACAATTAGAACTTTAGCGTAGTGGATAAAATATAAAGTAGACTAGATATATTATTAAATATTACTAGAACGTAGATTCTAGGTAAGCTTCTAAGTTTATCTAAAATCTAACTATTATTAATACTATAGTAATATACTCTCTACATCTCTACTTAACTAGTTACTTTATATCTATTTTTCTTTTCTATATTACTTTTCATCTTTTCTTTATATTATAAGTAAGTAATATATTTTAGGTATTATAATAGACCTATACTATCAAAAAGAGAAGGTTTATACTAGTATTTAAGATATTCTAATATAACATAGATTTCTAATAACCTAAGAATTACTTAAAAGAAGAACGTCTTTTAATAAAAGTTCTTTAGAATTATCTTATTAACTACTATCTTATCTTTTACTTAGACTTTCTATTTTTAGATACTTATATAATACTTTACATAATAAAATCTTTCTATAATAGAACTTCTTTCTACTATCTAACGTCTATATACTTTCTTACTTGTACTAACTACTTTATATTTTAATAGTAATATATTTTTATACTCTCTAATACTAATATACTATATACTTATAAGCCTAATAGTTTAGTACAAAAAGATAGCTAAAAGCTTATTACTAAGTAAATTAAACTATATTTAAGAGCTAATCTTCTAGCTTAGCTTTAGCTAGTAATTATAAATACAGTAGCTAAACTTTAAAATAAAGAATTCCCATAGCTTTATAGCTATTAATTCTTTACTTAAAGATTACTTTAGTACTTTAGAAAGTCTTTCTTAATTTTTCAGCTGCTTAAGATAGAGTACTAAACTACTAATCTATTTTAAGACCTAAAAGAAATTTACACTTATAGCTATTCTATATATTTCCTCTATAGTGATTATATAGATAATAATTACTATTATAGCTTTAACGTTAGGCTTTATAGTTATTTTTAAAACCTTATAAGATATTAAGTTATTAAAATAATTTATATTTTATATAAATACTAATAAAGTACTAAGAGATTTTAACTTATTAATTAACTTCTAATAAAGGAAAAGTTCTATTAAGGTAAGTATATTAAGAAGCTAAATAGAGAGTAAGCATATAAGTTAGTTAGAACACTTAATAATAGTAAGCTTATTAATTGAATAAAAAAATAAATGTTTTATTTATCAACTAAACTATAAATTTAAAATAATTATGAAGTACTAAGTAGAATCTTAGAAGTAATATAGTTTATGATTTAAATAATATAGTTAGCTTAATTATTAAATATAAATAAACCTTTATTAACTTATTAGAAATAAAGTATAGAGCTAGTGTTTTATTAGAAATTTCTAATAATTAACTACTTCTTACTAGACTTACTATTTAGAATTTACTCTAAAGCTAGAAACCTTAGAGATAAGTAGTTTTAGAAATTAAAAAGTTACTACTAGTAAAAGAGTAGTATGTATGCTTAAGAAAGCTAATATACTAAAGTTAAAAAGTAAAAAGTTCTCTTTATATAGATTAAATAATCTAACACTTTTTATTGAGTTTACTATAATACACTTTATTTTGATTAAAAAGATAAAAAACTTACTTAATTAAAGTAAGCGCTAAAAAGAATAGAGAGCTTGTTTAGATTAGTTCTCTCTTCTTAATAGTAAATATAACTATAGAATTAGCTAATAGCTAAATACTCTAAAACACACTATACTAGAAAAGTTATAAATAAAGTATTTAAGTGTAATCTTTATAGACGTATTAATAAACTATTTAGATATAAAAAAGATATAAGTAAAGAGCTTATACTACTTAGTAAGTAACTAAGAAGTAATAGTATAAGTATTATGAATATAGTACTAATAAGCTTAGGTAATAAATTAGTCTATATTAAGTTTTATAGAATCTATCTTTTTAGTCTATAAGATTACTAAAATAATTAAGGTAGCTATAAAACTATAGACTAAATTATAACAGCTACTATACTCTAAAATTATTAGATAAAAACTACTAACTAATACTATAATAGTTCCTAAGAGTTATAAAAGTTACAAAATTAACTACTTTAGTATTTACTATATACGCTCTTAATGTATTTTTTTAGAAAAATATAATTAGGTAATTAAGACAAAATCTAAATAAAGATTAATACATTACATATTAAAGATTAGCTACTTATCTTAGAATAAGTATAAACTTTAAAGTATAATAAAAAACAGCTATCTTCTTTATTTAATATAGATGTAAAGTCGTAGTAATAACATTATCTAAAAAAAGCTTTATTAACTCTACTTACATAGTAGTAGTTACTATAAATTCTTATTATAATATAAGACTTATTATTATCTAAAATTAATTTAGAGAGTAATTAATCTAATATTCTAGACGGATTTCATAATAAAAATATTAAAGTAAAAGACCTAATAAGTTATAAAGTACTAAAAAGCTTTAAAAAGCTGGAATAAGAGATAGAACTTTAATAATAACTATATAAATTAGAAAACGTACTACTATTATAGTATAAAAGGTTTTTCAGAATGTTTAAAGCTATTAGTATAATAGCTTCTAAAAAAGACCTGTATATTTTCCGTAAATAAGAATCTACAACGCTTCTTCTTTTCTCTATTAATATTATCTTATTACTTTACTATAAGTATTTAGAATAGTAAGTAATTGCTATATAAGTATATATTTTAAAAAGTATAAGATTTAATATTATAGAGATATAAGATAGTTTTTTAGTGTTAATATAATTAAAGACTAATGTTTAAAGGTAATTATACTTATAGAAATATATATATAGATAAAATGCTAAACAAGTATAAGTTTAAAAATAAAATCTTTTTTAGAGTTATCTCTACTATTTAAAAAGCTAATAAAGAATATTAGAAAAGTAAATAAGCTTTAGATTAAGAGATACTAGAGAAAAGTTAGCTTTATACTTTATATAGTAGTTATACCTTACCTTAATATAGTACATTCTACTTTAAAGCTTTTACATATATTTTTAAAAGTCTAATTAAATAGTATAAAAGAACTATAAAGTAAGTAGCTATATATACTTATTATATAATCTAATATAATCTTATATAGTAACTATAGAAACTATATTTAAATAATTACTATTAATAAGTTCTACACTTAAAATTAAGAGACTTATTACTAATTTTATAAGTATATTACTATACTATATAAAGGTATAACTTTCTAAAAAGCTATAAAGTAGAGTATAGATACTTTATCTAGTAAATAAGTAAAGCTACTTACGTTTAAGTATACTACTAAGAAGCTATAGTACTTAGATACTTATCTAAAGAGCTAGTACTTAGTTTAGAAAGGTCTCTAGATAGTATAGTATAATAATTAGTAAACTATTAAGCTAGTTATTAACAACAGTAAGTATACTAATGTTTAGCTTAAGTATATTAATATTAAAAATATATACTTATAGTAAAAATATGCTTAAGTATTATTAAAAGTTATATATTTAAAAACTCTATTTATACTAGTATACTGATTACCTAAATTACTTACTTAATAATATTTATAGAAATTTAAAAAAATACTTTACTTATAAGATTTATAATATTTAGTATTAAAAAAGTAAATATAGAAAAAGACTTAATCTAAGCTACTAAATTAAGAGTTTATTATTTCTAAGCTAAATTTTAGTTCTCGTAAATAGCGTCTAGTTAGAAGAATGTTATTAGTAAATTAATATAAGTAAAAGTAGACAAATTATAAACTTTAAAATAGATTAAATCTCTATAAGTATAAATCTATATAACCACTAACTTAATACTAACGCTTACTACTAAGTTTTTTACTACGTTTCTAACATTTTAATAGTTCTTAAGCTAAGCGTTTAAATAAGTTTCTTTAGTATTATAAGCTTATATATAAGATTTAAGTACGAAGTAGTTTTAATTAATTCTAAGGTTTATATACTTATACTTAGCTTTAGTAACCTAAATATATATATAGCAATAGAACTTACTACTTATTATACTAGATATTAGGCTATTAAATTTATATTAGTCTAGCTAAAGAGGTTAAGAATAAAGATTACGCTACTAAAACTTAAAGTATTACTACTAAAACTAAGAGACATACCACTAAAAGTAATAGTTATAATACTATAACTAGCGCTAATTATGTAAATTATAATACTAACTCTTCAATAGCTATAACTATAACTAAGATATCTTATACTAGAACTAAAAACGTAGCTACTATAAAACTTAAGTTTATAGATAATATATATTTTACTATAAGACATTTCAGATTAATTAATCTTTAAACTAAGTAGAAAATTTTAGTAGTAGTACTAACTTATTATAATATATATTAAAGTCTTTTATACTAATATTTAGTATTTGTAATAAAGTAAAAAAGCTACTTAAATTAGAGTTATGTAAAGTAATAACTAAAGTAGTTATTAAGCTTTTCTTAGTTTAAAACTTAGAAGTCTTATTTAGTATCTTACTTAAAGTCTTATATAAAGCTTTAATCTTTTTTTAAAAATAGTTCTAAATAATATTCTCTAGCTTCTATAAAAGATTATAGTTCTTTCTAGTACTTTAACTTTAGTATTAAGTTAGTAAAGAATTAGAAAGAAATAATAAAAAGACTATTCAACTTATCTAAGTACTAATATATATTACTAATAAAAAGAACTACTAATAAACACCTTAATTAAGTATATTATGTCTATAAAGATAATAATATATAAGGTACTAAACTTTGTAGAGCTAGTTAGAATATTTTAACTATAGAAGAGTTTTTACAAGCTAATAGTCAATATACTAATTATAGAAAGAGTTATCTAGACTAGTAAAATTAGATATAGCTTTTACTTACTTATACTAAAAATCTTAAAACTTATAAGCTTTAGACTAGAATTTCTTATAAAATTAAATTTTAACTCTTACTCTTGTTTTTACTAATAGACACTTACTTTTATTACTTTTAAACCTCTTACTCTTAGACTTACTAAAATTACTAGAAAGATAAATTAAAATATTTTTTATTATTTGTAAGTTTATAATACTACTAGTTTTATTTTAAATTATATAGTTAATATTATTGTAATTATAATGAATTAAAGCTTAAATACTAAAAGTACTTATAACTTAGATCAGTACTATAGTAGTCTAACTTTACTTAGGAATAATACTAATTTTTAAAGCTTATATACGTTACTACTATATCTATACTTAGTAAGTACTAGGCTAAGTATAATAAATAGTTCACTAGAATAAAATAGATTATAGCTAGAGTTTCTTAGTAAGAGGACTATACTAGTAATAAGCTTTTAATATTAGGTAGCTACTTTTTAAGCTATCTATATAGTAGAGGCTAAGTGCTAATATCTAAAGCGCTAGTATTCTTACTAACTTTATACAAGCTACTACTATTATTACTACTTATATATAAGGCGCTATTATAGTTGATGTTTTAAGCTAGATTATTTCTATACATAGTTATTAGTAAAGATTAAACTCTAATTATTAAACTATAGTATAATAATTAGCTATTAATTTGAGTATAGAAAAAAAAAGTAACTATTATAATAAAAATAATAAAAAGGTAATAGAGTAGGAATATAAGTAGAGTAGACACTTAGATATAAGAGGTTTAAAGTATTTAATTATAAAAGTATAAGAACTTAAGAGTATTAAAACTTAGAAGTAGTAGTATTCTAAGTAAATCAAAATTCTAATAAGTGTTTTAATAAATTAAAGACTATAAGTGTATAAGAATTTTAAAAAAGAGTATAATTATAGTAGAGAAGAAAGTATAAAGCTTATTATTATAGATAAGGTCTCTAATTTTAGTCTAAGTATACACTTTTTAAATATTTAGAATAGCTTATTAACCTAGTAATTATACTATAAATTCTATCTAAGAGAAGCTAAAAGCTTAGATCTTACTAGTAGTAGCATTTCTTACTAGTTAAGTATCTAAATTATTATAGCTATTAGCTATACGTACTACTATATTATAGCGAATATAAGGTGTTTAGAAAATATACCTATATAAAGATTTCTGTATAGAGTTACTAGACCGCGTTTTGTTACTCTACTCTATCTTAATATTTTACTATAATTGCTAATAGCTATATTTTAAGCTATTATAAAAGTATTTTTAATTAAATTTAAGTTAATCTTTTAACTAATTAACTATATTTTAATAAGTTATAGCTTACTAGTATTAGTATTTATTATTATTAAATACTTATATTAGACTAGAATCTACTACTTTACTCTAGAATCTTAAGCCTAGACTTTACTTAAGTATACAAATTTTAGTAGATTTAATAATTATTTATTTTTGCAAAGTAGGTTAATGCTTTTACTATACTAGAAAATATACTAAGGTTTTAGAGTAGCTATAATTATCTAATTATAGATACGTTATTACTTAGCTCTTAGATATTTAACTTAAGTTTTATTATTACATTCTTATATAGTAAATTATTAGAATAGACTTAAATATCTATAATCTTTAGATATCTCTCTAGCTCTAATAGTACTTAATTTATATCTGTAATACTCTAACTATAGCTTAATTCTAATAGATGTATTATAGAATAATAAAATTTACATTTTAGAATTCACTTAAAATCTTTATAGACTATTTTTGTTACTAAGAAGAACTGTTTATATATAGTAGTTAACCTTATTTAGTAGAATTGTTTTCAAACTAATACTTTTATTATAAGTATTAAGAAAAAATCAAGTATTAAAAGCTTTTAGTACTAAGTTATTATAGTGATTATTCATGAAAAAGTATAGAATAGTACTTTTGAAAAAGTCAAAAAGTTTTTTATATATAAAAAGTTTTATACATTTTTCTTTTATTATAACTATAAGTATAGTTTATATATATACTACTATATTTTAGTAATTTATCTACTAAAATCTTGTATTTTCTATTAAAGTACTTAGTAAAGTGTTATATTAATACTATAATTTCTTTTATTCTTTATGTTATTTTTAGGTTTATCTTCTACTTTATTTCCTTACTTTGTTTTATAAGAAAAGTCTCAATTACTATTAATGTCTAGTTTATAAAACTTTTTTTTACTTAATAAGTTAAATTAGAAAAATCTTCTTTTCTATTTTCTAGCTTTATTATATTAGAGCTTTTATAGTGTCTTATACCTAATCTTATAAGCTTTTTTTGAGTATAAAAAATTAGAAACACTCAGCTAATAGTGTTAGAACTACTAGTAAATTTGAAAAACGTAAAGTATATTACTAATAGAACTAAGGCTTCTAACTAATACTATACTTACTTATGTAGTTTTTAAACTTAAGTAGTAGTTAAGAACTACTAAAATAATGTAATAGTTATTAAAATACTATAATAGCTTTATAGTACGAAGTTACTAATAATTATGATATAACAATTACTTTCTTACTATCTAGATTTTTATAGAACTTATAGCATTCTATTATAGCTTCTATCTTATAAATAGCATTTTTCTATAGAAGGTAAGCTATAAATACTATTTTTATTTACTTCTGTATCTCTAAACTCTTATAAACTAATTTAGCTAAGGCTTTGTATTAGTAATATATAGATTCTTAAAGAGCTAGATATAATAATAGTATAGTAATACTATAAGATTTACTACGTAAAAAGAGTTATAGAGAGAAATAGTATAAGTAATTTAGAGCTTAGTGTAAAGAATAGAGAGGTAAGAGAAACTATTCTCTAATAATAGAATATAGCTTTGTTAGAACAAAGTAGTTAAATACTATAATAAATAGTATAACTAATAAAGATTGCAGTAATTGCAAGGTAGATAATAGGTAAAAGGTAATAATATTATTGCTAGGTAAAGAATAACTATAGAAAATTGCTATTTCTTTTATAGAAAATAGCTACTAGAATAATTGCGTAAATATCCGCTAATTTCCGCCTAAAGATCAATATTTATTATTAAATCTGCTTTATTCCTAGATTTATAATCTAAGTCTGCTAAATCTCTCTTATCTCCTAGATTTATAATCTAGACTAGTACTAATTATATTAGTCTATGCGTTTTATTGCATAGACTAATAATTAGTTTATTACTAGATCTTTTAGTAATTACAGAAAGAGAGATAAGAAAGACAAGAGTTATTATCTTACGTAATAACTCTAATAATAGCTAGGCTAAGACGAATAGAGGTGTTTTAGAATCTCTTAGTGTAGCAAATTAAAAGTAGCTACTAAAGTCTTAATTACGTAATTAATTAGATTTACTAGGAATTATTCTAATTTGTTAAGAAATAATAATAAGTGCAATCTTAACAAAGCTTAATAATAAAAAGATAATAATAATTAAGTTATTATAATCTTTATAATAGCTTTAGTAGATAGAGAGTAAGATTTTTAGAATACTACTTATAGCTTAAATAGTAGAAGAACGTAACTTTATTAAGGCTGCGTTATATAGTATATATAATAGATAGAAAATAAAGCGCGTATAATAGCTTTTAGTATAGCTAATATAGAGTAGTTATAGAAGCTTTTATAATATTGTTTAGAATAATAATCTTAAGAAAGTCTATAGAAGTAGTAATACGTTTAAAAGAAAAGTATTGAATATAGTAATAATAATAGAGCTTAATAAAGCTTTTGTACGTAAGATAATATAACTAGTTATAAGATTAGCTCTAGACTTACTAACACTAAAAAAATATAAAAAAGAGTAATAACGTAGTTAAAAGCTTGTTTAGAGAGTATATCTTTAGTACTAGATCTAAGCTACTATTTATATCTTTAATAAGTTTATAGATTTTATATTTGCTATAAGCTATAGAATAAGAATAAGAATTAGGATTTTATAGAGTAAGATTTTAGAATTTTATTACTTTTTAATTTATAGGTTGGTAAGTTATAAGCTATGAAAGAATATTTATTTTTATTATAATTCTCTGTACTATTATATGTATAAATTAAAGTATTTGTAAAATTGTTATTCTACTACTAATAATTCTAAAAGCTTTAACTACGCTAGAAGTAGTAGCTTTAAAAATCTAAGCGTTAGTCTATTAATTATCTATATCTTATTATAAACTTTTATATTTTATAGAAATATTCTTTTTTTATAGACTAGTAATAGACTTTACTATTTTTAGACTAGATTATGCTATAAAAAATTTAGTTTACTAATAAATTAAAATTATAGTAGATATGAAGAATAAAATCTTTAAAATCTTAATAATTTTAGAAATTAAGTATAAAGTATTGAAGAATATTCTTATAATAAGATTACTATAAATTAAGGTAAAGTGTTAATATAGAGTAAAGTATTAAAATTTTGTTAGTAACTCTATATAGTAAGTTTTATATAGATATCTAAAAAGATTAGTTAAACTTTCTTTAGAACGTTTACTATAGATATAGTACTATAATAATAATGATGATAATAATAATAATAATAATAATAATAATAATAATAATAATAATAATAATAATAATAATAATAATAATAATAATAATAATAATAATAATAATAATAATAATAATAAGAATAAGAATAATAATAATAATAATAATAATAATAGTAATAATAATAGTAATAATAATAGTATAGTTATAAAGAGTAATAGCAATAGAAGCTTTTCTAGTAGACTTAGAGGTAGACTTAAGAGTAGTAATAGAGAAGCTATAAAGCTAAAGAGATGCTAAAAGATTCTTAATTCTTTTATTTAAAACAAAAATAAGATTTCTAGAGTAAAAATACTAATAGTAATAATAAAAAAGGCTTAGTAGAAAGAGTAGAAGATAGAGTTTAGTAAAATATTAAATAAAAGTCTTTCTATTAGCTATAGAAGTAGATAGAAAACTATAGTAGAGGTAGTATAAAACTATAGTTCTACTAAGTAAGAGAAATCTAGATCGAAAGCAGTATTAAACTATAGTAGTATTAGTCTAGAAATATTTATATAGTTAAAATCTAGTTTAGAAAACAGTAGCTTAGAAGAATTCTTATAAAACCTTATATTTATAAAATACTTCTCTTTTCTTTATATCTTTCTTAATACCTTTATATATATCTATAAAAATCTACTAATATATTTACTAAATATAAAGAATATTTTGTACTAAACTTCTTTTTTATACTTATAATAGAGGCTTTAGTATCTATAAATATATTACTACTTAGCGTAATAAAATATACTACTTTAGTAGATCTTACTAGTTATATACATAGTATATTTAACTTTCTAGTTTCTTCTAAAAACTCTAAAATAAAAGATTAAAAAAATACAGCTATAAAAATATAACTAAGAAAATAGCTTCTATTATAATAGTAAGAAAAAAATAAAAGTTATTACTAATAATAAAAGATACTTTACAAGTTTATATGTTATAGATATATACTATCTTATTAAAAAAGGTATTTTTTTTAATAATTAAGTAGTTTTAAAAAAAATAGTCTAATTACCTTAGTATATTAGATTTAAAGCTAGCTAAGTTATTAGATATACTAGTAATTAAAAGTTAGCTTAACCTTTTCTAGAATATAGTAGATAATATTTTTCTTAGCTAAAGAGAGGTAGTACTTTACTAGCTATAAAAAATAGTATATATATAATATAGTATTAAGCTATATAAATAAATATAGAATAATAAGTAAAATAGATAGTTAGTATACTAAAGAATAGTAAAATATAACTACTAATATAGTAGTGTAGTGCGAGAATTTATATAAACTTATTTCTTACCTTTTACTAGAAGTAACCGCAAGTTCTATATAACACTATACTTACTTAATCTTTAGAAACACCTTCTTTAGTTATACGTTCTTTAGAGTACTAGTAATAGTTCTTATCTTTTTAGAATTAGTAGCTCTTTAAGCTATAAGTATTACTACTTAAGATTTAGATTTCTACTTAATAACTAATAGAGCTAGGCTTATAAGTAATAATATATAATACAAAGATTATTTATATAGATATTATAAAAGTATCTTAGGTTAGTTTAGAAGCTTTATACTAGTAGTAAATCTATTAGATTTTTTTTTTAGTATTATATAACTATATAAATCTAGTACTAGTATTACTATATACTTAGATAATAGTTAAGTTAGCTATTAGTAATATATAATATATATTAAGTAGTTAGTCTATTATAATTATATATATAATAATTATCATAGAAGTAGTAGAAGTATAAGTATTATAAGTTATTAATCTAGGCTTATATTAGGTATTTCTAAGTTTACTATTAAATATAATATAGTAAAATATTATTATATAGTTACGTAATTACATAATTTTATAATTATATAATTTTAAAAAATATAGACTATAGACTTTATCTCATAGGTCTAGAGAGTATAATATTACTATATAAAGATACAAAGTAAATATTATAGCTACATATTATGTATATACTCTATCTTAACTACTTCTTACTTCATATTAATATTATTTTTTAGCTGTTTTACATTGTATAGTACTTAATGTCTACTTTGTTGTGCTTTAAGATATGTCTATAGTGTGCAGCAGAACGAGCACGAGCCGTCGACGACCGCAAGACCACCGCCCAAGTTGTTGCTACCCCGCAGGTGCCTTTCCTCCCACTCGCGTAGCTCCGTCACTTCATCAAGCGGTTCGCTCGGTGTAGGTGACACCGCAGAACTATTCTTAACTTCTTCCAACCATGCCACAACTAAATCTGAAAAGGTGAAATCCAGAACGGAAACCACGATATTACGGCGATACTACGCCTAATCGTCTATAACGTGGCTGTCGTCCTCCCCTGAATCACCAGTCCCTTCTCCATCCTTGCCCCCAGCATCGTCATTGTCATCGTATTCTTCTTCAATTGAAGCGACAGGCGACACAGGTTCTTCCTCGACAACAACCTCAACAACATCCCAAACTCTATCATCATCCCTCGTCCACGCCTCAGTCCCATTCAACGGACTAAACGGCGTTTCACCATATTCTTTCATGCAATCGATTGTAGCCAGCTTCACCGAAAGCTTCACGCCAGGTTCGCTACGTACGGGTGGAACACTTGGTATCTCGCCGCTAGGCCATAGCTTTGGTAATGCTGCGGCGAAGGTCTGCCAGGCACGTTGTTTCCCATTTGCAGCCCACTTTTGTCGGTAGTGGGCGAGGGTTCGGGAAAGGCCGTCGCAGTAGATTTGGTGCTCGACGAGTGCGATGGTCTCGGTGATGGTTGTTGGATTCGAGAAAGGCGGAGAGGATGGAAGGTCAACGAATGGTTTGCAGACGCGCATCAACTGCGTCTTAGTAGGCCGACCAACCCTCCATCCTTCCCCTGCAGTCTCCTTCTCCTCCGTGCGCATAGCTTCCTTGTCCGTCCACGCTTGAGCATTCCACGCCGGATTCACCACCGTAGGATCATCC